>NW_028317818.1:1155000-2363750 GCF_062004578.1 Staurois parvus | reverse complement strand
CTGCCCCGTACTACATCACTGACCTAATATCCAAGTACCGCACAGCACGCACACTCCGCTCCTCACAAGACCTCCTTCTCTCTAGTTCCCTGGTCTCCTCCTCCCATGCCCGCCTCCAGGACTTCTCCAGGGTGTCACCCATCCTCTGGAACTCCCTGCCCCAACCCCTAGATTGTAAGCTCGAAAGAGCAGGGCCCTCGATCCCCTCATGTTTTGCATTGTATTGGTATTGTTCTGTCACATGTTCTGTCCCCCTTTGTAATGTACAGCACTGAACAAACCATTGGCGCTTTATAAATACTGTATAATAATAATAATAATAATTCACATTTTGTCATGATGTCTTGACTTTTTATTTGTAAAGTCAGGCAGATTACAGTAGAATATTGTTAATGTTTAAATATTGCTTATACTGTTTAAAGGCTAATATAGATATATACTGTATATACTGTATATATGCATATTAAAAATCCTCTGCTCTGCTGACACCCTGTACACTGCCCTGCTGATCTCTGCCCCTCTGACATTTTTTACTGCACCCCCACATTAGATCGGCTAGATCCAGCCCTTGATCGACTAGATCCAGGTCACTTAACGGTACCTGCCTCGCTCTTTCTCGAAAGGGTTTATCCTCCTGCAACCGAATCCAGTGGCAGCACTTTTGGCACAACCTACATCAAAGTCGCTCCTGGAAAACATCTTCTCCCACCTGGACAGCTGATCTCAGACTCTTTCCTGCCATTTGGGAGACAACGACCCAGATGGCTCCTGCTCCATCTTCTCCTTGACCCCTTTCTCAGCCATTTCTATGGGACTGCTGAGCTCACGCGCCTAATCAGCACTCAAACCTTCAATGTAACTGGATGATCTGTGACATTCTGAAGGCAAGTTCCCTTTAAAGCCTTGGTGGGCACTATCTTGGATATCAGTTCCACCCCTGCTTCACTTGGTTGTGATTCGGTCTCCAAGACAACAAAGGTGCCTGGCTGATTCCTGGTCAACTTGACAGTAGCCTTCATGCAAACTATCTCCCCTGGCTGCAGTACCTTTTCTCTTGCTCCCAGCCTCCACAGACTCCCAACCCCTTCTGCTGGGGCACTCTGTTCTTGGACCACTCGCTTAAAGGCTTGATGTAATGGGGAATGTATCCTCCGAAGCACAGAATATTCTCTTCCAGCCAGTGGAGTCAGCAACCTCCTCACCAGGTTGGTATTAGTCCCAATCAACATGGAGTTTTGTTCAGTCCCCAGGGGTTGGGTACACACAATGACTAGTGTACTGAAAGTCTCCATCTTTACTGCTACAGATGGCCCAAAGGTAATCTTGATTGGAATGTATCCATTGTAAGGGAATTTCTCAGAACCGATTCCCCAAATCTGCAGCTCTTCCAACTTACACATGGGGATATGTTTCAGATATTTGTCATAGAAGTCTCTGTATAATAGTGTCAACTGTACTCCAGTGTCTAGTAAGGCTTTGGTGTAGCTACCTTCCACTTGCACTGACACTATAGAGGAAGGACCTATGATCCTTTATGGCAGGTTGGCTCACTTCTTAGGGTGGGCTAAATTCCCTCCTTTCTTTGCTAATTGCTGAAAGGACCTACAGTGCATTGAAAAAGTATTCATACCCCTTGAAAGTTTCCACTTTTTATCATGTTACAACCAAAAACGTAAATGTATTTTATTCAGATTTTATGTGATAGACCAACAAAAGTGGCACATAATTGTGAAGTGGAAGGAAAATGATAAAAGGTTTACAAAACTTTTTACAAATAAATATGTGAAAAGTGTGGTGTGCATTTGTATTCAGCCCCCCTGAGTCAATATTTTGCAGAACCACTTTTCACTGCAATTACAGCTGCAAGTCTTTTTGGGGATGTCTCTACAAGCTTTTGCACATCTAGATCAGCCTTTCTGAACCAGAGTGCCCAGGCACCCTGGGGTGCCTTGAGGTCTCTTCAGGGGTGCCTCGGCAAAATGTCTAAAAATGTCCTGAAAATTGTATACAAGCCAGAGGGGGGGACAAGTCTGCCTTTTAATTACACAAAGCCATAGGTTTTCATTGTGCACCATTACTTCTAGCCACTGGTGTCCTGACAACCAATGACATCATCAGTTAAGGAGGATGTCATCTGCCTGCACAGCATCCTAGTTTGACCCTCCCCTACCCCTCTCCATCAGTGCTGGGGTGACATTAGCTCAGTGATGGAGAAAAACTGAGGAAGAGAAACATTGGAATAGTAGTCAGTACCAGTGTGCAAAAGTGTATTTGCTTTGGAAGAATAAATCACCTGTAATGTTGGGTGTCCTATATGTGTGAATGTTGCTGCATTACATAGAACTATCAGAATAGTTTTTCACTTTTTAGAAAGGGGTGCCTCAAGACTATCCATAATTTTAAAGGCGCCTTAACTGAAAAAAGGCTGAGAAACATTGATCTAGAGAGTGACATTTTTGCCCATTCTTCTTTGCAAAATAGCTTGAGTTCTGTCAGATTGGATGGAGAGCATCTATGAAGAGCAATTTTCAAGTCTTGCCAGATACTCTCAATTTACTTTAGGTCTGGACATTGACTGGTCCATTCTAACACATGATTATGCTTTGATTTAAACCATTCCATTGTAGCTCTGGCTGTAGGGTTGTTGTCCTGCTGGAAGGTGAACCTCCACCCCAGTCTCAAGTCTTTTGTAGACTCTAACAGGTTTTCTTCTAAGATTGCCCTGTATTTGGCTCCATCCATATTCCCATCAACTCTGACCAGCTTCCCTGACCCTGCTGAAGAAAAGCATCCCTACAACATGATGTGGCCACCACCATGTTTCACGGTGGGGATGGTGTGTTCAGGGTGATGTGCAGTGTTAGTTTTCCACCACACATAGCTTTTTGCTTTTATGATTTTGGTCTCATCTGATCAGAGCACCTTCTTCCACATGTTTTCTGTGCCATCCACATGACTTCTCACAAACTACAAACGGGACTTCTTATGGCTTTCTCTCAACAATCGCTTTCGTCTTGCCACTCTTCCATGAAGGCCAGCTTTGTGGAGTGCACGATTAGTTGTTGTGTGTACAGCTGTGGATTTCTGCAGCTCCTCCAGAGTTACCATGGGCCTCTAGGCTGCTTCTCTGATTAATGCTCTTCTTGCCCGGTCTGTCAGTCTAGGTAGACGGCCATGTCTTGGTAGGTTTCAAGTTGTGCCATATTCTTTCCATTTTCAGATGATGAATTGCACAGTGCACCATGAGATGCCTCTGGGACACCCCAATCTTCCACCACTTATATGGCCTGATCCATCCAACTTTCAAACTCTTCCTCTCCAACGGGAGTTGGGATCCACCCTGAGAAGAACCAAAGCTTCTGGTATCCTTGATTCACCGATGCTGCATTATTCTTCACCAAGCTCTCAACCAGCTTGCCCATGTCAGTATAAAAGGAGGCAGGAAGAAAACTGGCTGCGGGTATATCAGCCTCCACATGTACCAGGCTTACTGACCCAATCTGTGAGTGATCCTTCATCAGGTCTCCAACAATAGCGGTGTTACTCAAGCCTTGACCCCCTCTGCCAAACTCACAATGTCCTTCTGGAAACCAGCTGCTATAGCTTCTCTCCACTCTAGCAAGGCATGGGTACAGGTTAGGGCAAACTCGGTCTTCATGTCGATGTGGTGTGCCCCTTGCCTTAGCACAGCTTTCCTTAGCAGCTGCCACACTTCCCTTTTGGTCCATTCACTTCCGCATGGGGCTATCTTGTTCTTGGCCTACCCATGGCCTACCTAATCGCAGGTTATCCCCTCTTTAGTCTATCATGAATGCTTCTGCCAGACTCATCCACCTTATTAACCGTTCCATATCTGCCATCCCTCTCTGCCAATCCCTCCACTGGCTTCCCATTGCTCAACAAATAAAATTCAAAACATTAACACTCACATATAAAACTATTTAGAACTCTGCCAAAAAATTACATCACCAATCTTGTCTCCAAATATCACGCAAACCGTTCTCTCCTCTCCTCCCGCGACCTCCTGCTCTCTAGCTCCCTTGTTTCCTCCTCTCATGCTCCTCTACAAGACTTCTCCAGAGCCTCCCCCATCCTCTGGGACTTTCTACCCCAATATATCAGACTATCGCCTACTGTGCCCACCATCTCTTCAGGGAAGCCTATCCTGCCTTCAGCTAATAACGGAATCTTCTATTTGTCCTATCAATCCACCCCTAACAGTTATTTGTACCACCAGCCCCTTCCTCTTAGATTTTAAGCTCCAAGGAGCAGGGCCCTCCTAATCCTCTTGTATTTAACTGTATTGTTGCTGTATTGTCTCCCTATATTTTGTAAAGTACTGAGTAAACTGTTAGCGCTATATAAATCCTGTATAATAATAATAATAATAATAACAATGCAGCTGCTGAGACTGAGTCCATGTGTTCTCCTTCTCTTAGTTCATTGTACTGCTTGCTAGGGCCAACCATGAGGGGTATCCCGGAGGAGCCCCCAAATTCAGCACCAACCCCTATGGGGGCCACTAGAAGATGATGGTCCACAAAGGTTGCCCTGACCTTGCAAGCTTTTCTACACCTCTGACACCCTGGGTTCAGACATGGTTCACATAGGATCACACTTGCAATGACACCAAGTTGTAGTAAGGCAAATTAATATTTACTAGAAGTTTTCAAGTCAACAGACAAAGGCAAAAGATTCTTAGTGCAGCTAAATTTTTGTAGGAGCAGATTAGTCCCCAAGGACTCAGATCACAGATATACAATAAAGGTGAATCACACAACAAATGCAATTAAGCTCTTAAAGAACCTATGGCCCCAGATATAAAAGGAAAAGGGAAGACTTTCCTGTGTCGATCCTTCCTCCCCTCCTGATGTCACAGGCTCAACAAACAACAAATCAATAAAAGAGTATTGCAGTAAACTATTTCTGGGTGTAAATTAGAAACATAGAAAAGTGAAGGCAGAATAAGACCGAGTGGTCTATCGAGTCTGCCTGTTTTTTGTGGGGGTTTTTTGGGGGAGAGGGGACATTTGCTATTTTTTTAAATTTTGTTTTTGTTTTTGTTAACGTTAGTTCCCATACACAGAAGTGAAACTCAAAGTCCTTTAAATGAAGACAAGAGAGAAGAGTCTTGACAATGAAAATAAATCTTCAGCTACCTCAGTCAGGGTCCAAAGGGATTGCTGTGCAATGGCAACCAGCAATAAGGAATGGCATATGCTAGTGTTTCCTATTTGAGGAGTTGTAGTCAAAGGAGATGAAGTAAAGGTGTCTGCATGCAGTGTCTTTGAAAGCTCTTTGTGCTGAGTGTGGGCTTCCACCCACTCACCTATCCTGAAGATACCGAGGCTCAAGGGATGGTGTCAGGGAAATCGTAGGCACAGTCGTGCATGATGATGTGCCCATGCTCATAGTAATTCTCAAATGACAACTAGACATGCAGATGTGCCCTAACTCACGCATGAGTCTGTTCACATGCGCATTAGTGTGGGCGAGCGTGAATAATTGGCACTCATTTGCCAATTTAAATTGGCTCCAGAGACCAGAAGATTGCTGAGTGGTCATCAGCTTCTACTGTTTGTGACCTGATCCTGTACTATCCAGCTTGTCTTTACCCGGCTTGCACCTGATACCTCGTTACTGACTCTGGCTTGTGACCTGACCCTGCTTTTTGCCTGCTGTTCCTGTACCTTCCCTGCTCCACCGATACTGACATCAGCATGGCTCTGACTCTGTTTTGGTTCCCAATTCTGCACCTCTGCTCTTTGGCTGATACCAACTCCTGCATCTGCCTGACTATCTAAGATCCTGCATCTGCCTGCTTGGCAGCCTGCTTGCTGTCTGCGGTTCTGCACATGCTGCTGTGTCCTCTCAGCGATCAGCTCATCGATCTGCCTGCTATTTAGCACCTGCTGCAAGGTTCTCCCAGCCAGGATCTCCTACAAGGCACCCGTGCCACTCTGTAGCCTTGTTATATCCTGTGACCACCTTCAGGAGAAACAGGACAAGAGAAGTAAGAGAATGCCCTCTCATCAGCTCAGCCTCAAGCAGGTGTGTGACAGATGGAGATGTCCCAGAACAGGCTCTTGAAGGATTTGGGCTCAGGGAGAAGTGCTTGATCTGTGCACCCAGGGATGCAGAGATTAAAATCAGCCTGTCACAATGACGATGTGAGTGACCCTGAACAGTCACTCTATCAGCAGGAGGCTGGAAACAGATGATCTGCCTGCAGGTACAAAGTTCACCCGCTGGCAGTTCCCTGCACTGTCAAAGCCTCAAGGACTTTTCTAACCCTCAAGAGCAGCCGAGCCCTTGCTTTCAACCTCTGGGGGCAGTCTCAAGAGAACAAGCTTCTCCCAGGGCCAGGCCCTATATATCCTCTCCCAGAATTCCCCACATCTTCCAGTTGGTTGGACCCTTTCAGCATCACTGGTTTAATGCAGAGACCCGACTTCCTGTATTACATGTCCCACAATCCCCTGCTTTCAGTAGTGTTTCTTCTTTCACTGCTTTCAGGGCACAAAGTTACAGTTACTAAGCTGGGCAATAGAAGGAAACAAGCCTAAGGCAGTCTTTTTTTAAGAATGTCCTCGGTCGTGCTGCTGAACTAGTCAGCACTTGGCTAGAGATATATAGATACATAGATAGATAGATAGATAGATAGGTAGGTAGATAGATAGATAGATAGATTAAAAAGGATAGATATACACTATATTGTCAAAAGTATTGGGACACCCCTCCAAATCATTGGATTCAGGTGTTGCAATCACCTCCATGGCCACAGGTGTATAAAATAAAGCACCTAGGCATGCAGACTGCTTCTACAAACATTTGGGCAGCACAGTGGCTAAATGGTTAGCACTTCCACCTGGCAGTACTAGGGTTGTTGGTTCAAATCCCAGCCACGGCACCTCCTGCCTGGAGTTTGCATGTTCTCCCTGTGCCTGCATGCGTTTCTTCTGGATACTCCGGTTTCCTTCCAAACTCCAAAGACATGCTGGTAGGTTAATTGGATCCTGTCTAAATTGGCCCTTGTATGTGAATTAGGGACCTTAGATTGTATGCCCCTTGAGGGTTAGGGACTGATGTGAATGTACAATATATACCATATTTTTCGCTCCATAAGACGTCCCCCCAAAAAAGGGGGGAAAATGTCAGTGCGTCTAATGGAGCCAATGTAAAGCGGCCGGTCTGGTATTTCTGCCGCCACCATGTCAGAATATTGGGCCGGCCGCTTAGCTCTTCTCTCCTGCAGGACCTTACCTGTTCCTCGCTCCAGCGCTGCAGTCTTCCCGCGGCGGCTTCTGTGACAGCCCACTGCGCATGCGCGAGAAGCGCCGCGCTTTGTGAATGTTCCGGTGTCTTCTGGGACACATGGCAGGTCCCAGAAGGCTCCGGGCCATTCACAAAGTGCAGCGCTTCTCGCGCATGCGCAGTGGGCACCCGGCTGTCACAGATGCCGCCGCGGGAAGAAGAAGGAAGGACAACTCCGTGGAAGTGTCAAATTCAGGTACCCATTCCCCATCCCTCCCCAAAGGTCCGCAGTCTCTGATAATCTCCTTTACTGTCTGCAGTCTCTGGTCATCCCCTGCACTGTCTGCAGTCTCTGGTCTTCTGTACTATGTCCGCAGTCTCTGGTCATTCCCTGTACTGTGCCCGCAGTCTCTGGTCATTCCCTGTACTGTGTCCGCAGTCTCTGATCATTCCCTGTACTGTGTCCACAGTCTCTGGTCATTCCCTGTACTATGTCCGCAGTCTCTGGTCATCCCCTGTACTGTGTCCGCAGTCTCTGGTCATCCCCTGTACTGTGTCTGCAGTCTCTGGTCATCCCCTGTACTGTGCTCGCAGTCTCTGGTCATCTCCTGTCCTGTGTCCGCAGTCTCTGGTCATCTCCTGTACCGTGTCCGCAGTCTCTGGTCATCCCCTGTACTGTGTCTGCAGTCTCTGGTCATCCCCTGTACTGTGTCCGCAGTCTCTGACCATCTCCTGTACCGTGTCCACAGTCTCTGGTCATCCCCTGTACTGTGTCCGCAGTCTCTGGTCATTCCCTGTACTATGTCCGCAGTCTCTGGTCATCTCCTGTACTATGTCCGCAGTCTCTGGTCATCCCCTGCACTGTGTCCGCAGTCTCTGGTCATCCCCTGTACTGTGTCCGCAGTCTCTGGTCATCCCCTGTACTGTGTCTGCAGTCCATTGGTTCAGAATATTTTTTTTCTTGTTTTTCTCCTCTAAAACCTAGGTGCGTCTTATGGTCAGGTGCTTCTTATGGAGCGAAAAATACGGTATTTAAAGCGCTGTGTAAATTGACGGCGTTATATAAGTACCTGAAATAAATAAACATTTGTGAAAGAATGTTTCTACCTGTGCAATAAGTCCATCCGTGAAATTTCTTTGCTACTAAATATGTCCAAGTCAACTGTTAGTGATATTATAACAAAGTGGAAGCACCTGGGCACAACAGAAGCCATAAAGTGGTAGGTTATGTAAAATGACAGAGCTGGGTCAGTGCATGCTGAAGCGCACAGTTCTCAGAAGTTGCCAAATGTCTGCCAGAACTGTCAGAAGTTGCCAAAAGTGAATAGCTAAAGACCTCCAAACTTTGTGTGACCCTTAGATTAGCATAACAACAGTGTGTAGAGAGCTTCATGGAATAGGTTTCCATGGCCAAGCAGCTGCATCCAAGTCATACATCACTTAGACGGCCGATAAACGAAAAATCAATTGGCGCCGTTGCCGATGCTGCCACCATCGTCCATGAAAAACAGCCATTTTTCATGGATTTTCCAGCATGACCGATAAAAGTAAACGAGACGATCCACGAAAAACGGCCGACCCATCTATGGCCTGCATAAGTGCAATGCAAAGCATTGGATGCAGTGGTGTAAAGCACGCTGCTACTGGGCTCTAGACGTGTTCTCTGGAGTGAAAACGTGGGCGTGTCTGGGCTTTGGCGGTTGCCAGCTGAATGGTACTTGCCTGACTGCATTGTGCCAAATGTAAAGTTTGGTGGAGGGGGGATTATGGAGTGGGGTTGTTATAAAAGGGGTTGGGCTTGGCCCCTTACTTCCATTGAAGGGAACTCTTAAGGTACCAAGACATTCTGGACAATCTTCATGCTCCCAACTTTGTGGGAAAAGTTTGGGGATGGCCCCTTCTTGTTTCAACATGATTGCACACCTCTATAAAGACATGGATGAGCAAGTTTGGGATGGAGGAATTAGCCTGCACAGAGTCCTGACCTCAGCCCGACAGAACACCTTTGGGATGAATTAGAGCGGAGACTGTGAGCCAGGCCTTCTTGTCTGACATCAGTGCCTGACCTCACAAATGCACTTCTGGAAGAATGGTCAAACATTCCCATAAACACACTCCTAAACCTTGTGGACAGCCTTCCCAGAGGAGTTGAAGCTGTTATAGCTGCAAAGGGTGGGCCAACTCAATATTGAACCCCACGGACTAAGACTGGGATGCCATTAAAGTTTATGTGCGTGTAAAGGCAGGCATCCCAATACTTTTGGCAATACTGTATAGTGTAGATAGATAGATAGGAGGAAGGGAGGGAGAGAGTCTGATTACAGTGCTCACTCACATGGATGGTCTCCGGAGGCTCTACTGGCTCAGTCAGAGGAATCACGTACTGTACACAATACAGCTACTGGCTGCTCTGTTTAAAATCTCCTGCTAACACATTTCCCTCACAGGGGAAGAGGGGCAGGGGGAGGCAGATCCAGCCTCTCTTCTCCCATTGGTGCGGAGGTAAGGGGGACTGTGCTGGCTGGCTGGTGGGTACTGTGAGAATGTAACAGACATGGATGTTTGGCAGAACCAATGAGGGCATCAGTGACCCCTGGGGGGGCACAGCTGAATCCTGGGGCTCTCAGCCCACCCCAGCACCCCCCTAGATCCGACCGTGTGCTGCGCAATTTTAAAAATCATGACAGCACCATTTTGTGTGTTTCACACACATAAAGCAGCTTGTGAAAAATGGTGATGTTCGGGAACGTGCAAAAAATCTCAGATGCACCTCCTGGTATGAAAGAGCCCTCAGACTGGTGTGCACTGGGATTGTGCACAATTCTAAGGGGTGCCTTGACTGAAAAAAGGTTGAAAACTCTCATCTAGAGTTTCTTCAATTTCTGCTGAGGGCAAAGCTGCACTTTGCAAATATTGTGAGAAAAAATATTTTTTCTAAATGCTACAAAAATGACAAAATATATCCTTGCATGCCAGAGGTGTCCTACAGACATTTAAAAAGGGGCAAATCTGGTTATTTCTTTATTTTGATGGTTTCTTTCTTTTTTTTTGTTGCTTTTGAGGGAAAGGGGGTAGTTACTTGATCTCATGTAACATTTCTCAGTTGAAATGTCCTTAACACATAGAGTCCTTAGAATTCCATTTGTAATAAAAAAACTAATTAAAAAACACGGTTAGTTTATTTACTGAATAAGCTGTACTTTTATTTCAATACTTTTATATACACTGCATTTCACATTCCTAGTGTAACAAAATGACTTGCAATTTGTAAAACTACTCCACACAGAATTTTTACTCAGTTTATTGAAAATGTCCTTTTTTCCCCAGAACAGGGGAAAAATGTTTTGGCTATGCTTCAAGCAGAGAGCCATTATTTTCAGATGCCATCCTTAGCCACTCTTGCAGATTGGCTTCATAAGCACAGAGCTTATGAGCTTGGCCCTTTAGACCTTACCAGGAATAAAATGTTATATACTACCCAAACATTTTTGGGCAAAGGAATAAAACAGGTCATATTTGGCCTAGTTAGCAAGAGTAATATCCCACTTCCATATCTTCTATACAAACTGGTACAGGTCATTTGGGTTCATCTCCAAATTAGATTCTAGATGCCTTCACGTCTTTCTATTCTTCCTTATATACCTCTACTGTAGATTATACTGACGCATGCTTGTCTGTATTCCTTCCTCCACTGTAGCCACAATGCAGGAGGGAATTAAATGCTCCCATTACCACTGAAGAGATAAGGTTGGCCATTTTGCAACTTCCAGTTGGCGACTTATGCGCACAGTGCAGTTCAGCATGCGCTGACCTACTATGTCATTTTACATTGTGTCTGAGCTGCTGTTGAGCCCAGTTGCTTCCACTTTGTTATAATACAACTAACAATTGACCGAATTTAGTAGCAAGGAAATTTCATGGATGGACTTATTGCACAGGTGGCAACCTATCATTGTATCATGCTTGAATTCACTAAGCTCCTGAGAGCGACCCATTCTTTCACAAATGTTTGTAGAAGCAGTCTGCATGCCTAGTTTCTTGATTTCATACACCTGTGGCCATGGAGGTGATTGGAATATCTGAATCCAATGATCTGGAGGGGTGCCCCAATTCTTTTGTCAATATATTGTAATGTAACACCCTGCTGTAGTACTGCTTGCAGGATGTTAAATGGACACAAGATGGCAGTGTCCTGCAGCCCAGTTGCTCAGACTCTGTTGGAAAGCTTTGTTTGTATTCACAGGCTGGCCATAGAACTTTGCTCTTGGACAATGAGCTCACAAAATACATTTCCCAGAGGAGCTGGTATGTGTGCACAGGTAAATAAACACAGAAGCCCGGAAACAGGCAGTGAGAGGGGGAAAGCTGGAAAGTAGAAGTGAGGAGAAGGCTGTGCAGGACGCTGGAGAATCATGCTGGGCCACCAAGAGAAAGAGTGGAGAGAGAAGGAGGAATTGCTGACCGCTGACACTGCTGACGAGTCTGGTGAACTGTCCTGCAGACAGGCAGTCCGGAGTGGTGCTGTCCGCAGTGGTCTCTGAAGGAGGAACTGCAGGAAAACTGGGGGCTCCCAGATACAGAGAGATCATCAGCTCCCTGATCGACGTCATGGTTTGGATGAGACAGTTCCATTCTCAAGCCATTCAAGTTGCCAATAATCTTATTCAAGTCTGCCTCTTTCTCCCTAGTTCAATTGACACTGTTCACAAGTTACACATGTTAAGGCCTAGTTCACCTGGCTTACTAGTTATTACACCTTCAACATAATCCAATCACAAGAGCCTACTGCAGTGTCTGCCCTCCACAGGTTAATCCACATTATTGCTTCCATCACATTCGCCAAGGTGCTCCTTCATTGTCTACAGAAAGGGCTTGTGTTCATTCTTTAATCCCTACCTAAATTTACATCTTACCCTTTGTGTGTTAAAGGGGTACCGTCCAAGCTCCATACCACTTAAGTGGCAGCTCCTTTCCTTTGTAGTCACCCTTTATCAAGGAACTTCTACCCTTTGCTTTCAGTGAGATTTGGATTCTTAAAGTGCACCAACCCAGGCCCCATCAGGACCATTTGAAGACTTTATACTGCAGTTTAAAGGGACATTAACCTATTTAATCTAAGAGCTCTTTCTTTGCCTCAAAATTGAACTCTGGCATCAGCCTTTGAGAGCCCAAAGTGAGTTAGCCGCACTGTTTGTAGATTTTTTCTGCTCACTGGGGAAGGTAATATCTCAGGACTGAGGCTACTGGTCAAATTCTGAATTGAAGAAAATCTAGAACTGGTTGAGATTTTGCTGTATGTTGACCTTTACTTGAAGTAGCTAAGAGTAATAGCTGCTATTACATGCACACACTTGTTTTTTTATGCTGCTTTGTTGTGCTCTCATTTGATATCAATATAATCAAAATTGCAGTTCACTCTAAATGTATGCGAGTCTGTTTTCTGGTGGCAGCCAAAGGGTTCTTCTGGCCAGAAGACTACAGTGCTGTCAGCAGGGATTGGGCTTTCAGAGAGGGGTCAGACAAGACAGGGAACCCAAAAATTACTCAGCGACCTCTAAGGGGATAGTGCTACACATACTTAAAGCCCTGATAGATTGATTTTTGGCTATTATTCTACACTTTGTGCTGTGTCAAGACCTAGATGCTTACAGGTCCAACTTGGATCTCGCCAGACCTCCCCTGAACAAGATGGGTCAGAATTCAAGTACACCTATACCATATGGGTTATCTTCTCCAGAGATAGAATTATTCATCTAGAGATATTCCACTGCAGCTATCTCACTCATGCCAGACTGCATAGAGTGGGCTTACGCCAAAAAGCAGACTGCTTCAGTGGCTGTGGAATGCCTGGTGATTTTTTCATTGTGTGGAACTTCCCGCTCGGCTTTCTGGTCAGAGGTGAACATTTTTATTTATACTGCCTTGGCCTTGTCTAATGTCTTGCCTAATGTACTTGGGATCTTTGGTGATTTGCAAGCATCCTAATATGATAAACGCTTGTTTTGTAATCTTTACTTTTATGACAAAAAGGTGATCCTACTGACATGGAATAGCAATTCCACTTTTAATAGAAACTTGAAAGAGTTTGATAGATGGTAATCTCCCGTTATACAGGTGAAACTCGAAAAAGTAGAATATCGTGCAAAAGTTCATTTATTTCAGCAATGTAACTTAAAAGATGAAACTAATATATGAGATAGACTCATTGCATGCAAAGCAAGATAGTTCAAGCCGTGATTTGTCATAATTGTGATGATTATGGCTTACAGCTCATGAAAACCCCAAATCTACAATCTCAGAAAATTAGAATATTACAAGCAATCAATAAAACAAGGGTTGTACATAGAACAATATCGGACCTCTGAAAAGTATAAGCATGCATATATACTCAGTACTTGGTTTGGGCCCCTTTTGCAGCAATTACTGCCTCAATGCAGCGTGGCATGGAAGCTATCAGCCTATGGCACTGCTGAGGTGTTATGGAAGACCAAGATGCTTCAATAGTGGCCTTCAGCTCTTCTGCATTGTTCGGTCTCATGTCTCTCATCTTTCTCTTGGCAATGCCCCATAGATTCTCTATGGGGTTCAGGTCAGGCGAGTTTGCTGGCCAATCAAGCACAGTAATCCCACGATCATTGAACCAGGTTTTGGTGCTTTTGGCAGTGTGGGCAGGTGCCAAGCCCTGCTGGAAAATGAAGTCAGCATCCCCATAAAACTCGTCTGCTTAAGGAAGCATGAAGTGCTCCAAAATTTCCTGGTAGATGGCTGCGTTGACCCTGGACTTAATGAAGCACAGTGGACAAACACCAGCAGATGACATGGCTCCTCAAATCAACACAGACTGTGGAAACTTCACACTGGACTTCAAGCATCTTGCAGTGTGTGCCTCTCCATTCTTCCTCCATACTCTGGGTCCTTGGTTTCCAAATGAGATGCAAAAGTTGCTCTCATCAGAAGAGGACTTTGGACCACTGAGCAACAGACCAGGTCTGTTTTTCTTTAGACCGGGTAAGACGCTTGTGACGTTTTTTGTTGTTCAGGAGCGGCTTGACAAGAGGAATACGACATTTAAGCCCATGTCCAGGATCCGTCTGTGTGTGGTGGCTCTTGATGCACTGACTCCAGCCTCAGTCCACTCCTTGTGAAAGTCCCAAACACTTTTGAATGGCCTTTTCCTGACAATCCTCTCCAGGCTGTGGTCAACCCTGCTGCTTGTGCACCTTTTTCTTCCACACTTTTCCCTTCCACATAACTTTCTATTAATGTGCTTTGATACAGCACTTTGGGAACATCCAACTTCTTTGGCAATTATCTTTTGAGTCTTTCCCTCCTTATGGAGGGTGTCAATGATGGTGTCAGGTCAGCACTCTTTCCCATGATTGTGATTCCTACTGAACCAGACTGAGAGACCATTTAAAGGCTCAGGAACCCTTTGCAGGTGTTATGGCTTAATTAGCTGATTAGAGTGGGACACTTTGAGCCGAGAATATTGCACCTTTTCACAATATTCTAATTTTCTGAGATTTTGGATTTGGGGTTTTCATAAGCTGTAAGCCATAATCATCACAATTATGACAAATCACGGCTTGAACTATCTTGCTTTGAATGTAATGAGTCTATCTCATATATTAGTTTCACCTTTTAAGTTGCATTACTGAAATAAATGAACTTTTGCACGATATTCAAACTTTTTGAGTTTCACCTGTATAAGTTAACTTTTGAACTTAGTAAGAAACCTCTGACCTTCAATAGGGCGTGGAGTCGATAGGTTGACCGTCTCCTCACCACAACCTCTTCAGATTCAGGATTGTAACAACACTTATCTCCTCTCTGTATGGGTTACTCTGTATTAATGCTTGCTGTTTGTGGTACCCTTTATGTAACTGCGATTGTATTACTTCTATAGGGATATGTCTAAGTATAAGAGACTATTGTTTTTATTAGGGTTCAATGGAGCTGCTGTGTATTTTTTGTTTAATTACCTACAAAACTTAAAAAAGATATCTTTAAAAAAGAGAGATTTCATTCTTCACTTTGAGGCTAATTCCCCAGTGACTCACAGGTCTGTTTGGCTTATGATTTATGTTGGGGTTTTATTTAAAATCAATAAGGCTTCATGTACACTGGAACATTTATACTATTGGCAGCAATAAAACGGTGCCTCGTTTAGCCACGTTTAGCCACGTTTAGTACTTGGACGTTTATTCATTTCATTGGCCAGAGTACTTGCCACTGAAATGAATAAATGCCCAAGAGCTAAATACGGTTAGCGCTTAGGCACGTTCATATGTATTTTTGCCGTGTTTAGTGTTTTTTGGTCAAAACATTCCTTTCCTGAACTCAATTCTTTTGTGTTCAGGAAAGGGACGTTTAACTGCCCCTAAACTCTGCTGTTGCTAATCTCTGATAAAAGCCTATGTGTGCATGGACACATAAGCTTTTATTGAGTTGAGTTCAGGAGTTTTGGCAAAAAAATGCCAATGCTCCTAAACTCACATTTAAGAGCAGCAGTGTGCATGAGGCCTAAAGATTTAGAATGTGATCAATAATTAGAAAATAGTTGCCTTGTCCTCAATTTGAATTAAAGAGACTTTGGGGCTGATTTATTAAAGGAGTATAAAGTGTTCACTTATCAAAGTGAATGTTTTTTTAGCTTAGTTATTAAAGTGAAGCATTATTCACAGCAAACACCCAACAATGTACAAGAAAATATCCATTTTTTTCCACACATTATTGTGTATTTAACATAGTTTCAGTTACTTCTTCAGAATATAGGACAATTTGTATTAATGATGAAAAAATGTATCAGGATTTTATGGTGGTGAAAATTCTAATAGGATTATGAGAAATATCAGGAAGTTTATGTCAGATGGTCCTGAAATACAGAAATATATTATATTTGACTTTTTAATTTTTCCTAAATAAGCATTTTACTTTTTTAAAATAATTGTTGGTTTAGCATGTTTTAAATTCCAGCTATAGTCAGTGTTTTGTCAACAGTAATCTGCAGTGGACATTGCACAGTAATCTTAAAATGTGATCAGGCTGGAGTGGGCATTTTGAGCATGACTCAGAAAAAAACTACTATGGGTGGGCCATGGTAAGGCTTCTATAAAAGGACAGTTTGTTTTAATGACTAGACACAAAGCCTACAGAGCAAGAGCACACCTCTAAATCCCCCACTTAACAGCAACAATGGTTCACTGGACTGCTGAAGAGAAAGCTGCCATTACTTCCACCTGGGCCAAGGTTGACCTGGAAAATGACGGCCATAATGCCCTGAACAGGTAATAACACACACAGTCTTTTATTTGGTAGGCAGGACGTTTTTTTTATTTTAATTTAACCAATTTGATGTTTATTTTTCCTTCAGCTATTGATTCTTTTATCATCTCTCTCTCTCTCTCTTGCCGCTATAATGTACATATATCCTTGGCAATTTGTTTATGGCTGTCTTTTATTATGTATCAATTATGGCTTAAAAATGAATATGACTCATATGTATAATTTTTTATTTTATTTTTTATTTAATAGACTATTCCTTGTCTATCCCTGGACCCAGAGGTATTTCAGCAGTTTTGGAAATCTGTCCAGTTCTGCTGCCATTTCTGGTAATGCCAAGGTTGGCGCTCATGGCAAGAAGGTACTCGGTGCCATTGGCAATGCCGTTCACCATCTGGATAATGTGAAGCATGTCCTGGCTGGCCTCAGCAAGCAGCATGCTGAAGAGCTCCATATAGATCCTGAAAATTTCAAGGTACAGGTCTAAAGTTAAATGGAATATATATTTTCTACACTTCATGTGGTATTTTTATGTCAGACTACCTAAGTATAACATTGGGAATGACATCATATATTAATTACTATATATAGCCTTATCTATTACAGCAGAGGTAATTTGTGAAATGCAGTAGAATGATTCAATTTATATTTACTGTACATTTAAGTGTATCTATACCCCAAATGTTTTATTTTGATGTTTGATAGAATGGGTAAAGGTTAGTACCCCTTTTAGATTTTACTGCTATCTGGGCTCTGTTAGATTTCCCCTCCTATTTTCTGTCCTGGCAACAACATTTTTACTAGACAGGAACTGAAGGAATCTGTCCAACGGAGCCTATGAATGCAGTTAAACCAGACAGGAGTACTAATTCTTCTTCATTTTATTCAAATATTTAAAAAAACTATGGTTATATACAGGGACGGACTCACCATTCGAGCACTCGGGCACCGCCCGAGAGCCCGGGGTCAGTAGGGGGCCCCATGAAATGCCCCTGGTACCTTTTTTATAGGCTTTTTGGATGTGCTTTGAGTGTGGGAGAGGACACAGGGGCCCCATGATCCCCTAATGCCCGGTGGCCCCATGAGTTGTCAGTCCTCCCCTGGTTATATATGTGCATTAAGTTAGAGTTGTCAGAAAAGTGAAAGATGATTCATGTAGCGTTACAAATAGGTTATTGCATCATTTTTTTTTCTAAACTTTTAATTGATTTGTTTTTTCCCTGTACATATGAATTTTGTCATACACTGGTGGGGGTCTCCTCACTAGTTAGTTGTACAATGTGACATTTATTTATTTCAGCCACTTGTATAGTGCTGTCAATTTATGCAGCACTTACATATATATTGTACATTCACATCAGTCCCTAACCCTCAAGGGGTGTACAATCTAAGGTTGTAAGCTGGCAAGTTGATTTTTGAACCCCACCCTTTTTTTATTTTTCCTTTATTACTGATGTACAATCTAAGGTCCCTAACTTACATTCATACATACACATACTACAGACAGGATCCAATGAACCTACCAGCATGTCTTTGGAGTGTGGGAGGAAACCAGAGTACCTAGAGAAAACCCACACAGGCACAGGGAGAACATGCAAACTCCAGGCAGGTGGAGCCATGGCTGGGATTTGAACCAGCGAGCCTAGTACTAACAGGCAGAAGTGCTAACCATTTAGCCACTGTGCTGCCCACACCCATGTTAACCTTTTCTGAAGCTACCACTAGGCTTGGAGCTACATTTGAAGCAAATGGGTTTCATTCTGAGCTGAGGAATTCCCAGTGTGGTAAGACCCTTGGAGCTGCTTAATGGCTATTATCAGTCAGTGATGGGGTAGACTTGTGGAAACAACTTCTGCTGCACAGAAGGACATATACAAAGGTCTTTCATTTTCTAGCTGTAGTACACAAATGAGCATACCTGACCAATTTATTTTACAATATAAAATAAGGCAGTAAAATATATATGGAAAAGAAAGTTCTTAAAGTTTGTTTCTGTATTTAATTGTAAAATATATAGTGAACATGTAACAATCAAAGTGAATATGCATCAATAAGGTCAACATGCATCAATACAAAGTCTCTCAAAATTAATCTCATCAACTTGAATAAGTGATTTCTTCTACTTGAATTTAGAACAAAACTTCTGTCTTCATACAGATTAAATCCTCCACCAAACAACCACCAGATGTGCCCTCACCTGGAGTTTTTGACCTTACATCATGTCAGGTCAAAAAACTCATGTGTCCCAAGAAGCGGACATGTATTGGTATAAGTAACCAGAGTTCAGGTTCTTCCTCCAGAGATCACTACTCTCTAAATCTCTCCTCCTCCACTCCACATATATGATATAAAAGATAGGAAACACAATAGTGCTTTATCCTTAAAATAATACAATTTTATTAAAAACTTAAACAGTGACCACTCACATTCTTTAGGTGCTCATCGCACCAGATATATTGCACATATAAAAACAACGTTGCAACCACAGGCATAGATATAAACTCTTCCACTCATCTGCTGTGATAGAGAATCAGTATGCGTAGTAAGCGTCATGATGTCATCTAGCCCCTCCCCTACACGGTGCGCCACAGGGTCACGTGCCTCCCTCAGGGGATTATGATTGGACACCACAATGCTCTGATAGTATATATATAGTGGCCCACGGACATTTTCCAGTAGTCCTCATGTGATTAACATTAACCAATTAGCCGCATTTTGAAATAAATGTGGCTGGTGTGAGCTGTTTTTATTAGTTATAGATGATTGATTTAACACGTTATTGCTTGTGAGAAATATCTATATTTTTGGGGGGTTGTTTCTGTATTTAATACTTGTTAATTTAATTTGCAAACTATCTAACATATTAAAATGTAATTGTCCTTTCTGTTCACAGCTTTTTGGTGAGGTGCTGATAATTGTTTTGGCCAGTAAGCTGGGATCTAAATTCACTCCTCAAGTCCAGGCTGCCTGGGAGAAATTCATGAATGTCTTGGTGGCTGCTCTGAGCCATGGCTACTTCTAAATGTCTGTGCCATTATTTTTTGGGAATTAAAAATAAAACATTTTAAAACCAATCTTCTATGTTTTTTTGCTTTATCACTGCACAATTCTCTCTTAATTATAAACCGAGATGATATACACAAGCAAATATTTGAAACTACTGAAATAAAATAACATATATGAAATTCACCCTTACATATAATTGTCAGTTTAGTGTATGGAAGTGTGAGTTCTCATTTACACGGTTTATAATTATTATAGCCTTTTCTATGAAAAATCACAAGAACATTCGGGAGAGGAGCGTTTGAGCAGAAATAAAGTTTGATACGCCTAAACGCACCTAAATGTGTCTAAATGCTAGCTGCATTTGAGCACTAATGCATTCCAATGGCCAGAATAGATTAATATTCTAGCCAACGGAATCCATTAAAGCTCAAATGCTTGACACACCTAAATACGTGTGCAATACGCGGCTTTGGGTTCATTTTTTAAGCAGTGCTTTTATAGGAGAAAAGCGAATGCCCTGTGTGCATGGAGCCTAAATGTTTGTGATCAATCACTGGAAATGGAAAATAAATACTTGAAAAGTAAGCTTCTGTGGTTATTTCTTTATCACTGTGCAGGGTCTATCTTAATTATAAACAGGTGAAATACCTAGGCAAATATTTGCAACCATTTCAAATAAAATAATGTATATGACATTAATTGTTAATGGAACTGCAGTTGTACAAAGAACTGTACTAGAATGGGAAAACCAACTCAGTGCAAAGTTTGAAGCTGAAAAAGGTGCATTAGATTCCTTGTCACCTTTGCTGTCTGGAGGTTAAGCTCATTAAAGTGAATAGACTGCCCTATGCATGGAGCATGAAAACGTGCATAAGCACAACATCTGCTATTGCTTTATAGTAGTGTTATTGGGGGCTTTGTATATTGAAATATGATTTCTCATTTATAAAATGTATAATTATAGCCATTCCTGTTTGTTCCTAACCCATTACAAATAATTTATTATCCAAGTACTTAAACTTTACCACCCTATTAATTATTGTGTAGGTTATGTTATTAAATCATTTTGTTTCATTTTAGCTTTATACTGGAAAGTTTTCCAAACCATATAAGTAAAGTTGAGATGTGGAGGTAATGTATTGAGCAAAGGCCTGGAAGACTTGCCCATGTTGAATTTTGATTCTATCTGTAGAGAATTCACATATGGTACATCATCAACTCTTCCAATTTCTGCAAGTCTGTTTGAACCAAATCCTGAGGTCCCATGGACCCACCTCATATCCCAGTGCTGGGTGCTAGGAAGCTTGTTCCAGCACATGGTGCTGATATCTGGCTAGCACAGCTGCACATGAGACTTGTGCAATATATTCCCATTTTCTGTTTCATGTGACAAAAAAAAATCATATGACTCAGAGCTGTAAGGTAAGTTTGGGATAAGTTAGTGTGTTCTGAGGGTCCATGCTGGTATGAGGTCTGAAGGAGATTTGGAGGAGGAAGGGTAGAAGGGAGCGTGATCATTTGGGGTCTCTAGGGGAGTTTAAAGGGTGAACTGATCTGAGGTCTGAAAGTAGGTTTAAAGGGGGCTGATCTGGGGTTAACTGCAATGAGGAATTTGTCACCTTCTGCAGTTCTCTGTTATTTTTACATTTCATTGTTTCACTGAGTTATTGTTCTAATTCTAGAGCTATAATGTCCCAGCTATGGGTGTCCTCCACAGCAGCTGTAATATCATTTGCAGCTCCACTGTCCGCCCCTTCCTCTTTCCTTACCCAGTCATAGAACACTTTGCATTCTGTGAACCCTTTCACAAAATCTAAAGCTTTCTATGAATGGGAAGAGGATAAGGGGGCCAGGAAGAGCAGCTGCTGTATAGGGGATCTGTATTTCTCCTGTCAGAGTTCTGGAGTATAGTACAAGCTGTGAACCTAATAAGTGAGATCCAGGAGGTTTCATACACATCTCTGGACTTAATTCCTTTTATGCCAGAGGATATTAAATCCCTATTTTTGCTAGAGTTATGGGAGGGTCTGAAAGTTTAGGGAGTTCTCAGCTGAGGTCTAAATATTAAAGGGGCTGATCTGAGGACCGATTTTTAAGGAGGTATAGATCTGAGGTCTGAATGTTCAGGGGAAGCTGTCTACCACTGACTCTGGGGCATTTTTTCCTCCCAGCAATATTGGTGCATTTTTTTTCTTCTTCTGACCAACAATGCTGGGCATTTTTCTCCCATTTACCAATGACACTGAACATATTTGCTCTCACTGCCTAATGACATTGAGTATTTTTCTCCCACTGACCAATAACAATGGGCATATTTTCTTCCACTTACCACCAACAATGGAGCGATTTTCCCTTTCCACTGACCAGCAATGTAAGGGGTATTATTATTTTAGGATAGGCTCATACCGAAAACATATGTAATGGAAGAGTTTTCAGAAATTTTAATTTGTCCAGAGATTAATGTGCATCTGTAAGAATTGTGTCTGCAAGTTAAGCTACCTGACATGTTGACTTTTTTCCACAATATGTTTATATCTGGGAATTCTTTGGAGAATGAAACTGGGTGTCACTCAGTCTGGATCACTGAAACGTTGAGACTGCAGGGCACAGCTCTGGAGATAGGATGAGTTTGCTGGAGGTGCTTTTATTTTTTTACAAAAAGCTGGGAAGAGCTGTATTTCTTTTTTTTTGAGTTGGGCTTTAAAGGATAGTAGAATACCACAGCAGAACAAGCAGCAACAGCAGCAAGCGACAATGATAATCAGAACTACAAAAGAAAGTTTTTTTGTTACAAAAAAGTTATACCCTCTTTGGTAAGGTTTGTGAATAAAGTTTAGTAAGACATCTATGAGCTGTCATTGAAAAAAACAGATGGTAGTCCTAAAAATGATGTTTCAAAGCTGAGATTGTAGGGAATTAATTGGTAAATTTATGTAAACTCTTGATAGCTGTACTATGGAAAATGTCTTCTGTGTTAGCTGGCTCTATCCCTTTGTGTTTGTCTGTCTCAGTGACAGGTGGTAATAAGACAAGTACAAGATAAATGGAGCTTGACTTAGGCTGCCCTTACATGGTTCATAAACAATTACCAGATTCCCCCATCCACACTTTCGGTGTGGATGAAGGAATCCTCCCTGCTGTGTTATCTTATTTGACAAAAGGGTGACTCCTTCACCTCCCTGCTGTCAGAATATACAGATTAGCATCGAATTGCAATTTTCTAGCAGTCCCATTCATGAGAGTGAGAGCTTGAATTCTTGTGTACAGGAACAGCCAAGCATAAATTGAAATTCGCCCAGTTCCTGCTGAACCATCCGAATTTTAATCCATGTATGGCCAGCCTAATTCCATATGTGAGTTAAAGGGAGATTCCGTTCTTCATTTTGTTGATAAAGACCCAGTGAATCACAGATCTGTATGGCTTATGATGTAGGCTGGGGGTTTAAATCAAGGGAACTAAAGTGTACTCAAACCTACTGTACAGGGCACCAGGGACGGGTCCTGAAAGGTAGGCAAGCTTCCCCATTATTTGGGTTGTGGCACCTTTAAGGGGAAAAACTGACTTGCAGTTATCCGATGTCCTTACAGTATATGGGATCCAGAATTTGAAGGCTCACAGAGGCTGTGTAGGAAAGTGCCCCCAACCCTGACTACATGGATTTTAATCCTGAAAGGGTTAACCCACCCTCAAGAGAGACCTGAAAATGGGAATAGAAAACAGCTAGCATATGTCTATGAGGTGGAGTGTGAAGCAGGACACACTTAGGAGTGGTAGTGGTGGATTGCTTGCGACTGAGATTCTGCTAAATGGCTGGTGACCTTGCTCATTAGGACCCCTGAGGCAATGGGAACATAATCCTGTTAAGAGACCCTGTTTTTTGCAGCGGATGGGCCAAATCTTTATTTTAAATACCAGAGTTATGGACTATGTTGCTTAATTTCCTAAAGAAGGCTGTTTATGTTTGCATGATATTTGTAGGAAAAATATAGACTACTTTTACTAGCAGTTGGCTGGTGATCGCGGGCTACTCATGTTGCATATACATACACCTTAGTATATGTTTCTCCTGGCACCAGAGATAGGGAGCTATATGAGGATGCCCACAATTTTGAATGTGATCAAGAATTAGAAAACAGTTGTCATCACCTAAATTTGAAATAAAGTGGTAGTAAACCCCAAAACAAACATTTATTATATTGCCCCTTACCAGTTCTTAGATGTGATGGCTGCATTAGTATTCTTTTTAAGGCTATCTTTTGTCTATTGTCACTTGGTGATCTGGCCAGTAAATCTGTTTCTTTTCAAAATAACAAGCTTTCTTACAGATGTATCAGTTACAGGGATGAGACAAACCATTCAACACTGACAGGGGTTCTTACAACGATCAGTTTTATTTGTTTATGAAAAATCTTTATCCCAAAAATTGTTTGCTGTAGCTGCTTATAAAGTATTAGCTGGAGCTTGGTTTTATATTGTTAGTATGTTTAAAACTGCTAGTACAGCTAACACTATTCTCCCCCCAGACCAGGGGTGTCAAACTCAATTTTGTCATGGGCCTCATCAGCATTATGGTTGCCCTCAAAGGGTTGTGTTAAGAGTCCCCATTTAGAACTCAAGAGTCTCCCACATCACAGTGCACCCCCTTACCTTGTGCTGCTGCCGAAGAAGAGACTGGGGGTGGAGCTGGGAAGCAGAAAGTGGAAGGTATGGAGGAGGACCAGAGGAGGGGCTGGAGTCAGCTGCCAGAATCTGCTGAATGCTGAGACCAGGGGAGGCAGAGACAAGGGGATTCTGCAGTGCGGGATCTGTAGGAGGAGTTATGTCCTCCTCTTTGCTGCCAACTGTTGAGACAAGGGGTGGTGCAAAGACAAGCCTTTCCGCTACTACACGGAGAAGTGCGGGAGTTTTGTCCTCTCCTTTTCTGCCAACTGCTGAGGCAAGGTGGGGATGGAGACAAGGGGGGGGGGGTGACAATGGAGAGTTGTTAGGGTCACATGAAATGGTCTGGTGGGCCAAATTCGGTGAGCCTTATGTTTGACACATGTGCCCCAGATTGACAGGAGTATAGTCTGTTCACTTACCAAAATTGAATGTTTTCATAGTTTAAGTCAGTGGTCTCTAAACTTTGGCCCAGGGACCGGAGGTGGCCCTTTGCTTACCTTTACCTGTCCCTTGGGGCACTATTTCACCAACCAACACCAATGAGGGGGCACATTTCCCCCTACTGAAACCATCAAGGGGGCACTATTCTTCCCACTCATACCAACAACATGACACTATTCCTCCCACTAAAACAGATAAGGGGGCATTTTCTACTCCCACTGGCCAAAGTCTGGCCCCCCTGAAGCCTTAAGGACAGTAAACTGGCCCTTTGCTTAGACAGTTTGGAGACCACTGGTTTAGGTAATAAGGTGAAGCTGTGTTCATAGCAATCATCCAAAAATGAACAAGAAATTATCCAGCATTTTTTTCCCTAGCACGATTGTGTATTGAACATAGCTTTAGGCCCCTTTCACACAGGCCTTCCATTTTTCTGTGTTTCATCCATCTTTTGATGGATGAGAAATGGACATCAATGTATCTCTATGGAAAAACGGATGTAAATGGATGATCATCCATTTACATCCGTTTACATGCGCATCTGTCTGATCCTTTTTGGCATCTGTTTTTGCATTGATTGTTAGGAGCCGGCATCCGCTGGCATCCTAACAGGGATTGCGTTAACAGCAGCAAGTAAGCAAAAGAAAAAAAAAGCATAATGAATGCGGGTGGGAGGGGGGGACGAGAGGATGGGGGGTTTGGGGGGCTGTATGTGCTGCAGATGGGGGGGGCAGAGAAAGGCAGGAGAGGAGCAGTATATATAGTGAAGGAGCAGTGTATATAGACAAACTCCTGCACTTGCCAGCGCTAACTGTCATTGCCAGCTTTAAATGTAATTGCCGGATTTTTTTTTTCTTTACTTTATACTGTAGCTCTGAGAAGGAGCTGTCATTTAGTCCTGACACTTAAGTAAACAAAGAGGCGGGGTCAGCGAGTGATGTCACTGAGTGACCCTACCCCTTTGTTTACTTCAGCAACAGGGCGAATGACAGCTTCTTTTGCAATATAAAGTAAAGAGAAAAAAAGCCGCCAATTACATTTAAAGTCGGAAATGACACTTAGTGGCTGCAAGTGAGGGAGCCTGTCTGTATACACTGCTCCCTGACTGTATATACTGCTCCACTCCTGCCCCCTCCTTGCACACACTGCCCCCCTCCACCCCTTCCCCTCACAAAGAGGACTTGTCACTTATATGCTATCACATAGGGGACTATTGGTCGCCTATGGGATAGCAATAAAATGAAAAGTAAAAAAAAAACACTTAAAACACTCAGCATAAAGCGCTATTTGCTCTGGGAGCGATGGTCAGCAGGCTGATGAAACAATACTTGGCTTTAAAAGTTGATCTCCAAGGGGCAATACTCTGCAAAAACCAATACTTGGCTAGCAAATCGATATTCAGGGAGCAATACTCTGCAATCAGATGTGTCACTAGGAAAATCCACTTCTTATAGACACCACCATATCCATATCCATAGGGCAGTGGTCGACAAGCCGCGGCTCGTGAGCCACATGCGGCTCTTTACACACTCTAATGCGGCTCTTCTGTGTGCCGGGCGCCCGCTCCCCTCCCTCCTCTCGGGCGGCCGCCCCAAAAGTCAGGACTCTGCAGCTAGCCCAGCAATGGGCAAACTACGGCCCGCGGGCTGTATACGGCCCGGCGGACCTTTTAATCCGGCCCGCGGAGCGTGGCAAACATTGGCTGTCAGGATGTAGGCGGGGCAGCGTGACAAACTCCTCTCCTCTCACAGTCCGCCCTGAAGACCGGAACGGCGCGGGAACACGGCGAGAGGAACGCGCGGAGCAAAGGTAAGTGAATTGACACAATATGGGGAATGAATTACTATAGGGGGGATGAATTACTATGGGGGATGAATTACTATATGGGGGATTAATTACTATGGGGGATGAATTACTATATGGGGGATGAATTACTATGGGGGATGAATTACTATGGGGGGGATTAATTACTATGGGGGATGAATTACTATATGGGGGATGAATTACTATGGGGGATGAATTACTATATGGGGGATTAATTACTATGGGGGATGAATTACTATATGGGAGATGAATTACTATGGGGGATGAATTACTATATGGGGGATGAATTACTATGGGGGATGAATTACTATATGGGGGATGAATTACTATGGGGGATGAATTACTATATGGGGGATGAATTACTATGGGGGATGAATTACTATATGGGGGATGAATTACTATGGGGGATGAATTACTATGGGGGATGAATTACTATATGGGGTATGAATTACTATATGGGGGATGAATTACTATGGGGGATGAATTACTATGGGGGATGAATTACTATATGGGGGATGTATTTTCAGTTTTAAAAATGTGGCTCTCAAAATAAATTTCAATCGTGGTTTTTGCGAGATTTGGCTCAGTTGATAAAAAAGGTTGCCCACCACTGCCATAGGGTATTAGACCAGGCACTCGGGAAGAAAACAACAGCTCATAGTGCAGTACTTTTTAAAATTTGAGCCTCCTCACATACACAGGCATACACAAAAATAGGCAATCGCTGGGGCGCCTACGTAAAAAAACAGCAATTGTGCTACACATGCTACATATGACTGTGCACGCCAGTGTGAGATCAATCATTTTAGCACCAGAACTCATGGGTAATGCTAAACCGATGACTTGTAGGGGCTTATAAAGCATCACCTATAGAAAATATAGGGTATTGACTTTTTTTGCTGTTACAAAGTTTGTTGCTGTTACAAAGTTTTAATGCTTAACATATTGGGTATCTATTTACTTGGTGCAACTTCATCTTTTATATTTTTCCAAAACAATTGGATAAATAATTGTGTTTGTGTGCCCCAAACTTAACTTTAGTGTATGTTTGCTGAAATTTAGCATTTCATAAACCGTTGCGCTAATATCATGTGACATACAAAAATTGGAACTACCACAAATTTATTCTCTATGATACCTGCTTTCAGAAAATATATAATGCCAGTTGTAATAGCTGTATAAAGATGCATTAAAAATGCAAGTTTTTCCGGGTTTAGCTGCATTTTTCCGCGTTAGCAGTTTTTCTGTGTTTTTACCACAAAAAAAAGAATAATTTTGGCTCAAAAATGCCAGTTTGCTGCATTGTACCGCATTTTACCATGTTTACCAGAGATTAATCTGGCGTCCCACTGAGAGGATTTACCCCTTTGAGAACGTGTGTTCCGCACAAAACATGTCAGGGGAATCCCTCATTGTGACGCTTTTTCTTTTGATGACCACACATCCATGAGGAAAGCCTGAAAGCCATTTTAATCCTATGTGAGTGTGTTTCAATTTATTTGGATTCTTTTAAAATAAAAACGATACTACACTATCAGCACCATCTTGCCTCCCTGTCTCGTTACTTTGCGAGCCCTTTAAGGTGGAGTGATTTCTGGAGTCTGGACGGCGTTGGACCCAATGGTGAGTCTGAGGTGGACCCTGACATCATCCTTGAGAGTCCGCCACTGTACCTGATGACGCCATACCGGTGACCAGACCTTGACACATTTACAGATTATATGCATACAACGCGCAGTTTGTTTGTACTTTTGGTAAGCACATTATGGTACTATTACTTCACGGAATCAAACTATACTGCTTGGCCCTAACAGCCATTGGAACACCATCCTATTTGGGACTTATTTATTGTTTATGAACATTTTAATAATGTACATCAGTCCTTGTCTTTTATAGTATCACTTTATTTAGCGCTGCATATCCAAAACTTGTATTTTGTTACTGAGGTGCTGAGGTATACCTTTATATGCTAGCAGCTTTTTATCCAGTTTGCCTAATTTGTACTTAGTTGCGCTCATTCATCTTGTTTATTCTGTAAAAACGCCCAGTGTGCATGAGGCCTATAGGACAAGTTGTTAAATGACAAAAAAATGTATTAGGATTTTGTGATGCTGAAAAATCTATTGGAATTATTAGAAATACCATGAGATAAATTTTAAATGAGTTTGGTACCAAAATAAAGAAATATATTATATTTTACATTTTTATGTCTTACCAATAATCATTTTACATTTTTTTTAATAATCATCTTTTAAGCAATTTCTACATTCCATCTATATTTTTGCTTTGTTCAACAGTAAACTGTAGTGGACATTGTAATCTAAAAGTAATCAGGTTGGAGTAGACATATTGGGGTTTATTTACTAAAGCTGGAGAGTCCAAAATCAGACTCCCTTCTGCATAGAAACCAATCAGCTTCTAACCTCAGCTTGTTCAATGAAACTTTGGCAATGAAACCTGGAAGCTGATTGGTTTCTATGCAGAAGGGAGTCTGATTTTGGACTCTCCAGCTTTAGTAAATAAACCCCATTGACTCAGAAGAAATGATCATGGGTGGGCCATGAAAGGCTTCTATAAAAGGACAGTTTGTCTTAACGACTACACACATTTACATTAAAGTATATCTATACCCAGAACATTTTATTTTAGATAGAATAGGGAAAGGTTAGTACCTTGTTTACAGAGGAACTCCAGGCTCCCCCACAAAAAATTAAAAGTCAGTAGCTACAAATACTGTAGCTGCTGACTTTTAATATGAGCACACGTACCTGTCTAGGGGTCCAGCATTGTTGTCACCCGGGATAGTTCTTCACTAGCCTCTGGGGTCCCGATGTCTGTATTGCAAGTAAGGGAAACCGCAAATAAAGCCTTGCGGCTTTACAGACGGTTTCCTACTGCACATGTGTGAGTCGCGCTGCGCCTTGTGATTGGCCCTGTAGTCTTCTGGGACCTGTGAAGTGTACCAGAAGACTGTGGGGGGAAGGAGGGAGGCGAACTTCCAGCTCAGTTCACTGCGGCGAACTGAGCAGGAAGTGGGAGTGGGTGCTTGGCAAAACCAGGTACCTGCTCCCCCCCCAAAAAGTGCCAAATGTGGCAGTGGAGGGTGCAAACAAGTGGAGCTTCCCCTTTTGGGTGGAGCCCTACTTTAAGGTTACGCTGCTATCTGGGCTCCATTAGAACGTCTCCTCTCAGTTCCTCTTCTGGGGACAAACTTTCAATTAACTTAAAAAACAAAACATTTTTATTCTTTCTAGGGGAGAACCTTTGTCCCAGAAAAGAAGAAAAGAAATCTGTTAAATAAAGAATATGGTGGTAGTAAAACCTGACAGCAGAACAAACAGTAAAATAAATGGTGAGAGAATGTTTTTAAAGTTTGTTTCTGTATTTAATACTTTTCACTTATTTGCAAACTACGTAACGCATTGGACTGTATTTACTAAAACTGGAGAATGCAAAATCTGGTGCAGTTCTGCACAGAAGCAAATCAGTTTCCAGTTTTTCTGTCAAAACTTAATTGAACAAGCTGAAGTTAGAAGCCGTTTGGCTGCCATGCACAGATGCACCAAGTTTTGCACTCCCAATACAAAGCAGTGTGCTTACAGTGAAGCACACACACACACAGCACATAGTAAAACAGCACACAGTTAACCCTTTGATCGCCCCACATGTTAACCACTTCCTGCCCAGTGCCATTAGTACAGTGTCAGTGCTTTTTATTAGCACTGATCACTGTATTGGTGTCACTGGGGATGTCAGTGACACCAAGTCAGTTCCCCCCAGTGTCACAATGCCCACCGCAGTCTCGCTATAAGCCGCTGATCGCCTCCATTACTAGTAAAAAATTAAAAAAATTCCAGTATATATACCGCCATTTGTAAACGCTATAACTTTCATGTAAACTAATTAATTTACATGTATTGGGATTATTTTTTAGCAAAGACATGTAGTAGAATACATTTTGGCCTAAATTTATGATGGAATTTTTAAAATGTTTTTACTGGACATGTTTAATAGCAAAAAGTCAAAAATATAGTTTTTTTAAAAAATTGTCGGTCTTTGTTTATAGCGCAAAAAAATAAAAATGCACAGGCGATCAGATACCACTGAAATAAAGCTCAATTTGTGGGGAAAAAGGATGTAAATTTCATTTGGGTGCAGCATTGCATGACCGCATTGTCAGTTAAAGTAACACAGCGCCATATCGCAAACAATGGCCTGGTCAGGAAGAGGGGTAAATCCTCTGGCGGACAAGTGGTTAACTAATTTATTTTGTCTGATTCACCTTTAAGAGGGTGTGGCAGGGGGCATGTCCTATGCCCACGTACATTTGGTAATAGGTGTCCCTCATTCCCATCTCAAAAAGTTAGGAGGTATGCTTGTCCTTTCTTTTTCTTGGAGGGAAATGCACCCTCCACCACCCTGTAAAGTGTATTTCCATGATACACCTAGTTCTATGGGGGCTTATAAGAAGAGCATCATCCCCCACTTGTTTGATGCTGCTATGGGACTAATACCAATTTATTGGAAAAAGCCACAGATGCCCTCTATACAAATTTGGATGAAACAAGTTAACTATATCATGGAGGCTGAGAAATGGACATCTGCAAGAACAAATTTGAAAAGTTCCAGGCCACGTGGGCAACCTAGACACATGGTAACAGGAACCAGAGTTAAATGATCATGCATATCGCTATATGCTAGAATAAGACCAACATGCTCTATTGGTTTTGTAAATTTTCTTTTTATGTATATGAAGCCCTGATCTATTGTCTGATTTTGGGTGCATTTTACAAGTACATGTAGAGATGTGCTGGTTGCTTTAAATCTTAAACAGTAGTTGTAAACCATTTTTTTTTCTTTCCCTCTTTATGAGTGACAGACAGAAAAAGCAGGACTGTGCTCTGATTGGTTGTTGCTACAGCTGAGATGGATCCACCCATAGCAGCACTGTTGCAGCTGGACTTATGATTGGCTGTGGAGGAAAAGGAGAGAAGGAGAAAGGAAGAAGAAGCACATGTGGGGAAGGAGACATTTTCAGGGGACAGCATGGAGCAAGGGCTCCTGGAGTAAAGTCACAGAGTCTCACTCTCTGTGCTGCTAGAGTCCATGGGCTGGGCTGGGAGTGTGTGCAGAGAAATTGTTGCAGGAGTACAGTGTGCAAACTAAGGATTGTCCTTCCTGACACTCATGATTACAGCCACTCAAGTGCATGTGTCTTTCAAAGTCTGGAGCTGCTGAAAGAGAGAGGATTTCTACTGCTGTCTAATGCTATCTAGAGGACAATCCAGAAACAGTGAGTACTCTGTGATGAAAGGGGATTTTTATATTGCTGCAATTGCTGTTCATCTCTGGAGAATGGTCATGAAAAAGCCTGCTCTCTAATTCTCAGAGTGACACAGATCTTGGAAAGCCCAAGCTGCTCAGAATTAGCTATTCCTGCTGCTGATTGATGAGAAAACTCTGTCACTGTATATTTATGGATTGTCTCCTCAAAACTTGTGCTGTGGTTGAAGAGTGTGTTTAGTTCCAAGTCCACACAGAAGCTTGATGCTCTGAATATACTGAGCAAGTGTCAATATATCAGGATTTCACCTGTATGGTAAAGATTTTGTTGAAGTGTTGTTTTTCTTCTATTGCAATGTTCACTGGAAGATTCTGCTTAAAGGAGACTGTGCTATTCTGCTACCCCTGGATTACAAATACTCTCCCATGCAGAGAGTGAGCGCCCTTCCATTGATTAAAGGGCCCCAACATTGAAAGACTTTAAGTTTCATCCCATTGGCCAGTGGTTAGGTAGGACATTTCTGCTCTAGATAGTACTGCTATAGAAAATGTCATTAAGCTGCTAAATCTCATTAACAGTTATTGTTTCATGTGTCAATGTCACTCTCATATGTCACCCTAGTCAGTGTGATACTAGTCAGTTTTTGGAGTCTTTGGCGAGTGAATTGTGACTTCTTACTAACTGTGTTATGCAAAGTGGTATTTGTGTTTTAAGTACATTACCTGTGTTAAATCAGCTAGTTCTTTTTCAGGGTTTGTCTTCTTCAATAAAACCCATAAAAAATATTCTCAGAGTGTCAAAGTGTTCTGGGTATAATCGGAGGTGTCACCAGATTCAGGTGGGAGCTGAACCTATACATCTAGCCAAGTTCCACCCAAGGGTGTGGTACATACAGTATATGAAATACATGTATTACATTTTGTGTTTTTTTTCTATGTATTTTTGCATTCTTTCTTTCTCTTGTATTTGTATTTTTTATTGTATGATTAATAAGAAATAAAGATTATATTTTTAAAAATCTGAATCTTTAGCTAGAAATTACTTTAACCCCTCAAGAAGTATATATTTTCTGAAAGCAAAGGCCCTGTAGAGATGCCTAATCACTTTTATTGGAAAGCCCTTCACTGGTGCTTACCCTAAGTTCACACTTATGCTGATTTGTGGCCTTGTTTGCCTGTGTTTCACGCTAAAAAAGGTGCTTGCACCATTTTAAAACCACTGCTGCAGGGAAATTGCATGCAATTTGCACCATGCAATTTCCCTTCAGTTCCTACCCCCTCAAATGCATTGAGATGTGTGGTGGTGCCATTAAGAATGAATGGCAGCCCCACGCGTCTGTAGAGAGCACCACGTTTTGGCTGTTGGTGGTTGCCATTTTGGTAACAGCTGCGATTCCTGCACCCACAACTACTTCACACAGTGTGAACCTAGCCATAAAGCCGGTATCTGCAGTAGCAGCTGTGAGCTTGTTTAACCACTCGTCTACCACGACCTTTATAAATGTACATTGGTAGGCAAGTGGTTAATGAAATTTTTCTCTAAAGAAGAAACTTTTGCAGCCAAATTGGGATAATACCAACTTTTTATTTGTTACATACCATTCACATAGCATAGCTTTAAAAAGAATAGTTAAAAATTGCAGCCCACCCTTTTTTAGATGCTCTATTCTGGACCCTCCAGCAAGAAAAAATTACCCTAAGTAGTTCTCTTAAGAGGGGGCTAGGCAGCTGTGTTTCCCATAATTAACCCTGTCTGTACTGTGCAGGCGGATCTTCATTATCATTTGTAACTAGATTTAAACACTGCCTGTCCTAACAAAGGGTTAAAGGTAAAAAGGCTGGGCTTCTTGAATTATATGTTAATGAGGAGAGAGTTGGGACAGGTTCAATCTAACATTGTTTAAAGACCTTCAATCAACCATGGCACCTCCTCCTGAGAAACATCTAAAAGTAAGAAATATTGAAAAAAAAATAGGTATGCTGTGTGAATTTTTTAATTCTTTTATTTAAAATGTCATAAAAATATTTACATACATAAATGAAAGTAAATCTTTCCATCAGAAATACAATTTCAACAAAAAATTTCACAACAACAAAAACACCATATTACAAAAACAAAACACACACAATCCCCCCCTCCCTCAAATCACACAAAACTCTCCCTCGATTCCTTTCCCTTCTTCTAAACAAGTAATCATCCTGTGCTTTCCCTTCACCGCTGTCCCTCTCACCGTTCCAATCAGAAAAATAAAGAAAAACAAAACAATATCACGCACAATCACATCCACCCACCCCAGTACACCACACCAAAAGGTTTTTGACCACCCTCCTCCCTTCAGCACAACAAACCCCACTCTTAAACCTCCCATTTACACTCATAGCGACCACCTTACCACCATCAAAACCATTTTAGCCTCCCATTTATAACCCAACATACCACCTCAAAATACTTCCGCCTCCCACCTCCCCTCACAACTTCCCACTTCCCCCTCCCTTTACATTACAACTTAATCACATAACCAAAACACCCAAAAGACCAAAAAAAAACATATTTACATAATCCCGCCCATACCCTCCACCCCTTTAGGTATGCTGTGTGAATGGGAACACATAACACACATGTAGCTTCTTCCTCTAAGTATGTTTCAAGGCTAAATTTAGTTTTTGGCTTCACTGTAGTGAGTGGAGCAGTGATCTATTGGTTTTGTCTGTTCAGGGTTTGCTAAGCTGGGTGCTTGATTTCCGCCACCTGTTTCTGGAAAATGTTTCCAGAATACAGGGTAGGCAGATTCAAATGACCAGTGTGAATATTTATCATGCCCCAGCCAATCTCTGGAAGGAGGCATCTAGAAGGTGGCTGGGGAGGTGATCAAAATTTTTGAGGCCTTGCCAGAGTGTTCTTTACTCTACAGGGAAGGTTCCAGTCCACCTGGGGCTGCTACCCCTGGAGGCAGCTAATAAAACCAGGAATTTCAATCTGGGTCTCAGCAGGAGATAGGCTGAAGGCCTGGAGAAGATGTCTAAAGGATTGTTTGCTGCAGGGCACTATTCTGAAGTACTGGTCTGGAGAAGGATCTTTTATCTCCCACATTGGGGATTTACCTGTGGTTGTTGAGTGGCAGACAGCTCCTGGGGCATTGTGAGTAAGGGCTCGTTCACACTTGACTAATTTTTAACTCTTTCCAAACGCTCCTATGGCGTTAGTACAGGCGTTAGACAGGCGTTTGACGGGCGTTAATGAGCGTTGGTATAAGCAGTAGACTGGCAGTAAAAATGCTCTGCAAACGCCATATGCACGGTTTTGATGCGTTTTGCAAGCGTTAAAAACGCTCCTTTTTTTTTTTTTTTTCATTAGGAACTGACATAAGAGGAAATACGCAATTGGGTGTGGCTTGTCCTGGTGAATGTTTCCTGTTCATACTCCATCAGGAACGCACCCGAATGGATTCCATTACCATGCTGCATATCATGTTCTGTCTCCTGCAGATGATGCTGATGTATGAGCAAATGGTTGAGCAGAGGAAGAGGAAAAGGGCATCCAGGCGCTATTGGGTACATCCAATTGTATCTCAGAGATATTCTAAAGGGCACTTCCATACCCTGTACCATGATTTACGCACCTACCCTCAGAAGTTTTATGACTATGCCCGCATGAGAATCACATCTTTTGATGCACTGCTTGAGATTCTAACACCCAGGTTGATCCGCAACAGAACAAAACTGAGGCGTCCAGTATCTCCAGAAGAACGTCTATTAGTCACGTTGCGGTAAGTAATCTAAGGTGACAACAAATGTATGCCCAAATTGTGTACACAGTGCTGTATTTTGTGCCATGTACAAGATTACTGTTTAAGCACAAGCCTACAGGGCACTTATACCCCCTTCCTGCCAAGGCCAATTTCCAGCTTTCAGCACTGTTGCACTTTGAGTGACAATTGCGTGATCATGCAACACTGTACCCATATGAAATTTTTAGCATTTTTGTGACAGAGCTTTATTTTGGTGGTATTTAATCAACTCTGGGTTTCAAACTGAAAATTTAGAAAAAAAAAATTTTTTGGCTTAGTTTTTGTTATAAAATTTTGTAAATAAGTGATCTCCTTCACTGATGTGCACTAATGAGGCTGCAGTGATGGGCACTGATAGGCTGCACCAACAACTCGAGAGGGGAGAAATGCCGATAACCGGCATTTCCCTGTTTACATGTGATCAGCTGTGATTGGACACAGCTGATCACATGACCGAGCCGACATCTTCAGCTCTTTCCATGGATCAGTGATCCGCTGTGTCCGAGGGACACGGCGCACCGTCGATCGCTCCCTGAGCCACGCATGCGCAGTGAGAATGGGAGGACGTCATATGATGTCCTCCCAGAACTTGAGAACCACCTTGCGCCAGTCATTTTACTATATGGTGGGCGGGAGGTGGTTAATGTATCAAAAGTGGAACACACACACACACAGTTTACATATGCCCTTAACATTACTGAACTGAATTACGAATTACATGGTTTTTTAACAGATATTTGGCAACTGGAGAATCCTTCTCTTCCCTCCACTTCCATTACCTTCTGGGCAAAGCCACAATCCACAACATAGTTCATGACACATGTGATGCAATATGGAATGTACTGAAGGGAATCGTAATGCCAGAACCAACAGAGGATCGATGGTTGGAAATCAGCAATGACTTCAATCGAAACAGCAACTTTCCGAACTGCATTGGAGCGTTAGATGGTAAACACATACGTATTCAGATGCCCCCAAACAGTGGCTCCAAGTATTTTAACTATAAAAAGTATTTCTCCATAGTCCTGATGGCCATTGCTGATAGCAACTACAATTTTGTTGCAATTGATGTTGGTGCTTATGGAAGTTCTGCAGACTCGCAAGTGTTTCGCAATTCAAACATGGGAAGAAGAATAATGGAAGAAAGGTTCAATATACCATCCCCATGTCCTATAACAGAGAATGGACAGCACCTACCCTATGTCCTAGTTGCCGATGAGGCATTTTCATTGTCTAGTTCAGTCATGAAACCATATCCTAAAAGAGGCCTGGATTTGAAGAAGAAGGTATTTAATTATCGGCTAACACGAGCTAGGCGATTTGTGGAGTGCACCTTTGGCATATTAGCAAATAAGTGGAGGATCTTTAGAGGTGCTATGCAATTAGATCCTGCAAATGTTGACACTGTTGTTAAAAGTGCCTGTGCACTCCACAATTTTGTCCATCAAAGAGAGGGTATTAATGTGGATGACTCGCACATGACGCATGCACTGCAAGGTGTTGTTTGTCATACTGCACGAGGTACCCAGCAGGCATCAAATATCAGGGACGAGTTTGCTAATTATTTTATGTCAGCAGAGGGAGAAATCCCATGGCAATATTCCAAAGTGTAATTGTCTCTGTTTTGTAATGTGTTTCTAAACCCACATCAGTCAGTCTGTATATGCAGTAAAAAGCATGCTTGTTATACTCACTGTGGAACTTAAGGGGTTAACCCTCTGCATTGTGTAAAGGCCCTTTGATCATTCCCTCTCTGTTCCTCCCCTTATTCAAGTGACCACCTCTCATCTTCTGATAAGACAACTCAACCGTATGCATTTTGCACATGCTCAGTTCGGTGTGTATCGTTAATATTTATTTTTTTTTTCTGTGATCAGCACAGGACCAATCAGCACTGTCCAGACAGAGGTTCAGGGGTCCTACACCCTCATAATCAGGGGAGAATAATAACTCCTCCTACAATGTTTAAGCAATGCAGTGTTGCACACTGATATAGTCACAAGCACGTATCACCAGAGACTAGTAACTTCACCAGGTGTATATAAGTGTTCACAATGTCTTGTTTTCATGTTCTGCTGGGAGATATTCCCAAAAAGTGTTGTGGGACGATGAAATGTAGTCATGTTATGAAATAAAAGTCCTTTTTAAAAATGTGTTCCTTGTTCTACATTTTTTTCTATTGTTTGAAGTTCTGAACCCTAAACTTAATATAATTGTGTACAAGTAAATACTGGATCTTTGAGACTCCATTTGGAAATTTTGCTTTATATTTTTCATAAGGGGAATAGTTATTACCAGTATAAAAGTAATAAAACTCATACAATCATTACTGTCAAAATGTTTGGATTTATTTCAGTCACAGCAAATGAGAAAACTTTTCAGGAACAATTTTCCATATGCTCTTGACATATACATAGTGCAACTACACATAGTATCGTTATTGTAATAAATACACATGTTCAAATAGTGCAAAACTTTTTTGTGGAAAAACATAAAATGTAGACCCGTATGCTCCAAATGCATATAACAACATCAACGTAGAAATGTAACACCTCTTTTAACCCATTATTTGTTTCCTCTGTCCTGTAGTGCGTGTTACTTCCAACAGAGCACTGCAAGAAGGGGAAAGTCCAAGATTTTAGCATTCATTCTCTGGTATTACAGAAATAAACGCTAAGATGTGGAGTCAGAATCACAATAAAAAAAGCACAAATGTGCAAATGCAGCGTAAAATTTTTCACTTTTAAGACTACTAATTCTGGCTACTATTTCCTCCTGTTGACCAACACTCATAACACATGGCTGCTCAATCTATGACTCTCCAGCTTTTGTGGAACTGCAGGTCCCATTATCCCTCTGCTTTGGGAGTCATGCTCTGTCAGCGGCTTGCAATGACGCATGGGACTAGTAGTAGAGCAACAGCTGGAGGGCCAGAGGGTGAGCACCCATGTTATAGGATATAGTAGTCAAGGAAGACCCACTGGGCACCACAATGGACAAGCACTATGATATGCATACCAGCCAATGATAACACCTATTAGTTTGTACTTCAAGTAGCACAATGTACAATATTTTAATTTTCTTCTTGGATAACACTCTAGATCCCCTTTGGGTTTTCTTTTTGCCATATGTGTCCCATCGGGGAGATACAGTCAGGTCCATAAATATTGGGACATGGACACAATTCTAACATTTGTGGCTCTATACACCACCACAATGGATTTGAAATGAAACGAACAATCAAGAGAAGACTTCACCAGAGTGAATACAGAGGGTTCACCACAAGATGCAAACCATTGGTGAGCCTCAAAAACAGGAAGGCCAGATTAGAGTTTGCCAAACGACATCTAAAAAAGCCTTCACAGTTCTGGAACAACATCCCATGGACAGATGAGACCAAGATCAACTCGGACCAGAGTGATGGGAAGAGAAGAGTATGGAGAAGGAAAGGAACTGCTCATGATCCTAAGCATACCACCTCATCAGTGAAGCATGGTGGTGGTAGTGTCATGGCGTGGGCATGTATGGCTGCCAATGGAACTGGTTCTCTTGTATTTATTGATGATGTGACTGCTGACAAAAGTATAGGATGAATTCTGAAGTGTTTCGGGCAATATTATCTGCTCATATTCAGCCAAATGCTTCAGAACTCATTGGACGCTGCTTCACAGTGCAGATGGACAATGACCCAAAGCATACTGCAAAAGCAACCAAATAGTTTTTTAAGGGAAAGAAGTGGAATGTTATGCAATGGCCAAGTCAATCACCTGACCTGAATCCGATTGAGCATGCATTTCACTTGCTGAAGACAAAACTGAAGGGAAAATGCCCCAAGCAGGAACTGAAGACAGTTGCAGTAGAGGCCTGGCAGAGCATCACCAGGGATGAAAGCCAGCGTCTGGTGATGTCTATGCGTTCCAGACTTCAGGCTGTAATTGACTGCAAAGGATTTGCAACCAAGTATTAAAAAGTGAAAGTTTGATTTATGATTATTATTCTGTCCCATTACTTTTGGTCCCTTAAGAAGTGGGAGGCACATACGCAAACTGTTGTAATTCCTACACCGTTCACCTGATTTGGATGTAAATACCCTCAAATTAAAGCTGACAGTCTGCAGTTAAAGCATATCTTGTTCATTTCATTTCAAATCCATTGTGGTGGTGTATAGAGCCAAAAATGTTAGAATTGTGTTGATGTCCCAATATTTATGGACCTGACTGTATATATACTTTCACTTCCTGTCACACTACCACAACAGAAGCTGAGAAAAAAATCTTGGTAAAGTTTGGCAACTCCTGGTTGTCAACAGAACAAATGTCCCCATCGGAAGATATCCAATCTCAATGTTCTGTGGACAAACCAAGTTTTAATAAACTTATAAGGATTATGGTGAACAGGACAAAGAGAGGTTCAATCTTCCAAATGATGACACAGACAGCATTCAATACTGACAAGTGTTCTAGTCCCTCTCAAGTTTATCCAAGAAAAAAATTGGGCCTGGCTCAGTGCCATAACCTTTTCAGGTACACATCACCACAAAGCAGTAAACTGCTTTTGGAAAGCATTGTCAATATCCCAGACACATCTTCAAAGGTCTGGTTGAGTTCAGGGACCTACTCAATATTGGGTGGGTAGTCATAATGTTATGGCTTCTTTTAATTTACAAGTTTCTATACACTGGCTCAGATGAGGAATGAGTAGAATGAGTATAATGTGCTGCCTGGCTGTTGTCACCTGCTACAGACCCGCCTGGTGTAATGTCCGCTGGACTTGAATTATACTCTGATGCGTGGTTTGGAAATGTGTGAGTTGAAAATGAAGGGGCACTATGTTGTGCATATATATCTTGGATTTGGGGAATTGGAGTATTGCACTGATTCTGGTGGGGGTACTGCAGATGACATGCGCATGTAGCGCTGTATGACCCCAAGGAGATCATATTTCAGGGCTGATAAGCGATGTGCTGGAATCTGCCTCATGTCGTGTGCCATAGAGCTTAAAAATCCACCTATTTGATCATCACGTGACTCCTGCATTAGCTGCATCATTTCCTTACATACTTCCACAAATTGGGTTGGAGGAATTGCGACATCAGCTTTTCTCTTCCTGGACGAAGCAGAGCTCCGTGTACGATCACTCCTTGTGGTGCTTGGAACAGGGGAAGTGGAGGGCGTAGTAGGAGAAATGCACTGGTAATCCCCCATAACTGTTGTTTCCAGGTTATCCATGTCTGGAGTGCAGACATCTTGACTGTCACTACTGTCGGAAATATTTCCAGAAGTTCTGTGTGAAGGAAAAGAGAAAATCATGTACAGTTCTAAAAAAGTTATCAATAGGCAGCGTCACATGTACAGTACACAGTGGGTAAAATAAGTATTTGATCCCATGTAAGGTAGAGGTAAGGAGTATTCCCTGAACTGCCACTTAATTTATAACATTTTTACCATGTGGTTTTTCTGCATTTTTGGTTGATGTTCTGTCAGCAGCTACAAAAACTGCAGCTGCTGACTTTTAGAAAACACCCACTTACCTGTCCCTCGGTCCTGTGGTGTGTCGCCCACATTCCAGAAGTCCGCCATCTTCAGTGTGGGCACCCGGCTGTGATAGCTTGCGGCTTCACAGCCAGGTACCCACTGCGCATGCGTGAGTAGCGCTACGCTTCATGAATGGTCCTGTAGTCCCAAAAGACTACAGGGAGTGAGGGAGGACACCTTCCATTTCCGATCAGCTAGGCGATCAGACCGGAAATGGGAGCGGGTACCTGTCAATTTCGGGTACCCACCCCACAAAGGAAAGGTGCCAATCCTTAATGGGGAGCAGTCCTTAAAGCAGAACTTCCCCTTTTGGGTGGAGCTCTGCTTTAAGCTCCTAGAAGCTGTAAATAGCATTTTCTTTCTGCTCCTAGAAGCTAAATAGTGTTATCCTTATGTGTCCATGCCCACTACTTTAGGCTGTTAGCATTTTTTGTGCTTCAGCTTCCTGGAGCATTTTTCCAGCAGAAAAAAAAATGCTAAATGCTTCCTAATGCTACTAAACTCTACTAACAGCTTTTTCTAGCTTTTAAAATGCTTACACTCCTAAACACTACTAAAACGCTACTAAAAAATGTCATTACCAGCATTTTTTATCCAGCATATTTTTAGTTTAAAAAACTTGTCAGTGTGCATGGAGCCTGTCAGTGGTCATAATGTTATGGCTAATAAGTGTAAGCAGACTGATACATCAAAGAAGGAGCTGTGCATCAATCTCTCTACACACTTAACCCATTTAAATACATCTGTGATAAAAATTATAAGCTTTCATTTTTTGGGGGGCAAACTTGCAGGAGATCAATTAATTATTTTAACCACTGTAGCAAGGCAGATTCAATAGGGAAATACATACTGTCTCTTGCTCATTACAGCCTTCAAGAAGTGAAGCTCATTGAACGGTCGGTGCGTTTTAACTTTTTTTGCAGCAGAACCACTTGGTTGGGTAGATAACGCTGTCAGATCCTTCTTGAACCTGTCCCTGAGTGACTTCCAACGTTTTTTGACATTTGTTACTGTTTAAAAAAAAAATACTATTAGAACATTTACAACTAAAATCACATTTTTCTGACCATGTGCAGTCACACATTTGAATAAAATGCTGCAAGTGTGGGCACATGGTATTTGTCCAAGTTTAATAATATCTGTGCTTAGGGGCAGCGTGAAAAATTTTGCCCATGAAAAAAAAATTACTCACGTTTATTCTCCCTCTCCTTTGCAGACAGTGATTCCCAGCTGCTTGCACTGACCACTTTACATATATCAATCCATGCCTCACGTTTTCTGTACGCATCACAGTAGGTTGGGGTGCTGGGATCATATAATTCTGGTCTGTTTTCTACCTCCTGGATCAATATAGATAGATTGATGTCAGCCATCTTATAAGCAGCACAAACAGGAAGTGCATAGCAGGAAATGACTGAAGGACACTCTATGCTCTCTTCTATTGTTTCAGGGAATTATGGGACATGATATTCCTCCTGAATCATTTTTTCAAGAAATTCTTAAAGCACTGCAAACGCCCCGCAAACGCTCCGCAACCGCCTACCAGAGCGTTTGTGGAGCCTCACCATAGACTTCTATGAGAGGCGTTGAAAAGCTTCAACTCCTCCTGACTCGACAATAGGCGTTATTTTTGCCGCGACGCGACGCTACCACTGCAGTGTGAACAGCACTGTGCGCTGCCATGTGTAATATTTTCTTAGGCATTTGGAGAGCGTTAAAAACGCCACTCAAACGCCTGCTTAACGCCTGCTTACAAGGCTAGTGTGAACTTAGCCTTAGACCTCATTTGTGACTGTAGTGTACCTGCTTTTTGGAATACAGTGTTTCACGTATTTTGTCCAACAAATACATCAGTATTCAGTAGAGATATAGTCTTCAACCAGTAGATGGCAGTGTTTAAAAGTTTGTAGCTGCATCTATGGTAAACCCTTGCTGCAGTGAAGCACAAAAGTACATGTGGACTGTGCATTGTCTATTCTGTAGCACTATATATAAAATTTCTAACAGGTTATATTAATATATTAATAGTAAAAAGGTCCGGTCCGAGCATGTAGGCCCTTTACAAAATAATCTAGAGTGGGTGACTGGGGACAAGGAGAAGGCAAATTTATTTAATACCTTCTTCAGCTCTGTGTATATAAAGGAGCATGGGGGAGCTCTTGTCCATAATGGGCATGGTATTGACACAGCTCCAGATGATCCACATTAACTCGCAATTAATATGATCCAAAAATATTTAGACAGTATAAAGGTGAATAAAGCACCTGGACTGGATGGCATACATCCACGGGTCCTTAAAGAATTGAGCTCTGTCATTTCAAAGTCATTGTTTCTAATTTTTAGGGACTCTTTAATGACTGGCATAGTACCACTGGATTGGTGTAAGGCCAATGTGGTGCCAATATTTAAAAAGGGGTCAAAATCTTTACCAAATAATTACAGACCTGTTAGTTTAACTTCTATAGTTGTGAAGATACTGGAGAGTTTAATAAAAGACCACTTAGATGAGTTCTTGCTGGAAAAAAATATTTTAAGCAACAGACAGGATGGATTCATGAAAGACAGAAGTTGTCAAACAAACCTGATTTCTTTTTATGAGGGAGTGAGCAAAACCTTGGACAGAGGGGTGGCGGTGGATGTGGTATACTTGGATTTTGCAAAAGCGTTTGACACAGTTCCCCACAAACGGCTAATGTGTAAGGTAAAGTCAACAGGCTTGGGAAAATCCATATGTAAATGGATAGAAAACTAGCTAAAAGATCGTATTCAAAGAGTAGTGATTAATGATTCATACTCTGAATGGTCTAGGGTTGTCAGTGGTGTACCCCAAGGTTCAGTGTTGGGACCCTTAATTTTTAATATATTTATAAACTATATAGGGTCTGAGATTAAAAATCCCATTTCAGTCTTTGCAGATGACACCAAGCTGTGCAGTGGAATAACGTCCTTACAGGATGTCTTCAATTTACAAGCCGACCTCAATGCACTGTTTAATTGGCAACTATGTGGCAAATGAGATTTAATGTTGATAAATATAAGGTTATGCACTTCGGGGTTAAGAATATGCATGCATCATACATACTAGGGGGAGTACAACTGGGGGAATCAATGGTGGAGAAGGATCTGGGGGTTCTGGTAGATCACAAGCTTAATAATTGCATTCAATGCCAAGCTGCGGTTTGTAAAGCGAGCAAAATCCTCTCTTGTATTAAAAGAGGTATAGACTCCAGAGAGAGATATCATATTACCCCTGTACAAATCATTAGTAATACATCATCTGGAATATGCAGTTCAGTTTTGGGCACCAATTCGCAAAAAGAACATTGGGGACCTTGAGAAAGTACAGATAAGGGCAACCAAACTGATAAGAGGCATGGAGGAGCTCAGCTATGAGGAAAGATAAGAGGAACTGAATTTATTCTCTCTTGAGAAGAGGAGATTAAGGGAGGATATGATCAACATGTATAAATACATCAGTGGTTCATATAGTGAACTCGGTGTAAAGTTATTCACCTTGAGGTCATCACAGAGGACAAGGGGGCACTCTTTACGTTTGGAGGAAAAGAAATGTAATCTTCAAACACAGAAAGGTTTCTTCACAGTGAGAGCTGTGAAAATGTGGAATAGACATTGTAACTATGTTATGGGCCCAATGGTTGAGAATAACCAGTCATAGCCGGCTACAGAAATAAGTGCAAGGTACAGCAACAGAAAGAAGACTGCAACAGAGTAAACAAAAAGAGCAGTAACACAGCTGCAACAAAGCTTTCAGTTTGCAAACCTAAGAAACCAGAACTACAATTCTTGGAAATTCAAGATGAAAATGCTGCTAATAAGAGAAGGTATATTTAAGTTAAGTCAGACCAGAACACCTGTCAGATGAGTGGATAGAGAAAGATCAGAAGGCTCAGAGCACAAACTCTGTTAGCATATAAGATGATTAAATCATACATATATGTAAGTGTGAAACTGCTAAAGAAATGTGGGAAGGAATACAAAAGGTGCATGAAAGCACTAATTTTAGCAATAAACTGTATTTGATTAGAAAACTATACCAAACCAAACTGATAAAAGGCTAGGATATGCATGATTACATAAGGCACACCTTGGAAATGGTTGAACTCCTTAGAGGTATACAGTAAGAGAAGAAATAAAAGATTTTCATGTCGCAGCCCTGTTACTTAGTTGTTTATCAGAAAGTTATGAAACAGCAGTTGAGGAATGCCCAGATGATAAACTGACATTGCAATAAATTAAGGGTAAGTGAAAGGATGAATATAAGCGTAAAACAGAAAGCATTAATAGTGATGGCGCCTCTGTCACAGAGTTTGCTTTAAAGAAAAAAATAGGAATAAAAACAGTAACATGCAACAAGAAACACGTGAATGACTTCTGTGCAAGAAACAAGGCCATTTAAAAGCAGATTGCATAATCTGGAAAGCTACAATAAAAAAAATAAACTAAACTACAAAAGGCCAAAAGTGTGAAGGAAGAAACTGATTTTTCTTCGGATAATGAATATGTTTTTCAATCTAAAAGTTGCACCTCATCTTTTCAGGCATGGTGTGTTGATTCTGGAGCTAAGAATCACATGACAAATTACAGAAATTTCTTTATTCACCTTGACCAGAATAAAACAGAAAAAATCACCACAGCTAATAGCGCTAAAAAGTATATACTCCGAAAAAAATGTTATATTCAGTATGCTCTCCAAATCATATGGATAAAAGAAGTAACACAATAAGAAAAATGTTAAAAATAATAAAAATAAATAAATAAAATAGTGACAGTTCGTGATGAGTGATCTATACAGGAGTTGTTAATGACTTCCCGATCCTGTGGTCTGGTAACAAATAGTGAAAATGCGCACTGAACAGATACGTATTTTCAATACGCATGTGATACATAAAGCAGAGGTCCCCCTCATGGGATGGGATGGACGAGCTGGGCCGTTTTAGCAGACTCCTTCCTCTGGGTGTAGAGCAGCCAAACTGTTGTCTACCTCTAGGAAATGGACAGGGTACTGGGTGGCCTACATCAGGGCGTGCGTCATCCTTAGGGTGGTATCATGTGTCACAGACTCCTGATGCTTGGGCTCTGGAACGGATGTAAGGCTCACCAAGGAGCCAGCAAGAAATAGCCCATAGTGTAGTAGTTTAAAATTGGCGTTTATTAATCCACGTGGTAAAATAACTCAGATATAAATAAAAGCAAGTAAAAACAATTACTGAACAATGTGCAAATAGGCATCACGGCGTGCAGGCCCCTTTAACGATGCCCTCCTTCCATCAGCAAGGGCATTGAAGATGAAACGTGGCTGGGTCTTCCAACATGACAATGATCCTTTGGTTGTACTTCTCCTTTAATAATCTCGTCTATATATATTTATCACTGTACACATAAACTCTGTAATAACTGTCTGGGGTCTCCTCACTTGTAACATCACTAGTCACTTATGGGGTGAAATGATAAGCTACTACTCTACTTGGAGCTTCATTGGAAGTAAATGGGTTTCTGACTGTGCTGAGGCATGACCAGTATAGCAAGACCTTTGGAGGTGATCAATGGTTTACATCAGTCAGTAAGGTGGTAGGGGTGTGGAGACGTCTGCTACACAGGAGGCCATGCAAAAGATTTTCATTTTCTAGCTGTAATACACAAATGAACATAAATGGACAAAACATTTACAATAAAAAATACAAACAGTAAAATAAACGGTGAAAAGAATGTTCTTAAAGTTTGTTTCTTTATTTAATACTTGTCAACTTAATTTTTATTCTGTATAACATATTATATGTACTTGTTCTTTCTGTTCACAGCGTCTTGGTGAGGTGCTGATCGTTGTTTTTCGCCAGTAAGCTGGGACCTGAATTCACCCATCAAGTCCAGGCAGCCTGGGAGAAATTCATTAATGTCTTGGTAGCTGCTCTGAGCCATGGCTACTTCTAAATGGTTGTGTCATTATTTCTGGGGAAGGAAAATAAATTATTTGAAAACTAATCCTCTGCATTTATTTCTTTATTACTGCACAATGTTTATCTTAATTGTAAACAAAAAAAAGTATCCAGGTGAATATTTGCAACCATTTGTGCGACGCACAACAAAATGCATGCCACGCTTGCAGTGCCATTATTCAATTATACCCAAAGCACTCCAAGGAAGAAGCACATGGGAAAACATGCAGTTAAAAAAGCTCAACGCATAACAAAGTGCAGGAGTTTCTTTGCCACTTTTGTAGCGTGTAGGCTGCCCTATGTGCGAAGAGTGGCAAAGCACGAAAAATGTGCATATGTGCAATGCCTGATGTAGTGTAGTGTGTAGTGTGAATGGTGACTTAGTGAATTAATGTGTGATTTCACATTCACACAGTATACAGTTAAAGAAGTATTAAACCCTTTTTGTTTTTAGCTCAAAACACTGAGCACAACATAATAAACATTCCCCAATAAACAATTTTTTTAAATTCTTACTCCAGCACTTGCAATTTAAAAGTCTCCAGCCAATCTGTTAGCTGGGAGAATGGAGGGGCAGGAGGAGGGAGGGCAAGGGAATGCCTTGCCATTTTAGGCAATGTGGTTGTGTGTTTCTTTTGATGTACACCAGGGGTAGGCAACCTTTTTGAGGTAAAGATCTGCCTGAACAACATGAAAGACATCAAAGATCACCAGGGTTTAGTGCCATTTTTACTTTTAAGAAATTAACTAGCAATGCCTAACTAACTAGTAAGGAAAACTTAAAAAAAAGAAAAAGAAAAATATAATAAAACAAATGTCACTGTAAAAATATAAACTTTGCTTACCTTAAAAATGTGCAGTGCCAGTAGGGCTGTGGATGGTGTGTGGACAGTGTTAGTAGGGCAGTGGATGGTGTCAGTAGGGCAGTGGATGGTGTCAGTAGGGCAGTGGATGGTGTCAGTAGGGCAATGTACTGGTCAGTAGAGCAGAGGCTGGTGTCAGTAGGACAGAGCACGGTGTCAGTAGGGCATTGGACACTGTCAGTAGTTTTTTATGTTTAATTTATTTTTGTATTTTTTTTTACTTTAATTTTTTATTATTTTTGAAATTTTTTAAACAGCCCCGTTGGAGAGCTTTGGTGAAATATCAGGGTTCTAAACACACCCCTGGTGTTTCAGTTTTGAAAAAGAGAAAGGGGCTGAAGACATTGATCAGTCCCTTTCTCTGCAGCCTCAGCTGTACTGGACAATGAATGAACTGGAATTCCTCTGTGATCAGCAGCTTACTGTTCATTCACAAACTGAAGCATAGTAAACCCCTGCTGCCCCTTCTGTCCAGGTCCAGCAAGGAAGGGACACGATCTACCCATCACCTGCCTGAGATTGACGGGTAGATCAGTGGGTTGCCGACCCCCGATTTACACAGTGTAAGATGACTCCAAAAGATGCTGCTGCAATAGAAAGGAGCCATCCTGCAACAGGAAACCTTGGGGCAGTGATCATGGCACCAGATTTACCAGGAACATAAGCAAGAATTAAAAGATAAAGGAGCTGTATACTCCGTGATTAAGTAAAGTGATTAAATCAGTTACTGAAAGTGCCTAAAAACTGAGATTTTAAAGCAGTATTAAACCCAAAAGCATTTATTATTTATTATATTGCAGTGTACAAACTCTTACCAACCCTTTGGTGTGATGGCTGCAATAGTTTTCTTTTTTAGGCTTTGTATTTTATTTTTACATGGTGATCCTGCCAATGAGTCTTTATTTTTCAGGAGAAAACACTTGCAGGCAGGTGCAGTTGATGTTTTCACTGCAAGTGGTGCTCAACTGCATTGCAGAGGGAGAAGAAGTCAAGAGGAACATGGCTCCTCTATGGTTTCCTGAGTCACTGGGGAAGCTATCCGGCTGGATGCTGCCACTCCATGTGACTCTGGAGGCAATCTTGGGTCAGGCAAAGTTTATTTAAGATCCTGGCTCCTGGGGTTGGTGCATTCTGCATGTGGGTATTGTAGGGGCAAGTTACCCATCTGTCAGGGACAGTAAATAGCGGTAGGGAAAGGTTCCTGACAAGTAGGGAAAGGATTGGATCACTCCATCCATCCACAGACTAGACTCTGTGTGTTAACTTCCACGGCACCATGCTGCACTTCCTCAAACACTGTCCTGCAGACAGGGGCGGACTGACAACTCATGGGGCCCCCGGGCAATAGGAAATCATGGGGCCCCTGTGTCCTTGCCCACACTCAAACCACACCCAATAAAGCCTATGAAAGGTACCAGGGGCATCTCATGGGGCCCCCTACTGACCCCGGGCCCTCGGGCAGTGCCCGAGTGGCTAAATGGTCAGTCCGCCCCTGCCTGCAGATATAGCAGTGAGAGGGTTGGCACAAAGCATATACCATTGACATGGATGCTTACAATGATCAGCTTGTATTCATTTATATAAAGCCTTTTTCCCCTAAGGAACAAAACCATTTCTATAACTGCTCAAAAAGTGTTATTTGGAATTTGTATTCAATTTGTTAGTTTATCTAAATCTGGTAATACATCAACACTCCCCTCCCCCAGACTTACAATAGTGCTGTCAAAAGGTGTCTCTGTTGCTCCTTTATCCAGAGCATAGTGTCTAATACCGGAGGTGTCTTACTGGCTAGATTACCAGATGAAAACGGGGAAAAAGCCTAAAACATAAAACTAATGCAGTCAACACTAATAGTAATTGGTAAGCTGAAATATATAACACTTTTGGGTTTATTACCACTTTAATATCACATTAATATTCCTAATTGTTCCTAAGCTATTACAAATATTTTTCCTGGAGCATTATGGCAGCATACACTGCAATAAAATATATAGTCAATGAGCACTTAATAGTTTAGCAGCTAATGCACATAAAGGTAACCAAGTAAAAACCTCAAAAAGCTAAAATTCATAAAGGTGCAGCACTTAAAAAGGTATTTCAAATTGGATAAAATATAACGATATAAAATTATAACGATATAAAATTATAAAATAGTGACAGTTCGTGGTAAGGTGCTTGATACAGGAGTTGATGGTGACTTCAAACTTCAGTGGCATGCTAATAAATGATTGTAAAAATACGCACTCACCGGATGCGTATCTTTAAATACGCAGGTAATTAGTATGACCATAGGTCCCCTTCTGAGGAAGGGATGGATGAGTTGGGCCGTTTTAACGGACTCTCTTTCCTATGGGTGGTATGGAGCTACAGAGATGTCTCCCTTGGTGTGTGCGAATAGAATCCAGCCAGAGGCCTCCTTAATGGATGGGTGGATGCTTGTCAGCTAATATTGGAACAGCTCCCTCCTCTGGAATGGTGCCACATGAGATTCTGCTCCTATATTCGGTAATCCACATGAAGCATCTGATCTGTACAGATTGGACATGGGTTTCCACAGACCTTGCCTGCTCTAGTGCACTTCTTTCAAGTTTTCTGTGGTGGGATTGATCCTTTGAAGTTCCTCCTGTAATTAGCCCATACTAGATTTTTCCCATAACGCTCAAGGTACTCTTCACTGTTCATATATTCCCAGGGCTTATCTTTACATCGAGATGGCACATTGAAGAGCGCACGAACCCCAACAGGCAGCACAGACACTAGGGGCCGGCTCCACAGGACTCCTCTCACTCCGGTCACACACAACCTGTACGAGAAGGCCGCCACTGTCACTATTTTATAATTTTATATCGTTATATTTTATCCAATTTGAAATAACTTTTTAAGTGTTGCACTTTTATGAATTTTAGCAGTATACACTGGGTTGTGGCTCCGTCCCCACAACCTGATAGAACTGGTTAGCTATAAGTTCTTTAGCCAGGGCACACCACAGCATTCTCCTTTTTGTCCTCACCTGTGTAGGACCGGATGGAACATGCAATACCCCTTACCGCATTCGCCCCAGCCAGGTTCAGCCTCTCCTGGATGGAAATCCCATCCTGTGCAGCCTCTTAATGAGCTAGATGGGGGCCAGTCTGATGGTCTTGGGGGTAGGCTAAGTAGCACTAATCAAGCTTTAAATGTGTTGCAGCGGTTCTCCTGTACCTTTTTTCCTTGTATCTTCCTGGATTGGGTTCTTTTGGGCTCTATAGTCCTCCAGGGTTTCTATGCCCTCTTCCAAGATGGTGCTGCACTTGGAGGCATCTGAGCATGTGCGGCAGGAAGTAATGTCAGTAGGGAATCTCTTTTTGCCAGCTTCCAAGATAGTGCTGTAGCCTGCAAGTCACGACTGAGCATGTGCAGCAATGTTGGTCTTGGCTGTCATTCTGCTGTTCAGCAGACCATCTTCAGCCTGAAAGGTAAGGGGTGTGGTAAGTAGTGAAGATAGACAAAAGAGAGCCATGTCACTAACGCTGTCATAACTTGGCAGCTTTTCCAGGTCATCAAGATCAGTGTTTTTCAACCTTTTTTGTGCAAAGGCACACTTTTTTCATGAAAAAAATCACGAGGCACACCACCATTAGAAAATGTTAAAAAAATTTATTGAAAAACTTTTTGACTTGAGGGCCGCAATGGGTTCATATATTGGACCCGGGGGCCGGACCAAGAGTAGATGAATGATGTGTATGTGTCATCCATAGTAAGTATAGTAATATTCCCCCATAGTAAGCATAGTAATTAATCCCCCATATAGTAATTCATCCCCCATAGTAATTAATCCCCCATATAGTAATTCATCCCCCATATAGTAATTCATCCCCCATAGTAATTCATCCCCCATATAGTAATTAATCCCCCATATAGTAATTCATCCCCCATAGTAATTCATCCCCCATAGTAATTCATCCCCTATATAGTAATTCATCCCCCATAGTAATTCATCCCCCATAGTAATTAATCCCCCATATAGTAATTCATCCCCCATAGTAATTCATCCCCCATAGTAATTAATCCCCCATATAGTAATTCATCCCCCATAGTAATTCATCCCCAATATAGTAATTCATCCCCCATAGTAATTCATCCCCCATATAGTAATTCATCCCCCATAGTAATTCATCCCCCATATAGTAATTCATCCCCCATAGTAATTCATCCCCCATATAGTAATTCATCCCCCATATAGTAATTCATCCCCCATAGTAATTCATCCCCCATATAGTAATTAATCCCCCATAGTAATTCATCCCCCATATAGTAATTCATCCCCCATAGTAATTCATCCCCCATAGTAATTCACCCCCCATATAGTAATTCATCCCCCCTATAGTAATTCATCCCCCATATAGTAATTCATCCCCCATAGTAATTCATCCCCCCTATAGTAATTAATCCCCCATATAGTAATTCATCCCCCATAGTAATTCATCCCCCATATAGTAATTCATCCCCCATAGTAATTCATCCCCCCTATAGTAATTCATCCCCCATAGTAATTCATCCCCCATAGTAATTCATCCCCCATATAGTAATTCATCCCCCATAGTAATTCATCCCCCATAGTAATTCATCCCCCATATTAATTCATCTCCCATATTAAGTCCCCAAGCCCCCCCTGTGTCAATTCACTTACCTTTGCTCCGCGCGTTCCTCTCGCTGTTCCGGTGTAGCATGAAAATCTGTCTCCTATGAGGATCTGTCCCCCTCGACGTATCTGCGCATGTGCCAGTTTCAGGCATTAGCAGCCGATCGGCGATCTCCGGCACATGCGCAGATACGTCGAGGGGGACAGATCATCCTGACAGTATCACGCTCCGCGGGCCGGATTAAAAGGTCCGTCGGGCCGTATACGGCCCGCAGGCCGTAGTTTGCCCATTGCTGTTCTAATGATTGGTCTATTTGTGAGCCGAGGCCACATGTTACGGATGAAATTGCAATTTTTCCCACGGCACACCAGACAATATCTCACGGCACACTAGTGTGCCGCGGCACAGTGGTTGAAAAATGCTGATCAAGATGATCTATTAGAAAACGCAGAGAATGATCGAGTCATGCATCACCATCGGGGCATAAGCATTCAAGAAGATGTCATTCTAGGTCCTCCTCCCACCTGTTCTCATCAAACAAGTTCACTGTTGCCTCATTACCGTCCTTCATCCCATGGTTACCACTCCCATCTAGGGGATAATGCTGCCTGGGAATGTGGGGCGCCAGGGCTTCCTGATAAACTTGCTTGTCGCTCATGCTTGGAGGAAGCAATGAAGGAGAAGGAAGCGGGACATCAGAGAAGTGACGGATCTAATCAGGGAGTCTGTTAGAGAGTCAATCTGGGAGGCATAAACCCCTGTTTAGACACAGCAGCTCCGAGCACTGCTACTGCATGCCCCTGCATCCCGCAAAAATTAGATAGCTCAGCAGAGAGTGAAGATATGGAAGGCACTACAAATTTGACTTGACCTTTGTTGAACCATTTGCCAAGTCCCATTTGGGAGGAGGTGGAAGAAATGCCTTGTAAGACCAGAAGATATTTTCCAAATCTTAAAAAGGAGCCTAAGGCCTTTCCTTTTATTGATCAGCTGGATGAGCTCATTCAGGACGAATGGAAAAAAAGGACAAGAAAATAAGTTTCAACAGCAGATTGGAGAAATTGTACCCTTTAACCACCTCCCGGCTGCCATATAGTGTAATGACGGGCGCAAGGCAGTTCTCTCGTTCTGGGAGGACGTCATATGACGTCGTCCCACTCTAACCGCGCATGCGCGGCTCCGGGGGCTTGCAGCGCGCCGATCGGTGGTGCGCTGTGTCCCTCGAACACAGCGGATCACCGATCGACGGAAAGAGCCGAAGATGTCGGCTCGGTCATGTGATCAGCTGTGTCCAATCACAGCTGATCACATGTAAACAGGGAAATGCCGGTTATCGGCATTTCTCTCCTCAAGAGCTGTCACGCTGACAGCTCGAGAGGAGAGGAGAGCCGGTAATGGGCATTCCTCGGAGGGGACATGTGTGCTGATCGTCAGGGCACTGATGATCAGTGTGCCCTGATGATCAGTGTGGCCCCAGAAGTGCCACCTGTCAGTGCCCATCAATGCCACCTGTCAGTGCCTATCACTGCCACCTGCCAGTGCCCATCAGTGCCACATCAATGGCACATATCAGTGCCTACCAGTGCACATCAATGCCACATATCAGTGCCCATCTGAGCTGCCTTATCAGTGCCAGTCAGTGCCACCTATCAATGCCAGTCAGTGCCACCTATCAGTGCTGCCAGTCAGTGCCACCTATCAGTGCTAGTCAGTGCCGCCTATCATTGCCAGTCAGTGCCACCTATCAGTGTGCATCAGTGCCACCTATCAATGCCCATCAGTGCCGCCTAACAGTGTCAGTCAGTGCCACCTAACAGTGCCAGTCAGTGCCACCTATCAGTGCCACCTATCAGTGCCAGTCAGTGCCATTTATCAGTGCCACCTATCAGTGCCATATTTGAGTGCTACCAATGCTACATTCAGAGATGTGTTAGACTGCAAAATAGATCTTGACCTGAAGCGTACATACACAGCAGCTAGTGGTGACTGTAGACTGGCCATTACTCTGGCGGCTGTAGGAAAGGTGGTATCCGGCTGGACATCCAACATCAAAAAATCTCTAGTGGAATGAGCCGATCAAGAAAAGTTAGTATCAGCTCTTCAGGAGCTTAAATTGGCCAGGGACTTTGTGAAGGAAGCATCCATAGATGTGATCAGATCTTCTGCGAGAGCAATGCTATCCTCTTTGCTAGAAGGTTGAAGCCCTGGGCAGCGGACATTGCATCAAAGACCAATTGGTGCAAAATACATTATGATGGCCATCTCCAAAGTTACTGGTGGGAAGTCAGGCCTGATTCCATCACAAGCCCAGACCACAAATCGGTCCGTCTTACAAACTAAGTCTTCTGGACAAGTACAAGGATAAATTGCCATCACCACCCATGAAGGTTCAGCCTGGGATACATATTTCTACCAACACCTCTAATTGCAAGGTTCCTGTCCGGCTCAGAAGGTCCACGAGCACGGTGATAGCAGTAATTCCATTCTGGCCAAGGAGGCCATGGTTCATGACTTCTGCAAATCAGTTTGGAGGATCCCATACCTCTTGCAGTAACCCCATATTTTCTGTCTCAGCATCAGTTCCTGCACCCAGCACCGGAGAGGCTACACCTTATGGCTTGGAAGCTGAAAGGCAAAGGTTCTTAAAGCATGGCTGTTCTCAGGAGGTGGTGGAAACTCTGGTCCAGGCTAGGAAAAGCACCACAAACAGCACATACTGGAAGATATGGCAAAGCTTCCTCTCGGTTGCTCAACAACAGTCTTAGGATTTGTCAACCCCCTGAGGTGGCACAAATTCTTCAGTTTCTTCAAATCGGGCTCAGTAAAGGCCTAAGTGCAAGTACCTTAAAGGTCCAAGTCTCAGCTCTCTCTGCCATGATGGGAATAAAGTGGGCCGTGAATCCTCTTGACATCCAGTTCATAAAAACATGTCTGAAAATCAGACCACTAAGAAAGCCCATATTTCCTGCTTGGCATCTGTCAATAGTCTTGGAGGCCCTATCATGTTCCCATTTTCATCTGTTGGAGTCAGCTTCATTGTGGGACTTAACCTTGAAGGTGAGATTTCTAATTGCCATAACTTCAGCAAAAAGAGTTTTGGAGATACAAGCACTAGTCATCAAAGAGCCTCGTCTCCTCTTTTATCCTGACAGAGTAATTCAGAGACCCTCAGACCATTTTATTCCTAAGGCAGCCACTTTGTTCCACTTTAATCAAGAAATTATACTGCTAATGTTCCTTAGCAAGCAAGGGACGTTACATCCATTGCATGTTTGGCAGAGCATCAAAGCTTATCTGGCGGTCACTAATTCATTTAGGAAGTCAGACAATCTCCTGGTAATTCCTCACCGTCTCTGAAAGGGGCAAGCAGCAGCATCTCACACTATAGCATCATGGTTAATAAAAGCTATAAAGAAGGCCTACGCAACACAACAACTTCCAGTTCCTGAGGACTTGAAAGCACATTCTCTGAGGGCAGTAGTATCATCCTGGGCAGTGTACTGCAAAGTTTCTCAGGAGATGATATGCAAAGAAGCGACTTGGTCATCCACAAGCACATTCATTTCGCACTACCGTGTGGATCCAGCGCAGCAGATTACAGTAGAGTTTGTCAGATCTGTTACTCAAGCTGGTCATGCTGGTTACGGGTAATGAATTTGAGTTCTTCTTGTACCTACCCGAGGAAAACAGAAAATTGTATACTCACCTTTCCATAATTTTCCTTTCCTGGTGCATTTTCATGGCAGCCTTATAGATAATCGGTCCTATCAGGTTGCGGGGGCGGAGCCACAACCCATTGTATGCTGCCATGAAGATGTACCAGGAAAGGTAAATTACTGAAAGGTGAGTATACAATTTTCCATTTTTTTATTCAAATGCTGAAACTCTACCATCCTATTAATTCATATACAGGTTATGTTACTAAATAGTTTTATTTCATATTTCATGTTTTAACAATACAGTTATACTGTAGATCAAAAACAAACAACAGTGCTACAAATACTTTTGGACAGATAGAAAACAACAAATATTTTGAGTCTTCTTGTCTGCTCCCTATTTAAAGTGTTACTAAACTCAGGACCCTGCATTCACTATAACTGGTCTCCCACAGTACACAGAACATGGAAATGCAATTATTTCAGTAAATATAAACTGCTAAATACCTTTTCTCATCAGCAGTTAGAGAAATCTTGTGACTTCTATCAGTGTTCAGCAGAGCACTGGTTAAAGCTTGTAGGAGGAATTTTCATTCTCCCCTGATTGCTCTATGGGACTGCAGGACCCCCAATCCTCTGTCTGGACAGTGCTGATTGGCCCTGTGCTAATCACATGCACACTCCCAAGAAAATAAAAACTCTCCAGCAATATACACCAAACTGAGCATGTGCAGCTTTCCCCCAGGCCTCTGTTCTATCAGCAGATGGACTGGGGACAGTGGATGAAGGGGAGGATCAGAGAAGTCAGGATCAAACATCCTTTTTACACAATGCAGAGGACTAATCCCTTAGGTTTCCCAGTGAGCATAACAAGCATGCTGTACTGCATATAAAGACTGATTTTACTGTTGTAGGTTTAGTAACACTTTAAAGAAAGATTCTGAAGTGTATGTTCATCTATGGTCTTTTGGATAGCAATAAGATTATCAAGCTGACAATATCTGTTGTTTCCCCTCTACATGTCTGTGACTTGTAAGGAAACATTGAAGTGTATGTGGAGATACTGTGTTGAGGCAAGCACTGGAAGACTTACCCACATTGAACTTTCATTCTATGGAGGCTCCTTGTACATCCCCAACTGTCTCAATTTATGGGGTCTGTTTGAACCCAAATCCCAGGGTTCCACGTATAAACCTCATGTACTAGTGCTGAGCTGAGTTCTGGAAAGCTTGTTCCAGCATTTGAATCCAGTAGATGACCTCTAATCTGCACAGTGTTTGTACAAGAGACTGAAGAAATCTACTCACATTTCTTATTTCTGGTTATGTGACAGAAACTTCACATGATCAGAACTGCATGGAAAGTCTTTGATAGTCTTCCACAATGTGCTCTGAGGTGTCACTCTTGTCTGAGATCTGAAGGGGTTGTGAAGGGAGGTAGAAGGGAGGGTGTTGATATGAGGTCTACAGTAGAGTTTAAAGGGGGACTGATCTGACCATTAAAGTAGTTCTAAAGGCTCAAGGTTCTTTACCTTCATGCATTCTATCCCCCCCCCCCCCTTCCAGCCCTCCTAACACTTACCTGAGCCCCCTCTTGATCCAGCGATTGTCCACGAGAGCCTCAGTTCTCTGGGGACTCTCTCTCCTGACTGAGGCAGCAGCAGAAACCATTGGCTCCCGCTGCTGTCAATCACACCCAGTGAGCCAATCAGGAGAATGAGGGGGCTTTGCCAAGCCATGGCTCTGTGTGTGAATGAACACTCGGAGCCGCCTGCTCAGGTGCCCCCATAGCAAGCTGCTTGCTGTGGGGGCACCAAACAGACAGAAGGGGCCAGGTGAGCAGGCGGGGGACCCAAGAAGAGGAGAATCCAGGCTGCACTGTGTAAAACCATTGCAAAGAACCGGAAAGTATGACATGTTTGTTATTTAAAAAAAAACAAAAACAAATAAAAAACAAGACTTTAGTATCACTTTAAAGAAGCAAACCAGAAAGAGAGAAATCTACAAAGTTGCACCTTATTGCATTTAAATCATATGCCAGCAGATTTCAGCTACCAGAAGGTTTTACCCCCTTCATGACCATGGCATTTTTTGCTATTCAGCACTATGCTGCTTTAACTGGCAATTGCTCGGTCATGCAATGCTGTACCCAAATTAACAAATTCAATACCGGGCACTTTTACCCCCTTACTGCCAGGCCAATTTTCAGTTTTCAGTGTTGTCGCACTTTGAATGACAATTGTGCGGTCATGCAACACTGTACCCATAAAAAAATTGTATACGTTTTTTCACAAATAGAGCTTTCGTTTGGTGGTATTTAATCACTACTGAGTTTTTTATGTTTTGCTAAATAAACTAAAAACCCTGAAACTTTTGAAAACAAACTCCCACTCCCGCGTGAACAGCTGCTTTTGACAGGATGTTATATAACGCCCAGTCGCAACTGCGAGTGTCCCTCCCGGCCATCAATCTGCTATAGGCTGGGCCGAAAGGTGTTAAAGTGGTTGCAAAGGCTGAAGTTTTTTTAAGGTAAAAAACCTTCTGTGTGCTGCTTCACCTACAGTCCCCCTAATAGTCACCTGAGCCCCCTCTCAATCCAGCGATGTGCACAGAAGCCTCCACTGTCCCTGGTCTCTCTCTCCTCATTGACCATTGGCTCCCACTGCTGTCAAATATAGCCAGTGAGCCAATGAGGAGATAGCTGATGATGGGGCCGCGAGCATGCACCAGTGTCCCCAAAGCAAGTGGCCTGCTGTTGGGGGCACTGGTCAAGGGGTGGACCTAGAAACGCCAGAGATCTGAGAAGACGAGGATCGGGGCTGCTATGTGCAAAAAAACTCCACAGAGCAGGTAAGCAGAACATGTTTGTTATTTTAAAAAAACGAACCATTAATATCACTATAATTTTTTTTCACACATATAAAGTGTTCTTTTGGCGGTATTTGATCAACACTGATTTTTTTTCTCTTTTGCTATGTAAATGAAATAACACCAAAAATTTTGAAAGAAACATATTTTTTTTTGTTTCTGTTAGGAAATTTTGCAAATAAATAATTTTTCTTCAAAAATGTAGGCCAAAATTTATTCTGTTACATTTCTTTGGTACAAAATAAACCAAACTAGTCTACAAATTATGGGACATACGTATATTTGAAAATTAATCAATTCTGATGGCCCTAAACTGCCATGACAGTACATATACCCTCCAGATTACCTCTTTTTGGAAAGTAGACAGTCCAAAATATCTACTAAGAGGCATGGTGAGTTTTTTTTAAAATGTAATGTTTTGTCACAATTTTTTGGAAAATTAGAAAATTAAATATAATTTGGGTTGTTTTCAATTTTTTTTAACACAGTGTCACCAGTGCAGTACAGTGTTCTCATATGATTGTTGTGATGGTGATCAGGGATATTGACTGGTGACAGTATGTAAAAAAAATTATAATCACTTTTTATTCAATTTTTTAAACTTTTTTGGACATTTTTTTCCTTTCTTTAATATTATTGTTTTATATAGCAAAAAAATTTAAAACCCAGTGGTGATCAAATGCCACCAAATGAAAGCTCTAGTTGTGTGCAAAAAGTTATATAAATTTCATTTGGATACAGTGTTGCATGACTGAGGAATTGCCAGTTAGGGTTCATGTACACTGCAGCTCCTAAACTGACATTCAGGAGCTGTTCACATAGTCGTTTACAGTCGTTTACAGGCAGTTGAGTTTACAGTAGTTTTTTTTAACGCACCAAACTTGCATTTAGGAGTAGATTTTACAGGCGTTTCAAATGCCAAACGCTTGTAAACACGTGTAAACGCTTATAAACGCGGTTAACTGCATTTATAAGCATTTGCATTTAGAAGCGCTTTTTAACTGTTCCATGTCCACATGCTGTTCAGAGCCTTTTTTCATCATCAGAAATGCATGCACAGCGTTTTCCGTGTATTCAAATGGACCCAGTACACCAGCGCAGTCAGTTCCACGTTTTGCGTGAAGGAAAAAATGGTAGAAAGCGCTGCATTATGCTCATGATGGGATCAGGGGCGGACTGACCATTTGGAAACTCATTTCCGTTTCGCCGGATATTGACAGCGCCATTTTTAAATTGAGAAAGCATCTGATCATACCGATCTTGGTGTGATCAGATGCTTTAAGGTCAGAGGAGATAACAGATCGCAGATTTCTCAGAAAAGGGTACATGTCATTGACTATTGCTATCATAGGGGAAGTTTACTTTCCCCATGATAACAAAAAAAAAAGAAAGGGACAGGGGCGGACTGACCATTTGGAAACTCGGGCACTGCCCGAGGGCCCGGGGTCAGTAGGGGGCCCCATGAGATGCCCCTGGTACCCTTTTTCATAGGCTTTTCTGAGTTTGGGCAAGGACACAGGGGCCCCATGATCCCCTATCTCCCGGGGGCCCCGTGAGTTGTCAGTTCACCCCTGGATGGGCTCCATGGTGAATACAACCAGAAAAGGTAATCTCAGCACATACTGCTCTATCGCTTCTAAAATGCTTCTAAATGCAACTGCACATAAACGCGCATAAATTTGGTATGCAAACGCAGCTAAACTGACGTTTGGCTCATGTACATGGTGCGTTTGGAAAACTTTTCTGAACAATGGAAACTGACTGCTGGAAAAACAACAGTTTAGCTACGTTTGCATACCGTGTTTATACACGTTTATGTGCGTTTGCGTTTAGAAGCGTTTTTAAAAGATAACCTCAGGAGGCCTTCCCAAATGCCCAGAATGCACTGAAAATTTGTAAAAAATTAACTATTTCAGACATTTTGAGAGGAATAGAGAGATCAGAAGCAGAGAGAGCAGTATGTGCTGAGATTACCTGTCATTTCTGGTTGTATTCACTATGGGTCCCATGACGAGCATAATGCAGCACGTTCTACCATTTTTTCCTTCACGCAAAACCTGGAACTGACTGCACTGGTGTACTGGGTCCATTTGAATACATGGAAAATGCTTTGCATGCATTTCTGATAATGAAAAAAGGCTCTGGACCGCATCTGGACATGGAACAGTTAAAAAATGCTTCTAAATGTAAACACTTATAAATGCGGTTAACCACGTTTACAAGCGTTTACAAGCGTTTACAAGCATTTACAAGCGTTTGGCATTTTCGCCAGTAAAATCTACTCCTGGACGCAAGTTTGGTGCATTAAAAAAAAACAACTGTAAACTCAACTGCCTGTAAACGACGATGTGTACATGGACATAGTTCAGGGCCTGCTGAAAAAAACGCTGAACAGCTCCTGAATGTCAGTTTAGGAGCTGCAGTGTACATGAGCCCTTAAAGTAGTGCTGTGCTGAATAGCAAAACATGACCTGGTCATGAAGGAGGTAAAACCTTCTAGACATTAAGTGGTTCAGGTTACATGGTTAAAAATATCCTGCTTTTTCTAATTTTTCAGCCTGCTTGAGTATAAATTAAGGTTTTAGGAGAAACTGTCAGGTGAATTACAACAGAGATCTGGAGCTCACCTTACATCTGTTGTGTTCACCCAATTAATATTGTACCTGCTGAAATAGGGCAGGTGCATAGCTTAGGCCTCTACCCACACCTTGATAGTAGTCTTTGTTGCATTAGACCTCATTTATACAAATATTTGTGTAAATGTTCTGCATGCTAACGTAAATATTAAAAAGTGAAGATTTTTGGTCAAGTGGTTTTCACATATATAAATATCAATTTGTGTGTGAAGGCTCATAAAAACTCATGAAGTAAACTCATTATGTATGTGAAAGCACATTAAGTGAATGACAAAAACGTTTAGAATCTAATACCACAAACTTATACTGGCTGCATGAACAAAGCCAGAATCCTGACTGAAGAGAAAAATGAAACTCAACTCATTAGGCAAATATGATCATCATTTTCCATAACATTCACTATTTTCAAGAGAAGTGCCTTATACACCCTGGTGTCAAGTTTCTTTTTATGTAGACATACACTATATTGCCAAAAGTATTGGGATGTCTGTCTTTACACGCACATGAACTTTAATGGCATCCCAGTCTTAGTCCGTAGGGTTCAATATTGAGTTGGCCCACCCTTGCAACTACAGTGCCTTGAAAAAGTATTCATACCCCTTGAAATTTTCCACATTTTGTCATGTTACAACCAAAAACATAAATTTATTTTATTGGGATTTTATGTGATAGACCAACACAAAGTGGCACATAATTGTGAAGTGGAAGGAAAATGATAAATGGTTTTCAAAATTTTCTACAAATAAATATCTGAAAAATGTGGAGCTGCTTTTCTGATTCAATTTGACTTATTTTACTGATATATTTATTTATAGTTGTTGTTACCCCTGTTCAAATCTGTGCGGGTGGTGCTGCTGCGGATCCGCACAAAAATTTGTGCAGCAGCACCACCCGCACAGAGGCATGCGGACCCGCGGGCGGGTGCCATTAATTCTAATAGAATGCGGACCCGCGGGCGGGTGCCATTAATTCTAATGGCACGCCGCCCAGACTGGAAATCGCAACCGTACTGGGAACTGAGGTTCCCGTGTGGGCTGCATTTTCCGAAGAAGTGCAGGGACTTCTTCCCTGAGTGTCCCAGGGCATGGGAGTCCATTCAAATGAATGGGTTCTTGTGCCTGCGCAAAACATGGCCCGCAGGAACACGGAGATGTGAACCTAGCCTTATAGAGTACTAATAGGACAGGGTTTTTTTTCTATTTTTATTTTTATTCAGTACTATATTTGTTAACCACAGCCCTCAAGTTTTTTCAAATGTATTTTAGCATACCCTGCTACTATAATGTTATTTCTATGCAGATAAAATGGACAAAACAACAGATTTAGGATTTATTACTGCTGTTGTCAATTATCGTCTTTTATTTATTTTGCAGATATTTGGCAGGACAAGTTTATGCATCACTTCTTTACTATTTTCTGGTGGGTGTTTCAACAGGGAAACCTGTGCTATGACTTGGCAGGAACTGAAGGAGGCTGTGTTTGCTTAATCATCTAAGAATTTATGGGAGGAAATATCTTCAGAATTTAGGGAAAAGACACAGTTCCCTAACTGTATAAGGTTTCTCCATGGAATGCATTTGTGGTTTAAGATGCCTAGGCCTTTTGTAACACATGTCTAACTATTAAACCTACTTGTATTGCCTCACTGGATTTGGTGGATGCCAGCAGTTTTTTATTAGCCATTGATGTTGGGAGCTGGAGTTGAAGGAAAAGCTACAATGGCAATTTTGGAATTCCTCCTAGTCTCTGCTGGACACTGATAGACCAAATTTGCCTTTGGCTGTTATTAGAGATAAGGCATTTGGACTTGATAAAAATAAAATACATCCATATAGTGGCCACAGACTGACTTAAAAACAAAAAATGAACTCTGCATTCATCCAAATAACATGCCACAGTTAATATACAACAATATAATATATAAACAAAAGTCCAATGTTGAATTGTCCAAACATTTCCTGCACCCAGATTTGTATTTACTTCAAATATCAAATCTCCCCAACCTAAGGTGAAATAATAAATACATCCAAATAGCATTCCACAGTCAGTTAAAGGGAAATTAAAAATTAATAAAGTCCAATAGTGAACCGTCCAAAATTTTTATAAATAGAAGAGAGAGACTTCCCCAGGCCACAGCTGCAAACATGCAAGAAGGGAAAACAGGTGTATGCTGGAAATATTACCAGCAGCCTTTCCGGTCACAGCATGAAAAGATGACATAGCATTGTCCATAAAATCGTATGCTTTATTAAAAATTGACATAAAAAATTGTACACCTCCCGATATGGGGATAAGACACCCTCAATAAAAAATAGCACTGGATACAGAATAATTCATAACCCATCTAGCATCAACTCAAGATATGCATCTCTATAGCCGATCAACTGTGCTTTTCCAGTATCTGTAGGCCAGCACGTTTCACCAGTAATATGGCTTCTTCAGGATCAGAGATACTTGAGGAGAGCCTCACTAAGTGTATATAAAAAAAATAACAAATAACTACATATTAATGATACATTTATAATACATAATATACATCAATAGTTCAATATAAGCCTAGAGAAGGCATGCTCACATCACTTGGGTTGTGCAGAGAGGTCTGACCAGTAGTCTTGGGGGTGGGTACAGGGGCTTTACAATAGGGGCCCCAAACCCCAGCCCCACATAACAACAGAAAGGCGTCCAGGACACAAGTCTAAGTAAATAAATAGTATACATGAGTCTATTTGTTCCACCTCTCATCACTTTATATATTATCCTATGGGTAGGAATAACACTTACTAGAGTAGGTAGTTTTACTAAAATGTAATCATGGACAGCCAAAATCCAATACTGAGATTGGTATCAGATGGCAACTGGTATAGATTGCTGAAGATTAAACTAAAATGAAAACATATAAGGTAAAGTGAGTATTGGATAGATGTAGCGACCCACATAGCTAATCGTGTAAAAAGTTATATCAGTGATTACTTACTATTGAGCACCACCACAGAGTAAGATGGACCAGCTGGTATTATAACATGTATGCACCCTTATAACACTGGGGTCATCAATCTAAATAGATAAACCATGTAAATCAGTTAGGCCTCTAAGAGTATACCACTGCAAAGCACATTACATACATGTCCTCCAGATATTGTCTGGGAACCTACCTATCTAGATAAGTGGAGCCCAAGACAATCTGCTGGCTGTTTGCCCCATAGTACATAATACATCTATAGGGGAAAAGAAAGAAAACTGCACATATAATTTCAGTCAGCATACTTATAAGTAAGGCATATGCCCCTCACAATGGGGCCTCGTCATATGGGTCCGCTGTGCGTGCACGAGTGGCAGGGGTATACAAGGGTGATCCTGTCCCCAGTACACGGTTGCTATTTTTGGTGGCGGCCAGGATGATTCTATTTGTGAATGGATAATGAGCTATCCTGTATTGTTGGGCGCTAATAGCATTTTGTCATTTCATGTGGGCATAGGCATGCTGGCTGAAATAATACATGTAGATTTCTTTCTTTTCATATGAATGTTAATGTTGGCTTTTAGTAAATCAGCAGCTCTCAAGGATTGAGATTGGGATGGAGGAGAACTATGTTAGATGGAAGATTGTGTCAACATCTGAGATCTAGAGGTTGGTGGGTATTGATTGTCTGTGTAATGGTATGGAGATCTTTGATTGAAAGGGGCAGGACCAGGTGAGGATAAGCCCAGAGCTGTTGGTCAGAGCCATCTTAATAGGATCATGATTCCTTGTGGAAGTAATGTACTGGGCCCGCTACCAGGGAGATGGTGACCTTCGGTGTGCATAGTGGGCTGTGGCAAAAAAATGGGTGTGGCTAAATTATGTTAAATATTGGGTGTGGCTTTTTAGTCTGATTGGAAACAACAAATAAACACAACCCATTGTACACACTGTTCCACCCTCTCTGCACACTGCCACCTTGTATGCACTGACCTTCTTTTCTCCTGTATTAATTTTTTTATTTTTTTTTACAATTTTTTCCACATTTGTTATTTGTTATTTTTAAATTATTGTTAATTGGGATTCATTTTAGCAAAGACATGGGGCACTTTGGCCTAAATTTATGACAAAATATGATTCTTTAAATTTTTTTTATTTTCAATTTTTTTACTGGACATGTTTAATAGCAAAAAGTCAAAAAGTGTTTTTTTGCTCAAAATTGGCGGCCTTTTTTTGCTTATAGGGCAAAAAATAAAAACCGCAGAAGCGATCAAATACCACCAAAAAAAGCTCCATTTGTGGGAAAAAAGGACATAAATTTCATTTGGGTGTAGTGTTGCATGACCACGCAATTGTCAGTTAAAGTAACAAAGCGCAGTATTGCAAAAAATGCCCTGGTCAGGAAGGGGGTAAATCCTCTGGAGGGCAAGTGGTTAAATCAGACAAGAAAATGGCCTAGGCATTTGGTCATGTGATCTCCCCAGCCCCACAGGTTCAAAGCTCAGATTGGCTGATGTTTCAGTACTTCTATTACTGCAATAATGTAGCCATCCCATGGGACTACATGGGCCTACCCCTCTAAAAATTAGAAATAACAATAGAATAAATAAAAAATATCTGTCAGTAATTTTGAATTGCTTTTATTAAGACTGTAGAATTCTATTGAGATTTAATAAAATTACCAATTTAACCATTGTAATAACAAAAATGTTATTTAGAACACTTAATTTACCACTTCAGCTTCTACACCTGTGCACCCAATATATACCAGAGCACTGCATACATAGGACACTCTTCATATACACATTACTGGCGGAGGGGGCCTATGCTGACCACAACAACCCAAACATTGGCAGCCAACACCCAGATCTACCCTTTAAATAAAACTAAATGGCATTCTGCCACTTGTAGTCCTACCACCCCCACAGACGAATGAATACAGGTGAATACACAGACACCTTCACACTCAGTTACAAGACAAGGACAGAGAGCCAAGCTCATTGCTGTAGACAAGGCACTCTGCTCACTATATTCCTGGGTCCACTGGCCATCATTCACGCATCAACACCACTGTCTCTTCTTAAATTCCTCCAATCCAGCGGGTATTTAGTGCAGCAGGTAACTGATATTCTGTGTGGCTTTCGCTGCAGCAGCAGAAAGCTGGCCGGAGGGAGGAGGATTCTTTCTAAATGCTATTCCCCCTGATAGAATGAGGGGGACCTGCAGGGGTCCACCATGTACCTGGGGCCCCTGGGCAGTGCCCAGAGGTACTCATGCGTTAAGACAGCTGCGTTGTTGGTCCCCTGAGCATTGTAAGGTCTAAAATAGGTGGTGAAGTGCAAAAATACCTTCAATCCAGGCAGTATTAATTTAGACAACGAACATATTTTAGTCATAGTTTTCATTAGTTTCAAGTTTTCAGTGATGAAAACTAAATGAAAATAAAATTTGGTTTCAATTTAGATGAATAAAATACAACTAAAACGGCATTTTAGTAAAAAAACTATGACTAAAACTAAATTGAAATTTGACGACAAACTTAAACGTGGTCAAAAAGCAATATTTTTGTTTGTTTCTGAAACTTGGTTTTATTTATAAAAATGTTACTTGATACTTGTTTGCATTGTTAACAAAACTGTTAAAGTTGTTATATTCAGGTAATATGTGCAATGGCATTACAGCCAATAGAGTTTACAGTTTTGTTTTTTTTTAATATATTTTAAAGTTGCACTTCTGTTTGTCAAAAAGCAATATTCTTGTTTGTTATGATACTGGAGATTTTAGCTGACTAGAACGTACTGGAGATTTTAGACAGCTAAAGTACAACTAAAAGTAAAACGATTCAACTGACTAAAATACGACTAAAACTAAAATGACATTCTAGTCAAAAAACTATGACTAAATAAATCGAAATTTGATGTCAAAATTGAAACTGGTTCCAGGATGGGGAAATTTGTAACTTCATGATGAATAAATTTCCTGAATTCATCTTGACAATTAGGAAGTGCAGGCACTCTAGCCAACTGGCACTCTAACCTTCCTGTACAAGCTCAATATCTTTATTTCCAAGTCTGTAAAATGATGACATGTGGCATAAAGATGACTGGTAGATACAGTTATAGACTCTCTGACAACTGATAGTTCCTACAAAAGGCACAAAATCACAAATGAAGCTCATAAATTTTAAATTTTGAAAAATATTAAACACTGTAATTGATACCATTTTGTATCCTGCTTGTTTCAGGGAATTCTGAGGCTTGATAGCTGTTGTCAGGAGTGGTAGCCCCACCCTCATTCTCATTGTTCTACAAAGAAATTAAAAAAGAAATTACAGTGTTAAATAAAAGCTTATCTGGTGGGTTTTAATTATCAGACAGTGTCAGCCAGCTGCATCCTGTGATGATGATAATCTGTCTCAGCACCACCCATAAAAGATTGCTGAGGAGAAGAGTTTGGTGTTTGAACAGAAGATTAAGATTGCCACTCTTAGCAATAGACTTCATGCGGCAAAACAATGAGTCACGGAACCTCACCTCAAACAATAGGTTTTTGGGATTGCAATAGGTCCTCTGCATTAGAAGCCCTGTAAAATAAACTTACAGTCATAAATCCATGGTGTGCCTCAGAAATTGATATTCATTGTAATTAGGGTGATGTCTCTTTTTGGTGCAGCTAATCCACTTTTTTAAGGCTATTTATATTCATTAAGTTCCCAACAGAAACAATCTTTTAAAGAATGCCTTTAAGTGCTCAAGTCCTTCCCTGCAAGACAAAATAATTTGATAAACATACATGCATATATTCATATAACATATTCTCTGTTTATATAGGCTCTAAAGCAGGGGTCTCCAAACTTTCTAAACAAAGGGCCAGTTTATTGTCCTTCAAACTTTAGATGGGACGGACTGCGGCTAGAGGGAGTGGAAATTGTCCTTGCATCAGTTGGAGTAAACATCAATACATTTGGTATTAGGGGGAGGAATAGTGCCCCATTGGTGGTACCATTAAGGGGGAATATTTCCCCATTGTTGGTTCCAGTGGGAGAAATAGTGCACCTGCAGAAGAATATCTCATATCAGTGGAAGGAATAGTGCTTCAAGGGCTGGATAAAAACAAGCAAAGGGCCGCATCTGGCCCCTGGGCCACAGTTTGGAGACCACTGCTCTAAATGGACAGAGAGTCCCTGAACCTCTACAGACCGAGCACATATAGTCTGGAAATCAAATCAGGGAGGGACAGGCAGACCTAAAACCCCAAGAAGAGTACACTGTATCAGCATCTTGAAAATGGGGCCCTGGAGGATGAGGCCCAATTCCTTCTACAGTGACCCAAGTACTCAGCAGTATGAGACACTGACGTCCAGAGACTGTACAGTTTAATAGATGAAGAAACTCCACATTGTACTAGAGAGAATCCAGTTCTGAAAATACTTGCATATTATGTAACTGCAAGTCTCTGACTGTGAGGAACATGAAAATTCAAGGACATATTCCCTACCTGGACCTTCTCACTCTCCTTTAAGTTACCAATATTTCTTTACATAGTTTAGGGCAGGGGCGGACTGACAACTCATGGGGCCCCCGGGCAATAGGAGAGCATGGGGCCCCTGTGTTCTTGCCCAAACTCAAAAAAGCCTATGAAAAAGGTACCAGGAGCATCTCACGGGGCCCCCTACTGACCCCGGGCCCTAGGGCAGTGCCCAAGTTTCCAAATAGTCAGTCCGCCCCTGGTTTAGGGTTACACTCCAGTAATGAATTAGTGTACTCTTTCAAATAAATGTTTTGTACTCATTCAAATACAGTTGTGTTTGTTTGCTTTGTCCCATATTTAATTTAGCTATATACAGTTATTATTATTATTATTATTATACAGAATTTATATAGAGCCAACAGTTTGCTCAGCGCTTTACAATATAATGGGAGACGATACAGCAACAATACAGTTCAATACAACAGGGTTAGGAGGGCCCTGCTCCTTGGAGCTTACAATCTAAGAGTTATTTAATTTGCCTTTGTGCTAGCCTCACTTCCTAATCACTTACTATTTTTCACTGTGTCTTATAACCAGTTACAACAAGTTATAAGAATTACCTCTACTCTCTTTGTCCTTTCTGCTGAGGTTTTGATCTGAGGTTAGAGTCTTGCACATTTCCAACCAGGCCTACTGTTTTTGCACTTGTTTGGGTACAGAGAATGTTTTGTGTCCCACAGCTTAGGCTTCTACTGCACTGTGGCATTAAGATTACCATGGCAGCCATAAAAACCCACCACAACAGGTCCATCACCTGGACGCTAATAACATGTATGCACTTCTACCAACTATGTTCTTTCTGGGTCAAAAGGCACAAAAAAAAAATGACAACTTCCAATGATTCACTCGTAAATGTACCACAGATAGACACATGTAAATGTCACTTGAGCTTATGTTCATTCAACTTTGCAAAACCAACAAATTGTTCTTGATTCGCTAATAGGATTTATATGTTGCACATGTAGACGGTTATGAAAATTAGGTGGACAAATGCACAAAAACATTGTTTGTGTTGCTATCCATTCACGAATGTTTGCTTTGCTGACCTGGACACTCTATTGTTGATGGTAGTGTACATGAGGCCTAGACCAGAGATCACTTCCACAGTCACAGTATTAAAAGTATCTTTATGGTGGCAAATAACACGTCCTTTTTAGCTTACTGAACTAATGGTTTTCTTTTACTTCAGTTTGGGTGTCCTCCGAATTTATCTCTATCCAAGCATCCACTTCGCCCTATTTTCTAGTCCACTTGATTGCAGGCCTGGTCATTCCCCACCCTGCAGCACATGTAAACAAAGCAGAAGCATGCGGTTGATGTTAGTACCCTTATATATCATTAATTAAATATGGACATATGTTCATATAACGACATTGACATCTACATTCTGGCCTTTTTCTTAGGTGTGCTGCAGGCCAGAGCATGATCCAGCTTGCAGCTGATTAGAAAATGCTGCAAAGTGGAAGTTCTGAAAGATGTGAGTTTGGACACTCAAGCTCACCTCTACCATTCAGTACATAGTTACAAAGTTACAGAGTTAGTCCAGCTGAAAAAAGACAAAAGTCCATCCAGTGCAACCATAGAAAAAAAAAAAAAGTTATAATCCTATATTCACAGCTGATCCAGAGGAAGGCAAAAAAAAAAAAAAACCCAGCAAAGCACGATCCAATTTGCACCTGCTGGGAAAAAAAATTCCTTCCTGATCCCCCGAGAGGCAATCAGATATTCCCTGGATCAACTGTACCTATAAATGTTAGTATCCAGTTATATTCTGTGTATCTAAGAAATAATCCAGGCCTTTTTTAAAGCAATCCACTGAGCTGGCCAGAACCAACTCTTGAGGGAGTCTGTTCCACATTTTCACAGCTCTCACTGTGAAGAAACCTTTCCGTGTTTGGAGATTACATTTCTTTTCCTCCAGATGTAAAGAGTGCCCCCTTGTCCTTTGTGTTGACCTCAGGGTGAATAGCTCTACACCGAGTTCACTATATGAACCACTGATGTATTTATACATTTTGATCATATCCCCCCCTTAACTGGTTGCCATCAAGCCACAGTGTTTATACTGTGGCAGGGAGGCACCACTGCGCAGAATCACGTTTTTAAACGTCATTCTGCAAAACAGGTAGGGGGCGCACCAGCCACCGATCGTGGCTGCGGGTGTCAATCACCAGGTCCCAGCCGGTCATTACCCGCCGGGTCCCGCGATTACTGGCAATCACTGACAGGGAGCATGGATGCAGTGTTTACAATGCAGCTCTGCTCCCTGTCAGTTCCGAGCACACTGATCCTGAGAGAAGAGTTTATCTCTCGGGATCAGTGTGTTCCTGTGAAGCACACACCCCCGCCCCCTAGTAAAACACTCCCCTCACACAGTTAACCCTTTCATTGCCTAAAAAAAGTTAACCCCTTCCTCCCCAGTGCCATTAGTACAGTGTCAGTGTTTTTTTTTTTCACTGATCACTGTATTGGTGTCACTGGGGATGTCAGTGACCCTAAGTCAGTTCCCCCCCAGTGTCAGAATGTCCGCCGCAGTCTCGCCATAAGTCACTGATCGCTGCCATAAGTCGCTGATTGCCGCTATTATTAGTATAAAAAAAAATAAAAATCCAGTATCTATACCGCCATTTGTAAACGCTATAACTTTCACGTAAACCAATTAATTTACACGTATTGGTATTTTTTTTTTAGCAAAGATGAGCAGAATACATTTTGGCTGAAATTTATGATGAAATTTGATTTTTAAATTTTTTTACTGGACATGTTTTATAGCAAAAAGTCAAAAAATATTGTTTTTTTCTCAAAATTGTCAGCCTTTTTTTTTATAGCGCAAAAAATGAAAAACACACAGGCGATCAAATACCACTGAAAGAAAGCTCAATTTGTGGGAAAAAAAGGACATACATTTAATTTTGGTGCAGTGTTGCATGACCATTCAATTGTCAGTTAAAGTAACGCAGCGACGTAACACAAACTGCTTCTGTAACCACTTCCTGACCGCCCTATAGCAGAAATACTGCTACAGGTCGGCATGGGTGCACAAAATCACACAGATTGCAGTACACCAATAATCACTTTTAACCCCTTGATTGTCAGGAACACGCTCCATTGCTAGTATAGTGTCTGAACGGATCAATATCTTTGATCAGATCAGCACTATACCAACGTTCACATTAGTATAGTGTCCCCAAAAACGCAGCATCAGCGGGATCAGCCTGCCAGCACCTGCGTTTAGCCCCTGCGCTTACCCCCCCTTCTCCCCCAGCAAGTGCAGTGTCCATAGGTCACTGTCACTTGATACATTGCACACAAAACCGCAGTGTTCGCAGAATTAGGCCTGATCTCTGTTAGCACTTGTCAGTAAATTTTGATGACTGTCATATGCAGCAGAGTGCCAGTACTAGTGACGTGCTACCTTTTGGTGAACTGGCGAGTACCAGTGGTCTAGTACATCCTGGTCTTTCACATATCTCTTAGATTGTAAGCTCCCAGGATCAGCCCCTCCTAACCCTCTTGTATTGAACTGTATTGTTCTGTATTGTCTCCCGTTATATTGTAGCGCTGAGCAAATTGTTGGCGCCATAAATCCTGTATAATAATAATAATAATAATACTACAAGCACTGCAGTATGACTTGGTGACGTGGTGAGTCCTATAAGTGCAGTACAAGCTGGTGCGGTGGCGAGCACAAGTATTGTCCCGCAACCACAAAGAATTCGCATACAGGCCTGTAGAGCTCCTAGTATCCTTCCGGATGTGCTTGCAAATCCCGATTGGCAGCCCACAAATTTTGCAGCACCCTTACTTCACCCATTCACTGCCCAACCGGAATTCAGGTGGAAATAGCAAATTTAACTACTCCCCTTGATTTTTGGAGCTGTTTTTCACAGAATATCTGTATGCATTGATTGTGGATCAAAGCCATTTATATGTAAAACAATTTATCGACGCTAACCCAAATTCAAACCTTGCCAGACCAGTCGCATGGAAACTCCTTACGGTTTTCGAATTTAAATTTTTTTTGGGCCTAACCCTCAACATGGGCATTACTAAAAAAAATTAATTGCAGTTGTATTGGTCCGCAGACCCGATTCATCATATGCCGTGTTCTCTGCTGCCATGGCCAGGCTTAGATATGAGAGTATAATGTGTTTTATGCATTTCAGTGACAATACACTCTGTCATCCTCGGGGTAACCCTGAATTTGACCGGCTCCACAAAATTCTGCCCCTCGTAAATCACCTTAACCAAAAATTTGCAGATGTCTATACTCCCCAGCAAAACATCTGCGTTGATGAGTCACTCATTAATTTTTCTGGCCGCCTTGCATTCAAACAATTTCTCCCCTGTAAGCGTGCCAGACATGGGGTCAAGATGTAGAAGACCTGTGAGAGGACAACAGGCTATACTTATAAGTTTTGGATTTACAAGGGAAAAGATAGTCACCTGTAGCCACCCGGATGCCCAGACTACATGGGGAGCAGTGGCAAGATAGTTGGGACTTGGTGTCATCCTTTTTCCATATGGGGTACCAATTATACGTGGACAATTTTTATTCCAGCGTGCCACTATTTAAATATTTGTTCAATCTTGGAACTGGCACTTGTGGCAAAGTGTGACCTAATGTGTGCCCACCATTAGAAGTGGGTGGATGCAGGGCGGTATATTCTAATGGTGGGCATACCACACACTTTTTTTGGCAGAGATTTCTTCTCTTTTTTTCATTCAGTCCACAGCCTGCATACAAAAAAAAAGAACATAGTATATATACCCAACAAGGACCAGCGACATACTGGTACATCACTGGATTTTGAATGGTTATACTAGGATGATTCCTACAGCTGCAGGCATCATCCTGGTATAATTTTTTTCAGCCGGTGATCGGCTTTCATGTAAAAGCAATCCTAGTGGCTAATTAGCTGCAGGATGGCTTTTACAAGCAGTGGGAGATTATGCCCCCCCTCCCTGGCTGCCTTTCACGGCTTTCTCAGGCAGTCCTGGCCATCGGGGGAACCTGAAAATGCAGCCGGTGTTTCTGCCAGATGACCATAGAGCTGATTGGAGACCAGAGTGGTGCCAATCATCTCTATAGTTTAAGAATTTGAAAGCTACGAGCATTTCATCACTTCAGTTTCGCAGGATATAAACTGGGATGTAAATTGGGAAAGCATCTGATCACACCAATTTTGGTTTGATTAGATAATGTAAGGGCAGAGGAGATATCCAGAGTCTGATAGACCCCAGATTTCTCAAAAAAGAATATATGACAATGCCCATATAGGGGATATTTGCATTCCCTGTGATAGCATTAAAAGTGATCTAAGAAAAAAAAATTAAAAGGTACAGTGTAAAAATAATTAAAAAAATCAAAATAACTTTAAAAATAAAAAACGTGCGTCTCCCATGCGCGCACACCTGTGTGCGCAAGCCTTGACCCCGTGCCGGTATGTAAACAGCGGTTGCACCATGCATGTGAGCTATTGCCATGAATGTCAGAGCAAGGGCAGTAATTCTAACACTAGACCTCCTCTGTAAATCTAAAATTGTAGCTTTTAAAGGCTTTTAAAGCGTTGCCTATGGATATTAAAAATGTTTGCAGTTTCTCGCCATTGCAAGGGGCATGCGCAGTTTTAAAGCATGTCATGTTTGGTATCTATTTACTCGACATACCATTATCTTTTATATTTTACCAAATAATTGGCCAATATATTGTGTTTTTGTGCATTAAAAGTAAAAAAGTGTATTTTTTAAAAAAATATGCTTTTGAAAAATCGCTGCACGAGTACTATGTGCCACAAAAAATTGTAGTACCCACCATTTTATTCACTAGGGTGTCTGCTTTAAAAAATATATAATGTTTGGGGGTTTAAATAAATTTCCTAGCAAAAAATACTGATTATTTTTCATGTGAACAAAAAGTGTCAGAAAAGGCTTGATCTTCAGGTGGTTAGAAGAGTGAATGATGTGTGGCATAAACTTCTAATCCTGGGCATAAAACGCCCCCACCCCCCCAAAAACAACCCCTTTTTGGAAAGTAGGCACCCCAAACTATTTGAGAGACATGTTGAATCAATAGAAGAATTTATTTTTTTAACCACAAGTTTTTGGAAAATGACAAAAAAAATATATATTTTTTTTTACACAAAATTGTCACTTAAATGATTTACTACTCACACATTCCATGGGTATATGTAGAATTACTCCCCAAAATACATTCTGCTACTTCTCCTGAGTATGGGGGTACCACATGTGAGAGACTTTTTGGCAGTCTAGCCAAGTACAGGACCCCAAAATCCAATAAGCACCTTCAGACTTTTAAAGGGCATTATTTCCTCATTACACTTCCAGACTACCTATCACAGTTTCAGAGGGCCCTGAAATGCCAGGATAGCACCAACCCCCCCAAATGACTCCATTTTGGAAAGTAGACATCCCAAGGAATTTGATAAAAAGCACAGTAAGTATTACAGATCTCATTTGTTGCCACAAGTTTTTGGAAAATGAAGAAAAAAAACAAAAACATATTTTTTCTATTCTTTTCTTTATATTATGAGAAAAAAATTAGATCTGCAAAATACTCAACATGCCTCTTTTTAAATTCCTTGGGTTTTCTACTTTCCAGAAAGGGGTTTGGTGCTATCCTGGCATGTCAGGGCCTTTGAAACCGTGATAGGTATTGAGGAAGTGTAATGAGGAAGTTACGCACCTTCAGGCTTTCAAAGTGGTCATTGGATTTCAGGCTCCTGTATGTGGCTAGGCTCCCAAAAAGTCTCACACATGTGGCATCCCCATACTCGGTAGAAGTAGCAGAATGTATTTTGGGGTGTAATTCCACATATACCCATGGCTTGAGATAAATCATTTAAATGACAACTTTGTGTAAAAAAAATTAAAAAAAATGTTTTTGTCATTTTCCAGAAACGTGTGGAAAAAAAATAAATCTTCCATGGACTCAATATGCCTCTCAGCAGATAGCTTAGGGTGTCTACTTTCCTGAAAGGGGTCATTTGAGGGTGTTTGTACTATCCGGGTATTTTAGCACCTCAAGAAATGTGATGGGCAGTCAGAATGTAAAAGCTGTGTAAATTCCATTATCTATACCATACTTTGTAGATGCTATAACTTTCACACAAAGCAATAAATATACACTTACTGGGATTATTTTAACCAAAAACATGTATATATATATTATACATATATATAAATATAAAATATATTTTGGCCTAAATGTATGACGAAATTTTAGTTTTTTGGATATTTTTTATGACCGAAATGAGAAAATATTGTTTTTTTCCCCCAAAATTTTTTTTCTTCAAAAATGTTTCTGTTTATAGCGCCAAAAATAAAAAGCGCACAGGTGATCAAATACCACAAAAAGAAAGCTCTATTTGTGTGAAAAAAAGAACATAAATTTCATTTATGCACGATATTGCATGACTGCGCAATTGTCCATTAAACTAGCGCAGCGATGTATAGCAAAAAAATGGTGTAAATTGCAGTATCTATACCATAGTTTGTAGACTCTATAACTTTCACACAATCAATATACACTTATTGGGATTTTTTTTACCAAAAACATGTAGCAGAACACATTTTGGCCTAAATTTATAACTAACTTTGAGTTTACTATATATTTTTTATAGCTGAAAGTAAAAAATATTGTTTTTCTTAAAAATTTTCGGTCTTTTTTTGTTTATAGCATGAAAAATAAAAAGCACACAGGTGATCAAATACCACCAAAAGAAAGCTCTATTTGTGTGGAAAAAAAGGACATAAATTTTGTTTGGGTGACCGTGCATTTATCAGTTGAATTAGTGCAGCGCCGAGTAGCAAAAAGAGGCCTGGTCAGGAAGGGGGGTAAATCCTCAGGAGGGCAAGCGGTGAATCTCCTCTTCTCAAGAGAGAATACATTCAGTTCCTCTAATCTTTCCTCATAGCTGAGCTCCTCCATGCCTCTTATCAGTTTAGTTGCCCTTCTCTGTACTTTCTCCAGTTCCCCAATGTTCTTTTTGTGAGTTGGTGCCCAAAACTGAACTGCATATTCCAGATGAGGTCTTACTAATGATTTGTACAGGGGTAATATGATATCTCTCTCTCTCTGGAGTCTATACATCTTTTAATACAAGAGAGAATTTTACTCGCTTTGGAAACCGCAGCTTGGCATTGCATGCTATTATTAAGTTTGTGATCTATCAGAACCCATAGATCCTTCTCCACCATTGATTCCCCCAGTTGTACTCCCCCCTAGTATGTATGATGCATGCATATTCTTAACCCCAAAGTGCATAACTTTACATTTATCAACATTAAATCTCATTTGCCACATAGTTGCCCAATTAAACAGTGCATTGAGGTCGGCTTGTAAATTGGAGACATCCTGTAAGAACGTTATTCCACTGCACAGCTTGGTGTCATCTGCAAATACTGAAATGGGATTTTTAATCCCAGACCCTATATCGTTTATAAATATATTAAAAAGTAAGGGTCTCAACACTGAACCTTGGGATACACCACTGACAACCCTAGACCATTCAGAGTATGAATAATTAACCACTACTCTTTGAATACGATATTTTAGTCAGTTTTCTATCAATTTACACACAGATTTTCCAAGCCCGTAGACCTGACCTTACACATTAGCCGTTTGTGGAGAACTGTGTCAAACGCTTTTGCAAAATTCAAGTATACCACGTCCACCGCCACCCCTCCGTCAAAGGTTTTGCTCACCTCCTCATAAAAAGAAATCAGATTTGTTTGACAACTTCTGTCTTTCATGAATCCATGCTGTCTGTTGCTTAAAATATTTTTTTCCAGCAAGAACTCATCTATGTGGTACCACTTGCCAATAAATGGCTAATATATTAATTGGCTTAAAAATATAATTGCATTGCACTTGCAGATACGTCTTCCAGATTTGGTGAAAAAACTTCATATGGCAATTAGAGATGAGCGAATCGAACTTGGCGAAGTGGAATTCGTTTCGAAGATTAGGAAAAATTCGATTCGCGCCGAATCCGAAAATTAGCAGACTTCGGATGCGCGTATCGAATTTTTCCAAAAATGGCGGCGACATGTGTGGTGACGGAGCGGGGATCTCTGGGAAGGCGCGCAGACAAGGCGCGCTGACCCATAATGCATTCATTCATGACATGTGATCGCATTAGCCAATCAGCAGCCAGCCAGCCAGCACTGTGTAATGGTGGAGCTATAAATTGCGGCCATCTTAGAATTCTCCATTAGCCTCTGGTCATTCAAGAGAGACAGACCTCTCTGTATTAGGGACAGAGTTAGGGCCACAGAGACTTTAGGGCCACAGAATCGTTACTTAGGGACACAGAATTGTTACTCAGGGACACAGAATTGTTACTCAGGGACAGACACAGAATTGTTACTCAGGGACACAGAATTGTTACTCAGGGACACAGAATTGTTACTGAGGGACACAGAATTGTTACTCAGGGACAGACACAGAATTGTTACTCAGGGACACAGAATTGTTACTCAGGGACACAGAATTGTTACTCAGGGACAGACACAGAATTGTTACTCAGGGACACAGAATTGTTACTCAGGGACACAGAATTGTTACTCAGGGACAGACACAGAATTGTTACTCAGGGACACAGAATTGTTACTCAGAGACACAGAATTGTTACTGAGGGACACAGAATTGTTACTCAGGGACAGACACAGAATTGTTACTCAGGGACACAGAATTGTTACTCAGGGACAGACACATAATTGTTACTCAGGGACACAGAATTGTTACTCAGGGACACAGAATTGTTACTCAGGGACAGACACAGAATTGTTACTCAGGGACACAGAATTGTTACTCAGGGACACAGAATTGTTACTCAGGGACAGACACAGAATTGTTACTCAGGGACACAGAATTGTTACTCAGGGACACAGAATTGTTACTCAGGGACAGACACAGAATTGTTACTCAGGGACACAGAATTGTTACTCAGGGACACAGAATTGTTACTCAGGGACAGACACAGAATTGTTACTCAGGGACACAGAATTGTTACTCAGGGACACAGAATTGTTACTGAGGGACACAGAATTGTTACTCAGGGACAGACACAGAATTGTTACTGAGGGACACAGAATTGTTACTCAGGGACACAGAATTGTTACTCAGGGACAGACACAGAATTGTTACTCAGGGACACAGAATTGTTACTCAGGGACACAGAATTGTTACTGAGGGACACAGAATTGTTACTCAGGGACAGACACAGAATTGTTACTCAGGGACACAGAATTGTTACTCAGGGACACAGAATTGTTACTCAGGGACACAGAATTGTTACTCAGGGACAGACACAGAATTGTTACTCAGGGACACAGAATTGTTACTCAGGGACACAGAATTGTTACTCAGGGACACAGAATCGTTACTGAGGGACACAGAATTGTTACTCAGGGACACAGAATTGTTACTCAGGGACAGACACAGAATCGTTACTCAGGGACACAGAATTGTTACTCAGGGACACAGAATTGTTACTCAGGGACACAGAATTGTTACTCAGGGACAGACACAGAATTGTTACTCAGGGACACAGAATTGTTACTCAGGGACACAGAATTGTTACTGAGGGACACAGAATTGTTACTCAGGGACACAGAATTGTTACTCAGGGACAGACACAGAATTGTTACTCAGGGACACAGAATTGTTACTCAGGGACAGACACAGAATTGTTACTCAGGGACACAGAATTGTTACTCAGGGACACAGAATTGTTACTGAGGGACACAGAATTGTTACTCAGGGACAGACACAGAATTGTTACTCAGGGACACAGAATTGTTACTGAGGGACACAGAATTGTTACTCAGGGACAGACACAGAATTGTTACTCAGGGACACAGAATTGTTACTGAGGGACACAGAATTGTTACTCAGGGACAGACACAGAATTATTACTCAGGGACACAGACTTGTTACTCAGGGACACAGAATTGTTACTGAGGGACACAGAATTGTTACTCAGGGACAGACACAGAATTGTTACTCAGGGACACAGAATTGTTACTCAGGGACAGACACAGAATTGTTACTCAGGGACACAGAATTGTTATTCAGGGACACAGAATTGTTACTGAGGGACACAGAATTGTTACTCAGGGACAGACACAGAATTGTTACTCAGGGACACAGAATTGTTACTCAGGGACACAGAATTGTTACTCAGGGACAGACACAGAATTGTTACTCAGGGACACAGAATTGTTACTCAGGGACACAGAATTGTTACTCAGGGACACAGAATCGTTACGTTATTTTTGGGGTGCTTATAGAATTAAAGAGTATGTCAGACAACACGCAGAGGAGTGGCAGAGGAGGCAATGTTTCAGGAGCGAGCAGACGTGGCAGCAGAGGAAGGGGTCGAGGCAGCAGTAGTCGCAGCCAGAGGCCAGTGCTCTCGGTGTCATCCAGCGGTCGTGTCTCCACCGACAACCCTGCCGTCATCGATTGGTTGGCTCGGTCGTCTTCCTCTTCCCAGGTCACCTCTGACACCTACAGCCAACGGTCGGTGGGTACGTCAGACACAACCGTTAGTTGGCATGGCCCGGGAGCAAGCCCACTGAAATCACGTGTCCTCTACCTGCCCCTGTCCTTTGGTGTTCCCTCACCAAGCGAAGTATCGCATGCTGTGGGCTCAGCCCCACTGTACAGTGAGGAAGAGCTAACAGAGGGCGGTCAGGAACGGGGGGAGACATCCGCCTCTTCAGCAGCCAGGCGAAGAAGTACTGGCGAGGAGAGTGGCTCGGTAGCCGGTCTAGAGACAGGTCTGTCTCCTGACCCACACGCAGCCGAGGGGGCTAGTAGTGAGGCGGAGACCCTAATTGATGATGATGAGGCTGATCGCACTTGGCAGCCTTGTCGTCATCAGGCTATTGCTTCCGCATCATCAGGAGAAGAGGGTGCCAGCTTGGCAGCGAGCAAAACAGTCGGTGGGTTGCCCAGGAGGCAGCAGGGTCGCAGCAGTGTCAGTGGAGGCAAACGGCCACGGAGTAGAGCACCAGCTCCACTGCAGCCTACCACCACGGCCAGTAGTGGTGCCGGTGTGCACGGAGGAAGTAGCAGTCAGCCAGTGAGGAGTAGCGGGGGCAAAGTTTCCTACTCGGCGGTGTGGCAATTTTTCGTCACGCCGCCCGAGGAAGTAAACGTAGCCGTATGTCGACTATGTGGCCAGAAAGTCAAGCGTGGCCAGGGGGCCCATGTTGGGACTACAGCGTTGCGTCAGAATATGCAGCGTCGCCATTCGGTGGCCTGGGAAAACCGTGATAAAGATACGGCGGTTCTGCCTGCCCCAGCCCCCGCTCCATCACCCGCTCCGTTACTTGCTCCGTCACCCGACGTCAATCGCCCTCTATCAGCCAGTCAAGGCTCCAACACCTCTGCTGAGGGGAGTTGTCGCTCGTTGGCATCTTCCGCTCGTTCAGATGCTCCTTCTCCTGCTACTCCTCTTCACGGATTCCGTCAGCAGTCTTTCTTGGAATCCGTTTCCAAGAGACAACAGTTTGCGAGCACGCACCCGACGGTGCAGAAGCTGAACGTCCTCCTGTCCAAGTTGCTGGTGCTGCAGTCCCACCCTTTCCAAGTGGTGGACTCAGCACCTTTCCGAGAAATGATGGCTTGTGCCGAGCCGCGGTGGAGAGTGCCAAGCCGGCATTTCTTCGCCAAAAAGGCAGTGCCAGCCCTGCATTCACATGTAGAAGAGATGGTGGGCCAGTCTTTGAGCATGTCGGTCTCTGCCAAAGTGCACGGCAGCGCCGGCGTGTGGAGCTGTAACTACGGTCAGGGACAGTACATGTCATTTACGGCCCACTGGGTGAACGTGGTGCCGGCACAGCCGCACCAGCAACTTGGACAGGTCACGCCGCTTTTGCCTCCACGTTTGCACGTCCTTGGTCCAGCAAAGATGTCCGCCTCTACCACCTCTTCTTCCGCCGTGTCCTCAGCCGCCACCCCCGTGCCAAGTCCCATTACCCGACCGGCATATCACATGTGCAGGGCGCAACGGTGTCACACTGTGCTGCACCTGGTATGCCTTGGCGAACGTAGTCACACAGGGGAGGAACTTCTGAGTGTAATGAACAGAGAAATCGACAGATGGCTGTCTCCGCGCAAACTGAAAATCGGAACCATGTTGACCGACAACGGAAAGAACATGGTGTCTGCTCTGCGTCAAGGAAGGTTGTGCCATGTGCCATGCATGGCTCACGTGTTCAATCTGGTTGTCAAGCGGTTCCTAAAATCCACCATCCCACTGCAAGACATCCTTAAAATGTCACGTAAACTTTGCATGCATTTCAGCCATTCCTACACCGCAAAGCACACCCTCCTTGAGCTGCAGCGGCAGAACGGAATTCCACAGCATCGCCTGATCTGCGACGTTGCAACAAGGTGGAATTCAACCCTACATATGTTAGACCGCCTTTACGAACAGCGAAAGGCCATCACCGATTTCCTGATGTTACAAGCGGATAAAGGTACTCCCCTGTGTAACTTAGATGTCAGCCATTGGCAGCTCATGCGTGACACCTGCCACTTGCTCAGGCCCTTTGAGGAGGCCACGCTATTCGTGAGTCGGCAGGACTATGGGATGAACGACGTCATTCCTCTGTTGCACGTCCTGGAACAAATGCTGTTAACAATGGCTGGTCAGGGTGCGGTAGACGTGGCGCACAGATCTCAAATCCACATGACCCCTGTGGGGGCAGGACAGGAAGAAGAGGAGGAGGTAGAGGAGGACATTGGTGCTCAGGAATTATTGAGTGAAATGGGTGGTTTTTCCACTCAGCGGACAGGAGTGGAGGAGCAGGAGCATCTGGTAGAGGAGGAGGAGGAGACAGAGGACCCAGACGCACCGTGGCAGTATGCTGTGGAGATGGAGGCAGGGAGTCCCTCGCATTCCTTGGCACAAATGGCCCATAGCATGCTTGGTTGCTTGCGTAGCGACAGCCGAATAATAACCATCAGACAGAGGGATGACTTTTGGCTGTCCACCTTGTTGGACCCTCGCTACCGTTCAAAAATGGTGGCCTTTTTCACACCTGCTGAGAGGGAGGCCAAAATAACGTACTATAAAAACCACCTATGTGGTCAGTTGGTCTCTGCCTTTCTGCGCCAACGTCCATCCTCAGACACTGTGGGCCCTGTGCGCTCGCGTTCCGCTGCCATGGCAGCAGGGGAGGGGTGGGGTGGTAGGAGCAGTGGCAGCTCCACCAGCAGCGGCTGCCTCAGTCTGCAGTCGATGATGAGTAGCTTTCTTCACCAGCGCAGTGAGGAAACTACTAACCAGCCGCAGCAGCAGCAGCATCAGGTGGACCTGGAGCAGGACCTCAAACAACAGGCTTGGGCCTACTTGGACAGCACCCTGCCAACCAAGGTAGACAATCCCCTTGACTACTGGGCAACGAAACTTGACCTTTGGCCCCAACTAGCTGAATTTGCCCTTGAAAGGCTGTCATGCCCGGCCAGTAGCGTGGCATCGGAGCGCGTGTTTAGTGCGGCAGGAGGTATTGTAACTCCGCGGAGGACACGACTGTCCACCCAAAGTGTGGAGAGACTCACGTTTGTGAAAATGAATCAGGCGTGGATTAGTCTGGATTTCAAACCACCAGTTCCTGACACAACTGACTAAATCCGCCATGAATCATGCCCCAAACATGTTATTATTTTTAACATAGGCCTCTGTATGGCCTTCAATTTAAGCTGCTTACGCTTCGCCACTCTGCCATGGGCCCCTGTACCGCCTCCTCTTGCTGCTGCCAGGTCCAGAGTGTGTCATGGGTCCCTGTACGGCCTCCCATTGCTGCTGTCTCCATCGCCACACTCTGCCATGTGCCACTTTCAGGTCTCCTCACACTGCTGGTGGGTTCCATTTTGTCATAGGGTGCTGGCAGATTACGGGCCTCCCATTGCTGCTGCCAGGCCCGTAATCTGCCATGGCCCCCCGTACCGACTCCTCATGCTGCTGCCAGGCCCGTAATCTGTCATGGGCCCCTGTACCGCCTCCTCATACTGCTGCCAGGTCCAGAGTGTGTCATGGGTCCCTGTACGGCCTCCCATTGCTGCTGTCTCCATCGCCACACTCTGCCATGTGCCACTTTCAGGTCTCCTCACACTGCTGGTGGGTTCCATTTTGTCATAGGGTGCTGGCAGATTACGGGCCTCCCATTGCTGCTGCCAGGCCCGAAATCTGCCATGGGCCCCTGTACCGACTCCTCATGCTGCTGCCAGGCCCGTAATCTGTCATGGGCCCCTGTACCGCCTCCTCATGCTGCTGCCAGGTCCAGAGTGTGTCATGGGTCCCTGTACGGCCTCCCATTGCTGCTGTCTCCATCGCCACACTCTGCCATGTGCCACTTTCAGGTCTCCTCACACTGCTGGTGGGTTCCATTTTGTCATAGGGTGCTGGCAGATTACGGGCCTCCCATTGCTGCTGCCAGGCCCGTAATCTGCCATGGGCCCCCGTACCGACTCCTCATGCTGCTGCCAGGCCCGTAATCTTTCATGGGCCCCTGTACCGCCTCCTCATGCTGCTGCCAGGTCCAGAGTGTGTCATGGGTCCCTGTACGGCCTCCCATTGCTGCTGTCTCCATCGCCACACTCTGCCATGTGCCACTTTCAGGTCTCCTCACACTGCTGGTGGGTTCCATTTTGTCATAGGGTGCTGGCAGATTACGGGCCTCCCATTGCTGCTGCCAGGCCCGCAATCTGCCATGGGCCCCCGTACCGACTCCTCATGCTGCTGCCAGGCACGTAATCTGTCATGGGCCCCTGTACCGCCTCCTCATGCTGCTGCCTGGTCCAGAGTGTGTCATGGGTCCCTGTACGGCCTCCCATTGCTGCTGTCTCCATCGCCACACTCTGCCATGTGCCACTTTCAGGTCTCCTCACACTGCTGGTGGGTTCCATTTTGTCATAGGGTGCTGGCAGATTACGGGCCTCCCATTGCTGCTGCCAGGCCCGTAATCTGCCATGGGCCCCCGTACCGACTCCTCATGCTGCTGCCAGGCCCGTAATCTGTCATGGGCCCCTGTACCGCCTCCTCATGCTGCTGCCAGGTCTAGAGTGTGTCATGGGTCCCTGTACGGCCTCCCATTGCTGCTGTCTCCATCGCCACACTCTGCCATGTGCCACTTTCAGGTCTCCTCACACTGCTGGTGGGTTCCGTTTTGTCATAGGGTGCTGTATGGCCTCCCATTGCTGCTGCCTCCACCGCCACACTGTGGCTCCACACTCTAGTTTTGGCCCCGTGACTGCCCAAATGAGTGAAGTGTGCGGTGATTCTAAGATCGACGGCACTCATCTGCATGTCATACTGACTGACAGTATTATTTCTCTTCCCCAGCAGACTCCAAGGGCATTTAAATTAAAGGTACAGTGTTCTGCACTAATATAAAGGCTCTCTGAAGCCTAGAAACACCCTTTTTATAAGTTAAATTCGCAGCGTATATATTCGCCTCGAATCGAATTTATTCCTCGAATTCGCCGAATCAGCCGAATCGAATTTTTGAATACTTCGCTCATCTCTAATGGTAATAATTCTCTCAACATCTGAACCAATTAATAACCGAATGTTTGGATCGCCATAGTACAGTAGTGTAGAGATAATGTATGAACAAATATGGTAGATGCTTACAGATTCCATGATCTCTAGGGATAAATTGAACATACCTGTGTTCACGATAGGCTTAGTGAACATTATTGATGCATGAGTGCCAATTCCATGAAATAATGAAATAACAATAATGACCATTTTATAGGTTAATATGTAAGGGATCTGTCAAACAAATGTAATGGGAAACTGGAAAAAGCCATGAGGAACATTAACTAAAGCAGAAACATTTTTTTAAAAACTTAGCAATTTAGGCAGCAGCAATTTTAATAAGGCAGGCACATTTTTTAAAAATGTAGCAATTTAGGTAGAAGCAATGCTTAACGTTCAGCCTTAAAATTGCATGTCTGAGGAATGCAGCTAACCTGTTTATGAAGTGGTGTATCTGTATGATGTTTACAATCTACTATGCCAAAACCGATATTTACAAAGAAGTAAAATGTAGTTTAAATTGCTGGTAAATGACAGCTTACCTCACACAAAGTAACAACACAGATTTACCCGTAAAGTGGAGCTCCACCCAAAAGAGGAAGTTACGCTTTAATACTTTGTCCCCCACTCCCCATTAAGGATTGGCACCTTTGGGAAAAGGAGGGGGCGAGCAGGTACCCGAATTTGACAGGTAACCGCTCCCACTTCCGCTGCGATTGCCTAGGCAATAAGAAGCAGAAGTTGTCCCAGAAGACTATGGGGTCATTCACAAAGCGTAGCGCTTCTTGCGCATGCGCAGTGCCTGTCACAGCCAGGTGCCCACACTGAAGATGCCGGCGCCAGGGAGAGAAGATGGCTGGTGAAACCAGCGGTGGCGAGAACACTGCTGGACCAAGGGACAGGTATGTGGCTGTATTTTAAAAGTCAGTATCTACAGTTTTTGTAGCTGCTGACTTTTTTTTTCAGCTCTAACTCAGCTTTAAAAATACATACCAGACTCATATCCTTGATAAGGGTCCAGTATAAATTTTAAAGGGGAAAAAAGTGTAATTCCCCCCCAAAATCCATACCAGACCTTTACCTAAGGGGGGAAGAGCGTGCATCCTCTCTTGAACTGTACCAGACCACATGCCCTCAAAGTGGACATGTACCTTGGTTGTGGGGGTCTTTGGACAGGAAGTTTATCAGAATCTGGAAGCCCTCTTTAAAAATAAGGGGGTCCCATATACCGCCCTTTCATGTACTTTTTGCCAAGTCCTTCATAAAAAAAAGAACAAAATTCCCATGATACAGTTCCACATTTATCATAACATGCAGTAGCAAGGAAGGGGAGACAACAAGCTAATACTACACATTGCAGATCTGCTACTGTACAGATTTGGTCTTATTAAGAAGAGTGAGAGGTCAATAGTCTTCAAGACAAGATGGAAAGAGCAGAACCTGAACACTCTACTGAAAGTTTTTATGTTTACATTTTTACACTACTTACAGATTAGCAATTTTTAATCTTTTTCCATGTATTATTTTTTATTTAGCTTTCCTTGTAAGGCCCTGCCCTGTTTATCCAAACACAGCATGCAGGGATGGCAAGGCTTTAAGTGAAAGAGAATTGACGAGGATTTCAAAGTAACAAGTCTTCTATCCAGCTTACATAATTGTGGCAATCAAATGGAGGCCAAGCAGATCAAAAATGATAAGTGCCAAAGTAGACATTACTCCCGTAGGAAAAAAAATGATGGACTTTTCTGTAATTGAATGGGAACACACCTGATTCATAAAGTATGATACTTTATTGCAACCAGGTAAAAAAAAATGTACATCAGTCTAAATCCAAATTACCCGTTTCACGTCTGCCCTATAGCAGTAATAATGCTACAGGGTGGCACGGTGCGCAAAGTCATGTATATATACGTGCTAGCCTACCCACGCTGCCATTCGCGCCCGCAGCTGTCAATCACCAGGTCCCGGCTAGTGTTTACTCGCCGTTGCCCGGTGATTGTCGAGCATCTCCGATGGGGGGAGAACTGTTGTAAAGAAAACAGCTCTCTCCCCTGTCAACTACTGCACACTGCTTTGCACAGCACAGCCATGCAAAGTAGTGTGCTTACAGTGAAACACAAACACACAGCCCCACAGTAAAACACACACAGTACACAGTTAATTCTTGGATCGCTCCACATGTTAACCCCTTCCTGCCCAGTACAATTAGTATAGTGTCAGTGCTTTTTATTAGCACTGATCACTGTACTGGTGTCACTGGGGATGTCAGTGACACCAAGTCAGTTCCCCACAGTGTCAGAATGCCCACTGTAGCCCTGAAGTCCCGCTATAAGTTGCTGATTGCCACCATTACTAGTTAAAATAAAAAAATCGCAGTATACAGTATATACTGTCATTTGTAAATGCTATAAATTTCACATAAACCAATTGTTTTTTTTTTTTAGCACAGACAAGTAGCAGAACACATTTTGGCCAAAATTTATGCCAAAATTTGATTTTTTAAATGCTTTACTGGACATGTTTAATAGTAAAAAATAAAGTTTTTTTTCTCAAAGTTGTTGGTCTTTTCTTTATAGCGCAAAAAATAAAAGAACGCACAGGTCATCAAAAGTTCAATTTGTGGGAAAAAAAGGATGTAAATTTCATTGGGGTGCAGCGTTGCATGACCGCGCAATTGTCCGTTAAAGTAATGCAGCACCATAAGGCAAAAAATGGCTTGTGTGTCTGTACCAAAGCCAAACATTCCAGGGTGTGTAAGCTTTTGATCATGACCATTTGTGTGATTTCCGTAAGCATTATGATTTAAAAAGGAGCCAAACAACTATTTGATAATAAATGGCTTCATATTATCATCATCCTTTAATAAAAGAGCATTTTTTGGCATGATCAGTCATATTTTCAATGTCAATGCCAAAATTTCACAATGTCTGCCAGGGTATGCAAACTTTTGAGCACAACTGTGCATATATACTGTATGTATGCATACTGTATGTTGAAATGCGTTTTTTATATATTACAAAATATATGAAAAATATTTTTTAAAATATATATTTTTGAAGTATATACTTCAGATTTTTTTTAACATTTTAAAAAAAGTAATTTTAACATATATTTTACATATATTTTTAAATGCATTCCAAAAATGTAGATTAAATGTATTTTTAAAGGCATGCAGTATATTTGAAAATGTATTTTTAAAAATATTTTTCATATATTTTGTAATATATAAAAAACGCATTTCAACATACAGTGTGTTAGGAAGAATATTTTTTAATTATATTTTTCTTCCATGTGGGACTTGTCCTAATAACAAGACAGCATTATAATAAAGAAATTTGAAACAATAGGTCACATATAACATACCAAAAAGGCCAAAAATTTGCACCTACCAAGAAGAGATAGAGCTTATAGGTCAAGAGGGATTCTGAATCTCAATACCTTACAACGGCCAGACATACAAATCACTATAAAGATATGTGACCATCTCAATCAAAGATAACATAGATTATGTAAATATATCACATATTCCACGGTTAAGAATGCCGCAACATTAAGAACTACACTTAAAATTATATTGAAGCTAACTTTAACTTTGAGAAAGTATAGCACAACCACTCAGTGGTGTATTTAGGTTTCGTGCTGCCCTAGGCAACACAAAAATCACCCCCCCCCAAGGAGAGACCCTGATGCCGACCAACACCCCCCCTCCCCCACGAAGAGACCCTGACATTGACCAACAACACCCTAGCCCCCACCCGAGACAGCCTTCCACTACCACCGCCCCCCATACACTGGCGACCCCCAACCCGGCAAGAGAGAAGACACTCACCTTCACAGCTCCGGACATCCCCGGGAACAAGAGTCAGGCTCTATATACACCATGAAGCAGCCTGCAGCCTCTCTCAGATCCCACCTGGTCCTCATGCTACGTGTGTCCCTTCTTCCATCCCTTCTTTTGGGAGGCAGCACTGTCCCCCTGAAAAATGCTGCTGCCCCCCTGAAAAATGCTGCCATAGGCAAATGCCTTGTTTGCCTTGTGGTAAATACGCCCCTGCATTGACCTCCTGATCTGAAATTTCAGCTGGCGGGCAGTGGGTGTTGCAAAGTAATATTAGTCCTTTCGGGGGGCGGCGCTGCCCCCCTCAAAAATGCCGCCCCAGGCAAATGCCTTGTTTATCTTGTGGTAAATACGCCCCTGCATTGACCTCCTGATCTGAAATTTCAGCTGATGTGCAGTGGGTGATGCAAAGTAATCTTAGCTCTTTCGGGGGGCAGCGCTGCCACCCTCAAAAATGCTGCCATAGGCAAATGCCTTGTTTGCCTTGTGGTAAATACGCCCCTGCATTGACCTCCTGATCTGAAATTTCAGCTGGTGGGCAGTGGGTGTTGCAAAGTAATATTAGTCCTTTCGGGGGGCGGCGCTGCCCCCCTCAAAAATGCCACTGCCCCCCTCAAAAATGCTGCCCTAGGCAAATGCCTTGTTTGCCTTGTGGTAAATACGCCCCTGCATTGACCTCCTGATCTGAAATTTCAGCTGATGTGCAGTGGGTGATGCAAAGTAATCTTAGCCCTTTCGGGGGGCAGCGCTGCCCCCCTCAAAAATGCCGCCCTAGGCAAATTTCTTGTTTGCCTTGTGGTAAATACGCCCCTGCATTGACTTCCTGATCTGAAATTTCAGCTGGTGTGCAGTGGGTGATGCAAAGGTATATTAGCCCTTTCGGGGGGGGGTGCTGCCCCCCTGAAAAATGCCGCCCTAGGCAAATGCCTTGTTTGCCTTGTGGTAAATACGCCCCTGCAACCACTTCAGGGTGGGTGGTATGTTGCTGGCGAAGTCCAGGGACAGCTAAATGTAGTAAAGTGACCCCAGAAATATAATTATCACATAAAGGCACATACAGAAAACTGTGTATATTACTGCCTAACAATGAACATTATAATACAGGCATACCTAGATAATGTATGTGCAGGTCTCCAGAGTAAAATAAAGAGGGATAATGGGGAGGGATGTGCAGCCACCACAGACCACACTGCAAGACATAATGGGCAGTCACAAAATAAAGACCCAGAATTACATGGTCTGAAAACACATTCCCAGTCAGCCCCAAAGACCCACAGCACATTGCTATCATTGTTCACTTTCAAAAATCACCAGCCTCATGTATAGTTCTGCCCAGGGGAGCTTCCTCACCATCTGCCTCCCTTTCTTGATAAAAAAATGCATTGGATGAAAATGCCTTTCTTTAAACAGTCCAATCCCTGTGGCTGAAACACGGTTTAGTTGGGGAAACAACTTTTATTTTATCTCTGGGGATGAGGGGGTACAATGAATGTGAGAGATGTAATGTGAGGGGGTTTAGGTGCACTTGGTTCTCACACTTTTTTTTTCTTTTTCTTTTCTTTCAAAAATTGAAAAAGCAAAAGCTTCTTGATGGGTTTTCAGCAACAAGTGCCTAATATGCTCTAATCACCCCAAGCCTAAAGGTATAATCCAAAGAAAATAACTGGAAACTACTTCATTTAATAGAAAAAACAGTCTGGGTGTTGACAGTTGAAGAGCTATTAATTCAATTTTGAAGACAAAAAAAGGGTTTTTGTCTGTACAGATCTGTGCATACTGTCACATAAGAAAATTTATTCCAGCACTGCAATTCAAAAAATGCAAGCATATTTTGTTAAAGTACATGTAAATTCAACTACTAAAATATCATAAAAGCTTCAGCAGGTGTTGTTACTAATATACAAATCTTTGACTGGGCATGTTTGTGTTTTGGGATGAGAACTGCCCACAATTATCTTGCCACATGCTTTCCCAAAGGAAGAAATAATTGTATATTCTGATGTACAAGAACAAGAATATTACACTGTTTTTAGAAAAAATGCCTTTTTAAAAAAGTAACAGTTAGGAAATAATGGCATGTGAAAATACACATGCAATCACTTAGCAGTAAAATGCATTTGGACTTAAGGACAGGCTGTATAAAAACGAAGGCTTAGAAAAATAGAAAATATGTCTTTTTAAAAACACACATGCAGACTAGTATGACCGTAGACAGTGCATCCTTCCCTTTTCCCACCTCCAATTTCCCCAGCATTCACCGAGTTTTGCTACCTAAAGGGTATCCAGAGAAGGGTTTACATCTGCTTTAACATATCAATGCCTGAAAGCACTTCACTAATCTGGAGCTATGCAATTTATCATCAGCATTACCTATGGGTTGGGTTTGCTGCAAAGCTGAAGCTTATTCTTTCAGGTTAACATTTAATAGGTTCTTGAGAGTGGAGAACAAAAGTACTAAAGTCTGGAAAAAGTCAGACTCAACTGCAGCCCCTACCAGGAGCGGACTGACCATTTTGAAACTCGGGCACTGCCCAAGGGCCCGGGGTCAGTAGGGGGCCCCATGAGATGCCCCTGGTACCTTTTTCATAGGCTTTTTTGAGTTTGGGCAAGGACACAGGGCCCCCTGATCCCCTATTGCCTGGGGGCCCCATGAGTTGTCAGTCCGCCCCTGGCCCCTACCATCACCAAAAGGTCACACACAAAATGTTCAGTATATGTAATGCTAGAGGGAACTTTCAAAGACTGCGGACATATTGGAGAAGATGGTCAATTTTTTTTGGACATTCTAAACATTCAGAAGACAGTTAGAAACTGGGAATAATTTATATTATTATTATTATACAGGATTTATATAGCGCCAACAGTTTGCTCAGCACTTTACAATATAAAGGGAGACAATACAGCAACAATACAGTTCAATACAAGAGGGTTAGGAGGGCCCTGCTCCTTGGAGCTTACAATCTAAATGAAGCTAGAAGAGGCCACTATGACTTTTATGCAACTCTGATGGGACTTTACACTCTCTGGCACAGAAGTCACATTAAAGTCACATCACAGTAGTGCAGGAGCCTTTCAAAAGGCACTGCAATTTTAAGTTGCATAGATCCGAATGAGTGCCACTGGAAAAATGGGCTGTGCCCAAAGTCACATGACAAGTTGCACAAGTATGAACAGAGCCTGAGCAAGACTCAGCAGTACCTGCACCCACTGGCATTGTTAGTAATCATTGACAATGGGAAGCTCTCATGTATAATAGAGGTAGTAATATCCCTAATATACATGATATTCAGGCATTCGTCCCAATGCCCAAACACCTACAAGGCACTGTACATTTTCAAATGTTTTGTTGTTTTAACTAGGTATTAGTGTAGTTATATTCAGAGTGCTGTGTGTTTACCTTACTTTGTAATAATGAGCTCACATGTTGTAGCTGCCGTTTGTATTTGCATGGCTGATTGATTCACCTACTGTATGTCCATGTATTTATTTACCTAGATTGTCCCTATTTGCTAAAGGGACTGGCAATTTTTTGTTTTGGCTTACACAATGTTCAATCCATGCCTTAGTATTTCCTCTATGTTGCATCACAAATGCAAGAGTGCTACCATGATGAAAGTGTACATGATGAGCTCTCTGTTAATTGCTCTGCCTGCTTGTGGCTGTGTCAGACCTAAGTACTGTGTAGCTTTCACCTGCACCAGCACTAGACTGAGAGACACAGGGATAGTGGGATAGCTAGTTTATTCACAGGAAATGTTACAGACAGAGGTCATGCATTAACCTGGGCAATGCCATGCAAAATGTTTCTACACAAAGAGAAATTGCTGAAAGAGGAAGATTTACTGTATTATGGGTATATGTATTGTGCATAAGGGGCAATTATTATTATTTATTATATATTAAATAAATGGTGCAGCGCTAAATACTAGAGCACAGTTTATACACACAATATATGAACATGCATGATATCACTCTAAGGGTGATCAATAAATACAAAAGTTCAATGTAATAGTGCGGATCATGGAGAGATCCCAATTCAAGGTGAGTGGACGTCCTGATCCAAGGTGTGATGGTAGGTGTGATCACACAAATAGGTGAAAAACGCACTCACCAGATGTGCGTTTAATATACGCAATATGCAATCCTGCGTCACCAGGCCATAAAACGATCATCAGATCCCAGATCAGATTGTACGCAGATCACCATCCCAGTTCCACAGAAGTGAAGTCATCTGAAACCGCTACCAGGTATCACCACCAGGGTCCTGAGTCCTCCAGATGGGCACTGCGAATGATAGCACTCACACAGAGTGCCCAATAAGAGACCTCATAGCGTGATACTGCTTTAGATGCTTTTATTCAGGGTTGGTTGGTGTGGGGTACATAAAAAGATTAACCAAAAAGTTATGATGATCGTTTTATCTAGTATTTAGCGCTGCACCATTTATTTAGTATATATGTTCGATTTGGAGGTATTACTTGGTTACCTTTTCGGTGTATCAGCTGCTCACTAACGTTTTTGTGTATACACATCGATACACTTTTTGTATTTAAGTCGTGCTCACTATAACATCTTTTATTACTATTATTATTTATTATTATACAGGATTTATATAGCGCCAACAGTTTGCTCAGCGCTTTACAATAATGAATGATACCATGAAAATACATGATCAGTGCACATCAAAAACACAAGGTGAAGGTAGGAAGATTTAAAATGCCTTTCAGTTCATCTCTGCTTGTAGTCTTTGGACTACAGGAGACATGGCCATGACTGTCTGCAGGCCATGAATGGAGGGAAAGATAAGCATTCCTCCCCCCTCGAACTGTACCAGGCCATATAACCTCCCTGGCAAGGCATTTGTCCCCATAATGATATGGAAAGGGGCCTCTTCCCTACAATTCTGACAAGACGGTTGTGGGGGTCTGAAGGCAAGGGCGAACCATAATTTGAAAGATTTCTATCAATAAGGGGACCCCCAGGTACTGCCCTCCCATGTGAATGAGTAAGAGCTACATAGTGCCCCTACTCATTCCCCCAGAAAAATGTAAAGTAGGTTGGGCTGCATGTGTCTTTTTTTCAACCAAACTAGCTATGTAATAAACACAGACACAGTTTCTGACAAGAACTTTATTAGAAAAAAAATCCCAAAATGTGCAGATAACCTCATTCAAATCATCCAGTGGTGTACTGTATATCAATGTCAATCATGACGCTCAAAGCTCGCACACTTGCCAAAAGAGAAAAAACCTGTGGACACACATCTGGTCCCGTTGTTTCACTACTGCAGACAAATAGTTCCTTCATATAACAGCCAATATAAGCAAAGGATGGGGTCTGCTTGGTGATGTACAGTAGAAGTCACCTATGTGTTGGAGGGGGTGTGGGATTAAGGGCACAATGGCACATATATGGTGGGATTGCTCCAAGATACAGGAGTACTGGGAAGAAATAACTCACCAAATACAGGAGATTTTGGGGACTAGTATCTCAAAGGATCCTGGAATATGCTTATTCCATAAAACTGATATTTCAGTGGAAAAATACAAGAATATGATAATATTCAATTTGATAAATGCAGCAAAGGGATTAATACCTACATTTTGGTAAGCTCAAGACGCACCAAAAATAAAAGATTAGATAGGGTGGATTACATATATAGTATGGAGGAAACCTACCATATTGCAGCACATAAAATTGAGAAATTTAAAAGAACATGGGAAAAATGGAATGGGTTTAAAAGTTCAAATAGATACGTTGAACTAGTAGGAGAATGAGGAGAAGAAAGAATAATATCTAAAAAGATAGGGAAAAGAGAATTAAGAGGAAAGGAAGGAAAAGAAGGAATATACAGAGAGTATAGGAGAGATAGGAGGAATGGGAAAAAAAGGGAAAAATGGAATTTTGAAATTATTAGTAATGTGACGATTTATTTTTTGTGATGTGGAAATGAATAAAATATTAAATAAAAAAACTAAAATAAAATAACAGGAGTCTACTAACCTGTAAGTGCCATCTAATATTTCCTATTAGTACTAGTAATATTGTAACTGGGATAATGAGTGCTAACAGGGTTGAAGGTTTTGTGCAGTGCACAATGTGCCACATGTATGCAACAATGGAGAAACAGCTCCAGGATGGATACTGCTGTGACAGATGTGAGCGGTATGCCCTTCTGGAAACTCGTGTTACAGATCTGGAGGAGCAAGTTGCAACACTGGGCAGAACAGGCAACCTTGAAAGGGGTCTTCTGTTCTCTGAGCAGGTAGCTAATGGGATTGATGTGGAGGGCGGACGGGCTAGTCAGGATTATCATGGGAGGAAGATGGGTTACTGTAGCGAGAGGGAGTGGTAGGGGCTCACAGAAAAGGAAGGCCGGCCCTGGGTTTGAGCACCCAAACAGATTTTCCAAGTTGGGTGCAGGGGTGGACTGACCATTTGGAAACTCGGGCACTGCCCGAGGGCCCAGGGTCAGTAGGGGACCCCATGAGATGCCCCTGGTACCTTTTTCATAGGCTTTTTTGAGTTTGGGCAAGGACACAGGGCCCCATGATCCCCTATTGCCCGGGGCCCCATTGTCAGGGCAGGAACGCTGGAATGGGCAGGCAGGCCTATGGTACGGTCACGCTGCGACTGACGACAGCCACTACCCACAGACCAGAGTCCCTCAGGGCGCGGAGTCTAAGCCCCAGGCTACCCTTCACCAGGGCCCCTGATGGTGGGGATGGACTTGACGCAGCCTGAGACCAGGTCGCGGCCCCCGAGTGACCCCAGCTGCGATAACGACTGCCGCCAATGGCGTACAGCTGGTGGGAGCTAGATGGGAACACGAGTAGAGTAGTCAGACAAGCCGGGTCAATAACAACGGAGCAGACAGTACTAGACGGTAGGCAAAGAATACTCAGGTCACGGGCCGGGTTCAGCAACGGGAGGTCAGATAAAGGGTTAACGCAGAGAGTAGTCTTGTCCAAGCCGAGTCGGTTACCAGGAGAGCAATGGGAACAACACAAGAGCTTGCAACAGGGCAACATACAGGACACAAGTGCAGCGCACACTTGCAGACAGGAGGTTTAAATGTGCTCAACCACACCCTTCTGAGGAGGAGCCGCAGAAGCCTGAAGGCATAAAGGTTCCCACCATGCTTTGCAGAAAACCAAGATGGATGCCAGCTCATGGAGATGCACAAGCTCTGAAGAAAGGTAGGACCTTGACACCCATGAGTTGTCAGTCCGCTCCTGGTTGGGTGAAGATGTGAGTGTGGCAAGCTCAGGGGTGGCAGCCCTGGATGTCACTGCTATCCCTAACAGCTGGGAGGGCAGACTATCTGGGAGGGGTGGTGAGGGTAGTGCAGGAAGACCTAGACAGTTGGTGGTAATAGGGGATTCTATGATCAGAAGGACTGATACAATAATTTGTAGCCGGGATCGCAAGGAGGAGTGCTAACTGACCCTGATGGTATCTGATGTCACAGTGATCAGTGAAAAATACTACAGTATATACAGACACTGTACTAATGGCACTGGCTGGGTGAGCAAAGGGTCAATAGGGGTGATCAAAAGGTTAAATGTGCCTAATCTAACATGTGCAAATGTGCTGTATATACTGTACTTACTGATAAAACACCATAGTGTGTCTCTTTTATCCCTAGGGTTCAGGAAGGGAAGATATAGATTGATTTACAATTACAGGCACAGCTCTGCTTCTCCATTGTTTGCAGGAGATCAGCAGAGTCCAAAAATCATTGGCCGGGACCCACTGATGAACACCTCCTGCAACGAATAACAGGGGGGTCAGTGGGGGGGGCATGTGCACTCATAACCTGGAAGTCACAGGTATAGAGGTATGTCGCTTTGCCTGAAGAGGCCACCCATCTGCAGTACATTGCAGGCGGGCAGTCTTAATGTGGTTAATAAAGTGGTTAATCCAATATTTTTCTTTCCTGCTAATTGTATGAAGTTTGTGGAAGGGCGCAGTGAGCCCCCTTTTCCCTCTGGGACTGTGTTTCCCACACACTGTACACATGGATGATATGTCACTGGAATTTGATCTTTAGGCTGGTGTTGGACTATAAAGAATATTAGAGTACTGTAGCAATAATGGTCAACAGAACTACAGTATTTTCTGGCGTTTGAGACTACTTTTTATACTTAAACATAAAAACTTAAAAATTGGGGGTCGTCTTATACGTGGGGTATAAAATGTGAACCTTGAGTTTGTTTGGGTCAAGCTGGCTGGATGTGGGGTAATACTGTACATACAGATTACCGTGCTGAGCCAAGCTGGCTCAAAACAAATGTCCCTATGACAGATTAATCTGTCAGCCCGCTGGATGTGCCATATATACAGTATACTGCGCTGAGCCAAGTGGTTTTCAAAAAGTACCGGTACGTCCCTACTGTAATCAGCCCACTGGATGCGTGTATGTACAGTAGCTGCGGCTACATACAGTATACACTGGGCCAATCACGGCGAGTGATGTATTCTACTAATGAATACAAAGCCTGCTCGGATTGGCTGAGTCAGAGAGGTGGGCTGATGATGTTGCAACCTCAGCCAATCCGAGCAGGCTTTGTATTCATTAGTAGAATACATCGCTCGCCGTGATTGGCCCAGCGTATACTGTATGTAGCCTCAGCTACTGTACATACACACATCCAGCGGTCTGATTACCATAGGGACGTACCGGTATGTTTTGAAACAGCTGGGCTCAGTATACTGTATATACCACACATCTGTCATAGGGACATTAGTTTTGAGCCAGCTTGGCTCAGCACGGTATAATGTATGTACATTACCGCACACCCAGCGGGCTGTATATATACTGTATACTGTATGTAGCCGAAGCTACCGTATTACATCCAGCAGTAACCATCTGATTTGGAATTTGATCCATATGATGACTGTCTTACAAATGTATCACAAGATGTCATTCATGAACTTATGATGTCAGAGGATGAACATGAGGAGTTTGAAGGATTTTAAGTACTGGTAAGTCATAACCATTTCAATTAAAAAATCTGATGTTTTTAAATGGTGTTGCCTTGGAAGGGGGGTAGTCTTATACGGCGAGTATAGCCCAAAACCTATGTTTTAACTGGAAAATTAGGGGGTCGTCTTATACACCCAGTCGCCTTATACGCCCGAAAATACAGTAAATAAGAAAGTTTTTTTTTTAGACATAAATGTGTGCATTCCTTGGTAGAATTTCGGGCTTTGTCAGCATCAGCGTTTTGTTCAACAATAATCTTGTTGGTCATTGTAATCTTAAAATGTAATCAGGTTGGAGTGGGCTTGTTTTGCATGACTCATGAGAAAACTACCATGGGTGGGCTATGAAAGACTATAAAAGGACAGTTGGTCTTAATGACTAGACACAAAGCCTACAGAGCATCCCATCTAAATCTTCCACATAACAGCAATAATGGTTCACTGGACTGCTGAAGAGAAAGCTGCCATCGCTTCCACCTGGGCCAAAGTTGACCTGGAAAATGACGGCCATAATGCCCTGAACAGGTATTAACATATTAAACTTTTTATTTAGTAGGTAGGGTATTTTTTGTTTTAACCACTTGCCCTGCAGAAGATTTACCCCCCTTAATGACCAGGCCATTTTTTGCTATTCGGCACTGCACTATTTCAACTGGTAATTGCGCGGTCATGCAACGCTGTGCCCAAACAAAATTTTTGTCCTTTTTCACACAAATAGAGCTTTCTTTTAGTGTTATTTGATCACCAATTGTTTTTAATTTTTTGTGATACAAAAAAAAATGTTTAAAAAAACAAACAATATTTGTTACTTTAATTTATAAAAAATATATAGTAAACTCAAAATTAGTCATAATTTTAGGCCAAAATGTCTTTGGGGAAAAAAATCCAATACATTTATATTAATTGGTTTGTTATAGCATCTACAAACTATGATATATATTTTGGAATTTATGCAGTTTTTACTTTCTGACTGCACATCAAATTTCTTGAGGTGCTAAAATGCCAGGGCAGTACAAACCCCCCCCCCAAAAAAAGACCCTTTTTTGGAAAGTAGACACTCCCAAGGAATTTGCTGAGAGACATGTTGAGCCCATGGAACAATTTATTTTTTGCCACAAATTCTTGGAATATGACAAAATCTTTTTTTTTTTACACAAAGTTGTCAGGTAAATGATATATCGCTCACACATGCCATGGGTATATGTAGAATAACACCCCAAAACACATTCTTCTACTTCTCTCGAGTATGTGGATACCACATGTGAGAGACTTCTTGGGAGCCTAGCCACATACACGCCCACAAAATCCAATGACCACCTCCAGGCTTTCAAAGGGCTTATTTCTTTATATTACTTTCTCACTATCTATCACAGATTCGTGGACCCTAAAATGTCAGGATGGTACAAACGCCCCCCCAAATGACTCCTTTTTGGAAAGTAGACAACCCAAGGAATTTGATAGAGGCATGGTGAATATTTGCAGATATAATTTTTGTCACAGGGTTTTGAAAAATAGTAAAAGAAAAGAAAAAAAATCCATTTTTGTTTTCTTTCTTCGTTTTTCAAAAACTTGTGGCAACAAATGAGATCTGCAAAATGCTCACCGTGCCTCTTAGCAAATACATTGGAGTGTCTTCTTTCCAAAAATGGGTCATTTGTGGGGTGCTTCTACTATCCTGGTATTTCAGGGCCAACATTAGAAGCTTATGCCAGATATCACCCTCTTTTCTAACCACTTGAAGACCAAGCCTTTTCTGACACTTTTTGTTTACATGAAAAGCAGTTTTTTTGCTAGAAAATTACTTTGAACCCCCAATCATTATATAATTTTTTAAATAAAAAATAAATATAAAATAAATATAAAAGATGATGTTACGCCAAGTAAATGGATACCAACCACCATGGCATGCTTTAAAATTGTGTACGCACGCAAATTACGCAAATTTTTAATATCCACAGACGATGTTTTAAAAGCTTTTGTAGGTCACCACTTTAAATTTACACATGATGTCTAGTACAAGAATTACTGCCCTCGATCTGGCATTCGTGGTGATACCTGACATGCATGGTGCAATCTCTGTTTACATACTGCCATGAGACAGCCACTTGCATTTGCCTTTCTGTGTGAGCATGGACATGGGGGCGGGGGTGAATTTTTATTATTATTATTTACTTTTGTTTTTTTTTTATTATTTTTACACTCTTTCATTTTTTTTTAATCACTTGTAATTAATGGACTAATCACAGCTCGCCAGGAAGAGTAGCAAAGCTTTTATGAATCAGATTGATTTGTAAAACCTTTGTTGTCATTGTGATCATGTGATCGCATAGCAATCACATGATCATCGGGTCCCGAATACCGGTGATCGGGGCTGTGCAGCCCCCCCCCCCCCCCCAGTGTTGGAAAAAGACCAAGGACGTACAAGTAATATGTATTTTTTTCTGCAACTCTTGATCCCTTGATCTTTCTTCTTTCTTGACCCTATTATTGTAAATATATATATATATATATATATATATATATATATATATATATATACCGTATTTGCCGGCGTATAAGACGACTGGGCGTATAAGACGACCCCCCTACTTTTCCTGCTAAAATGTAGTGTTTGGGCTATACTCGCCGTATAAGACTACCCCTCTTCCAATGCACACCAGTGGGAGGAATAGTGCCCCATCATTGATGTCAGTGGGAGGAATAGTGCCCCATCATTGGTATCAGTGGGAGGAATAGTGCCCCATCATTGGTATCAGTGGAAGGAATAGTGCCCCATCATTGGTATCAGTGGGAGGAATAGTGCCCCATCATTGATGTCAGTGGGAGGAATAGTGCCCCATCATTGGTATTAGTGGCAGGAATAGTGCCCCATCATTGGCATTAGTGGCAGGAATAGTGCCCTATCATTAGTATCAGTGGAGGAATAGTGCTCCATCATTGGTGTCAGTGGGAGGAATAGTGCCCCATCATTGGTATCAGTGGCAGGAATAGTGCCCCATCATTGGTATCAGTGGCAGGAATAGTGCCCCATCATTGGTGTCAGTGGGAGGAATAGTGCCCCATCATTGGTGTCAGTGGGAGGAATGGTGTCCCATCATTGGTGTCAGTGAGGGGTGGAATAGTGCCCCATCATTGGTGTCAGTGGGGGGTGGAATAGTGCCCCATCGTTGGTGTCAGTGGGGGGGGGAATAGTGCCCCATCGTTGGTGTCAGTGGGGGGGAGGAATAGTGCCCCATCGTTGGTATCAGTGGGAGGAATAGTGCCCCATCATTGGTATCAGTGACACCAATGATGGGGCACTATTCCTCCCACTGAGACTTGCTGACCCTGTTCTCGTATGGTGCTGCTGCAGCCAGCATATGTGGTTGCAGCAGCACCTCTACACAGAACACTTACCTGCTGCTCCGGCACTCAATTTTCGCAGGGCCGCTCGGCTCCGCCCCCTCGCCGGTGATTGGCCGCCTGTGTGCCTTTCCTGAGCTACAGTTCTGGCGGCCAATCACCGGTGAGGAGGTGGAGCCAAGCAGCCGCACGAACATCCAGTGGCCGAACTGAAGGAGACGCCGCGCTGCCTGGACCGGATCGTTGTGGGACTGGATCCAGGTAAGAGACATCAGCCCCTGCAAACCCCTGTACTTAATGCTGCAGCCCCCCTAACATGTGTACCGGCGTATAAGACGACCCCCGACTTTTGAGAAGATTTTCAAGGGTCAAAAAGTCGTCTTATACGCCGGCAAATACGGTATATATACAGTGTATAAATTAGTTTATATTTATTTATATGCGATGTTGTTTGTAGCTGTTCTTTATTATGTATCATATATGGCTTCAAAAAATGTAGCTCTTATGTATTATTTTTTATTTAATAGGCTGTTCCTTGTCTATCCCTGGACCCAGAGGTATTTCAGCAGTTTTGGAAATCTGTCCAGTTCTGCTGCCATTTCTGGTAATGCCAAGGTCGGTGCTCATGGTAAGAAGGTGCTCGGTGCCATTGGCAATGCCATTCAGCATCTGGATAATGTGAAACACGTCCTGGCTGACCTCAGCAAACAGCATGCTGAAGAGCTCCATATAGATCCTGAGAATTTCAAGGTACAGATCTATAGTAAAATGGAATATACATTTTGCACACTTCAGTTGTTTTTTCTAAGGAGATCTAACTAAGTAACTACACTCACCGGCCACTTTATTAGGTACACCTAGCTAGTACCAGGTTGGATCCCCTTTTGCCTTCAGAACTGCCTTTATTCTTTGTGGCACAGATTGAACAAGGTGTTGGAAACATTCCTCAGAGATTTTAGTCCATATTGACATTTTACTGTTGCCTTTCTATCATCTCGAACCAGTCTGCCCATTCTCCTCTGACCTCTGACATCAACAAGGCATTTTGGATACTACTGGATATTTGCTCTTTTTCAGACCATTCTCTGTAAACCCTAGAGATGGCTATGCATGAAAATCCCAGTAGATCAGCAGTTTTTGAAATACTCAGACCAGTCTGTCTGGCACCAACAACCATGCCACATTCAAAGTCACTTAAATCCCCTTTCTTTCCCATTCTAATGTTCAGTTTGAACTCCAGCAAGTCGTCTTCACCACTGCTAGATGCCTAAATGCATTGAGTTGCTGCCATGTGATTGGCTGATTAGCAATTTGTGTTACCAAGCAATTGAATAGGTGTACCTACTAAAGAGGCCAGTGAGTGTATAACATTGGGTAGGTGTCAGCTATTAATCACTATATACAATTACATAGTTTGTCTGGCTGAAAAAAGACAAAGTCCATCCAGTTCAACCATTACTAAAAAAATAAATTATATATATGTATATATATATATATATATATATAGGATTATCTATTACAACAGAGACAATACGCAAAGTGCAAGTAACTTGGCTGAATTTAAATTTACACTACTGTGGTTGTAAAGGCTCAAGGTTTGTTACCTTCATGCATTCTATGTGCAGCATACCTTCACTGTGCAGCAGCCCCCCCCAGCCCCCCTTAATGCTTACCTAAGCCCCCTCTCGATCCAGTGATGTGTACTGGAGTCTCGGCTATCCCAGGACTCCCTCTCCTCATTGGGTGAGACAGTCAATGTTGTCAATCACAGCCAGTGAGCCAATGAGAAAAGGGAGGGGGTGGGGCCAAGACGTAGCTCCATGTGTAAAAGGGGAATGTTCATGCTTGGGTACCCCCATAGCAAGCTGCTTGCTGTGGGGGCACCTGACAGGAATGAGGGGCCAGAAGCAACGGGGGGGACCTGAGAAGAGGAGATCCTGGGCAGCTTTGTGCTAAACCACTGCACACAGCAGGTATGTGTAGACATGGTTTTTTTTATTTTAATTTAAGCCTTTAGAATCTTTTTAAGATAGAGCTGTCAGAATATTGAAAGACAATTCACATACGGTTACTATAGGATGTTGCCTAGTTATTTGCCTTATTTAGTATGGCTGTTCATAGATATATTTCACTGAGTACATGCAACTCTATTGTAAACTGTGGGGGGCCTCCCCACTTGCACCACCAGTAAGTCCTATGAGATGTAATGTTACTCACACCTGAAGCTATTACAGCACTTTGAGCTGTGGAGACAACTTCTGCTACACAGGAGGACATACACAAAACATTTTCATTTTGGACAAAATGTAAAAAAAAAGGACAGGCAGGAAATAAATGTGGAAAAAAACATTCTCAACATTTGTTTATGTATACAATGCCAACCAATTTACTCTGTAAACCATATTGCATGTCATAATTATAATTGTTCTTTCTGTTCACAGCTTTTTGGTGAGGTGCTGATTATTGTTTTGGCCACCAAGCTGGGATCTGAATTCACCCCTCAAGTCCACGCTGCCTGGGAGAAATTCAATAATGTCTTGGTGGCTGCTCTGAGCCATGGTTACTTCTAAATGGCTGTGTCATTATTTCTGGGGAAGGGAAAATAAATTATTTGAAAACTAAAACTGTGCTTATGTCTTTATCACTGTACAATGTTTATGGTAATTATAAACAGAGGACATACATGGGCAAATATTTGCAACCATTTAAAATAAAGTATTTGTTATAAAGTTTGTTCCAAACCCATTACATATTGTCAAATTCAATTACTTTACCTCCCTATTAATTCATGTACAGTTTATATTACAAAATATTATTTTATTATTAATAACATGTTTTCCCTTTTATATTAAAATCAACTACTTCTATACATATGCCGTGCAATTAAAATGTGTCTAAATCCAAAACCATATTTAGTTTTGGATAGAGAAGAGAATATTTACACCCTTATTTTTTCCCTCACTTCCTGTTTCAGAGACACAAAAATAGGTGAGATGAAATCTCTCCAAAGTGAAAGGAAATCCCTTAATAGACTGTTGTCAGCAGAGCAGGTATCCCTATTTGAACTTTATTCTTCCTTTCTTGTTCCAGTGGTAATCATAAAATGTTGATTTTCACATCATTCTTTGTCCCAATGGTAATGGTCACCAGAACAAAAAGAGGATGATTTCCTCATCAGGCACGTAGACAGAAATAAACTGCTAATAAAAGTTGCAATCCTTCCCTATAATACCCCAAGTCTAAAAATAAAAAGTTCTGATTATACATACACTTAAAAGCAAAATGTTATGATTTGCAGATTACATAGTTGAAAAAGGTCAATTTTTTCTAATTCTTTCAATCTGCATGTACTGTATATACTAAGAAAATCTACTGTCAAATGCATTACCCAAGAGAACTCAATCTTTCCTTTACTCCAGTTGTATTCATCTGTTTAGGGGAATATTGTACCTGCTGTCTGGGCCTCTACTCGCATGATGGTGTGGTCGCTGTTTACTAGTTCTCATTTATACACACAGCACCTACTTATGTTAGGCTTCATTCATACAGGCATATGCATGTGATGTAAAGACCCCCCAAATTATATATCAAGCCCTTCTGGTATGTATTTTAAGTGGCAACACAAATAGTTAAAACTTGTGAGGTCCCTCTGAAAATCTACACCAGTGCCTTGTCAAAGCATGAAGCATGGCAGGCCATGAAAGGAGGGAAAGATAAGCATTCCTCCCCCCCTAAACTGTACCAGGCCACATAACCTCCCTGGCAAGGCATTTGTCCCCATAATGATATGGAAAGGGGCCTCTTCCCTACAATTCTGACAAGGCAGTTGTGGGGGTCTGAAGGCAGGGGCGAACCATACTTTGAAAGATTTCTATCAATAAGGGGACCCCCAGGTACTGCCCTCCCATGTGAATGAGTAAGAGCTACATAGTGCCCCTTCTCATTCCCTCAGAAAATTGTAAAGTAGGTTGGGCTGCATGTGTCTTTTTTTCAGCCAAACTAGCTATGTAGTAAACACAGACACAGTTTCTGACAAGAACTTTATTAGGAAAAAATCCCAAAATGTGCAGATAACATCATTCAAATTATCCAGTGATGTATATCAATGTCAATTATGACGCCCAAAGCTCGCACACTTGCCAAAAGAAATAAAACCTGTGGACAAACATCTGGTCCCGTTGTTTCACTACTGCAGACAAATAGTTCCGTCATATAACAGCCAGTATAAAGAAAGGGTGGGGTCTGCTTGGTGATGTACAGTAGAAGTCACCTATGTGTTGGAGGGGGTGTGGGATTAAGGACACAATGGCACATATATGGTGGGATTGCTCCAAGATACAGGAGTACTGGGAAGAAATAACTCACCAAATACAGCAGATTTTGGGGACTAGTATCTCAAAGGATCCTGGTATATGCTTAGTCCATAAAACTGAGATTTTAGTGGAAAAATACAAGAATATGATAATATTCCATTTGATAAAAGCAGCAAAGGGAATAATACCTACATTTTGGTAAGCTCAAGAGGCACCAAAAATAAAAGATTAGATAGGGTGGATTACATATATAGTATGGAGGAACTCTACCATATTGCAGAAGATAAAATGGAGAAATTTAAAAGAACATGGGAAAAATGGAATGAGTTTAAAAGTACAAATAGATACGTTGAACTAGTAGGAGTAGAGAATGAAGAGAAGAATAATATCTAAAAAGATAGGGAAAAGAGAATTAAGAGGAAAGGAAGGAAAAGAAGGAATATACAGAGAGTATAGGAGAGATAGGAGGAATAGGGAAAAAAAGGGAAAAATGGGTTTTGAAATTATTAGTAATGTGACGATTTATTTTTTGTGATGTGGAAACAAATAAAATATTAAATAAAAGAAAAAAGTAAAGTAACAGGAGTCTACTAACCTGTAAGTGACAACTAATATTTCCTATTAGTAATAGTAATATTGTAACTGGGATAATGAGTGCTAGCAGGGTTGAAGGTTTTGTGCAGTGCACAATGTGCCACGTGCATGCAACAATGGAGCTACAGCTCCAGGATGGATGCCGCTGTGACAGATGTGAGTGGCTTGCGCTTCTGGAAACCCGTGTTACAGATCTGGAGGAGCAAGTTGCAACACTGGGCAGAACAGGCTTTAAAATTGTGTACGCACGCAACGGCGACAAATTACACAGATTTTTAATATCCATAGGCAATGTTTTAAAAGCTTTTATAGGTCACCACTTTAAATTTACATGAGATGTCTAGTGCTAGAATTACTGCCCTCAATCTGGTGTCCGTGGCGATACCTGACATGCATGGTGCACTCTCTGTTTACATATTGCCATGAGACAGCCACTTGCATTTGCCTTTGCGCGTCAGCATGGGGATGGGGGTGGGGGTCGATTTTTATTAGTATTATTTACTTTGTTTTTTAAATTATTTTTACACTGTCTCTTTCATTTTTTTAATCACTTTTAATTGTGATCACAGGGAATGTAAATATCCCCTGTGATAGCAATAGGCAGTGACAGCTATCTATGGTGCAATACCTCCCTGAACAGACACATTATTATTGGGTTAATTTTCAGGCTGGACAGCTTCATATAGTCAGTTTATTGTCCTTTTACCCTGTCCAGGTTGTTTTTCAGTTCATTATTCCCCTGGCAATTAACAGTTGGTGGTAATATCCCAATCTGCCGTTTTGGCATATCGGTCTTTCCTCCTGATTATTCAGTGTCGCATCAGGACTGCATTCTAATGAGCACAGGCATAATGACCGCCAGTGGCTCCCTAGGCGCATGCGTGGTGTTCATTTTGTCTGCAGTTATTATACTACATGAAAATGGCCGCGGCGCACTCATACTGCGCATGCATGACTTTACCGCGATGACGTAGCGGGAACGTACGGCGCATGCACGCCACTATACATAAATACGATCATGTCTCCTTCATGCACCCCCCTTTGAAAACGTGCACAGCGCACGAAACGCGTCAGGGAGGTGACCCCCAGATATCTTGACATACCGCATGGGCATTGCTGGACGGCCGTCAGTAATTTAATTCAAAATCTGTAAGTGTGTTTTTCATTTTTATGTTTACTGCATCAATAAACTTACTACACTATCAAAGCTTCTGGCCTGGGGCTCTTTTGTATTGAGGGAGCCCGGGCTTTTTGAAGGTGTTCATCAAAATCCTGTCCATCTGCAGTCTGATGATCTGGATAATACCTCCATTGGCTGATGTTGATATCCCTGGAACCTTGTCCTTTTTGGCCTGGGAGATATGACATCTAGTGGCAAGATATAAGATGACAACCACCTATCCAGTGGCCTATATCCAGAGCACTAGGAGTAGGTCTTAATTACTCCATGCTTCATCTGCTTATGCATCTGGTTAGTGCAACCTATACTCAGTACAATTACCACAAGAGTCACGAGCATTCTAGTCTATCGTTTGCTGATGCATCACAGAAGTCACGTTTACCCTGTATGATCTACATGCTATGTTAACCTACAAGTTCTGCATCATATTTGAACTATAACCATTGAATTTACTTATTTATGTCTAATTTTGGCACTGAGCGCTGCATATTTGTATTGTCTATTTACCACTTGAAGTTCCAGAGGTTTACTTTCTATGTCAGCTGCTAGCCTTTCTTCTTTTGTAGACACCTAGCGCTTGGTTTTATCTGTCTTCTCAGGCAGTGACAGGTACTCTTTTCTGAGAAATCTGGGGTCTATTAGATTCTAGATCTCTCCTCTTCCCTTAAAGCATCTGATCACCCCAAGATAGGTGTGATCAGATGCTTTCCCAATTTTAAAATGGCGCTGTTTATATCTGGCAAAACGTAAATGATGAAATGGTTGTAGCTTCTGGTCTCTTAGACCATAGAGATGATTGGAGGCATTCCAGTCACCAATCAGCTCTATTCTCAGCCAGCAGAACTGCCAGATTAATTTTTGGGTTTCTCTGTGGGACGGGAGAGCCCAAGAAAACCTTGGAAGGCGGCAGGAGGGGTGGGGGAGTCCTTTCCTGCTGCTTGCAAAAATGATCCAGCAGCCAATTAGTGGCCATAATTGTTTTTACATAAAACCCAACTACCAGCTGAAAAAAACAATACCAGGATGATACTTGTTGCTGCAGATATCGTCCTGGTATAACCACTCAAAGTCTAGCAATGTACCAGTACGTTGCTGGTCCATATTGGGTATATAAATAACAGCAGAGAATATGGGCATGATGAATCGGGTCTGTGGACCAATATGACCGCAATTTATTCTTTATTGTAATGCCCATGAGGGTTAGGCCCAAAAAAAATTTAAATTCAGAAATTGTAATAGGTTTCCATGCAAATTGTCTGGCAAGAGCTGAATTTGGGTGGGTGGCGATGTATTATTGTGCATATAAATTACTTTGGCCCACAATCAGCTGATACAAATTTTCTGTGAAAAACAGTGGAGGGGCTAATCGCTAGTGCTGGCAGCAAACAGGGCCAATCCTGCTAACACTGTATTTTGGGGGACACTATACAAAGGAGGCACTAGTATAGTTCAGTTCATGATCAATATATTGATCTGTACAACATATCAGCAACCTATAGCGTGAGTGCGATAGAGTGCGGGTGATCTAACGCTAGCTGACCCTGGATGGAGGGAGCACTAACGGACCCTGACGCTATCTGATGTTGCTAGTGGCAGTAATACAGTGATCAGTGAAAAATTCTATATACTGACCCTGTACTAATGGCACTGGCTGGGTGACCAAAGGGTTAATAGGCGCGATCAAAGAGTTAAATGTGCTAATCTAATGTGCGTGTAAAATGTAGTGCTTTTACTCAGTGCTGTGTTTGTTCTTCTCTCCCTGGATGCCATAGGGGGCAGTGGGGGCGCACCCAGATATAGAATCGTAATCTTACATCGCTTTGCTCAGAGCCACCGCTCACCCACACATTTTTGGCGGGTGGGCGGTAATTAGTTAAAAACGGAAAAATTCTCTAAATTTTTTTTAAACATTTTTAATTTTTTTAAACATTATTTTTGTTTTCTTACTATTTAAAAAAAACTTTCATCAGAGTAGTGCAATATTACCACAGTAACATTGTACTACTCTGGGGGGGGGTGATCAGTGATTTTTTCTTTTTACACTTTGCATTGCAGCAGCAATGAAGATCATTGCTCTGCAAAGCAAAGCTTGCTTTGAACTGTCATGAATGTGTTAAGTTCATGACAGTTCAATATAATAGTGATCTGTGATTGGTTCCAGCTGGTCACATGGTACAGGGTGTTGTGATTGTCCCCATGTGTCTTGTGAGAGCTGTGGACTAATCACAGCTTGCCAGGAAGAGAAATAAAACAGATTGATTCATAAAAGCTTTGTTGTCATTGTGATCATGTGATCACGTAGCGATCACATGATCACCGGTTCCCAATTACCAGTGATCAGGGCTGTGCAGCCCCCCTTTCGGTGTTGGAAAAAGACCAGCGACGTACAAGATCTTTCTTCTTTCTTGGCCCTATTACAGTATATATATATATATATATATATATATATATATATACACATTATATAAACTTGTTTTTTATTTATTTACATGCAATGTTGTTTGTAGCTGTTTTTGTATCAGATATGGCTTCAAAAATATGTAGTAAATGTCATAAGTATTATTTTTTATTTAATAGGCTGTTCCTTGTCTATCCCTGGACCTAGAGGTATATCAGCAGTTTTGGAAATCTGTCCAGTTCTGCTGCCATTTCTGGTAGCTTCAAGGTCGAAGCTCAGGGCAAGAAGGTGCTGAAGAGCTCCATGTAGATCCCAAGAATTTCAAGGTACAGATCTATAGTAAAATGGAATATACATTTTGCACACTTCAGTTGGTTTTTCTAAGCAGATCGAACTAAGTAACTACACTCACCGGCCACTTTATTAGGTACACCTAGCTAGTATCAGGTTTGATCTCCTTTTGCCTTCAGAACTGTCTTCATTCTTCGTGGCACAGATTCAACAAGGTGTTGGAAACATTCCTCAGAGATTTTGGTCCATATTGACATTTTACTGTTGCCTTTCTATCATCTCGAACCAGTCTGCCCATTCTCCTCTGACATCAACAAGGCATTTTCGTCCACACAGCTGTAGCTTTCTTGGATATTTGCTCTTTTTAAGACCATTCTCTGTAAACCCTAGAGATGGCTATGCATGAAAATCCCAGTAGATCAGCAGTTTTTGAAATACTCAGACCAGTCTGTCTGGCATCCAACAACCATGCCACATTCAAAGTCACTTAAATCCCCTGTCTTCCCCATTTTGATGATCAGTTTGAACTCCAGCAAGTGGTCTTCGCCACTGCTAGATGCTTAAATGCATCTAAATGCCATGTGATTGGCTGATTACAATTTGTGTTACCAAGCAATTGAATAGGTGTACCTACTAAAGAGGCCGGTGAGTGTATAACATTGGGAGAGGTGTCAGCTATTAATCACTATATACAGTTACATAGTTTGTCTGGCTGAAAAAAGACAAAAGTCCATCCAGTTCAACCATTAAAAAAACAAACAAACAAATATATATGTATTACAGCAGAGACAATATGCAAAGTGCAAGTAACTTGGCTAAATTTAAATTTACACTAATGTGGTTGTAACAGCTCAAGGTTTTTATCTTCATGCAGTCTATGTGCAGCATACCTTCACTGTGCAGCAGCCCCTCAGCCCACCTTAATACTCCCCTAAGCCCCCTCTCGATTCAGTGATGAGCACTGGAGTCTCGGCTATCCCATGACTCCCTCTCCTCATTGGGTGAGACAGTCAATGCTGTCAATCACAGCCAGTGAGCCAATGAGAAGAGGGAGGGGGTGGGGCCAAGACGCAGCTCCGTGTGTGAATGGAGCAGGCGAATGTTCATGCTTGGGTGCCCCCAAAGCAAGCTGCTTGCTGTGGGGGCATCTGACAGGAAGGAGGGGCCAGGAGCACCAGGGGGGGACCTGAGAAGAGGAGAATCTGGGCGGCTTTGTGCTAAACCACTGCACACAGCAGGTATGTGTAGACATTTTTTTTTTTATTTTAATTTAAGCCTTTAGAACCTTTTTAAGATAGAGCTGTCAGAATATTGAAAGACAATTCACATACGGTTACTATAGGATGCTGCCTAGTTATTTGCCTTATTTAGTATGGCTGTTCATAGATATATTTCACTGAGTACATGCAACTCTATTGTAAACTGTGGGGGGCCTCCCCACTTGTACCACCAGTAAGTTCTATGAGATGTAATGTTACTCACACCTGAAGCTATTACAGCACTTTGAGCTGTGGAGACAACTTCTGCTACACAGGAGGACATACACAAAACAGTTTCATTTTGGACAAAATGTAAAAAAAAAAGGACAGGCAGGAAATAAATGTGGAAAAAAAAGTAGTCTCAACATTTGTTTATGTATACAATACCAACCAATTTACTCTGTAAACCATATTGCATGTCATAATTATAATTGTTCTTTCTGTTCACAGCTTTTTGGTGAGGTGCTGATTATTGTTTTGGCCACCAAGCTGGGATCTGAATTCACCCCTCAAGTCCACGCTGCCTGGGAGAAATTCAATAATGTCTTGGTGGCTGCTCTGAGCCATGGTTACTTCTAAATGGCTGTGTCATTATTTCTGGGGAAGGGAAAATAAATTATTTGAAAACTAAAACTGTGCTTATGTCTTTATCACTGTACAATGTTTATGTTAATTATAAACAGATGACATACACTGTCAAATATTTGCAACCATTTAAAATAAAGTATTTGTTATAAAGTTTGTTCCAAACCCATTACATATTGTCAAATTCAATTACTTTACCTCCCTATTAATTCATGTACAGTTTATATTACAAAATATTATTTTATTATCAATAACATGTTTTCCCTTTTATATTAAAATCAACTACTTGCATACATATGCCGTGCAATTAAAGTGTGTCTAAATTTAAAACCATATTTAGTTTTGGATAGAGAAGAGAATATTTAAACCTTTATTTTTTCCCTCACTTCCTGTTTCAGAGACACAAAAATCAAATCTCTCCAAACTGAAAGGAAATCCCTTAATAGACTGTTGTCAGCCGAGCAGGTATCCCTATTTGAACTTTATTCTTCCTTTCCTGTTCCAGTGATAATCATTTTATTATTATTATTATACGGTGTTTATCTAGCGCCAAAGGGTTTGCTCAGCGCTGTACAATAGCAAGGGGGACAGAACATGAGACAAGACAGAAACAATACAATATACGATTTTCACATCATTCTTTGTACCAATGGTAATGGACACCAGAACAAAAAGAGGATGATTTCCCCATCAGGCAAGTAGACAGCAATAAAAACCTAATAGAAGTTGCCTATAATACCCCAAGTCTAAAAATAAAAATGTTCTGACTATAGATACACTTAAAAGCAAAATGTTATGATTTGCAGATTACATAGTTGAAAAAGTTCCATTTTTTTCTTAATCTTTCAATCTGCATGTACTGTATATGCTAAGAAAATCTACTTGAGTGTGAATAAAAGTTGTAGGAGTAACTGTCAAATGCATTACCCAAGAGAACTCAATCTTTCCTTTACTCCAGTTGTGTTCATCTGTTTAGGGGAATATTGTACCTGCTGTGCACAGTCTGGGCCTCTACTCGCATGATGGTGTGGTCGCTGTTTACTAGTTCTCATTTATACACACAGCACCTACTTATGTTAGGCTTCATTCATACAGGCATATGCATGTGATGTGAAGACTCCCCAAATTCTATATCGAGCCCTTCTGGTATGTATTTTCAGTGGGAACACAAATAGTTAAAAAATGTGAGGTCCCCCTGAAAATCTACACCAGTGCCTTGTTCAAGCATGAAGCATGGCAGGCCGTGAAAGGAGGGAAAGATAAGCATTCCCCCCCCCCCCCCTAAACTGTACCAGGCCACATAACCTCCCTGGCAAGGAATTTGTCCCCATAATGATATGGAAAGGGGCCTCTTCCCTACAACTCTGACAAGGCAGTTGTGGGGGTCTGAAGGCAGGGGCGAACCATAATTTGAAAGATTTCTATCAATAAGGGAACCCCCAGGTATTGCCCTCCCATGAGTAAAAGCTACATAGTGCTCCTAGATTGTAAGCTCCAAGGAGCAGGGCCCTCCTATCCCTCTTGTATTGAACTGTATTGTTGCTGTATTGTCTCCAATTATATTGTAAAGCACTGAGCAAACTGTTGGCGCTATATAAATCCTGTATAATAATAATAATAGTGCCCCTACTCATTCCCCCAGAAAAATTAAATGTAAAGTGGGTTGGGCTGCATGTATCTTTTTTTCAACCAAACTAACTATGTAGCAATGTAATAAACACAGACGCAGTTTCTGACAAGAACGTTATTAGAAAAAAAATCCCAAAATGTGCAGATAACATCATTCAAATCATCCAGTGATGTATATCAATGTCAATCTTGACGACCAAAGATTGCACACTTGCCAAAAGAAAAAAAACCTGCGGACACACATCTGGTCCGTTGTTTCACTACTGCAGACAAATAGTTTGTTTATATAACAGCCAATATAAACAAAGGGTGGGGTCTGCTTGGTGATGTATTTGGTCATATATGGACATGACCATACAGTAAATAGTCAATGTAGTCACCCTGATACCACTCCACTTGGAAGTATCTCACGCTGTTTGTTATTTTTTTGGGGTCCCCGTTGAAATTCCTACAAGATCTCAAGCCTGATATGAACTACACCTTTTTTAACTATCCCCTGCTTCTTTACTTACATGCCTGGGATTCCCCAGAAAATGGGGCTGGTATTGTTAGCAATCATTGACAGTGGGAAGATGTCATATGTAATGGAAATAACAATACCACTGTTATACATGACATCCAGGTGCTCATCCCAATGCCAGAACAGCCAAAAACAGTGTACACTTTCAAATGTTTTTGTTGTCTTAACTGGGCATTAGTATAATTATATCGGTGTGCTGTGTGTTTGCCTTACCTTCCTATAATGGGCTCACATGATGTTTTAGTTTGTAGTGTCATGGCTGCTTAGTCTCCTATACCCATGTAGTCATTCACCTTTATTGTCCCTATTTGCTATATGGACAGGCCAACTCTTGTTTCTGATCACACTGGGGTTTATTTACTAAAGCTGGAGAGTCCAAAATCAGACTCCCTTCTGCATAGAAACCAATCAGCTTCTAACCTCAGCTTGTTCAAAGAAGCTTTGGCAATGAAACCTGGAAGCTGATTGGTTTCTATGCAGAAGGGAGTCTGATTTTGGACTCTCCAGCTTTAGTAAATAAACCCCACAGTGTCCAATCCATGCCTCAATATTTCTACTGTGTTGCATCACAAATGTGAGAGTGCTAATGTGATGAAAGACTACATAGTAAGCTGTTATGTTCACGGCCTGCTTGTGGCTGTGTCAGATCAAATTACTGTGTAGCTTTCACCTGCACCAGCATTAGACTCAGAGACACAGGGATAGTGGGATAGCTAGTTTCTTTACAGGAAATGTTGGAGACACGTCATGCATTAACCTGTGCAGTACCATGTCACATGACATTTCTACACAAACAGAAATTGCTGACAAATTAATGTGAATATATGTTTGCAGTTAATGATACCATGAAACTACATGATCAATGCACATCATATACAGGTGAAAACAGAAGGTTCAGGTAGGAAATTCTATAATGCCTTAAAGCTGATCCCTACTTGTAGTCACTTGACTACAGGAGACATAGCCACAACTGTCTGCAGTGGAAGAAAGTTTTTTTGATAATACATGGTCATCCAAACAGCAAGTGATGCAGTGCATAGGAAATTGAAGGACATATAATGCTACGCAGAGGAGATTTGCAAATTGTGAAATGTGAAAACCATAGATAATAAGGTAAAACTCAAATCTGGGCTCAGGAGCACGTCTCTAAGCTTTAGGAAAAAGAAACGTATTTTTATCTTTTTCCAGCTGTCTTCAGTCTGGATGTTACAGGTTCTCTTCCCTCCTATTTTCCTTTGGCAGTAGCCCCACTCTCTGCAGCATACTCCTGTGTATCCAAGATGGAGACAGGATGAGTTTTGCATCTTGAGCTGCTTTTTTATTTTTGCAAGAGACTGGGCAGTGTTTTTATCAAGCTGGACTTAATCTTTAACCACTTGCCTACCGGGCACTTATACCCCCTTCTTTACCAGGCCAATTTTCAGCTTTCAGCGCTGTCGCACTTTGATTGACAATTGCACGGTTATGCAAGATTGTACCCATATGAAATTTTTATAATTTTTTTCTCACAAATAGAGCTTTCTTTTGGTGGTATTTACTCGCCACTGGGTGTTTTACTTTTTGCACTATAAAAAAAAAATGCAAACAATTTGAAAAAAAAAAGTTTCTTTGTTTCTATTATAAAATTTTGCAAACAGGTAATTTTTCTCCTTCACTGATGTGCGTTGATGAGTCAGCACTGATGGGCACTGATAGGCTGCACTGATGGGCACTGACAGGCAGCACTGAAAGGCACTGATAGGCAGCACTAATAGGTGGCACTGATAGGCGGCATTGATTATGGGTACTGATAGACAGCACTGATAGGTGACACTGACTGGCATCACTGCTGAGCACTGACTGGTGGCACTGCTAGGTATTGACTGGCAGCACTGTTAGGCACTGACTGGCACAACTGCTGGGCACTGACTGGCACAACCGCTGGGCACTGACTGGTGGCACTGGCAGCACTGCTGGGCTGCACTGATGGGCACTGGTGGGTGGCACTGGTGGGCACAGATGGGTGGGCACAGGTGGGTGGCACTTATGGATGGCACTGCTGGGCACAGGTGTGTGTCACTGCTGGGTGGCACTGGTGGGCACAGGTGGTTGTACTGCTGGGCACAGGTGGGTGCACTGCTGGGCACAAGTGGGCAGAACTGGTGGGTGGCACTGCTGGGCACCGATCATCAGGGCACTGATCATCAACTTTAAGAAGCAATCACAGTGTAAAATAGAAACTCTGATCACCTCCCCAGAGCTCTACATTGTCATTATGGTAATACTGCACAGCTCTGGTGACAGTCAGCTCCATTCACTAAAGCAAATCGCAGTATTTATGGGATCTGATACATTTTTCCCAAAAAACTCATGCAATGCTGGAAATGTCAATTCACTATCCTGTATTTACCTCTTGATAAATAGTGCATAAAATGGAGTTGAAGTCTATTCACAAAAGGAAATAAATATATAAATGCATGCGGTAAAAAGGTAGTTGTCCAGGCATGCGATATTGAAGGGTAAATTCACAATGTACTGAGCATTTTGCAAGTGTACACTGACATTTGGCAGCGGGTCGTAGCATTGCTCTCACCTACCATACATCACTAATGAAGCTTTTTGAGGCTAATTTATTGGAATTTTAAGCCATTCAAAGGAGGGTGAGGAGAAGGAGAAGGAGAAGGAGAAGAGTGGTTATAATGTATCAACATTTACAGTATTTAAACAACATACTGTACCTTGCTTGATCATTTTACAAAAGCAGAAGGACTGACTAAATTTTGCCTGTCCAAGGAGCTAATTATGGTAGGGTTGATCGCCTCAAGCATGTTTTTTGGTGGGGGGATTTTATGTGCTTAAATGTAACTTAAATTTTTTACTATTAGAAAAAAAAATATTTTTTTTACTTAACTTTTTTTTTCATCACATGGGGACAAAAAAGTTCCCTAAGTGATACATTTTTGGTGACAGGTTCTCTTTAATTCTGGATAAACCCTCTGCTTCTCTTTAGCACCACCTGCCTGGAGTTTGCATGTTCTCCCTGTGCCTGCGTTGGTTTCCTCCCACTCTCCAAAGAAATGCTTGTAGGCTAATTGGATCCTACCATGTGCATGTATGAATGTAAGTTAGGGACCTTAGATTGTTCGCCCCTTGAGGGTTAGGGACTGATGTGAATGTACAATATATATGTAAAGCACTGTGTAAATTGATGGTGCTATATGACTACCTGAAATAAATAAAATAATGAGACATCTGGGGTTTAGAAGACTGAATGTAATGCAAAGCAGATTGCTTTGCATTACATACTTTCCTGACCATAATGGCAGGGGAAACTGAGAGGGGGAACCGGAAGTGACGTTTTACACATCGCTTCTGGACCAGCAACAAGAAGGGGAGGAGAGTAGAGATATGTTGCAGAGACAACTTCTAGCTCTGAAGATATAGCACCCACAAGTGTGGACACAAGTAGACTATATTACTCTTACATTGTGGATTAATTTGTGGACTACTTGCATTTCACTAAGAGACTTTTTCTTTGGTGCACCATTCTTCTCTCCACGGTTCCGACAGGAGGGAAGGAAGCACTATCCTTGGGTTGGAGATGAACAAGAGAAGGTCAGTCCTGAATAAACCCATTTTACAATCACCTATGGAAAGCCCCTGAATATCAGGGTTTGTGTGAATAGCTTGAGCAAGATGCTCCATTGCAAGGTTAAAGGAGGAGCTATAAAGGGCAGTCCTGGTGAGTCCCATTATTGCTATGTACAAGCTCCGAGAGAACCCTGTTGACCCAGACTTGGCCAAGGGAGAGTCATAAAGTGACATTATATGTTCCAATAAAATGTCCAGAATGCCTATTTGGCATAAAGTGCCACCTGAAGTACCACCTGTCTAGGTGATTAAACGCCTTTTCAGTATCTATGGATGAAAAACAAAGCAGAATGTTGTGTTTTGTGGAATGGTGAATGAGGGTCAGAGTTTTAATAGTGTTGTCACTGGCCTCTCTGTGGAGTATGAGGCCTATCCACTCTAGATGTATCAGGGAGGGGACGTGGGCTTGGAGCCTGTTAGCTATCTAAGTTTAAGGTCCACTATAATTACCGATATGGGGAGGTAGCTTGTGCACTGGGTGGGATCTTTTTCAGCCTTAACTTAGTCAGATGTGTGCTCCCTGGGATAGTTTAGGAAAGGGATTACTAGGGAACACTGTATTAAAGACCGGGGAGAGAATCGGGGCTAAAGCTTCTTTAAATTGTTTGTAAAACACATTGGTGAATCCATCCAGCCCAGGACTTTTTTAAGAGGGAAGAGAGGCTGCAATGGGTTGGATCTGTAAAAGTGAGGGTAATTCTTCAGATAATGTGTCCAGTGCTGTGGCATTAATATAATTTAGGAATTGTGGAAAGAAATCTGGTGAGCAGGTGGAATCAGTTTGGGAGGGAAGATTATACAATTCAATACAGTAAGTTTGGAAAGCGTGAGCTATATCTGATGAGGCATAGCGGAGGTTTACCTGTAGGGATGAAATTTTTAAAATGTAAGTGCGAGCTTGCTGCATTTATTGCCAGACTTGTGAAGGGAGCAAGGGAGGCAATACTCCACACATGGGGTTGGTCCAGGAGCTTTTGTAGAGAAGCTTGATTGATTACTGTGTCTCTGTTGCATTTATGAGCTTGCTCTAGATGGTTGATCTCCAGAAAGAGTGAAGAGATCTCAAAAGATCTCACCCACATGAGGTGTGTGACCTCCGAGATAAGTGTCCCCCTAATCATGCATTTCAGTGTTTCCCATTTAATAGGAAGAGGAGTGTTATCCTGAGCATTATCAGATAGGAAGTTTGAGATTGTCTTGAGAGCCTTTGCTGGCACGATCATTTCATAGAATATAGGTGAGTTGAGTTTGGACATAACTGGTATTTTAGGCACGTGAAACAAGTGAAAATGATCGGACCAGAGGCAAGAGCCGATCACCAAGGATGAGTTCCCTTCAAGGAGATGATGGGACGTGAGGAAATAGTTGCTGCGACTAAGACTGGAGGACTGCAGAATAAGTATAGTCTTTATGTTCTGGGTGTTGGATGTGCCAGAGGTCTATTAGTTGCAGTGAGGACGGGGTGGACTTACTGTAAGTCTGTTCAGTTGGGATTAAGAAATTGAGGATTTACAGGAAGAGATACCTAAATTAGGGTTAAAGCCCAAATTAATAGAAAAACCCCACAAATATAGGCTATGGGAGTGGAAATACTGCTGGTGCCAACACCTTAATCAGGGGAGATGCATCCAAAAATATACTGCTACAAGAACAACCTCTGGGTAGGATACAGCACCTCTTATGGTTACCAAAACAGTTTATTTATAAACATTGGACATATAGAATACAATGTTGCAAAGCATGCTGGACAGACTCCCCACTGGGAAGTCCCCCTAATCCCCCTCCCCCCCACAATACCCACTTAACCCCTCCCAGAAAGCACGCCCACCCCACTCCATCCTTTTCTCTAACCCCTCAGAAAGTCCCAAAGTCCCGGATAACCCCTTGCTCCCCTAATGATGTTATAACAAGGAGACCCGATAATCTCCATGGATATAGGAGACAATGCTGAGATCCATACAGTGTGGGATCTGTATCTGACAGGAAGCAAGTGCTAATTAGATGTAGTGGACACTGCTAGAGTCTGTCCAGCATGGAGAAGCAAAATATATCTGCCAAATAGCAGTACTAAAATAGATGTATAAATGGCAAAACAAAATGCAAGTAACAGTCTCTCCTGACTCTACACCTAATAAGATATAGCCAGATAATGAAAAAGCAGTCCTACATTGTAAGCAGCTGATTGAACCTTGGCTAATGTGGTGGAGTATAACTGTGGAGTAGTCCTGTGTCCAACATAATGCTTGCAGTAAGACTTTTCTCACCACTCCTGCTGACACTTGACACTCATATCTTCTATGTCTGACAAGAAGCAAGTGCTAATTAAAGTGGTTGTAAAGGCTCAAGATTTTTATAGAATGCATGAAGGTTAAAAAACCTCTGTGCAGAATCCCCCCCCAATACTCACCTAAGCCCCCTTGCAATCCAAAAATTTGCATTGGAGTCTCTGCTATCCTTGGACTCCCTCTCCTCACTGGCTGAGACAGCAGCGTGAGCTGAGTTGCAGTTCCGTGTGTGAATGGACACGCTGAGCAGTGGCTGAGGCGTGCGCATGCTCGGGTGCTTCTATAGCAAGTTGCTTGCTGTGGGGGCACCTGACAGGAGGGAGAGGCCAGGAACACCAGCGGGGTACCCGAAAAGAGGAGGATCTGGGCTGCTCTGTGAAAAATCACTACGCAGAGCGGGTAAGAATAGACATTTTTTTTTTATTTAATCCTTTATAATCACTTTAAGATGTTATGGATACCACTGGAGTCCAAGCAGTGTGGATCAATAAAGTGTATCTAACAGATAGCAGTGCTGGAATGGATATAAAACACCAAAGCAAGATACGAGTGACAGTTTCTCCTGACTCTACACCAAGTGAGAAATAGCCAGGTCTAGCCTGCTGATAAATGGGTAGTCCTGCAGTGTAAGCAGCTGATTGATCCTTGGCTAATGTAGTGGAGTATTACTGTGTACAACATATATGCTCGCAATAAAGGCTCTCTCCGCCCCTGCTGACACTTGACACTATATCTTTTTTTATGTCAGATATAGATGTGGTATCCAGTTGGCAACTTGCTGTCAGGAGTGATGTATCCAGCTATCTCAGCCAGCTCCTTCTCCATATGGATCATATATGCTGGCATGCACTCCAGCATGGTTGCGGGGCTCGGAGGTTGAAGAGCATTCCCCTTCTGCCTACATGTTTCGCCCCTGACCAGGGCTTCCTCAGGGCGTGGCTAGAGATTGGTCAGTGGTTGCTTGTATATATATATACCTTCCTAGGGTATTTGTTACAAGAACACACATCAAAAATAGAAGAGGAGTTACAGGAGAGTATTAAACAATTAGAATAATACCAAGATCTAAATGAATTTCCAAAATTAAACGACCGCCTGAAGACAGATTTGGAATAATTCCAAAATTAACAAAAAATATTAGCGTGACCTAGTGGATTTTGTATCAGGACAGATATTAGATTTTGAAGGATGCTGGAATAGGAGTAGATCTAGAAATTAATGTACATGCAGAAAGAAACTAGAGACAGAAGGGGAGAAGCCAAAAGACGGTAGTGATCCAGAAATGGATTTTAGAGAAATAAATGAGTTAGAATATTTACAGTGTAATACCTCGATTGATTCAGACATTCTGGGTCCACCTCCTACTTCGGGTCTAGATAATAGGTCTAAATCTTTCCTTAATTTGAATAACAATCGCTATCTACAGACTTTTGTGGATGCAATAACAAAGGATATGAGAGAATTGGACTGGACCTATTTTACACCTGAGGAGGATAATCTAACTATGGGTGAAAAAAAGGCTCTTAGAAAGTCTATAGACAACTTAACAATGCAGCATGTTATGAAAGATGTGCTGAAAATCCATTTCCCACCCTTGTCACTAAAATAAATTTCAAAACAGATAGAGCTTTTGAAGTGGGATTGATTAAGAAAAAGGAATGGGATTATCTGCAAATAGAAGAGTACAACATTCCTACTTTCTATCTAACGCCTAAAGTACATAAAGATGCACAAAAACCACGAGGAAGACCCATTGTATCTGGGGTGGGTGGACCTACAGAACATTTGAGACAATATGTTGATAGAAGGATAACACACATAGTTGAAGAGCTACCGTCATTTGTCCTAGACTCAGGAGATCTTCTGAACAAACTATTGGAGTTGAGACTGCCAGAGAACTGTATTTTGGTGGGGGTGGACATGGAATCTTTATACACATTCATCCTTCACCATGTGGGTGTATGTAATGGTTGGAATTGAGGTACCCCTTGTCTGGCCCACATAATGAATTTTTGGTAGAATTCTTGGATTTTGTATTACATAACAACTTGTTTATATTTGATAATACATTCTACAAGGGGTGTTGCAATGGGGTCAGCCTATGCACCCTCATAGGCGTGTTTACACCTACGTTGGTGGGAGAGAGAAATTGTCTACAACAACTCAAGGTGTCAGAAATATGCAGCAATGTGGCTCCGCCACATGGACGATGTTCTGGTGACGCTGTAGAGGCTCAGTGGAGGAGTTTCATCTGTTCATACCTGAATTACCTGGTGCACTTTAAGAATTCAAATCCCGCTAAAAGCAAAGGTAGAAGTTCCTTAATAAGGGGTGAATACAAAAGAAATGCAGCATTGCATGACCGCGCAATTGTCAGTTAAAGTAAAAAATGGCCTGGTCAGGAAGGGGAGTAAATCCTTTGGAGGGTAAGTGGTTAAATTAATATATATATATTGCAAGAGAATTTTTATTTAGTTTTAGTGAATGAGGTGAAGCTTAACTGACTTCTATCATCCAATCATGTGCAAAAAAATACTGTTTTTTTTCCCTGCACACGACTGGGTATTTTATACAAAGTGAATTTTCACCACATTCACTAAGCCAAGACAAAAGTTTCTTGCACAGTGAAAATTCCCTTGCAAATTGAACAGCCTATTTGCTGTTAGTAAATTAACCTCAATGGATCCAATATTTCTTTGTTACGGTTATCCTCCTAAATAAAATTGATTATTTTGTTTTCTAGATGTCTGTTCTAGTTTAAAAAAAAAGCTATGAAATATGTGTGGGAATTCAAAAGGATGTGTTGTCCCCATGCATGCCCTATAGTAGCTCACAGTGGGAGAATTTGAAGAAAAACATTTCCTCAAATGTGACCAATGCAGATATTTGTTCATGCAATCATCTCTAATGGGGTCTAGTACTTTATTTACAGATAGAGAATGCAGAGTCATACATTAGATTGTTTCTGTAGACAGTAAGAAAAGAATGACCAGTTTGCCTTTTCTGACCATATCTTATCTATCAGGACACTGAGCATATTGCCTATTGGTGACATGGTAAGATGATTCAGCAAGTAACACAGCTGACACCATGACAATTGTATATTTTGCATATCAGCATCTTCTTGCCACCAAAAGTATATCTGTGTTCAATGCTGACAAATGCTTACATTTTGATGACGTCCTGTATCCATTGTTTGAAAGATAACAATGTATAGCCTGTCAGCTTAAAGCATAATTAAGCCCCAAAACAAAAATGTAATATATAGTGCAATTTACCAATGCTTAGATGTGGTGGCTGCATTAGTTTTCTTTTTTTTAGGCTTTTTCTCCTTTATTTCACTAGGTGATCTGGCCAGTAAAATACCTCTTGTCTTAGGGTGTCTGCGTCTGGGGAGAGGATAGTGTTGGACTAGCAGATTTGGACTTGACTAATGCTTCATATACATGATGAGAGTATCGGACGAATGGTCCGTTTTTTTTGGTAGTCTCAATATCAAAAATGAAGAAGTTACTTAAGTTGTGAAAATTCTCGTACAACAGAATACAACTTTGGAAGTGATGTAATGTATTGTATTGTAACATTCATTTCCAAGCATGGGTGGTCTTGGTCTCTCGATTTTTTTCAGACGAATACTGCGCTGAGAAAAATTTTCATACTTGTCCCTCTGGATATTGTCGCAAGAATTGTCATGATAGGCTGTTGAAAGCTGTGTACTAAGGATCAGAATATTGTGTGATCCCTCCGAAAGTAATTTTTTTCATCTGATATTCTCATCATGTGTACAGGGCATAACAAATAAAAAATGAACTCCAGCTAACACTTTATAAGCACTTACAGAAAGCAGTTATTTTCCTTTGGGGAAAAAGGTTTTACATGAATGAATATAAGCTGGCCATATTACGCACCCCAGTCAGTGCAAAGCTGGCTATACACACATCACTGCTCTACTAACTGTCAATATCCACTGCCTTACTAACTGACACCATCCACTGCCCTATTAACTGACACCATCCACTGCACTACTAACTGACACCATCCACTGCCTTACTAACTGTCACCATCCAATGCCTTACTGTCACTATCCACTGCCTTACTAACTGTCACCATATTCTGCCTTATTAACTGTCACCGTCCACTGCCTTACTAACTGACACCATCCACTGCCCTATTAACTGACACCATCCACTGCCTTACTAACTGTCACCATCCACTGCCTTACTGTCACTATCCACTGCCTTACTAACTGTCACCATATTCTGCCTTACTAACTGTCACCATCCACTGCCTTATTATCTGTCACTATCCCTTGGCTTATTAACTGTCACCATCCACTGCACTGCTAACTATCACCATCCACTACCTTACTAACTGTCACCATCCACTGCACTGCTAACTATCACCATCCACTACCTTACTAACTGTCATCATCCACTGCACTGCTAACTGTTACCATCCACTGCCTTACTATAACTGTCACAATCCACTGCCTACTAACTGTCACATCCACTGCCTTACTATAACTGTCACCATCCACTGCACTGCTAACTGTCACCATCCACTGCCTTACTGACTATCACCATCCCACTGCCTTACTGACTATCACCATCCACTGCCTTACTGACTGTCACCATCCTCTGCCTTACTGTCACCATCCTCTGCCTTACTGACTGTTACCATCCACTGCCTTACTAACTGTCACCATCCACTGCCTTATTAACTGTCCCTATCCACTGCCTTACTAACTGTCACTATCCACTGCCCTACTAACTGACACCAACCACTGCCTTACTAACTGTCACCATCCACTGCCTTATTAACTGTCCCTATCCACTGCCTTACTAACTGTCACTATCCACTGCCCTACTAACTGACACCATCCACTGCCTTACTAACTGTCATCATCCACTGCACTGCTAACTATCACCATGCACTACATTACTAACTGTCATCATCTATTGCCTTACTAACTGTTACCATCCACTGCCTACGAACTGTCACTATCCACTGCCTTACTAACTGTCACCATATTCTGTCTTACTGACTGTCACCATCCACGGCCTTATTATCTGTTGTTGTCCACTGGCTTACAAACTGTCACCATCCTCTGCACTACTAAATGTAACCATCCACTGCTTCACTATCAACATCCACTGCCTACTAACTGTCACCATCCACTGCACTATTAACTGTCACTATTCGCTGCCCTACTAACTGACACTATCCACTGGCTTACTGTCACCATTCACAGCCTTACTAGCTGTTATTATACACTGCCTTATTGTCAGCATCCTTTGCACTGCTAAATGTCACCATCTGCTGCCTTACTTACTGTCACCATGCTCTGCACTGCTGTCACTATCCACTGCCTCAGTAACGTACACCATCCACTGCCTTACTAACTGTCACTATCCTCTGCACTACTTACTGTCACCGTGCACTGCCTTACTAACTGTCACTATCCTCTGGGCTGCTAAAGTTGACCATCCACTGACTTATTAACTGTCACGGTCCTCTGCACTACTGTCACCGTATACTGCCTTACTAACTGTCACCATTCACTACCCTACTTTAGGTCAGGGTCCGTAGTGTTCCCTCTTACATCAGCGCTGCGTGAAAGGGGTCTAATTCATTGTGGGCAACAACCAGGGCATTGTATTGGGGCAAGGAGAGAGAAAGAGAGAAAAAAAAGACACGGGTACCCTCTAGGACCAATGACCAATGTGAAGAGTTCCATAGGAGTTAAAGGAATGCATTAAAGGGATTGCATTTGCAGCAAGGTAAAAATGCAGCAAAAGTGCAACAGTGTGAAAGCAGCCCAAATGCTTTATTGTCAAGTGCAATTTTTCAATAAAATGTTTTACCTGTTAAAATTTATATATATATATATACACAGGGGAAACTCTAAAAATTAGAATATCGAGCAAAAGTTCATATATTTCAGTAATGCAACTTAAAAGGTGAAACTAATATATGAGATAGACTCATTACATGCAAAGCAAGAGAGTTCAAGCTGTGATTTGTCATAATTGTGATGATTATGGCTTACAGCTCATGAAAACCCCAAATCCACAGAAAATTAGAATATTGTGAAAAGGTGCAATAATCTAGGCTCAAAGTGTCCCACTCTAATCAGCTAATGTTGAGAGCCTCCATAGTAGGAACACATGTATATTAATACAGATGGATAGATTGAGGGCAGGTATGCCTGGAGGGCGCCTACCCCTCCTTTAAGGCACAGGAACACACTGGACACCCAGCAAATACGACAATGGCAGCAAAGGCAGTATGTAAAAGTGGATGAAAGGATGGGTCGCAAGCTAAGCTTCCTGGCCAGCCACTGTAGATAAATGGCCGGGGGGGGCTTCTAAACTCGGGAAGGCATATTAAAGCATTCTCTGGCTCCTGCACCCCATGCACTGGACTCAGCAGATCACAGATTGGAATACAGAGCCAATGAAATTGGCCCTGTACCATGTGATCACTGTGACCAATTACAGCATAGACACAAAGGCTGCATGGGCAGCATTGGACCCTTTTCCTGTCACAGCAATCAGCGAAAGGAAATCACCACTGAGAGGAAACTTTACTACAATCATTGGGACAGTCAAAGTGTAAATAAAAAAAAGATCACCCCACTACCCAGAGCAGTACAGTGTCATTATGGTGATATTGTACTGCTCTCTCTATTGATCAGAGACATTGGCTGCTCCATAGTGACATTGCATTGTTTTGGTGACCACATGTAAAAAACAAATCTATCTATCTATCTATCTATCTATCTATCTATCTATCTATCTATCTATATATCTATTCCCAGCAGCAGCTAAAAGTGGTAGCAATTGGTGACAAAAAAACTAATCAATTACAAGCTTTTACAGCTCTTCAACCTCAAATCTGAATGAGTCCTAATAGTGCAGCCAGTCTCAGTGTCTCCAATCACCAACACACCAGTCATACTGTCTCCAGACCAGTGAATCCAGCAACAATGTTCCTGATCGCTGCCACACCAGTACCATTGTCACCAGACAAGTGTATGTCAGCAACAGTGTTCCTGATTGCCACCACAAGTCTTAGTGTCACCAGACCAGTTGGCAACACTGTTCCTGATTGCTGCCACACTAGTCCCACGTCACCAAACCAGTGCAGCCTGCATCAGTGTTCCCTCTGCCTGTCACCTGTACTGATCCTGGCCTGTTTATTGACCACATTTCTGCCTGCTGTCTGAACTAATCCTTTGTTTGCTGACCATGTCTCTGCCTGCGGCCTGAACTCACCCATCTGCACGTCCCACTGACTGCATTCCAATGAGACTCCAGTCGCAGTCATCCCCTGCAAACAACTGCACTCTTGGAACTACAAGAACTCTTTTTCTTCCTTTCTTCAGCCTCCTGTACTTCCTGGCCATTGACTATGGCATTCTTCGGGGCAGCCACCTACAAGTAGGGTAGGCTTGATTGGCTTAAAGGAATGGGGACTACTAAAGGTGATGCTACATTCGGTACAGAGGTGACCGTTACAGTACACAGTTTTTATGAAACTCATTGGGTGGAGACTTAGCAGTGACATCATCACGCCCGCCGGGGTGCTGGATGCTGGATATGCCCTATGATTTTCTCTACTTGTGAGTAAATATCTGCTTTTTATAGCGTTAGGACTGCAGATAATTCTGGGGTGCCGTGACTTGGCCTCTGCAGCTTATGCATGTATTTGCAAATGTGTGCAAACTAAACCCCTGGTTTTAATGTGAACTGTTATACAGGATTATTTGTTTTGTGGCAGGTTTTGTGGTAAGTTAAGCTGGGTATTTTTCTTTGTTGTCGTTTGACAGCCCTCTATGCATCTAGGCTGTAAAAAGGTCTCTCATGTGGTATAGTAGAATGTGTTTTGGGGTGCAATTCTAAGTATACCTTTGCTGTGTGAGAAATAACTTGTTAATATGGCTCTCAGCCTACCCCATTTGCTAATTTATTGGTGGAACTGAGCCTCTGGGATGTGAGGCGATGAAATATCCGACAGCAAAATGTTATTCATGTTTTTCTGCTACTCATGATGGGTTTTCACGCATAGATTTGGGCCTTCGGAACATGACTATCCTGCCATATGTGTTTGATGCTGTGTATGAACCCAGGGCTCTATCTGACCATGCCCCTTTCTGGGTCAAGCTACAGGTGTGTTATATCCGCTCTCGTCAGCTGTGGAAGGTGAACCCTTTTTGGTTGACACTGTTTCCGGAGTCCAAGTTGATTCCGGGGTAGTTGTCAGACTTTCTGTAGCGGAATGAAGGCTTGTCCCCGCCAGGAATGGTTTGGGATGCGATAAAGGCCTTCCTGCGGGGCTTGATTATCCAGGAGATTTCAGCGGTTAAGCGCAGATCCTGGGAGTGGGAGGAAAAGGTATGGTTAGATGTTCAACAGCAGGAGGTTCAGATGATCCAAGACCCAAACCCCTGTAACCGCACCTCCTGGAAAGAGGACCAAGCACTTTATGAATCATTACTTACTCAAGTGGCAGATAAGAAGCAGTATTTTTTGCAACAAAAATATTTTGAGGAAGGGGAAAGTACGGGGCACCTTATTGCTCTTGTGGCGAAGTCACAACAAGCGGTGTGCACTGTAGACAAGATTGAGGATACTGATGGAGTGATCTGCACGAGTCATGCGGAAATCCTGAGAGTTTTTCATCACTTTTATGATGATCTGTTTGCTTTTAAAACTATAACTACCCATTCTAAGCTTTTGCAGTTTCTAGACACCTGCACTTTGCCTGTTTTATCGGAGACAGGCAGGCACCCCCAGTAATAGATCTCCGGGTTCAGACAGATTGCCATTTGAAATCTATAATAGATACGGTGCGCAACTCCTCCCGACATTACTCAATGCCCTGAATGCCACCATGGATGGAAATGGTTTGCCCCCCTCCATGAATGGAGCTGTTATTATAGTATTATTGAAGCCTGAAAAAGATCAATTAAAACCTGACTCCTACTGACTTATTTCTCTTCTGAATACAGATGCTAAATTATTGGCCCGGGTTCTAGCTACTAGACTGGTGCTGATTATTGGTAATATCGTACATAAAGATCAGTTGGGGTTTATTTCTTCTAGAGCGATGGCTAATAATATTCGTAGACTTTTTTTGAATTTGCAAATTCCAGTGGACAATCCTGGGGGAGGGCAATTTTATCTCTGGATGCAGCCAAGGCATTTGATAGTGTGGAAAGACTTTATCTATGGGAAGTATTGTCTGGATTTGGCTTTGGTCCCAAGTTCATTAGCTGGGTGCGCCTTCTCTATGCGGCCCCTAGTGCCCGAATCTGGGTTAACGGAGATTTGTCAGATTCATTGATGCCAGGCAGGGCCGTCCTCTCTTGCCCCTTTTGTTCGTTTTGGCATTAGAACCTTTAGCTGTTTTGGTGCGACAATCTCCGGACATCGTCGGTTTTACAAGGGGTGTTCTTTCGGAAAATATATCTCTTTATGCGGGTGACACACTGTTATATTTGAGCGATACTTCCACATCCTTAGATGCCTTTATGTCCCTTATTGAAAGCTTTAGTGGATTTTCCGGCTTTAAAATGAATTGGCATAAATCAGTGTTGATGCCCGTGGATCCTGTAGAACTCCCCCTCCCGGCCTGTGCACAACAAATCCAAGTAGTGTCTACATTTAAGTATTTGGGGGTGGTAGTATCTCCTGATCCTAAGCAGTATATTTCTCTTAATCTCCTAGATTGTAAGCTCGAAAGAGCAGGGCCCTCAATCCCCTCATGTTTTGCATTGTATTGGTATTGTTCTGTCACATGTTCTGTCCCCCTTTGTAATGTACAGCGCTGAGTGAACTATTGGCGCTTTATAAATACTGTATAATAATAATAATAAAATAAGTGTAACAGTTGATGCAAACTCCCTCTGTTGGTGGTGGGTAGGGTCAATTTAATTAAAATGATTTTGGCCCCGCAACTATATTTTTCATAATTCTCCCATATGGATTCCTAAAAAATTGTTTCATCACATAGAGACCCAGTTTAGGAGTCTTATTTGGAAAAAACAAGTGGCTAGGATAAAATTGTCCACGTTGCAATATGGCAAGAAGTCGGAGGGGTTGGCGGTTCCTGAGCCCAGACTTTATTTTCTGGTGGCTCAATTGCAGCAACTGGTTGGCTGGAATTTGCCTCATAATTCTAATCCCATTATTAGTTTGATTTCCCTTCCTGATCCCACCATTTTGGCTCTTTCTCATCTTGAGATGGCTCTACCGGTCATTCCATTCCAACTGCGGACCTCTTGAGGTGCGTCTGGAGTACGGTAAAAGTTTCCTTTCATATTATCTGCTTTCTTTCCTGTACTCCCTTGTGGAATAATCCACAATATGTAGAACTGGTTAAACTGGAGGTTTTTCATGACTGGAGGGATCATGGCCTGAGATTTGTATCTCAGCTGTATTCGGGGGCAATCCTAAAGTCCTTTTCTCAACTGCAAATGGAATTTACATTTATACATAAGCATTTTTATTGTTATCTTCAGTTACGCCATGCGATACAGGCTCAGTTTTCGCTCTCTAATCTCACATTGACAGACTCAGACGACTCATAAAAAGGGTATGATTTCTCGGGTATACTCCCAGCCATTGTCCACAGTACAGGATCAAGCTAGTCTCCAGAGCAGGGTACAGTGGTCCCGGGATATTGGAGAGTTTGCTGGAGATGTCTGGGATGATGCCCTGGAATCTGTTCCGGGAATTTCTCTTTCTCCCTCTCATAAATTGTCTCAATTTTTTATTCTCCATCAAGCGTATAGATCCCCTGTGCAACTGTATCTGTGAGGCAGGCGGGATTCACCTGATTGTCCAAGGTGTAGGGTCCAACATGGTGATTTCATTCATATGCTCATTCATTGCCCCAAGTTACATAGATATTGGAGTGAGGTTCTCCAACTTATTTCTCTAGTATCGCAATATACTGTTCCCCAGGATCCCTTGCATTGTCTTTTGGGGGCACTGGACCAAGAACTGTTCCAACCAGGAGGGTATATTATGGTATCTAGACTTTTATATCTGGCTAGGAACTTTAAAGCAAGGTATTGGTTATCGTCGGCTCCTCTGACTAGTAAGCAATGGATAGATAATGTTAATTCTTTACTCCCATGGGAGAAACGCACGTACTAACAACGCAATGCTTATCGTAAGTTCCAGCAGGTATGGTAAGGTTGGCTGGATATACCTGGGCTTGCCCCTACTCAATTGACAGTGGACCAACTTCTGCAGGTGTGATATTTTATATCAGGTGTGTGGCTCCACTCCGCCCCCTGGGGGAGTTCATGTGCATCTCCCGTTCTTTTTGATGAGACATCTCGGGTGAACCAGAGGTTGTTGTTGATGTGGGGTTTTTTTTGAAGACATGTTTTGGGCTTTGTTCCATTCCCCTATTTCTGTTTACATCTGGCCAGGAAGGAATAAGACGTAAAAAGGAAAAAGCAAGACATTGTCAAGAAAGTTTTGGATCCTTGTGGTCTCTGTTTTGTTTGATTACCATTTCTGTTATTCTGTTTATTACGGGATTTGCATTTCCACGTTGTTCTATTTATGTGTAATCCTGCTGTTGCATTAATGTCATTGTGGACTCTGTAAGTACTTTTCCATTTTCTCTATTATATTGGCAATAAAAGTTGTTTGAATTAAAAAAAAAATCTGGCCTAAATTTCTGAAAAAAATTATTTTTAAAGGCCCTGGAGCATCGGGACAATGGAATTACCCACAAAATTACCCCATTTTGGAAAAATGCCATGCCAAAGTGGAAGCTACAGTTCTAGATTCGGTCTCTAAATTTGATGATATGCTGCTTCTCTCTTAGTGATATCTAGTCCTTCCTTGTGAAGGCATTACCATTTTCATTTACATTATACCTTGGTTTGGTCCTGATAATATCCTCTCTGCCCCAGAAGAAGTCACACACCTCCTCGCCTCCCTCTCAATACCTTCCTCTGGTTCTTCCTATTCTCCTCCCCTCCTCTCTTTATTCTACCTTAACCCTTTTACCGTGGCCTTACACGGAACCCTCATGTAGTTCAAGGAAGTATTGCTCCACTCCCAGAGCTTGCCATGTCTCATCTCACCTTGTTATGCAACACTTTCAACTGTTCTCAATGGTTCCTAGTTAAATGTGTTTTATATTGCAACCCCTTTCTGTGGCAGGGCAACCTGCTCTCCCTTATCTCCCCCTCTTTTTTTTCTTTTCTGTTTTTTATTGTTTTGTTTTGTTCATATACATGTATTTGAGATGAAATTAATAAAATGTTTGAACAAGAAAAAAAACTCTATGGTGCAAAATATATCTATAAATGGAAAAATAAATATATACTGTGTGCAAACCTGAATATTATTATAATGTTAGATCTCTCAACCCAACATCACAATAATTGGATAATTCAGCAATAATTAATTATATACAATAATTCATGTATTCATGCTTATGTGACAATGTGTCCATAAAGAATGTATCCCAGTGTTTAAATGTCCAATAATTGATAAAGAGATGTCCTTATTAATCTCTTTAAACCATCTGTGTTATGCAACAACACTACCGCGTGAAATCCACCACCAGACGAAATGAATTAACTCACCAGAGCTCCATGCTGGTAATACTATAAACCAGGTAATACGCAGTGACTCTTACAACTCCTTAGCTGGATCCTCGTGTGCACATATGGAACTATATAGGAGGAAAGGAAGAGGAAACTTCATGGTGTAAAACCATAAAGACACTTTATTTCATTAAAAGATGTAAATCACACTCACAATGTAAAGTGTCATAGTGGACACTCACATAAAACCACATGCAAATATACAAACAGGTAAACTCCAGTCTCTGAAACAACTGGCAGCTCACCTGTGTGTGGTGACGTTACCTCCAAAAGCTCTGCCCTATGCGTTTTGTCATTTGACATCCTCCAGGAGCGTCATAGATATATTTTGCACAATAGAGTTTTATTTATACTTATTTATATAATTTTTTGGTATATAAAGAGGGTCAGCATATTTATGCTATTGGACTAGTGTGTTGAGGAGCACTGTTCTAAATAATTATTTATTTTGTCAGAAAAGTCATTTGGAAACAATTCAGATGTCAGGGAGAGGCCTCGTCGGTAAACAGACCAGGGTCAGTTAACATGGAAAGAAGAGGCATGATCAATCATGGCAGCAGGCAAATGATCAGCACAGATTTTAGAAACATGAAAACGGCAGGCTGTTAAAAATAAGGGGAACTAATATTTTAGTGACGTGATAATGTCGGAAGCAACCTCCGATGCATAAGCCTGGTTGGGAGGGACATTGGGGATAATGAACATCGTAGTCTCTCCTAACTCCATCTCTGCTACATACCAGTGATGATTTGTTCTATATAGTTGAGGAAGGTGGTAGGCTTTTTGATGACAAATGCATTGGAAAAAATAAATTGCAACTTTTTTATTCCAGTAGAGGGACTTTCTTGTTCATAAATCGGGCTGTAGCATCTGATCGTTTAAATCCCCCCCCCCATAAACCGATTATAATCATGGATACATTCAGGTTTTTGGATGGGATAGTGTCTTCTGTGAATTTCCACCAAGTTGTCATTGTGGATGGAGGACATGATGTACACATCTCTCTTATTACTCCATTTTACTTTCAACACTTCCCTGTTTCTCAGACTTGCTGATTCCCCCCTTTGTAGACTTGTGGTTACTAAACTTTGTGGGAAGCCCTTTCTGTTTTTTCGGGTAGTACTACAGGCAAAGGTTTTATCTAGGTACAGATGCCAGAAAAGGGGCAGACCTGTATGGTAGTTATCAAGGTATATATGATAACCTTTTTGGAACAATGGGAATGCCAGGTCCTAGACAATTTTATCACTTGTTCCGATGTACAGTGGGGATCGAAAGTTTGGGCACCCCAGCTAAAAATTTGTATTAATGTGCATAAAAAAGCCAAGGAAAGATGGAAAAATCTCCAAAAGGCATCAAATTACAGATTAGACATTCTTATAATATGTCAACAAAAGTTAGATTTTATTTCCATCATTTACAATTTCAAAATAACAGAAAACAAAAAAATGGCGTCTGCAAAAGTTTGGGCACCCTGCAGAATTTATAGCATGCACTGCCCCCTTTGCAAAGCTGAGACCTGCCAGTGTCATGGATTGTTCTCAATCATTGTCTGGGAAGACCAGGTGATGTCAATCTCAAAGGTTTTAAATGCCCAGATTCATCTGACCTTGCCCCTACAATCAGCACCATAGGTTCTTCTAAGCAGTTGTCTAGAAAACTAAAACTGAAAATAGTTGATGCTCACAAAGCTGGAGAAGGCTATAAGAAGATAGCAAAGCGTTTTCAGATGTCAATATCCTCTGTTCGGAATGTAATTAAGAAATGGCAGTCATCAGGAACAGTGGAAGTTAAAGCAAGATCTGGAAGACCAAGAAAAATATCAGACAGAACAGCTCGCAGGATTGTGAGAAAAACAATTCAAAACCCACGTTTGACTGCACGATCCCTCCAGAAAGATCTGGCAGACACTGGAGTTGTGGTACACTATTCCACTATAAAGAGATACTTGTACAAATATGGTCTTCATGGAAGAGTCATCAGAAGAAAACCTCTTCTACGTCCTCACCACAAAAATCATTGTTTGAACTTTGCAAATGAACATATAGACAAGCCTGATGCATTTTGGAAACAAGTTCTGTGGACCGATGAGGTTAAAATTGAACTTTTTGGCCGGAATGAGCAAAGGTACGTTTGGAGAAGAAGGGGCACAGAATTTAATGAAAAGAACCTCTCTCCAACTGTTAAGCATGGGGTTAGATCAATCATGCTTTGGGGTTGTGTTGCAGCCAGTGGCACAGGGAACATCTCACGGGTAGAAGGAAAAATGGATTCAATAAAATTTCAGCAAATTTTGGATGGTAACTTGATGCCATCTGTGAAAAAGCTGAAGTTAAAGAGAGGATGGCTTCTACAAATGGATAATGATCCTAAACACACCTCAAAATCACATCATTACATCAAGAGGCGTAAACTGAAGGTTTTGCCATGGCCTTCACAATCTCCTGACCTCAACATAATTGAAAATCTATGGATAGACCTTAAAACAGCAGTGCGTGACAGACAGCCCAGAAATCTCAAAGAACTGGAAGACTTTTGTAAGGAAGAATCGGCAAAGATACCTCAAACAAGAATTGAAAGACTCTTGGCTGGCTACAAAAAGCGTTTACAAGCTGTGATACTTGCCAAAGGGGGCAGTACAAAATATTAACTCTGCAGGGTGCCCAAACTTTTGCAGACGCCATTTTTTTGTTTTCTGTTATTTTGAAAGTGTAAATGATGGAAATAAAATCTAACTTTTGTTGACATATTATAAGAATGTCTAATCTGTAATTTGATGCCTTTTGGAGATTTTTCCATCTTTCCTTGGCTTCTTTATGCACATTAATACAAATTTTTAGCTGGGGTGCCCAAACTTTCGATCCCCACTGTAGGTTGGGCACTCGGAGGGCTGGAGCTGGGAGTCTTTGCCTTTGTACATGTGGAAGGCATGCACATATCCTGTAGCTCTTTCATAGAGTTGTTCATCTTCAGTCCATACCTAGCCCTTTTACTGGGAATGTATTGCTTGAATCCCAGCTGGCCAGTGAAGTGGACAAGGGTTTCATCCACACAAATGTGTTGATCAGCAAATATCTTAGCAAAAGAATTTATTAGGGGGCAGACTTTGTATAGTTTGTCATAGTTGGGATGATCTTAGGGAGGGCATTGTGAGTTATCATTTAAATGCAGGAATTGCATGATCAGATTATAGAGTGACTTGGACAATACAGTATAGCAGAATAAATGGGCACTTGATGGATGGGGTTGGTGGACCAGTAGGCATGTAATTTCTTTTTTTTGTAAGGCCCATGCTAAACGTAAGGCCCAAAAACTTAACTCCTCCACCGTGCGATGTCTCCATTGAAAAGGATGGGCATAAGATGTATTGGGATTGTTATCAATATATTGTTGGGCAAAAAGGTTAGACTGCTCCACAATGTATTGAAGTAAATCAGCAGGGAAAAACAAATTTAAAAAATCCATTTCAGAAAAAATTTTCAGCATTGGTCTGCACACCTGGCTGTGGGATTAAAGGAAGGATTGAAACTGATCCTGAGCTGGAAGGCAGCCATAATGGGTTTACCAGGCATCAGGAAGATATGTTTGGGCCCTAATTCTTGGGCTCTGGTGGGATATTCTAGTGCTGATACTGGGCCTTTCATCCTGGGGTCTAGACCCACTGGTGTTTGCTGATTGACTATTGGGGTGTATTATGTTGCTTGTGGTTGCCTGCTCTTCAGAACACTATATTCTTTTAGGAGAGACTTCTTCCTCCTCCAAATTCGGTCACTGACCCACTACTTTCTACTGGCTTGTATTCCGAATTAGAATTAGATGGTGAGAGCTCCCCGTTGCTCTCATCCATCATACTGATAATTTCATATGCCTTCTCAATAGTAAAATATTTCTTGGACATTGCGGCTCTGGTTATTGTGGCTGTATAACGGGTAAACTTCTGATAGGTGGCTGTGATGGGTACACTGCTGATGGGCGGCAGTGATGTCGACGGGTACACTGATTAGGCTGCACTGATGGGATGGCTGTGCTGACAGGTTCACTGATGAGTTGCACTGATGAGCTGCACTGACAGATCCACTGATGGGCTGCACTAACAGGTCCACTGATTGCTGCACTGACAGATGCACTGATGGGCTGCATTGACAAATCCACTGATGGGCTGCACTGACAGGTCCACTGATGGGCTGCACTGATGGGCTGCACTGACAGATCCACTGATGGGTTGCACTGACAGGTCCACTAATGGCTGTACTGACAGATCAACTGGTAGCTGCACTCTCAGACCCATTGATGGGCTGCACTGGTAGGTCCACTGATGACTGCACTGACAGATGCACTGATGGTTTGCACTGACAAATCCACTGATGGGCTGTACTGATAGGTCCACTGATGGCTGCACTGACAGATCCACTGATGGGCTGCACTGACAAATCCACTGATGGGCTTCACTGACATATCCACTATTGAGTCCACTTAGAGATCCACTGACAGATCCACTGATGGCACTGACAGGTACTCTTTATTAGGGGCAGTGTGGTGCACAGTAGTGAATGGGTTAACTGTTAACTCACTGTTCCCCAATCCTGGGTGAAGAGTAGAAAACAGGAATAGTGAGTTACCGCTGTTTGTTTATATTTATGATCGGTGTGGTAAAAAGCCAATTTCATTGGCTCTTAACCCTGAGTGGGGATGCGCTGTGTCTGAGAGAAGCAGCTTGGCAGTGATTGCTGCACTGCATGCCCCCAGGGGCGCGCACGAATGGTGTGATAGAAAGGACATCATATGGAGTCCACTCGAGAGAACTGCCCGGCCATCAATCTACTATAGGCCAAGCAGGAACGTGTTAGACACCACCACAGGAATTCTCTATCTTTCTAAAAAAAATTATAAAAAAATTTAATTTGGGTACAGTGTTGCATGACTAGTTGTCATTCAAAGTGAGAGAGTGCTGAAAGCTGAAAATTCTCCTGGGCAGCAAGGGGGGTGAAAGTGTTCAGTACTAAAGTGGTTAATTTGCACATGTGGGGAACTGTGTCAAACACTTTTGCAAAAATCCAAGTATACTATGTCCACAGCCAGTCTAAGTGTTTGCTTACCTCTTCGCAAAAAGAAATCAAATTTGTTTGAAAACTTCGGTCTTTCGTGAATCCATGCTGACTATTGCTTAACCACTTCCATACCGGACACTTTTACCCCCTTCCTGCCCAGGCCAATTTTCAGGTTTCAACGCTCTCACACTTTGAATGACAATTGCGCAGTCATACAACATTGTACCCAAACTAAAATTTTATGATTTTTTTCACACAACTAGAGCTTTCTTTTGGTGGTATTTAATCACCACTGGGGTTTTTATTTTTTGCTAAATTAACAAAAAAAGACCAAAAAGTTTGAAAAAAAAACACGTTTTTCTTTGTTTCTGTTATAAAAGTTTGCAAATAACTAGTTCTTCATAAATTTAGGCCAAAATGTATTCTGCTACATGTGTTTGGTGAAAATAACCCAAATTAGTATTTATTATTTAGTCTGTAGGAAAGTTATAGAGTTCACAAACTATGGTATAGATCTGAATATTGATCAATCCTGAAGTAATGACAGCCAATCTAATTTGTTGAGGTCCAAGAATGTCAGAACAGAACAGATATCCTCCAAATTACCACTTTTTGCAAAGTAGACGTAGTCCGACGTATTTCATAACAGGCATGGTGAGTTTTTTGAAGTTGTAATTTTTTTGTCATAATTTTTCAGAAATGAAGAAATAAAAAAAATACTTTTCACTATTTTTTTTTACATACTGTCACCAGTGCAGTGCAGCACCATCATATAACTGGCATGGCAGTGATCAGGGACACTAACTGGTGACAGTACGAAAAAAAAAATTTATCTTTTTTTTTTTTTTTTTTAATTTTTATTATATTTTGCTACATTTTTTTCTTTTTTTTAAGATTTTTTTTTTCATATTTCACTATGACCAGAGTAGTATAATGTTACCATAGTAACATTGTACTACTTTGGGGAAGTGATCAGTATTTTTTTTTTTACACAATTTGCTTATAGCAAAGAATTACTTTGCTATAAGCAAGCATTTACCTGAATGAAATCGATTAATTCAGGATTTTTTTTTTTGTGCTTAGCTGTGATTTGGCCACAGCTAATCACATGACACAAATGGGCTGTGATTGGCCCAGCTTGTGCATGTGATCGCTGTGACCATTCAGCTAGCCATGGCATGAAAGGAAGCCATCCATTGTATACAACTGTCATGTGACCTGCTGTGATTGGCCGGTGACAGATCGCGCCGCTGCGCGGCTCTGCAGGTGCGCAAACTGCGCATGCCTGGAAAGACATCCACCTGGAGGGACAAGGTGCTCGCCCGGCCGCCATCTGGCCATAGGCCTGGGGGGAACCGGTTAAAATAAACTGCTCAACAAAATTAAAGGAACACTTTTTAATCAGAGTATAACATCAAGTCAATTAAACTTCTGGGATATTGATCTGGTCAGTTAAGTAGCAGAGGGGGTTGTTAATCAGTTTCAGCTGCTTTGGTGTTAATGTAATTAACAACAGGTGCACTAGATGGGCAACAATGAGATGACCCCCAAAACAGGAATTGGTTTATAGGTGAAGGCCACTGACATTTGTTTGTCTACTCATCTTTTCTGACTGTTTTTCACTAGTTTTGCATTTGGTTAGGGTCAGTGTCACTACTGGTAGCATGAGGCGATACCTGGACCCTACAGAGGTTGCACAGGCAGTCCATCTCCTCCAGAATGGCACATCAATACACCACATTGCTAGAAGGTTTACTGTAGTTCCCAGCACAGTCTCAAGAGCATGAAGGAGATTCTAGGAGACAGGCAGTTACTCTAGGAGAGGACAGGGCCGTAGAAGGTTCTTAACCCATGAGCAGGACCGGTATATGCTCCTTTGTGCAAGGAGGAACAGGATGAGCACTGCCAGACCCCTACAAAATTACCTCCAGCAGGCCACTGGTGTGAATGCCTCTGACCAAACAATCAGAAACAGACTTCATGAGGGTGGCCTGAGGGCCTGATGTTCTCTAGTGGGCCCTGTGCTCACTGCCCGGCACCACAGAGCTCGATTGGCATTTGCCATTGAACATCATACGCTGGCACCCTGTGCTTTTCACATATGAGAGCAGGTTCATCCTGAGCACATGTGACAGACATGAAAGGGTCTGGAGAAGCCATGGAAAACGTTATGCTGCCTGTAAAATTGTTCAGCATGACCGTTTTGGTGGTGGGTTAGTGATGGTCTGGGGAGACATATCCATGGAGGGATGCACAGACCTCTACAGGCTAGACAATGGCACCCTGACTGCCATTAGGTATCTGGATGAAATCCTTGGAACCACTGTCAGACCCTATGCTGGTGCAGTGGATCCTTGGTTCCTCCTGGTGCACGACAGTGCCCAGCCTCATGTGGCAAAAATATGCAGGCAGTTCCTGGAGGATGAAGGAATTGATACCACTGAATATCCCCCACGCTTGACTGACTTAAATCTAATAGAAAACCTCTGGGATATCATGTTTCAGTCCATCCAACACCGCCAGGTTGCACCTCAGACTGTCCAGGAGCTCAGTGATGCCCTGGTCCAGATCTGGGAGAAAATACCCCAGGACACCATCCATCATCTCATTAGGAACATGCCCCGACGTTGTCAGGCATGTATACAAGCAGCACGTTGTGGCCATACAAACTATCGAGTACCATTTTGAGCTGCTGCAATGACATTTCAGCAAAATGGACTAGCCTGCTGCATCATTTATTCACTTTGATTTTCGAGGTGTCTTTGAATTCAGTCCTCTGTAGGTTGATAATTTTCTTTTCCATCAAACAATGGGCCATCCTTATGTTCCTAACACATTGCCCAGTCCATGTCAGTATAGATATCCAGTATGATATTTTTCCCCATTGAGATCTGATGTGTTTTCAAAGTGTTCATTTAATTTTTTTGAACAGTGTATTATTTTCTAGCAGAAATTCTTCTCTATGGTCTTTTATTAAACTCTCCAGTATCTTACCAACTATAATAGCTAAACTACCCAATCTGTAGTTGCTTAGTTAAGACTTTGATCCCTTTTTAAATATAGACACCACATTGGCCCTATGCCAATCCAGTGCTACCATGCCAGTCATTAAGGAGTCTCTAAAAATTAGATACAATGGCTTAGATATACATAGCTCAGCTCTTTGTAAGCCATCTAGTCCAGGTGCTTTATTTACCTTTTGAGCCATTATAGATAATTTGAGGCTATGTCAATACTAAACCCATAAAAGCGGTAGTAAACTGCAACCTTTTTTTTTTTACTTTCTTTTCTTTACCTTAGAATGAAGCCCTCCAGTGGTGCACCATCATCAATGACAGGGCTTCCATCTTCACCTGGTCTTCCTTCCGGGTTCGCGTGCTCTGGCCGTCTGACTGGCTGAGCCACTATGATGTCACTCCCGCACATGCGTGAAGGTTGCCACCTCATTCCTTTAAAAATGAACACATATTAATTACACAGGTTCTGAGGCTAATTTAATGCAGATAAGGCTCTAGGTGAGTTTAATTACCACCTTAATCAGCCACAGAACCTGTGTAATTAATACATGTTCGGTTTTAAAGGGATGAGGTGGCAACCCTAGCATGCGTGTGGGAGCCATGGCACAGAACTCTGAAGGGACAGCACAGGTATGCATCATCACCAGCTGCATGCAGGTATGCGTCACCGGCTGCATGCAGTGTGAATATCTCCTAAAACATGCAAGTTTAGGAGATATTCACTGTTCCTACAGGTAAGCCTTATTATATGCTTACCTGTAAGTACACGTTTAAGAAAAGACTTCACTTCTACTTTAAGGACTTGAGCTTTCCAATTTTCCTTTGTATACACAGAGCTAAAGAAGTTATTTAATACATTTGCCATCTTTTGGTGCTATCCTCCTGGGTCTCTCTTTGAAGGAGTAGCATCAGTTAGTCTAAATGTCTGTTGAGCACTCTTAGCACAGCCTCCATTCGTATCACCTGTACAGAACACAAATCTGGCAGATCTAACAATTGCTGTGTCATTTTCTTTTTCCAGAGCTCTAGCAACTTTGAGTCACTCAGTTTGAATTTGAGAGTAGAAGCTGCATATCTGACTTGGACTCTACACACTTTAGCATAGAGGTTAACACCATACACAGTACCAGTTAGCTACAACTTGGTGAGGACCACTTATGATAGGATGAAGAGAAGTATTTTTCACAGTTACAACTGTATATAATTCCAGTCCTTTCTCTCAGGAATCACCATCTCCATCCTTCTTTGTTCATCATCTCTTCAAGAGTTTCCATGAGGACATAACATCCATCCCCAAGCAGCGTGGGGGCAATACTGGAGGCTGCTGTCTGCATTCTCCCTCCCCTTAGTCAAATTTCCACCCAGTATTTATTGATATGATACACCACCCCATGCCAATAGCTAATAGAGAGGACATTAAAGAGCTCTTAAAGTTCAGATGGGATATCAAATTGCCCAAGAGAAACAGTCTGACCTCCTTCAAGAAACTTCAGAAAAGCACTATATACTGCTACATACAGTGAAGGAAATTAGTATTTGATCCCTTGCTGATTTTGAATGTTTGCCCACTCACAAAGAAATTATTAGTCTAAATATTGAATGGTAGGTGTATTGTAACACTGAGAGACAGAATAGCAACAAAAAAATTCAAAAGAAATGCATGTCTAACAAATTATGCACTGATTTGCATGTTCATGGGGGAAATAAGTATTTGATTCCCTTCACAAAACATGACTTAGTACTTGGTGGTAAATCCCTTGTTGGCAATCACAAAGGTCAGATGTTTCCTGTAGTTGGCCACCAGGTTTGCACACATCTCAGGAGGGATTTTGGCCCACTCCTCTTGGCATATCCTCTCCAAGTCTTTAAGGTTTGGTGGCTGACATTTGGCAATTCAAACTTTCACCTCCCTCCTTCAATTGAATTAAGGTCTGGAGACTGGTTAGGCCACTCCAGGACCTTAATGTGCTTCTTCTTGAGCCACTCCTTTGTTGCCTTGGCCATGTGTTTTGGGTCATTGTCATGCTGGAACACCCACCCATGACCTATTTTCAATGCCCTGGCTGAGGGAAGAAGGTTCTCACCCAAGATTTGACGGTACATTGCCTCATCCATCGTCCTCAAGTGTAGTTCTGGGATGATTCCTCACTGTTCTCATGATCATTGACACTCCACGAGGTGAGATCTTGCATGGTGCACCAGACCTAGGAAGACTAACAGTTTTTTTGTGTTTCTTCCATTTGGGAATGATTGCACCAACTGTTGTCACCTTCTCACCAAATATTTAAATATTTATTGGTTTTTCAGATTAACAAGTTATACAAATATATCCTTTATAAAAACATAGTCACAATGTCAAGAACTTTAATCTTTTCATCTTTTCCCCCTCCCAGACCCCCCCTCCTACCTGTTCACCACCCACCCCTCCAGCCCCCCCCCCCCCCACGACTCTGAAATTTCCTATTACTTTCAAGGGATCCCAATCTCGACAAAGGAAGGAGCGAGTAAAAACCTTATTCTATATTAATCCCCCATCAATTCCAAATTTTACTTTGACTTTTTAAATTCATCCCATTTGTTCCATCTTATATCGTGACTCTCCATCTTATCTTCATTCATATGGTAACGTTCTTCCAATCTACATATTTGATCTATCCTGTCAACCCAATCATTTATTTTTGGCACCTCCTGTCTCCTCCAAAACTTGGGTATCAATCCCCTTGCTGCGTTTAAATAATACAATAAACCAGATTTTTTATATTTTTTGACTGAAAGCTTGGTACTGTGAAAAAGGCAAGTCTCTGGGTCTTTTATTACTTCTACCTCTGAAATTGTTTGAATCAAACTTACTATTTTTTCCAATACTGTTGGATTTTAGGACATTCGCACCACATATGATACATTGTGCCTCTACCTCCACATCCACGCCAACACAAAGGTGAATTATCTCCTCTCAATCTATGTGCCACACTCGGTGTGATATACCATCTTGCCAAACACTTAAAATTCATCTCAACCTCCTTCATATTTACATTCCCGTGAATTATTCTATACATTTTCCTCTGTTTTTCCGCATCTAGTGTTATTCCTATATCCCTTTCCCATTTTTCTATAAAGGAGGCCTTATATCAGTGTTTATTTCAGTGAGAATCTTATATATTTTAGAAGTTCCATGTTTCCCATCCCCCCATGTATCTAACAAATGCTCAAAAGGGTTCCAATCCTTTCTTATTCTTAAAGGCTTTGGAAGCTTCCCTATAAAGTGTTTCAATTGAAAGTAATGCCACTCATCAATTTTCGTGAAAACATCTTTTTTTTCCAGTTCCTTAAGTGATTCTATTTCCTCCTACACCATTATATCCCTTAATTGTGCGTCTTCCTTCTTTATCCACTTCTCTGTGATACCTTCTTTCTTCTAAGGGCATTAATAATGAACTAAATTCCCATCCCATCTGTTTGTGTAAAGCATCCCACACTCTTAAAACATTTAATGTGAACAAGCTTGTGCTATCTACTAATCCTTGGTATTGTGGAGGTAACCATACGATTCTACTTAAATTGGTACAACTTAATGTATTTTCTATTTTAACCCAACTTTTCCCTTTTGCATTATGTGTCCAATCAAAAATCCTCACCATTATTACCAAGCTATAGTATCTTTTCAAGTCTGGTACTCCCAGTCCACCTTTCACTTATTTCTACTTAAAATTCCATAGCTTATCCTCGGTTTTTTATTCCTCCAAATAAATCTTGTTAACATTTTTTTAATTGTTCTAAAATATACTTCTGGTAATTTAATTGGTTTCATTTGAAATTTACATAGAATTTTTGGAATGATCACCATTTTTATTAAATTTATAGGTCCTATCCACGATGGGGTACCCCCTCCTAATTTCCTTAGTTCATCCTTAATCTCATTTAACAAAGGGATGTAATTAGTTTTATACAATTTCTTGTAGGATACAGTTAGTTTTATACCTAAGTATTTTAGTTCTTTTCCTCGCCAAACGAAGGGGAATTCCTCCTGTAATCTATTTTTCTCACTACTTGGAAAATTTATATTTAAAAATCTCGGTTTTTGTTGGATTAATTTTTAAATTTGATATCTCCCCGTACTCTTTCAGTGCTCTCATTAAATTTGGAAATGTTATCCTTGGGTTTCCCACATAGAACAGCATATCATCTGCTTAAGCTGCCACCTTATTCTCTGTGTCTCCTATCCAGATTCCTTTTATATCTATATTATTCCTTATTGTAGCTAATAAGGATTCTAATGACAAAACATACAGAAGTGGAGACAGGGGACAACCCTGTCTTGTTCTGTTTTGCATCCCAAAATACTCTGATAATTCCCCGTTGACCATGATTGCTGCAGAGGGTTGACTATATAATTTCCTTATCCATTCTCTCATTCTCAGACCCATCCCCAATACTTCCAGTGTATCCAACATATATCCCCAATCTACTCTATCGAAAGCCTTTTCAGCATCAATCGAGAGAACCACCCCAGGAGTTTTTCTTGCCTACTTTTTTGTATGAGAAACAATTATTTCAGTCCATTATCTCTACCCTCTCTCCCTGGGACAAATCCTACTTGATCTATGTGTATCCATTCCGGTATATGATCTTTTACCTATTTGCCAGAACTTTTGCATATAGTTTAGTGTCTGTGTTTAATAAGGAAATTGGTCTATAACTTGAACAGTGAGTATCATCTTTTCCTTCTTTATGAGAACTACATGTGCTTGTAGGGATTCCTTCCTCATTTCCATCTCTTCACCCAATGCATTCATATATATCCTCAATTTAGGCACTAATAGTTCTTTATATTTTTTATAATACCTCACAGTAAATCCATCTGGCCCTGGGCTTTTCCCCGCTATTGTACTTTTTAATGCTGTTTGTATTTCTTCCTGCGTTATTTCTAATTCAAGAGATTTTAATTGTTCCTCACTTATTTTCGGTAGTCCCGCCTTTTTTAAGTATGTCTGTCTTTTTCTATTTGTCCTATCTCTTCTTTATTTCTAGAAATGTGGGTAATAATATTATATAGGTTATTATAATATTCTTTAAAGACTTTAGCTATTTCTTTAGTTGAATACATTAATTTTCCTTTGGGATTCCTTATTTTCTCTATATAGTTCCTAGTTTTCTTTTTTCTCTGAGCTCTCATTAAATACTTTCCTGGCCTGTCTCCCCATCTATATCTCTCACTTATTTTATTAAATACTCTTCTCTTCTTCCAGGAAATTATTTAATTTATTCTCTTTTATTTGTTACCCTCTGCATAATCTCTTTTGTTACTCTATGTTTGTGTGTCTGTTCTAGCTCACAGAGTTCCCTAAGAAGCGTATTCATTTTTTCTCTTCTTTCCCTCTTCTTCTTTGCTCCTATGGCTATCAGAATTCCTCTAATTTATGCCTTATGGGCTTCCCACACCGTTGCCACAGACACTTCTTCCGAATCATTCTCTTCAAAGAATTGCTCTATTTCTTTTTTAATTTTCTCATCAGTCTCCTGATCCTGAAGAAGTGTTTCATTTAATCTCCAACCATTTCCCCCCTTCTGCTCCTCCCCCCATAGTAGTTGCATTGTGACAGGAGAATGGTCCGATATTGACATCACTTCTATTTTTACTTTGACCAAAGACTCAAGGAGTCAATGTTCCAGCAATATATAATCCAATCTTGAATACTTCTCATGTGCATGTGAGTAAAACGTATAATCTCTGTCCTTCATATGCTTAATTCTTCATATATCTACAATTTGACATTGATATATCATTTTTTTCAAGGATCTCAGAGATCTACTTTCCTCTTTCTGCACAGGAGAAGTCATGTCTATCTGAGGATCCATACAAAGATTGAAATCTCCTGCCACAATTAAACTACTTTTTTTTAAATCCCCAAATTTTTTAAGAGTGTCTTTTAGGAATATCTCTGTTTTTTTGTTCAGGCAATAAATATTTGCTAGTGTGCAATCTATTTCTTGTAGTTTTCCCTTCAGAAACAAAAACCTGCCTTCAGGGACTACCAAACTATCTTCCAATTTAAACCTTATATTTTTTGCAAAACCTATTGCCACTCCTTTAGCTCTTCTAATTGGGGAATCTGCATAAAACCACATTGGATAATATCTGGAGTTCAATTGCACATTTGTTTCTGGCCCCAAATGTGTCTCCTGTACAAAAACCATTGAGGACAATCTATGCTGAATCTCTTTAAATATCCTAAATCTCTTCCCAGGGCTATTCAAACCATTAACATTATAAGTCACAAAGTGAATTTCTTCCATTCTTCCCTATTCCTCCTATCCTTTTCCTCCATCCCCACTCTCATCCTATCTTGCCCAAAACTTCTCCTTCATTCCCTAAAACTTCTCCAAACTATTGTATCTCCCACTATATATATTAGGCTTTGGACTTCACAGGCATATTAAATTTGTCAGTTTTAGCCGCTCTTTCATGCTGACAGGCTGGTGTCCGTAGCTCCTCTCTCCTGCTACTACAGCACCATGTTGCAGCTCCGAGGTCTACAATCTTGTCCCTGACATCCTTGGACAGCTCTTTGGTCTTTGCCATGGTGGAGAGTTTGGAATCTGATTGTTTGATTACTCCTGTGGACAGGTGTCTTTTATACAGGTAACAAAATGAGATTAGCAGCACTCCCTTTAAGAGACTGCTTGTAATCTCAGCTTGTTACCTGTATGAAAGACACCTGGTAGCCAGAAATCCTGCTGAATGATAGGGGATCAAATACTTGTTTCCATCATGAACATGCAAATCAGTGCATAATTTATTAGACATGCATTTCTTTTGAATTTTGTGTTGCTATTCTGTTTCTCAGTGTTACAATACACCTACCATTTGATTTTTTTGAATGATCAATTCTTTGTGAGTGGACAAACATTCAAAATCAGCAGGGGATCAATACTTATTTCCTTCACTGTAATTAGTGCCCAGTATCACTGGAGCTGTGTAGGAATCATCTGTGTCAGGGCAGAAAAGAGACATGATCTCAATAGTAAGAACACCCTTGTTTTCTGTCACAGTTACTTGCAAACTTATATAAACAGGCAATGAACCAGTGTTCAGTCCCCACAATTTCATTCTATTCTGCTCAAATACTTCTGACAGAATGCATGATAAATAGGCATAACTTGGAAGCCTTTGTCAAATATAGCTGGGGTTGTATGCTCATTGACATTGATTTTAACTATAGACTTAGAGCCTATGAGGGGTCCTTTTGGCTTTGTCCTGTGTGACAGTGCAAGGCTCTGTCACTATGGAAATGGCCAAGGAAAAGACACAGAGTTTGCATGTCTGCTGACTGCAGGGCTACAGAGGGCTAGTTTTTTTTTAGGATAAAACTGCTTTTGCAGCTTTCTCTGGATCTTGGCATTGCCAAATGGGGCTCTGGTTGGAGATTCCTAAGAGTTATGGGTAGGACAGAATCTCCAACTCAGTGTCTGGGCGTTGTGGACAACCAGCAGGGTGTGTGCCCAGGTGCACACAGCCCTGATAATGATGGGCTGGTGAAAGCAGTAAGTGGTGGCAGTTGGAGCTGTTTGAAGGACAATCAGGACATTGTTAGTTCCTGTTGGAGACTACAACCCATGTGAGGGGGATTCTGGGCTCAAGTACTAGGAAAGTCTGGCCAGCTCAGAAAGACTAGGAGACCAAGAGAGGGTCTGGGGGACTGAGGAAACTTCAGAGGCCAGTGAGTACAGAGGGGCTGGAGAGAATTTGGAAGCCTCTGGTGGGTGCAAGTTGGAGATACTGGGAAAACCCTGTCAAGAGGCCATGTGGGCCTGAACAGCAAGGTGCTGTCACCTATGTCAGAGAGAGATCCTGGATAGCAAATGGACTGGGAGACCAAAACAAACAGAGATACTGCTGACCAGAGAGCCAAGTGGCCTGGTATTTTTCATTTATGTTTGCTGAATGAAATTGAAACCCCTGCATGGGATTCCTGGATGGATTTGTTTTCTCCCTTTTAATAAAATTAGGCTACCAAGGCCCTTAACTATAATGCCTGTGTGACATGGACTTACTGTACAAAAATTGCATCTACCACTGAACCAATCATTCTCCATATTACACCTGAAACACCCACATCTGCATCTTCACTTCTGTACAGGGAATGTCACCCTTAGCACTGTTCTCCCACAGTCCTCATGATACTATTTTACAGAATGGCCAGTGTGACCACATCTGAAACACCTTTGTGAATCCCTCCCCCTCTCTGAAATAACTGGTTCAGCAGCTGAAGATTTGGATTGGAAAGACTCAGAATGGTTTCTTTGGGGTATATTAGAATGGTGGTCACCTTTTGGAGCACTTAACACTGTTTTAGGAGTAGAAAACTGAATATCAACCTCCTGTTTTTTCACTAACGTCATTAACTCATGGAGAGAAAGAATTCTGTCAGATAACAATATTTTGAGGAGCTGTGTAAGTGGATGATAAGGCAGTAAACCTCTTACTGACTGGTTCTCACACAGTCCACTGCAGGAGGTATAGCAGTGCAATGCACTAAATGTGACAAAAGCAACTGTAATTGAATAATAAAAGTGGAAACCTCTTCCCCTTCTTTCTGATGAGACATACAGTAGTCCACAACCATCTGTTCATGATGATAGTATGGCTCAAAGTTATCAAACAGTACTCATATGTAATCCATTGAACTTCCTCCCTAGTGAATGTCTTGATATAGGTGAATTTATTTCATAGCTGGGGGACCGCAGACTTTCAGTGACACACTGATGCTTGTCTTCTTTTGAACAGGACCACTTCATTAGACATTGGAGACTGTGCTCTTTCCAGACTTCAAAACTCTCTTCACAGGAACAATACGAGGAAACACTTTTAACTTCCTGTAATATGGATGGGGGGGGGGGGGGTTTGACCCTTACCAGACAGAATACTTCACTTAACCTGCAGGTAAATAAAAGAACCAGAACCTTTGCTAAGTGGAGGAGTGGATTTGATAACAAAGTTGGCAGTGCCTCTGTGAACAAGTCATCTAGTCAAAATAACTGGGAGCAGAGGAACTACTGCAACCAGCATATAACATTAACCATAAGTATATAGATGCACACACCAGTATGGAGATAATACCAGCTTTATATAAGAAACAATTAATAATTTTACATGCATCCAAAGTACAAACAGGTATTATCAGCAAAAGTCCTGGTGGAATTGTGCACATATACTATACCTGGGTGTGCTATTGTAGGGGTGTTCACCTGGTGGTAGTACTTCACAATGAGTTCAGTTTATGCCAGAAATTCTATTGAAGGGCTTGCTGGTCCACTTTTATTACCAAAACGGAAAAAGTTCACAGAGAAAATCTCATGCAGGGGACACCACCATCAACACAAGCGGAAATGATGTTCAGCCTCATGACTCTCTCTAACAGTTCCACTGCTGTGGCCTTGGTCCTCCAGACCATTTAACACAGTACCTCAGTGCTTCCATACAGACTCTGTACCTCAGCTCTTTTCCAGCTCCTTGCTACTCTGTCACTAACTGCATCTGCACTGTTTAGACATACAAGCTCTAGCTGCCTGTGCAGCTTCTCTGTCTCCTGGAGAAGGATTGGAGTCCTCCTGACCCTTATTCAGAGACTTCCTGTCTCTTGGGTGGGGCCCTGCATTTTTGTTAGGTCCTAGATTATAAAGTCTGTGAATAAATGCACTCCTAGGCTGCTGATTTCTGGCAAGATCCTAACACAGGATTGAAGACTCCTTCCCTCCCAAACAGGGGCGGACTGACAACTCATGGGGCCCCCGGGCAATAGGGGATCATGGGGCCCCTGTTTCCTTGCCCAAACTCAAAAAAGCCTATGAAAAAGGTACCAGGGGCATCTCATGGGGCCCCCTACTGACCCCGGGCCCTCGGGCAGTGCCCGAGTTTCCAAATGGTCAGTCCGCCCCTGCTCCCAAAGCACTGTGAAGTCTCTGAGCTCCAAAGACCTCATTCCGAAATTACAAAACTCAGCTAAAGATGAAAGACCACCTTTCTGCACTCAGGAATGACATTCTGGGGTCCCTCAAGTTGTATTCTTGAGAACCCTGTGTTTTCTCCTATGTTTTTTGACAGTGGTGGGGCCTTACATTGCTGAAATAGTAATAAAAATAGCTCCAGATAATATAGTTACATAGTCACATAGTTGGTAAGGTGTAATAAAAACACCAGTCCATCCCGTTTAACCTGTCTTAGTGTGTGTGTGTGCTCATGTCAAAATTCATTGCCCGTATCCCTGTATACTGTGTTTGATAAGATGCCCATTCAAGAAATTTTTTAAAACAATTAGTACTTCTCGCTGACACCACCAATTGTAGAAGTGAATTCCACATCCTTACCACCCTGACAAACCTCCCTACGCAGTTTAACCACTTCAATACAGGGCACTTTTACCCCTTTCTGCCCAGGCCAATTTTCAGCTTTCAGCGCTCTCACACTTTGAATGACAATTGCGCGGTCATGCAACACTGTACCCAAACCAAAATTTTATCATTTTGTTCATACAACTAGAGCTTTCTTTTGGTGGTATTTAATCACCACTGGTGTTTTTATTTTTTGCTAAATTAACAAAAAAAGACTGAAAATTATGAAAAAATACCCACGTTCTTCTTTGTTTCTGCTATAAAAGTTTGCAAATAAATAATTGTTCTTCACAAATTTAGGCCAAGATGTATTCTGCTACATTTCTTTGGTGAAAATAGCCCAAATCAGTATTTATTATTTAGTCTGTAGGAAAGTTATAGAGTTCACAAACTATGAGATACTGTATATCTGAAAATTGATCAATCCTGAAGTACTGACAGCCAATCTAATTTCTTGAGGCCCAAAATGTCAGAACAGTATAGATATCCCCCAAATGACCCCTTTTTGCAAAATAGACAGTCCGACGTATTTCATAAGAGGCATGGAGAGTTTTTTGCAGTTATGATTTTTTCGTTATAATTTTTCGGAAAATTAAGAAATGAAAATGTAATTTTACATACTGTCACCAGTGCAGTAGGCCGTCATCATATAACTGGTGTGGTGGTGATCAGGGACAGTGACTGGTGAAAGTACGAAAAAAAAATGATAATTTTTTTCAATTTTGTTTTTTTTTTTTATTAAATTTTTTTCTCTTTTTTTAAGATTTGTTTTTCATATTACACTATAAACAAAGTAGTATAATGTTATCATAGTAACATTGTACTACTTTAGTGAAATGATCAGTATGTTATTTTTACACAATTTGTTGCTTATAGCAAAGAATTTCTTTGCTATAAGCAAGCATTTAACTGAATGAAATAGATTAATTCAGGTTTTTTTGTTCCGATTAGCGATGATTGGCCATGGCTAATCACGTGACACAGATGGGCTGTGTTTGGCCCATCCTGTGCATGTGATCGCTGTGACCATTCACAGCTAGATACACTTGTATACAATGGATGGCATGAAAGGAAGCCATTCATCGTACACAACTGTCATGTGACCTGCTGTGATTGGTCACAGCAGGTCACATGGTACTGGCAACCGGACCGGTACACAGATCTTTCATCGGCTGTGTCCGAGGTACATGACCGGTTACAGATCTTGCCACAGCGCAGCCCTGCGGGCACGCGCAATGCGCGATTCTGGTAGGATGTCATATGACACCCTCCCGCAGTGGTGTATTTTGGTTTTGTGCTGCCCTAGGCAAGACTAAAATCGCGCCCCCCATCTAAATTTTCCCCACCCCTTCCTGTTTAGGGCCCACCCCTTCATCTGTAAACTCCACCCCTTCCACTTTAGGCTCCACCTCTTCCTATTAGAGCTCCACCCCAGGAGATGGTCAGAGACTGAGGACAGAATACAGGAGACGGTCAGAGACTGCAGACAGGATACAGGAGAGAGTCCCCACAACCCCTCCCCTTGCATCAGGGTCCCCAAGTTCCCCCTCCTTAAATCAGGGTCACCGGAGTCCCCCCTCAACATTAGGGTCCAAACCTCCCCCAATAAATCAGGATCCCCTTTAAATCATGGTCTCCAGAGTCGTCCCACCTTATGTGCATCAGAGTCCCCATAGCCTAACCCCTTATATCAGGGTCCCCCAGAGCCCCCTCCTTAAATTAGGTTTCCCAGAGTCCTCCCTCCTTATATTAGGATCCCAAAAGTCCCCCACCCCAATACATCAGGGTCAGTCCTTTACATCATGGTCTCCAAAGTCCCCACACCTTACATCAGGGTCCCCATAGGCATTTCCTTTACATCATGGTCCCCCAGAGCCCCCCTCCTTAAATTCGGGTTCCCATAGTCCCTACCACTTACATCAGGGTCCCTAGAGTCCCCACCAATACATCAGGGATCACCTTTACATCATGGTCTCCAGAGTCCCCCCACCCATAGACCCTCCCCATACATCAGGGTCCCCCAGAGACCCAGATCCCCCTCCTTAAATAAGTTCCCCTCTTCCGGTACATCAGGGTCCCAAAAGTGCTCACAATACATCAGGGTCCCCCTATACATCATGGTCTTCAGAGTCCCCCACCATCAGGGTTCCTAGAGCCCATTCTCTTTAATTTGGTCCCCAAAAATGGACCCTTACCTCAGGGTCCATTGTCCCTTACCTCAGGGTCCATTCCATTAATTCCTCCAGGCAGCTACAGGAGCTGGAAGAAGTCCTGTCCTTGCCGCCCTCCTCCTCTGAATGTCATGGCCTGGGGGCGGGGCAAGCGCCTGATTGGTTGCTAGGACCACTGATGTCCTAGCAACCAATCACATGCTTTTCCCGCCCCCACTAGACCTGAAAATGACAACACAGGGCAGTGGCATGGGAAGCCGCCCCACCACCCGAACACAGCAGAGCCACGCCCCATCCAAGCACGCATGAGAATGCCGCCCCTCCTGAACACAGCCATGCCTGCCCGAGCACAGCCGAGCTGTCCCCCGATTGAGCACACACGAGAACGCCCCCCCCCCTCCAGAACACACATGAGAATGCCCCCCCGCTCAAGCACAGCCGAGCTTCCCCCCCCGCCCAAGCATACACAAGCCTGCCCCCCCTTCCCAAACACAGCTGAGCCTACACCCCCCTCCCAAACACAGCCAAGCCTGCACCCTTTTCCCGAACACAGCCAAGCCCGCCCCTCTGCCCGAGCACGCACGAGCCCGCCCTCCCTCCTGACCACAGCCGAGCCTCCCCCCCTCCCGACCACAGCCGAGCCCGTCCCCCCGCCCGAACACACACGAGACGGTCCCTTCTGCCTGGGGGCGATGCCGCCCCCCTGAAAAATGCCGCCCAAGGCAGCTGCCTTGTTTGCGTCACAGCAGATACGCCCCTGCCCTCCCAGAGGGATAAAGTGTTCACCCGGCCATCATTTGATTATAGGCCGGTCAGCAAGTGGTTAAGATTAAATGGCTTCTCCTCCAAATTCATTGAGTGTCCACGTGTCTTTTTACACCTCCTTAGACTGAATAGTGTATTCCCTATGCTAGAATCTCCATTGAGGTATTTGAATATCGCTACTTTACATTTTTCAACATTAAACCTCATTTGCTATGTATTTGCCCACCTTATTATTTTATTGAGGTCTTCCTGTATGATTTCTATATCTTCCTGTGATATTATTGCCCTACTTAGCCTTGTTTCATCAGCAAACACTGATATTGAGCTATGTATACCAACCTTTATATCATTTACAAAAAACATTAAACAGAATTAGTCCCAGGACAGAGCCCTGGGGTACCCCACTTACCACTTCAGACCAGTCTGAGTACTGACTATTTATCACCACACGTTGGATGCGCTCTTGTAACCAGTTTTCTATCCATAAACAAAACCTGTGGTCCATGTCTACACACCGCAGTTTGTAAATTAAGCGTTTATGGGGGACTGTATCGAACACTATCGCAAAATCCAGATACACCAAATCCACCGCTCTTCCTTTATCAAGATGGCAGCTCACTTCCTCATAGAATGTTAACAGATTGGTTTGGCAAGAATGATAATAATAATAATAAGACGAAGAAGAAGAATATGTGCTGATTTTACTGTTTTCTTCTGCAAATTCTTGGATATAATTCCTTAGTATCCCCTCCAATAGTTTACATACTATTGATGTTAGACTGACTGGTTGCAGCAAAGTTCAGTTGCAGGGGCCCCTGAGGACGATCATGATGCAGGGTTCGCTGTCACTGTCAGCCAGTCTATCTACTCTGCATCTTATTTCATAGTATTTTCTAATCTGTCATGCATCCAGACCTTTCACTACCAGAAGTGGCTGTCTGATGCCTACCCTAGCTCTAGCCTATGCTGATTATTGAACCCTAAGCTAAAGCTAGCTATAGAATCCCAGACCAGAAGGGACAGTGTTAACGAAAATAATAAGAGCTGTATGTAAACACTCTTGTAATAGACAGTAGACATGTGCAGAGTGGAAAAAAATTATTTTAGTTTCGGATCAATGTGGATTCAAATTATTCGAATCAATTTCAAATTGAAAATATTGAATCAATCCAAATTGATTGTGAAGAATAGCTGGTTCTATTCTATTAGAAATTTGAATTTCAGCAGACGGTTATAGTCTTTCTGTTTTATTTTATTCTAATCCAGGGGTGGGCAAACTTTTTGACTTGAGGGCCGCAATGGGTTCATATATTGGACCCAGGGGCCGGACCAAGAGTAGATGAATGATGTGTATGTGTCATCCATAGTAAGTATAGTAATATTCCCCCATAGTAAGCATAGTAATTCATCCCCTATAGTAATTCATCCCCCATATAGTAATTCATCCCCCATAGTAATTCATCCCCCATATAGTAATTCATCCCCCATAGTAATTCATCCCCCATATAGTAATTCATCCCCCATAGTAATTCATCCCCCATAGTAATTCATCCCCCATATAGTAATTCATCCCCCATAGTAATTCATCCCCCATATAGTAATTCATCCCCCATATAGTAATTAATCCCCCATATAGTAATTCATCCCCCATAGTAATTCATCCCCCATAGTAATTCATCCCCCATATAGTAATTCATCCCCCATATTAATTCATCCCCCATATAGTAATTCATCCCCCATAGTAATTCATCCCCCATATAGTAATTCATCCCCCATAGTAATTCATCCCCCATATAGTAATTCATCCCCCATAGTAATTCATCCCCCCTATAGTAATTCATTCCCCATATTAATTCATCCACCATATTAAGTCCCCAAGTCCCCCGTGTGTCAATTCACTTACCTTTGCTCCGCGCGTTCCTCTCGCCGTGTTCCCGCGCCGTTCCGGTGTAGCATTGCTGTTCTAATCTGTTCTATTTTTTGTATTCTATTCATTTTCTTCTGTTCTATTCAATTTTTTTTGAAAATGTGTTCTACAAATTGTTTTACTCTATTCTTTTATATTTTTTTGAAAATCAAATTTCAGAAGATGGCTATATTCTTTTTACTTTATTCTGTTCTATTCCTTTATTTTCTATTCTATTTCTTTTATTTTCTATTCCATTCTATTTTGTTCTATTCTTTTTTAAATTTAAATTACAGAAGATGGCTATATTCTAACAGTAATACACATAGTCTTTGAAGTTTATAATTCGATTTAGATTCGATTCTAATTTTGTTTTGTTATTTCGGATTTGTTGAATATATTCCTACTGTGATTTGGATAAATCTAAATCTCTAAATAACAAAAATGTCATCCAAATTTCACTTCGGAACAAAACAACCTGCACATGTCTAATAGACAGGTTCACCTATTAACATACAGCAAGGCAACCACTACATACAGCACTACTACACTACACTATACTACTACTGTAGCACAGACCTAACTATCTAGCACTATGCATGTGAGATAATACCAATAGGTCAGAGATAAATCTAGTCACAATGATTTAGATAATACAAAATAAAAAAGAAATACTAGTGACTTCGCTAGCCTCATCCAAACCTCTTCAGCTCACTAAAAAGGTCCAGAAACATGAAAGAGTTCAGAAACATATGACAGTCCAGAGGCATTAAAATGTCTATAAGCACAATAGTGACTACAGCTCCTCAAAGTGCCGCCGGCTTCATATTGGAACCAAGAGCATGCACTATGTGTGTCAGGAATGGACTGGCCAGCAATAGTGGGACTCAGCTGCCTTATAAGCTGCAGTACCAGGGCTGGCCAGCGGGTGCTCCCAGCAATCAGAGACTCAACCTTGCAGCCAGTCAAACACCTGGAACTAATTATACTGGTGTATTTAAGGGACATTCAGACCTGCAGACTCTGCCTTGGTGTTGTGTTTCTCTTCCTGTCTGATTCTCTGCTGACCCTGCTCTGATCCCTGGCTTGTCTGACCATTCTCCTCTGCCTGACCCTCTGTACCATGCTGCCCGCTACCTGCTGAACCTGGCCTGTGACCCCGACCATTCTCCGCTTGCTCCCCCTGTACCTACCTGCCCGACTGATATTGACCCGGCCTGCCTGACGACGCTTGCATTGTATGTACTGTTATCTGTGGGTGGTTGGTTTGGTTTGTTTGCACTGTGTTATGTTTTAGTATTGCACTGCGTTTATGTTTGTATGGTTAGTGTTAATAAATTACATTGTTTATAACATATCTGTGCCTCTGCCCGGAGTCCAGCCCGGTGTGCCTTTGCCCGGTGTGTCTCTGCCTGGGGGCCCGGCACCCGCCGCTCCGCCTGAGGGCCCGAGACCTGTCGCTCCGCCTGGGGGTCCGGCGCCCGCCGCTCCGCCTGAGGGCCCGAGACCTGTCGCTCCACCTGGGGGTCCGGCGCCCGCCGCTCCGCCTGAGGGCCCGAGACCTGTCGCTCCACCTGGGGGTCCGGCGCTCGCCGCTCCGCCTGCAGGCCCGAGACCTGTCGCTCCATCTGGGGGTCCGGCGCCCGCCGCTCCGCCTGAGGGCCCGAGACCTGTCGCTCCGCCTGGGGGTCCGGCGCCCGTCGCTCCGCCTGGGGGCCCAATGCCTGTCGCCCCGCCTGGGGGCCCGATGCCTGTCGCCCCGCCTGGGGGCCCGATGCCTGTCGCCCCGCCTGGGGGCCCGATGCCTGTCGTCCCTCCTGGGGGCCCGGCGCCCGCCGGTCCGCCTGGGGGCCCGGCGCCCGTCGCCCCGCCTGGGGGCCCGACGCCCGTCGCCCCGCCTGGGGGCCCGACGCCCGTCGCCCCGCCAGGGGGCCCCGACGCCCGTCGCCCCGCCCGGGGGCCCGACGCCCGTCGCTCCGCCCGGGGGCCCGTCGCCGGTCGCCCCGCCCGGGGGCCCGATGCCGGTCACCCCGTCCGGGGGCCCGATGCCTGCTGCTCTGCCCGGGGGCCCGGTGCCTGCTGCTCCGCCCGGGGGCCCGGTACCTGCTGCCCCGCCTGGGGGCCCGGTGCCTGCTGCTCCGCCTGGTGGCCCGCTGCCTGCTGCGTCGCCTGGTAATCCGATGTGCCTCTGCCCGGAGTCCGGCCCGATGTGCCTCTGCCCGGAGCCCTGCCCGATGTGCCTCTGCCCGGAGTCCAGCCCGATGTGCCTCTGCCCGGAGTCCTGCCCGATGTGCCTCTGCCCGGAGTCCAGCCCGATGTGCCTCTGCCCGGAGTCCTGCCCGATGTGCCTCTGCCCGGAGTCCTGCCCGATGTGCCTCTGCCCGGAGTCCAGCCCGGTGTGCCTTTGCCCGGTGTGTCTCTGCCCGGTGTGCCTCTGCCCGATGTGCCTCTGCCCGGAGTCCAGCCCGATGTGCCTCTGCCCGGAGTCCAGCCCGATGTGCCTCTGCCCGGAGTCCAGCCCGATGTGCCTCTGCCCGGAGTCCAGCCCGATGTGCCTCTGCCCGGAGTCCAGCCCGATGTGCCTCTGCCCGGTGTGCCGCTGCCCGGAGTGCCTCTGCCCGGAGTCCAGCCCGATGTGCCTCTGCCCGGAGTCCTGCCCGATGTGCCTCTGCCCGGTGTGCCGCTGCCCGGAGTCCTGCCCGGTGTGCCAGTCTTTGATATCCCGCCAGTTACCAGACCCGGGCGGTGGAACATTTTGCCCAGCTAGGACTGTTTGGAGCGTCCTGAGGCCGCTCCTTGAGGGGGGGGTACTGTCAGGAATGGACTGGCCAGCAATAGTGGGACTCAGCTGCCTTATGAGCTGCAGTACCAGGGCTGGCCAGCGGGTGCTCCCAGCAATCAGAGACTCAACCTTGCAGCCAGTCAAACACCTGGAACTAATTATACTGGTGTATTTAAGGGACATTCAGACCTGCAGACTCTGCCTTGGTGTTGTGTTTCTCTTGGGCCCTGTATCCTGTTCCTGCTCTCTGTTCCTGTCTGATTCTCTGTTGACCCTGCTCTGATCCCTGGCTTGTCTGACCATTCTCCTCTGCCTGACCCTCTGTACCACGCTGCCCGCTACCTGCTGAACCTGGCCTGTGACCCCGACCATTCTCCGCTTGCTTCCCCTGTACCTACCTGCCCGACTGATATTGACCCGGCCTGCCTGACGACGCTTGCAATGTATGTACTGTTATCTGTGGGTGGTTGGTTTGGTTTGTTTGCACTGTGTTATGTTTTAGTATTGCACTGCGTTTATGTTTGTATGGTTAGTGTTAATAAATTACATTGTTTATAACATATCTGAAGTCTGCGTTTCCCTGCGTCAGTCACACACCTCTGGTCATACCCGGGAGCCCTGACAATGTGGTCTGCACACTCGGCCTGTCAGTGGCAGAGCTTGTGCTTGGAGTTACCAACGGCTTTTGAGGCTTTCTCCGGCCAGCAAGTCTGTACCATCCATGTTGCTCCATTCACCTGGCCTTCACAAGCTGATGAGCTGGGACACATATGTTAAAAGCTTTAAAATGTCATTGTCATGTGAGTGCATTTATACTGGTTTTACTTTCTCTTATTAAAAATTATTGTTTCACTATGCGGCTCGTGCTCTCTCTCTCTTTATTTTTTGTTTTTGTATTTTGGCACAAGGATTTAGATGAATATTCAAGAAGCTATGGGACACTGCAGTCATACTATTAGAACATAGGAATACTTGCCTAATAGTCTCTGGTATAGGTGAAATACAATAAATGCAGCAGCTCCTTTGTGTAAGGTCATGTGGCTCTGTTCTCTGTGTATCTGCTTCCTGGAAACTCCCCTTTTATATAACATCAACTTTTTGATAAGCAAAATCTATACAGATACAAATACAGACAGTAGAGGGCAGATCCCTATGGTAGTTTTAAACAACTCTTTATAAAATGAGGTAAAATAACCTAATGGGAGAGAATAGTATCTTTAAATACTTTAAGATCGCCTCATAGCAGACGTACTGCTACGGGGCGGTTGAAGTGTGCAAAATCATGGAAATATACATTTTTTAGCATTTCCGGGTAGGGGTCATGCGCGCACACCGCCTTACCTGTGCTACCATTGGCTCCTGAGGATATCAATCATTGGGTCCCGGATGGGAATCAGTGATGGTCAGCGAAGCTGAGAGGGGAGAGATCTGTGTGTAAACAACACAGATCTCTCTCCTGTCACCATGGACATGCTGCTTTCTCTCTTTGGACAGCAGAGAGATAGAAAGCAGCAGGTATCCCTAGTAAAACACAACACAGTTTACATAGAAAAACCACACACTGTTAACCCTTTGATCTCCCCAGATGTTAACCCCTTCCTGCCCAGTGTCATTAGTACAGTGTCAGTGCTTTTTATTAACACCGATCACTGTATTAGTGTCACTAGAGATGTCAGTGGCAGTTAGTCAGTTCCCACTCAGTGTCAGAATGCCCGCTGCAGTCCCACTATAAGTGATATAGAACTGATCGCCGCAATTACTAGCAAAAAAATAAATAAATAAAAATTCCAGTATATACTGTATACCGTCATTTGTAAATGCTGTAACTTTCACGTAAACCAATTCATTTACACTTATTGGGATTTTTTTTAGCAAAGACATTAAGCAGAATACATTTTGGCCTAAATTTATGAAGGAATTGTACTTTTTTAATTTATTTATTGGATATGTTTTATAGCAAAAATTCAAAAATATTCTTTTTTTTTATAAATATGCAGTCTTTTTGTTTATAGCGCAAACAATAAAAAACACAGTGGTGATCTAAAGAAAGAAAGCTCTGTGGGACAGCTTTTGTGGGACAAAATTACATAAATTTTATTTATGTACAGCCTTGCATGACTGCGCAATTGTCAGTTAAAGTAACGTAGTCCTGTATTGCAAAAAACGGGCTGGTCATGAAGGGGGTAAATCTTCCAGAACTGAAGTGGTTAAAGTGGGAAGCCAGTCCTGGTAAGTTTCCTACTGTTTAGGGTGGATTTTGACTAATTTTCTGTTGTGTCTTAAGTACACAAAATGAAGGGAAATCTCCATAGTGGGAACACCAACAGAAATAAGAACCTGACAAAGGTTGTAATGCTTCTATACTCCATTCAAAATGAAAAAAAGATTTTGACTGTGAATGATCAGTAGTGATGCAAAATGAGTGTCTTTGGCTGCTGACATTTTACAATTATATTAAAAGGAATTAGTAATGAACTAAATTATCTGTATGCAGAGCCTAAGATTGCATACATTGCAAGATTGCAGGTTACTACAAAGTCTTGGGCAGCACACTCTGAGAGGCCGTATACTGTATATGTGCATGGCCATCGGAAGGAATTAAAGAAAAACAAAAAAAAATGAACCTTTAGAACCACTTTAAGTTAAGTCTCTCATAATGTGCTAGTTCTGCAATGCATACTAGCACATTATGACATTATCTTTCAGAGGACATTTTTTTTCCTACACACTTTACTACCACTTCAAAAATTACAATTGTCATGCACTAAAAATATCAGCATGCATTCAAAAGTTATGTACAACAAAACAATTACCTGTAAACTATTGTTGGATGTATGGGAAAAAATATATTAAGAATTTACAGCAGAAAATGGATTCAACTCATCCGAGCAGATATGAAGAGCAGGGTGGAGTTGCCATGACACAGCAGAAACCATACTAGGTGTGACTTGGCAAAGATGACTATAAATCAGGGTTAATACCTCAAATGAGCAGAAGAGTTAAACTTCTCTGTTGAATCCCCAGCAACAGCTAAACCTCATCGCTAAAATGGTCCATTGGACAGCCGAAGAGAAATCTGCCATCACCTCAACATGGTCAAAGGTCAACCAAGAGCAGGATGGTGCTGATGCCCTGACCAGGTAAGCAAAATGTTTATCTTTTACTTAATAAAAGCGATGTAACATCAGACATGGTCTTTCTATAGCTGTAATTATAAAATGTAGCAGGACTAAAATCTTTAAACGTAGCTGTAAAATGTATTTCATACATTTTTGCACATATAAAGCTTCTGTCTTTGTAACATACTGCTTTATGGGAGCTTCAAATAATTACAGAAATTGTGCCCAATGAATCATTGATGAACATGCCATTAACAAACTGATCATTTACCTATCCTTTAGGCTATTTATCGTGTATCCCTGGACCCAGAGGTATTTCAGCAGCTTTGGGAACCTGTCCAGTGCTAGTGCCATCTCTTCTAATGCCAATGTCCGTGGCCATGGCAAGAAGGTGCTCGGAGCCGTTGGAAACGCTGTTCAGAATATGGATAACGTGAAGGGCACTCTGGCTAAGCTCAGCAGAGAACATGCTGTTGACCTCCATGTGGATCCCGAGAACTTTAAGGTAAGTTTATTGCAATTCTTTTGCTGTTATTGCAGAAATTACAGGGTTAATATTTTATTATGAAAAATATATATATTTAGGAGTGGAGACAGCTGTATAGAACCAGAGTATACACAGTGTCCACAGTCAAACAGACCAAATTATTAATTATATTATGATTTTTAAGGATACTGGAAAGTCATAACACCATTTAAATTTTCTAAATCTGTTTTGCTTGCATTACACATACAATGTAATAATTGTATTTTAGCTGAGCAAAACATTTTCATAAGATTATGCACATCTTTTAGTTTATTATTCATTTACATGACAGCATTCCCACACTTGAATATTTATTCAATTTCAATATACAGGATATATGTCTCTCTGATGGTGATATTTACTGTATGTGGATCTGTGTATGTATATGAATATATACACTATATACATACTATATATATACATATACACTGTATATGAACTATTGGTATTGATGCTAAAAAAAAAAGACATATATACCTGTATGAAAATGTTTTTGTTTCTAATTAAATACAATGTTTTGTTTGTATGTCTAATAAAAGAAAAACAATTTTAGAAAAGGTAGATGGTGTGACTTACTGGTATCCCTTAAAGATCCCAACATAATGAATAATAGGGTGTGTTTAAATATAATACTAGCTTGTCAAGAGTAGAGTAGCAAATGTTTGGTTAACTCTAATAACTTAAAACCCAGAAATTATGTACGGTATTTATATTTTTGTATTTATAACAAATTACTAAATTCCAGACCCACAAAGCTGTGTTCAACATTAAACATGCTCTCAGATTCAGAAAAGTATAGAAATAATGAATTTTACTGTATTTTAATACATTTGCCATTCTGGCATGAATACAAGATGGCTGATTTTGGTAGACCATTCCTTTTCAAGTGTTAAGCAGCAGATCCACACAAAATGTTGTTAAGTGTTTTATGTTACTGGTAATTTATTTGGCCTTGTTGAACAATAGGGTATGACAAAACAAAATATAATTTAGTCATGGCTTTTTTGTTTCCACAGCGTCTTGCCCAAATGCTGGTGATTGTCTTGGCTGCCAAACTTGGAGGTGCCTTCACCCCTCAAGTCCAGGCTGCCTGGGAGAAATTCAACAACGTTTTGGTGGCTGCTCTGAGCCATGGATACCACTAAGTCCACATTTCAAAATGCAGAGACTTAACATCATTACTTGCTGAAAATGCCATTGTAATCATTCATTTTCAATAAAGCTTTCAATGCATAAATCAAATGTGTTTTTAATTATTAATATTCAATTATCAACACACAAACCGTATCTTTTACCAAGAGTCTGTGGGAATTATGGGTTTATAAAATGATTCATATTTATTATTAATATAGTAAAATATTTAAACAATCCTAAGAGGTATATAGAACACTCGTTCTCAAGTAATACCTATGTGAACTAAATCTAAATGTGCCCAGCTGCTGCTCAAGAAATGTACCTCCTGTACACTAAGTATGAAAAACTATAGCAGCAACCTACAAAGTTTTATATAAATTTAAATACATCAGAATAAGCATGACTAACAAAAACCTTGAAGTAAAACATAAACAATGTACAAAATAAGTGAAGAATTATATAAAGTGCATTAAGTAAATGTGACACAACACTTAGCAAAGTGTAAGTTTAACTGTTTTTAAAGTGAAATGGTGCCACTCTGTGCTGCAAGCTCCAAAGTTCATAAGAAAAAATATATTAAAAAACACACACAAAATGTGCCTATAACAATAACAATATAGGTCGCAAACACAAAAAAAAGATATCCCCTCCAATATAAATATCAAAGTAACAGTGTATTGCACTCACTTGAAAACATATAATGGTGAAAACAAAAAATTATAAATGAACACAGTGTTTGAATACAAATCAATAAATCCCAATGTGCAATCTAACTAACAAAAGAAAAAGAACAGAGGAGATTTATACTGATAAATCTTAAGAAAGTGTCTGGTGAAGTCCCATCAAGTGCAAAAATAGTGCTTCAATCACTCTTCCAATGTATAGTGTAAAGGGTGTGCTCAGCATGCAGCCTCACCCAAAGTGACAACCAAATGGCCGCTTACCAACTCACATTGACCATCTTACATTCAGAATGGTCTCACAGAGCTCTAGTATTGCCTCATGGATGTCAATAGTCTTTCACAGCTCATAAACGAAGCCACTTTTCCAACGGTAATATCTAAATATAATTGGTATATTCATGAAAGATAAACACACAGGGGCCTCTCCATGGTGTATTTATTACAGGTAAAAGTGCGCTCACATTTGAATAAAATCAACCCTCCTACTGACGTCATCATGCTCCCACAAAAGTGTTCACTGCAAGCCGGCTTGGTGACTATTAGCTTTGTGCATTGATTTTATTCAAATGTGAGTGCACCTTTATTTGCAATTAGTGTTTTAAAAGATGTTTTACACTATGGAGAGCCCTCTGTGTGTTTGCATGAATATTCCAATTATATTTGCATACTACCATTGGCGAAGTGGCTACGTTTATGCGCTTTGAGAGACTACTTACGTCCATGAGCTCTCTGAAACCATTCTTAATGCGAGATGGTCAATGTGAGTTGGTAAGTGGGCACACCAAGTGAGGACACCATTCACATTATACATTAGAAGAGTGATTGAAGAACTATTTTTGCACTTGATGGGACTTTACCTGGACACTTTTTTATGATTTATTTGTATAAATCTCTTCTGTTCTTATTCTTTTGTTATTTAGATTGTACATTGAGATTAACTGATTCAAACACTGTTCATTTATATTTTTTTTGTTTTCACGGTTATATGTTTTTTAGTGAGGCAACACACTATTACTTTGATATTCCAAAGTTCATACACATATGCAAATGTGAACAACAAAGTCTTCCAAGGAGTGCCAATATACTGTATTTCAGTGCCATTTCTGGGTCGTAACACATGTGCTCTGGAGTGCCCCTTTAGAGTGCTCACTCACAGGGCTATATTGACCACTTATCAAAATATTAAAATGCCACCTCCTTAAATCCACCAAATCTCTTCTCCTCCTTGAGTGACTCTAGGTGGGACTCTTGGAGAGTGACATCACTTCTGCTCCTTGTTGGAGCACTCTGGCTCCGGAGATTTAGGGAGCAGAGATGTTTCCTGGTACACTTAGCTGGTCAGGTCCAGGTGACAGAGAAGCACTATTATATGTGAATTAATTTTATTTGAATTTTAATTATTTTAAATAAAATGGTAAATGATGAGGTTTTCCCCTGGTCTTCTCCCATTCAAGCATGTCTGGGGATTGTTAAAAGCTGGTGCTTTGTCGCTCTTGTGGAGGAGAATTTATGGAGGTGGAGAGTGTTTTGCAAAAAAGAACATCTAGACCAGGGGAGGACTGACAACTCATGGGGCCCCCGGGCAATAGGAAATCATGGGGCCCCTGTGTCCTCACGCACACTCAAACCACACCCAAAAAAGCCTATGAAAGGTATCAGGGGCATCGTATGGGTCCCCCTACTGACCGAGTGGCTAAATGGTCAGTCCGCCCCTGATCTAGACCTTCTTATTTTGATAATAGGCCAATAGTGTCACGTGAGTGAGCACTCTAAATGGGAACTCCAGAGTACGTGTGTTGTAACCCAGTGTTATTGAAAAATTGGCACTGAAATATATTTTTAATTTATCATTCATTTGTATATGTTTATGAACTTTTGAGCTTGTAGCACAGAATGGCACCATTTCACTTTTGAATATCGATATAATAAGCTTGCACTTTGCTGAGTGTTGTGTCACCTTATCACAGTCACATTAATGCACTTTATATCAGTCTTCGCTTATTTTGTACAATGTTTGTTTTAGTTCAAAGTTTTTAAACATTTTTTTTCTGTATTAACATTTAATTAGCCTGTTATAGGGTAGCAATGAACTAAATGTGTATATATTTTACAGATCCTGCTGAAAAGCTACGGGGTAACCTATAGTATACCATTTAAATAGCCTATCCAAAAATATATAAGCTGAAATTGTTATACATACAGAAATAGGTGAAAATGCCTCCTAAGCACTATAATGTAATGTATAACATCCAGAGAAGGGAGCCCTGTATCCATGCTGTCCACCCAGTCATCCTAAAGGAGACCTCTGGATCCGGCAGATCATTACTACACCCAAACCTGATGACCTTCTGTCTTTGAGGAAAACCCACCATCTGCATGCTGTATATACCCCATCCAGTGGAGATATATATTTATATGCACATTTCCTATGTGCAGTCAGTGAGTGCGCATTTTTGCCATTTATTCCCTGTCACTGGCTTTGGAAGGATCTGCTGTTGTGGAAGTTATTATTTGTGCCATATATCACATTCAGACGAGTGGACGATTTTATATCTAAACAAACTTTTATTTATGACCATTTGATTTCATTTATCATCCATATCTTTTAGCTCTGCACTTTATTTTAATTTATTTCCTCCTAAGCACTGCACATTCTGTTAATATTATTACGTTTCACAAACACAAATATGGGGTAACCCAAAGCATACAAATCAAACAACACATCTTAAAAATGTATATAAGCTGAAATTGTTATACAGTACATACTTATGGAGGAATAGAACTAAACGCCTCCTAAGCTCTGCACACTCTGACTAGCAGCTACAGAACACATTTAGCTGAGGTTACAACCAACACATTAACTAGTTAATCACTACTGGAAAAACATCTACTTTGAGGGGCTATTACGGAAGATCAAATATAAAGAAAAACATAAAATATAAAACTATATGCAATCAACCGCTTAAGGGAGAAGTGTGGCCAAAGCTCTTTTGGCCATATTTCTCCTGTGAATCACAGGACTGCACTTAGCTCTTTACTACTGTGTCCCAGATTCAGGTGACAGTGGGCTATAGGCCACTGGGGGCTAGCGTCACAGAGCCGGTCCAAGCTCTGCAAGGATCCTGACAATAATTATTATTATAATTACATTATTATTATTATTAGTATTTATATAGCACAAACAGTTTGCTCAGCGCTGTACATTTCAATGGGAGACAATACCTGAGACAGTACAGTAACAATACAATTAAATACACAAGGGGTTCGAGAGCCCTGCTCCTTGGAGCTTACAATCTAGGAGGGAGGGGAGAGTGGTACAGGAGGAAATAGCTGTGGGGGATGGAGTGGTGGGCGGAGCGGAGGAGATCAGCAGTTAGGTGAGGGCAGGGTAGGCTTCTCTGAAGAGATGGGTTTTCAGGGTGCGCCTAAAGGTAAGGAGGGTAGGTGACAGTCTGATGGATTGGGGTAGTGAGTTCCAGAGGATTGGGGAAGCCCCGGAGAAGTCCTGGAGGCGGGCATGGGAGGAGGAGACCAGGGAACTAGAGAGTAGGAGGTCTTTTGAGGAGCGCAGAGTGCGTTTTGGGTGGTAGATGGATATCAGGTCACTGACGTAGTTTGGGGCAGTGTTATGAACAGCTTTGTACGTCAATGTTAGTATTTTGAATTTTATGCTTTGGGCAATCGGAAGCCAGTGGAGGGATTGGCAGAGGGGGGTGGCGGATACGGAGCGGTTGGTAAGGTAGATGAGTCTGGCTGCAGAATTCAGGGTAGACTGAAGCGGGGATAGTCAGAATCCACCCAGATGCCTCACTGGGAGCTAGCTCAGCCTCTCAGCATGCTGCTGAGAGCCTGAGCCCTCCGATCCTGCCACCTCGACAGCCTGGCACTCCACTGAGCGCTGAAGGGGCAGAACAAAGAGCGGTGGCTCACAGTCACTGCTCTGTACTTAGAGTGGACTCAAGCACTGAGAAATCAGTGGTTGCTCAGTTCTCTGTGTAAAGCCAGTGGGGCACAGCTGCAGCCATCTGAGCATGTATGTTTGTTTTGTGCGATTCCCACACTTCTCTTTTAACAAATATAACTTTATTTGCAGAATAGTTTTAAAGACACAAAACTCATACTAAAAACATACTGTAGCCATGCCTATTAAAAACAAGCTCTACCATAAACAATCCTTTTGAGAGGAAAAATACATGAATACATCCTAAAGCATGAACACAATATAAACTGACTCCTCATAATAAGTGTATTAAACATATACAGGTATATTATAGAGGATAAAAAGAGGATAATCATATAGAAACATTCATAAAATGCTTGTATAAGGAATGTTGTTGGTCTTCGCATGAAAGGAGATGGTTGTAGAGCATTAAAGTGTTACTAAACCCAGGACCCTGCATTCACTCTGTCTAGTTTCCCACAGTACGCACAACATGGAAATGCAATTATTTTAGTAAATATAAACTGCTAAATACCTTTTCTCATCAGCAGTTACAGCAGTCCTGTAACTTCTATCAGCATCCAGCAGAGCACTGGTTAAAGCTTGTGGGAGGAGTTTTCATTCTGCTCTAGGAGGATGCAGGACCCCTGATCTCTGTCTGGATAGAGCTGATTGGACCTGTGCTGATCACATGCACTCTTGCCAGAAAAAAAGTCTATAGCAATACACACCAAACTGAACATGTGCAGAGTGACTCCACATGATATGTCTTGTCAGAAGATAAGAGGGAGACACTGGAAGAAGGGGAGGATCAGAGAAGTCAGGCTCAGACAGCATTTTTACACAATGTAGAGGATTAACCCCTTAGGTTCCACAGTGAGTATAACAAACATGCTTATAGGAAAAAACAAGGGAGGCACCATTAAGTGTAGTATTAGTATGCAGTTTATAAGCAAAGGTAAGTTTCACTCACAAGAGAGTAGAACAGTGATCGCTTGTCATCAGTAATGCACAGGTACAGTGCAGCTCAACATCCAGGGAAGGAGTCCTGCTGTCACGAAAGCAGAGGTATGTAGTCACCGCAGTCCTGGCAAGGAAACACCAACCGAAAGTGGAGGAACCAACATGGAACGCATCTGCAGGCGGAAGTGACGTCACTAAACGAGGACCAGTACTAGTGCAGGCAGGCTACATGCTCTGAGCTCTCCGGCTCATTCTACAGGCCTGATCACTGTTCTACTCTCTTGTGAGTGAAACTTACCTTTGTTTATAAATCGCATACTAATACTACACTTAGTGGTGCCTCCCTTGTTTTTTCCTATTTGCTTTTCATACAGAGCCTGCATACTCTTAGGAGTGGCTGCCACAGTGGATGGGGTACCCCCCTTCCACAAATATGGACTCAAAAACTGCCCCCTGGACTTTGCCATCCATCCAAGTGTCCATTCCCCCACATACCATCACTTGTAGTTCCACTTGCTGCACCTCTTCCCACCTTGTTTCTAACAAACATACTTGACTGCATATACAGACTGATTTACTGTTGTGGGTTTAGTAACACTTTAAATCATAGATATAATAGGCCATTCACTTCATCCATGGAAACACTGCAATTATGAATCTTTCAGCTCAAACTCAGCAAGGGCTCATCAACAGCTTCATGTATTGCTGGAAAGATAAGGCAATCCGCAAAGGCAAATACTGTACATAGAATCATTTAAAAGGCCCTTTGCTAACATGATCTTCCAGATGATCTTCCAGAAAAAACAGTTCCATCCACAAACTGGAACCAACACATTGGGATGATATAGCTAATCTATAAATAACATGTAGATATTGTCCAGGTGCCCTCGGCACTCCAAATATACTCTGTGCTTCATGGTGCCATGTATGTACAGTATGTACATAATGGTTTTTGGCTGGCTTTTCCTGGTGGGAGGGAACGGGTGGAACAATGGAATACCCTGGTTTTCCAAGGAAGGTTTTAGAGTTGTGCTTGTTTTTCACCGTCTCTTTGGATGCCATCCTTTTTTTTTATAAATCAATTTTTTTCTTTTGTTTTTGTAAGAGAAAAGGTACAGACTCCAAGTGGGATACCCTCACAGGGGACACTTGCGTGTTAAAAACAAAACAATGATTAACCATACAAAAAGAACACTAACTATTGTCTCACATAGCATAATTTCAGAGCAGGATCCTATTAATTTCTTCATGGGCTATGGAATAAAAAGCGGAAGTGAGAATGGTTGGAAGGGGCTTTGGGGCTGGTTCTTGGATGGGACATTATGAGCTCTTATCTGCTGCTGTAGACGGGTCTTCCAACCAATGAGCCAATACATTGCGAAAAAGGTGAATGTCCTTGCATGGCCTGGTCAGAATCCAGACTTAAACACCATTGAAAATGTTTTGAATGGGGGGGGCGCATGCACGGCGCACGGAGCTTCGTCCCTGTCTCGGGTCTCACCGCTCCCTGGAGCCTGCCGAACCCTCGTTTTTGCCCACAAAAAGAAGTAAGGGATCTGCTCAAAAATCCCTTACAACATACCTATTGAAGACACAGGAGCAGTGCAGCATGTCCCAAGATCGTGCCGGCAGAGCATCCCCATCCCATTTCTCACGGGCCACAGCTCCCCTGCCATCTGCACAGGAATGTGAGTATTCACAGCAGCTTACAAAGAGGGACTTGGAGTCTTGTCTGGAGTCTATGTACATGAAATTGGCCATAAAAGCACTAACGTCCTCTCGCAAGAAATCGCTGCACTTGGGGCTAGAACGGATCGGTCAGAAACGAAACATGATGAACTTAATTTGGCCTATGGTGAGCTCTCCAGGGATCACAACCTTTTGCACACCGCCTTTATACAGTTACAGGCGCAAGTAGAGGATCTTGACAACCGTAATCACAGGAATAATTTGCGCATCCGTGGGGTCCCTGAGACCATGACTGATCTTTCACAAGCTGTAACTAAATTGTTCAAGTCCCTTCTTCCAGATCAGGACGCTAAGTCTTTTGCCTGTGATCGTATACATAGAGCCTCCTGTTGACAAGCCTCCTTGGGACATTATTCTGTGTATGAAAGATTTCTTGATTAAAGAGGATATTCTTAGGGTTGCTCGCAATACCCCTGTAATATCCTTGGAGGGGTCACCTTTACAAATTTTTCCTGATGTCTCTCAGGCCACTTTGGAGAAACGCCAGAAGATGAAGGATATCACGTCTGTCTTATCCTCGGCACAAATTCACTACAAGTGGGGCTTTACCTTTAAGCTGATTATTCCACACAATGGAACACATATACAGCTACCACTCCTCTTGAAAGGCGACATAGCCTGGTGAAACTGGGTCGAGTGGATGCCCCCACGCCTCAATGTTCACCTTCCACGCCCCGAATATCTCCTATTTGGAACACACCATCTCCAAGGCAGGAGAAGAGGAGAGTCAGTGTCAGGGATCGGTGGTTCAGCCGCGATGCGCCAGGTGGCGCATGCGCAGAACACCGATGCACCCTAGCCAGCGAGCAGGGGGCGATCGCGACGGCTGCGCATGCGCACTCGCAATCACGGACATGCGTCTGGCACCAATGACAGCGCAGGGTGGGCTATTTAAACAGGACAGGAGGTATGTCAAATTGCCGTTTGGTCTTATCTGCTCTGTTCCGGATATCTGATCCTGTGAACCTTCTGTTGCCGACCTCTGCATTGTTCCTGACCCTGCTGATCATCTCCTGTTTAACCCCTGGCTTGCCTGACCATCCTTTTGCCTGATCCTCTGTACCGCGCTGCCCGTAAGTTACTGAACCCGGCTTGTGACCCTGACCATTCTCTGCTTGCTCCTCCGGTACCTCGCTGCCCGCACGTTGCTGACCTGGCCTGCCTGACTACGCCTTACGCTACCCAGACGATCCATCCAACCATCCCGCACAGATCTGTCCCTGTTACCAGGTCTGCCAGCCTCTTCACGTCAGGCTCCATTACCCGCACACCTCTGGTGGCGGTCTCTACCATTGCCGGACGTACTCAGGGGTTGCGACCTGGTCTCAGTCTGCTCCAAGTCCATCCCCACCATCAGGGGTCCTGGTGAATAAGCAGATTGGGACTTAGACCCCGCGCCCTGAGGAACCCCGTGCTGTGGGCTGCTAGAGACGCCGCCAGGCGGTGTTTAACAGTACCAAACGGCCAAATGTCGGAGCCTGGAAGAGGACCATCCCCATTGGAGGATATATGCCAGCACCTGGCGGCACTAACCCAGGCAGTAAAGACGCTGCAGGAGGGTTATACCCACTTGGAAGGACGGATTCAGACATTGACTACTTCCGCCCCTGCATCTCAAGACGCGGGTCCCTCATCATCGGCCGGGAGACTCCCGGAAACGCCTGCCGGAGCCATGGACTCTATGCCTGGAGCGGAACCTCGAGTGCCTACACCAGAGCGGTTCAATGGGGACCACACCAAGTTCAGGGCCTTCCGCAATGCCTGCCAGCTCTACTTCAGCCTGCAGCCATGGACATTTTCCACGGAATCCGTGAAGGTGGGATTTGTAATTTTGCTGCTGCAGGACGAGCCCCAGGCCTGGGCCCACTGTTTACTGTAGACCCGTCAACCACAGCTGGAGTCAGTTTTAACCTTCTTTGAAGCAATGGCACTTCTTTATGATGACCCACAACGAACAGCTTCGGCCGAATCAGCCCTACAAACACTCCGACAGGGTCGTAGGGCGGCCGAGGGGTATGCCGCAGAATTCAGGCGTTGGATGGGGGATACGCAGTGGAACGATGCGGCCCTGCGCCACCAATTCCGCATAGGTTTGTCTGAACCATTAAAGGACAACAATCTGTGTCTGTACTGTGGGGAAGCGGGCCACATGGTACGTCCCTGCCCAGCAAAAGTGGGTAAGTGTGCCTCTGTGTTTTCTGCCACATCTTCCACTGCCATTAATAGTGCTAGTTACTTAGCAGTACCTATCTCTTTTCAGCTTCCCGGAAGGACCGTGTCAGCGACGGCAATCGTTGATTCCGGGGCCTGTAGCTGCTTTGTAGATCTAGGTTTTGCAGCACAACATCAGATCCCCCTACAAACCAAGGAATGCGGGTTAAACATCTTTTTGGCCGATGGGTCCCGAATCAAGTCAGGGGTGGTAGACCGGGAGACCCCACCTCTCTGTACTACGGTGGCTGGGCACCATCAAGAGTTCGTTCGATTGGATGCCATCGCATCCCCTCTGTTTCCAATTATTCTGGGGCTTCCTTGGCTACGGGCACACGACCACCAGATCCCCTCACGCGTTCTCCCTCTATAAAGCCGCCTACCTCGCCTACACCACATCCCTCCACGCCGCCAAACAAGCCTATTTCATAACCCTTATCAACACCCTCTCCACCTGTCCTTGCCGGATCTTCTCCACTTTCAAATCCCTGCTCTCTGCCCCCCCACCTCCACCCAGCACTTCACTCACCGCCCACGAGATTGCCAATCACTTCCAAAACAAGATTGACGCAATCCGTAAGGACATTGTCAACTCACAATCCACCTCACCACCCAGCCTCCCGCCCTCCTCCAACCCCTCAACCCTCCCCTCCCCCGACCTCATAGCCGCACTACCCCCAACTATACCTAATGCCCCGCACACCATCACCTCCCCTACACTCCGCTCCTTCAGCCCAACTACCCTTGAGGAGGTCTCTAAGGTCTTCACTGAAGCCCGCCTCACCACCTGCCCCCTGGACCCTATCCCCTCACAGCTCCTCCAGTCACCTCCCCCCTCCATCATTCGCTCCCTCACCCACATTTTCAATCTCTCCCTCTCCACCGGCACCTTCCCCTCCCCTCTAAAGCACGCACACATCACCCCCATACTCAAAAAACCTTCGCTCGACCCCACTAACCTTAACAACCTTAGACCCATCTCCCTGCTGCCTTTCACCTCCAAGCTCCTTGAGCGCCTGGCCTACAATCGCCTAAGCGCCCACCTCACTGATAACAACCTCCTTGACCCCCTACAGTCTGTCTTTCGTCCCCTGCACTCCACCGAAACCGCCCTACTTAAAATCACCAACGACCTGCTAACCACCAAAGCCAATGGCCACTATTCTATCCTCCTGCTCCTCGACCTCTCCGCGGCCTTCGACACTGTTGACTACCCTCTCCTCCTTGCCAAACTGCACTCCCTTGGCATCAAGGATGCTGCTCTCTCCTGGTTCTCCTCCTACCTTTCCCAACGCTCCTTCAGCATCACCTACAACACTACCACCTCCCCCTCCCTCCCCCTCTCTGTCGGGGTCCCCCAAGGCTCTGTCCTCGGGCTGCTCCTCTTCTCCATCTATACCTCCTCCCTTGGCAAACTTATTCACTCCCATGGCTTCAATTACCACCTCTATGCCGACGACACCCAAATTTACCTCTCCACCTCCCACCTCACCCCCTCACTCTCTGCCCGCATCGCCCACCTCCTAAACTACATATCAGACTGGATGTCGCTCCATTTCCTCAAACGTAACCTATCCAAAACCGAGCTCCTGGTCTTCCCCTCACCCCACGCCCCCCCCATCCTCTCCATCACTACTAACAACGCCACCATCTCTCCCACCCCACACGCCAAAGTCCTGGGTGTCACCCTGGACTCCCACCTCTCCTTCCTACCCCACATCCAACTGCTATCTAGATCTTGCAGGCTCCACCTCCACAACATCTCCAAGATACGCACATTCCTCACCCCAGACACCACCAAACAACTCGTACACTCCCTCATCATCTCACGCCTGGACTATTGCAATTCCCTTCTCACTGGCCTACCCAAACGAACGTTATCCCCACTCCAGTCGATCCTAAACTCAGCGGCCAGACTCATCCACCTCACCAACCGCTCCACATCTGCCTCCCCCCTCTGCAAATCCCTTCACTGGCTCCCGATTGCCCAACGCATCAAATTCAAACTGCTAACCCTGACCTACAAAGCCATTCACAATGCCGCCCCAAACTACATAACTGACCCGATACCCAAATACTACCCTACCTGTGCCCTCCGCTCCTCACAGGACCGATTGCAGGACTTCTCTAGGACTTCCCCCATCCTCTGGAACTCCCTACCACAATCCATCAGACTGTCACCCACCCTCCTCACCTTCAGGCGCACCCTGAAAACCCTCCTCTTCAGGGAAGTCTACCCCAACCTCACCTAACACCTGACCTCACCTAACAACCTCCTCCACTCCTTCCACCACTCCATCCCCCACAGCCATCCCCTCCTGTATCACCTTCCCCTCCCTCCTAGATTGTAAGCTCGAAAGAGCAGGGCCCTCGAACCCCTCGTGTACTGTTTTGTTACTGTCTTGTCTCATGTTCTGTCCCCCTTGCTACTGTACAGCGCTGAGCATACCCTTTGGCGCTATATAAATACTGTATAATAATAATATAATAATAAATTGGAAAACCGGTACCCTCCAGTTCAGCTCCCCATACTGTTGGGAGCATTGCTGCCCCCAGGCGCCTGTGGTTCCACACTCTCTGCTAAGCTTAGACACTGAGGCAGAACTGACGCAACTCATTCCCCCGGCCTACCACAGCTATCTCGACGTGTTTAGCAAACAAGGAGCGGACATCCTTCCCCTACATAGGCCCTATGACTGTCCAATTGACCTGCTTCCAGGATCTGAGGTACCCTTCGGGCGAATTTTTCCCCTATCGGAGAGAGATTTGGGGGGTACTTAAGGAGTATATAGATGAGAATCTCCAGAAGGGGTTCATCCGCCCTTCCACGTCCCCAGCCAGTGCGGGAATTTTCTACGTTGAGAAGAAAGATAAATCTCTGAGACCTTGCGTGGACTACAGGGAACTAAATAAGATCACGGTTAAGAACCGCTACCTGCTTCCCTTGGTGCCAGAATTATTTCAGAGGCTCAGGACAGCATCCATTTTCACAAAATTAGATCTAAGGGGGGTTTACAATTTGGTCCACATTCGGGAGGGAGATGAGTGGAATACAGCCTTCCGTACTAGGTTTGGGCATTTCGAGTATTTGGTGATGCCCTTCGCTCTGTGTAATGCCCCAGCAACCTTTCAGCACTTCATCAATGATGTGTTCAGAGATTTTCTGGACGTTTTTGTGGTCATCTATTTAGATGACACCCTGATTTTTTCTGCGTCTATGGAAGAGCATAGAGGTCATGTTAGAAGTGTGCTGGGACGGCTCCGTCAACATGGGTTGTACGCAAAGGCAGAGAAGTGCAGATTTGGGACTAATCATTTCCACCACTGGAGTAGCCATGGACCCTCAAAAGATCTCTGCAATTCTGGAATGGCCGGTGCCGCTAGACAAAAAGGGTGTGCAGCAATTCATTGGCTTCGCCAATTTTTATAGAAAGTATATTAAAAACTTTTCAGGCCTCGTGTCCCCCATCACTCAACTCACCAGACAAGGAGTGCGTTTTAGGTGGACACCTGAGGCACAGATGGCCTTCGAGTCCTTGAAGAGGCTGTTCACCGAGGCTCCCATACTGAGTCATCCGGATTCCTCATTGCCCTACATTCTGGAGGTAGACGCGTATGAGAACGCGGTAGGGGCTGTTCTATCCCAGAGGAAGGGTGTCAAGGAATTGATGCACCCTGTGGCCTTCTTCTTCAGGAAACTTTCGTCTTCAGAGAGGAATTATGATATTCGGGACCGGGAACTTCTGGCCATCAAGGCAGCATTAGAAGAGTGGAGGTACCTACTGGAGGGAGCCACACACCCAATCCTGATCTTCACGGGCCACAAGAATCTGGAGTACCTGAGGACGGCAAAGCGCTTGAGGCCATGTCAGGCTAGGTGGGCACTCTTTTTCTCAAGGTTTTTTCTCTAAATTCTGGAGAGCACTGTGCGAAACCCTGGGAATCAAGCTGTCGTTATCTTTGGCATACCATCCACAGACCAACGGGCAGACGGAACGCACAAACCAGACTCTGGAGCAGTATCTCCTGTGCTACACTTCTTTTCTCCAGGATGATTGGCTGACTCTCTTGCCACTGGCCGAGTTCGCATATAACAATGCAAGCCACTCTGCTACTCAACAATCTCTTTTTTTTGCCAACTACGGATTCCATCCCACATTTCTACCTAACACGATTCCAGAGAGTCCAGTACCAGCTACACAGGATATGTTACAGTTTTTCTCAGAAAATAACAAGGTTCTACAGGAGGCTATCACAAGAGCCCAAGAAGATAGTAAAAAGGCCTTCGATAAGAGGAGGAGAGGCAAACTTGTTCTGCACCCTGGGGAGAGATCTGGCTAGCCACAACAAACCTGAAATTGTCTTGCTCGTCAAGGAAATTAGGACCAAAATTCATGGGTCCATTCAAGGTGAAGCGGAAGATTAACGAGGTGGCATATGAACTCGTACTCCCCGAATCCTTTAAAATACACCCAGTTTTTCACGTGTCCTTGTTGAAACCCACGGCACCAGATCCATTCCCGAACCGGAGATCTAGACCTCTGGAGGTCATTAACATTGATGGGGAAGAGGAATTTGAGGTCGAAACAATTCTAGATTGCAGGAAAAGGAGAGGCCAGACCCAATTCCTCATTAAATAGAAAGGTTACGGCCCGGAGGAAAACTCATGGGAACCAGCCCAGAACATCCTTGCCTCTAGACTAATTCGGGAGTTTTTTCATAATCACCCACGCAGGAGAGAACAATTGCCCGTAGGGGGTGGGCAATGTCAGGGATCAGTGGTTCTGCTGCGATGCACCAGGCGGCGCATGCGCAGAACACCGATGCACCCTAGCCAGCGAGCAGCGGTACCTGGGTGATCGCGACAGCCGCGCATGCGCATTTGCGATCGCGGACACGCGTCTGGCACCAATGACAGCACAGGGTGGGCTATTTAAACAGGACAGGAGGTATGTCAAATTGCCGTTTGGTCTTATCTGCTCTGTTCCTGATATCTGATCCTGTGAATCTTCTGTTGCCGACCTCTGCATTGTTCCTGACCCTGCTGACCGTCTCCTGTTTAACCCCTGGCTTGCCTGACCATCCTTCTTCCTGATCCTCTGTACCGCGCTGCCCGTAAGTTACTGAACCCGGCTTGTGACCCTGACCATTCTCTGCCTGCTCCTCCGATACCTCGCTGCCCGCACGTTGCTGACCTGGCCTGCCTGACTATGCCTTATGCTACCCAGACGATCCATCCATCCCGCACAGATCTGTCCCTGTTACCAGGTCTGCCAGCCTCTTCACGTCAGGCTCCACTACCCGCACACCTCTGGCGCCGCTCTCTACCATTGCCAGACGTACTCAGGGGTCGCGACCTGGTCTCAGTCTGCTCCAAGTCCATCCCCACCATCAGAGGCCCTGGTGAATAAGCAGATTGGGACTTAGACCCCACCCCTGAGGAACCCCGTGCTGTGTGCTGCTAGAGACGCCACCAGGCGGTGTTTAACAGTCAGACAGAAGGAAGGATGATGGGGATTCTTGCTTTTGGCTGCTCTCCCCTGTTTTGTTCACTTATTGGGACATGCCATTGATGCCTTTGTACTAGTTGTGTCAATCAACTCTGGGTGTATGCCCTAAATACACGTGCTACCTGTTTAATATAGATTATTTGGCCCTTGTTTTTGGCTGGCAGGCTGAATCTGCGTGGGTCACCAATGTGTTACCCCACCCTGTTGCCAGGCATGGTTGGAGTTGTCACTGCCCTGTTGTGGAGTGTCCGCTCTGCTCACCACGTTTGGAGACGACAGGGTTTGGGCCCTGTTGGCCCTTTTAAAGTATGGTTTTCTGTCTTTTCAGGTGAGGCAGCTCGCCCACCTGATCCATGGATTGTCTTGATCTCTTTAGTTATTGGGGCTGCTCGGGCCTTGTCTCTATTGATTTATGCTTAGTTTTTATATGTTTGTACATGATTGTAGTCATACAAGATTATATGGATCTCCTTGCTTCCTATTTGGGGCTTGGATATTCCATGCAATGATAAGGTTAGACTTCATCCTTATTGTGGAAGTATTGGGCGCTGAATTTTTTGTAACATCATCCTAGATATAGATCTAAGTGGTATGATAAGGTTGTTATTTGCTCCTTTTTTTTGTAATTACACATGGTGATACAGTGACTCTAACATAATGTCCAAGGTTTTAATTCTCCAAATAAGCGCAAAACAGCATTCCTCCAATATAGGCGGCTAGGGGCGAAGATTCTTTTACTACAAGAGACCCATTATGCACCAGCTAAACATCCTACTTTTTTTCATAATTCATATAAGCAGGCGTTTTACACCTTATCACAGATAATATACGTCTCACGTTGAATGTTATTCAAGATGCTAACCTACACTCTAAGGAGGTGTTGTTATTAAGCCTAGACATTAATAAGGTATTTGATAGTGTCCTCTGGCCATATCTGTTTTCGTTGTTGCAGAAATTGGGTTTTAGTGATGAATTTCTTTCCGGTGTACGGGCTTTATATAATTCTCCCCAAATGAGGATTAGACTCCCGGGTTGTAATTTTTGGTATAATTTTTGGAAAATCCCCTTTATGGGGTGTAACCTATATGGTAATGATATATATGCTTATATTTATATAGCATGTGATATTGCATACCTATGGTATAATTTTTGTATATACCTCCTTTAGGAAGTGTTACCTATGTGCCAGTGCTGCAAGTGCTTTAGACTATTGTGGTCATAGCCTTTGTAGCACACATACCTAGACCGGTCTTGGTGTAATTTTTAATGGTTTTAGGTCTGTGTGTATTGTCTCATACTGAGGTGATGGTAAACCAGGGCGATTGCCCATATGTCAATTATTAATGTGAAATAAAGCATTTTTTGGAAATTTTTCTGAGTATCGCATTCTGTTCATAATATAGCCGCTTTTCTGTGAATTTCTTTTCACAAACCCTCTTTTTGTCTGCTCTCGCCCCTACTGTTTGCGCTTGTATTGGAACCCTTGGCTATCGCTATAAGGTCACACCCTGATAGTTCATGGTATCTGCTCTTGGTTTCGCAGTTTAAATTATGTATGTATGCTGATGATGTTATGCTTTTTCTTACCAACCCATTAGTATCCTTGCCTAATTTATGCACTCTGTTGAGTGATTTTGCATCCATATCAGGTCTCTCCGTGAATTTCTCTAAATCTGTTCTTATGCCTATTAATGTTACTGAGTCTTTAGGGGAATCCCTCCGTAGTTCTTTCCCGTTTCGGTGGACCACGGATTGGTTTCTATACCTGGGTATTTATCTCACATCCAAGTATTCTGAGCTATTTGCAGCCAATTACCCACCATGTGTGTCTTGTCTCTGTGCTTTGCTTAAGATCTGGCATGGGTACCCTATCTCGTTTCTGGGTGGAGTCACGGCTGTGAAAATGAACATCTTACCTAAACTCCTCTATTTATTCTGAGCGCTCCCATTGTCGGTCTCTAAATCGTAACTTTATTTGGTGAAATAGATGTTCTTGTTTTACGCTTGTTTTTTATAAATTGCAAGGTCAGGGGGGCTTTGGCCTTTCCAATTTTTGCCTTTATTATCTATCTACTCGTTTTTCTCAATTAGCGCAATGGGTGACTGTTAACTCCCCGACACCCTGGGTCAGATTTGAATCTCAATCTATACGCCCATTTTATTTACCAGGTCTATTGTGGTCAAATACTCCCCATTGTTCGCTGTTGATATATAATTTGATTGTGTTCCACTCTTTGGCACTTTGGTCCAGTTACAAATCTAAATTGGGTCTTATCTCTCCAGCCCCAGCGGGTTCAACATTTTTTGGTGATCCATGTTTTCCCATCGGGTTTTCATCTCCACAGGTAGAGATGAGCGAATCGAAGTAGCCGAAGTGGAATTCGAGTCGAATATCGGAAAAATTTCGATTCGCGCCGAATCCGAAAAATAGCCTAATTCGGACGCGCGAATCGAAATTTTTCCGAAAATGGCGGCTGACATGTGCGGCGACGGAGCGGGGATGTCTGGGAAGGCGCGCAGACAAGGCGCGCTGACCCATAATGCATTCCTCAACGACATGTGATCGCATCAGCCAATCAGCAGCCAGCCAGCTAGCACTGTGTAATGGTCGAGCTATAAATAGCGGCCATTTTGGAATTCTTCATTTGCCTGCAGTCATTGAACAGAGGCAGACCGCTCTGTATTAGGGACAGGGACAGAGTTAGGGCCACAGAAACGATACTTGGGGACAGAGAAACGATACTTAGGGACAGAGAACTATTACTCAGGGACACAGATTTGTTAATTAGGGCCACAGAATCGTTACTTAGGGACAAAGAAACGCTAGTTAGGGACACAGAATTCATACTCAGGGACAGACAGAATTGTTACTGAGTGCCAGAGAATTGTTACTTAGGGCCACAGAAACGTTATTAGGGCCACAGAATTGTTACTCAGGGACAGACAGAACTGTTACTGAGTGCCAGATAATTGTTACTTAGGGCCACAGAAACGTTATTAGGGCCACAGAATTGTTACTCAGGGACAGACAGAATTGTTACTGAGTGCCAGAGAATTGTTACTTAGGGCCACAGAAACTTTAGTTAGGGCCACAGAATTGTTACTCAGGGACAGACACAGAATTGTTACTGAGGGCCACAGAACTGTTACTTAGGGCCACAGAATTGTTACTCGCACAGACACAGAATTGTTACTCGCACAGACACAGAATTGTTACTGAGGGCCAAAGAACTGTTACTTAGGGCCACAGAATTGTTACTCGCACAGACACAGAATTGTTACACAGGGACACAGAACTGTTACTGAGGGCCACAGAACCGTTACTTAGGGCCACAGAATTGTTACTCGCACAGACACAGAATTGTTACTCGCACAGACACAGAATTGTTACTCGCACAGACACAGAATTGTTACTGAGGGCCACAGAACTGTTAGTTAGGGCCACAGAATTGTTACTCGCACAGACACAGAATTGTTACTCGCACAGACACAGAATTGTTACTGAGGGCCACAGAACTGTTACTTAGGGCCACAGAATTGTTACTCGCACAGACACAGAATTGTTCCACAGGGACACAGAACTGTTACTGAGGGCCACAGAACCGTTACTTAGGGCCACAGAATTGTTACTCGCACAGACACAGAATTCTTACTCGCACAGACACAGAATTGTTACTCAGGGACACAGAACTGTTACTTAGGGCCACAGAACTGTTAGTTAGGGCCACAGAATTGTTACTCGCACAGACACAGAATTGTTACTGAGGGCCACAGAACTGTTACTTAGGGCCACAGAATTGTTACTCGCACAGACACAGAATTGTTACACAGGGACACAGAACTGTTACTGAGGGCCACAGAACCGTTACTTAGGGCCACAGAATTGTTACTCGCACAGACACAGAATTGTTACACAGGGACACAGAACTGTTACTGAGGGCCACAGAACCGTTACTTAGGGCCACAGAATTGTTACTCGCACAGACACAGAATTGTTACTCGCACAGACACAGAATTGTTACTCGCACAGACACAGAATTGTTACTGAGGGCCACAGAACTGTTAGTTAGGGCCACAGAATTGTTACTCGCACAGACACAGAATTGTTACTCGCACAGACACAGAATTGTTACTGAGGGCCACAGAACTGTTACTTGGGGCCACAGAAACGTTAATCAGGGACACAGAATTGTTACTGAGGGCCACAGAACTGTTACTTAGGGCCACAGAATTGTTACTCGCACAGACACAGAATTGTTACTCAGGGACACAGAACTGTTACTGAGGGCCACAGAACTGTTACTGAGGGCCACAGAACTGTTACTTAGGGCCACAGAATTGTTACTCGCACAGACACAGAATTCTTACTCGCACAGACACAGAATTGTTACTCAGGGACACAGAACTGTTACTGAGGGCCACAGAACTGTTACTTAGGGCCACAGAATTGTTACTCGCACAGACACAGAATTGTTACTCGCACAGACACAGAATTGTTACTGAGGGCCACAGAACTGTTACTTGGGGCCACAGAAACGTTAATCAGGGACACAGAATTGTTACTGAGGGCCACAGAACTGTTACTTAGGGCCACAGAATTGTTACTCGCACAGACACAGAATTGTTACTCGCACAGACACAGAATTGTTACTGAGGGCCACAGAACTGTTACTTGGGGCCACAGAAACGTTAATCAGGGACACAGAATTGTTACTGAGGGCCCACAGAACTGTTAGGGCCACAGAATTGTTACTCGCACAGACACAGAATTGTTACTCGCACAGACACAGAATTGTTACTGAGGGCCACAGAACTGTTACTTGGGGCCACAGAAACGTTAATCAAAGACACAGAATTGTTACTGAGGGCCACAGAACTGTTACTTAGGGCCACAGAATTGTTACTCGCACAGACACAGAATTGTTACTCAGGGACACAGAACTGTTACTGAGGGCCACAGAACTGTTACTTAGGGCCAAAGAATTGTTACTCGCACAGACACAGAATTGTTACTCGCACAGACACAGAATTGTTACTCAGGGACACAGAACTGTTACTGAGGGCCACAGAACTGTTACTTAGGGCCACAGAATTGTTACTCGCACAGACACAGAATTCTTACTCGCACAGACACAGAATTGTTACTCAGGGACACAGAACTGTTACTGAGGGCCACAGAACTGTTACTTAGGGCCACAGAATTGTTACTCGCACAGACACAGAATTGTTACTCGCACAGACACAGAATTGTTACTGAGGGCCACAGAACTGTTACTTGGGGCCACAGAAACGTTAATCAGGGACACAGAATTGTTACTGAGGGCCACAGAACTGTTACTTAGGGCCACAGAATTGTTACTTGCACAGACACAGAATTGTTACTGAGGGCCACAGAACTGTTACTTAGGGCCACAGAATTGTTACTCGCACAGACACAGAATTGTTACTCAGGGACACAGAATTGTTACTCAGGGACACATAATCGTTTAATTAAAGAGTATGTCAGACAACATGCAGAGGAGTGGCAGAGGAGGCAATGTTTTAGGAGCGAGCAGACGTGGCAGCGAGGAAGGGGTCGAGGCAGCACTATTCGCAGCCAGAGGCCAGTGCTCCCGGTGTCATCCAGCGGTCGTGTCTCCACCGACAACCCTGCCGTCATCGATTGGTTGGCTCGGTCGTCTTCCTCTTCCCAGGTCACCTCTGACACCTACAGCCAACGGTCGGTGGGTACGTCAGACACAACCGTTAGTTGGCATGGCCCGGGACCAAGCCCACTGAAATCACGTGTCCTCTACCTGCCCCTGTCCTTTGGTGTTCCCTCACCAAGCGAAGTATCGCATGCTGTGGGCTCAGCCCCACTGTACAGTGAGGAAGAGCTAACAGAGGGCGGTCAGGAACGGGGGGAGACATCCGCCTTTTCAGCAGCCAGGCGAAGAAGTAGTGGCGAGGAGAGTGGCCCGGTAGCCGGTCTAGAGACAGGTCTGTCTCCTGACCCAGACGCAGCCGAGGGGGCTAGTAGTGAGGCGGAGACCCTACTTGATGATGAGGAGGTTGATCGCACTTGGCAGCCTCGTCGTCATCAGGCAATTTCTTCCGCATCATCAGGAGAAGAGGGTGGCAGCTTGGCAGTGAGCGAAACAGTCGGTGGGTTGCCCAGGAGACAGCAGCAGGGTCGCAGCAGTGTCAGTGGAAGCAGTGTCAGTGGAGCCAAACGGCCACGGAGTAGAGCACCAGCTCCACTGCAGCCTACCACCACGGCCAGTAGTGGTGCCGGTGTGCACGGAGGAAGCAGCAGTCAGCCAGTGAGGAGTATCGGGGGCAAAGTTTCCTACTCGGCGGTGTGGCAATTTTTCGTCAAGCCGCCCGAGGAAGTAAACGTAGCCGTATGTCGACTATGTGGCCAGAAAGTCAAGCGTGGCCAGGGGGCCCATGTTGGGACTACAGCGTATTCATGCCATGTGCCACTTTCAGGTCTCCTCACACTGCTGGTGTATTGAATTTTTTGACATAGGGTGCTGGCAGATTATGGGCCTCATATAGCTGCTGCCAGGCCCCTAATCTGCCATAGGCCCCTATATACCGCCTCCTCATGCTGCTGCCAGGTCCAGAGTCTCTCATGGGTCCCTGTACGGCCTCCCATTGCTGCTGTCTCCATCGCCACACTCTGCCATGTGCCACTTTCAGGTCTCCTCACACACTGCTGGTGTGTAGAATTTTTTGACATAGGGTGCTGGCAGATTACGGGCCTCCCATAGCTGCTGCCAGGCCCCTAATCTGCCATAGGCCCCTATATACCGCCTCCTCATGCTGCTGCCAGGTCCAGAGTCTCTCATGGGTCCCTGTACGGCCTCCCATTGCTGCTGTCTCCATCGCCACACTCTGCCATGTGCCACTTTCAGGTCTCCTCACACACTGCTGGTGTGTAGAATTTTTTGACATAGGGTGCTGGCAGATTACGGGCCTCCCATAGCTGCTGCCAGGCCCCTAATCTGCCATAGGCCCCTATATACCGCCTCCTCATGCTGCTGCCAAGTCCAGAGTCTCTCATGGGTCCCTGTACGGCCTCCCATTGCTGCTGTCTCCATCGCCACACTCTGCCATGTGCCACTTTCAGGTCTCCTCACACTGCTGGTGTGTAGAATTTTTTGACATAGGGTGCTGGCAGATTACGGGCCTCCCATTGCTGCTGCCAGGCCCCTAATCTGCCATGGGCCCCTATACCGCCTCCTCATGCTGCTGCCAAGTCCAGAGTCTCTCATGGGTCCCTGTACGGCCTCCCATTGCTGCTGTCTCCATCGCCACACTCTGCCATGTGCCACTTTCAGGTCTCCTCACACACTGCTGGTGTGTAGAATTTTTTGACATAGGGTGCTGGCAGATTACGGGCCTCCCATAGCTGCTGCCAGGCCCCTAATCTGCCATAGGCCCCTATATACCGCCTCCTCATGCTGCTGCCAGGTCCAGAGTCTCTCATGGGTCCCTGTACGGCCTCCCATTGCTGCTGTCTCCATCGCCACACTCTGCCATGTGCCACTTTCAGGTCTCCTCACACACTGCTGGTGTGTAGAATTTTTTGACATAGGGTGCTGGCAGATTACGGGCCTCCCATAGCTGCTGCCAGGCCCCTAATCTGCCATAGGCCCCTATATACCGCCTCCTCATGCTGCTGCCAGGTCCAGAGTCTCTCATGGGTCCCTGTACGGCCTCCCATTGCTGCTGTCTCCATCGCCACACTCTGCCATGTGCCACTTTCAGGTCTCCTCACACACTGCTGGTGTGTAGAATTTTTTGACATAGGGTGCTGGCAGATTACGGGCCTCCCATTGCTGCTGCCAGGCCCCTAATCTGCCATGGGCCCCTATACCGCCTCCTCATGCTGCTGCCAAGTCCAGAGTCTCTCATGGGTCCCTGTACGGCCTCCCATTGCTGCTGTCTCCATCGCCACACTATGCCATGTGCCACTTTCAGGTCTCCTCACACTGCTGGTGTGTAGAATTTTTTGACATAGGGTGCTGGCAGATTACGGGCCTCCCATAGCTGCTGCCAGGCCCCTAATCTGCCATAGGCCCCTATATACCGCCTCCTCATGCTGCTGCCAGGTCCAGAGTCTCTCATGGGTCCCTGTACGGCTTCCCATTGCTGCTGTCTCCATTGCCACACTCTGCCATGTGCCACTTTCAGGTCTCCTCACACTGCTGGTGTGTAGAATTTTTTGACATAGGGTGCTGGCAGATTACGGGCCTCCTATAGCTGCTGCCAGGCCCCTAATCTGCCATAGGCCCCTATATACCGCCTCCTCATGCTGCTGCCAGGTCCAGAGTCTCTCATGGGTCCCTGTACGGCTTCCCATTGCTGCTGTCTCCATCGCCACACTCTGCCATGTGCCACTTTCAGGTCTCCTCACACTGCTGGTGTGTAGAATTTTTTGACATAGGGTGCTGGCAGATTACGGGCCTCCTATAGCTGCTGCCAGGCCCCTAATCTGCCATAGGCCCCTATATACCGCCTCCTCATGCTGCTGCCAGGTCCAGAGTCTCTCATGGGTCCCTGTACGGCCTCCCATTGCTGCTGTCTCCATCGCCACACTCTGCCATGTGCCACTTTCAGGTCTCCTCACACTGCTGGTGTGTAGAATTTTTTGACATAGGGTGCTGGCAGATTACGGGCCTCCTATAGCTGCTGCCAGGCCCCTAATCTGCCATAGGCCCCTATATATCGCCTCCTCATGCTGCTGCCAGGTCCAGAGTCTCTCATGGGTCCCTGTACGGCTTCCCATTGCTGCTGTCTCCATCGCCACACTCTGCCATGTGCCACTTTCAGGTCTCCTCACACTGCTGGTGTGTAGAATTTTTTGACATAGGGTGCTGGCAGATTACGGGCCTCCTATAGCTGCTGCCAGGCCCCTAATCTGCCATAGGCCCCTATATACCGCCTCCTCATGCTGCTGCCAGGTCCAGAGTCTCTCATGGGTCCCTGTACGGCTTCCCATTGCTGCTGTCTCCATCGCCACACTCTGCCATGTGCCACTTTCAGGTCTCCTCACACTGCTGGTGTGTAGAATTTTTTGACATAGGATGCTGGCAGATTACGGGCCTCCTATAGCTGCTGCCAGGCCCCTAATCTGCCATAGGCCCCTATATACCGCCTCCTCATGCTGCTGCCAGGTCCAGAGTCTCTCATGGGTCCCTGTACGGCTTCCCATTGCTGCTGTCTCCATCGCCACACTCTGCCATGTGCCACTTTCAGGTCTCCTCACACTGCTGGTGTGTAGAATTTTTTGACATAGGGTGCTGGCAGATTACGGGCCGCCTATAGCTGCTGCCAGGCCCCTAATCTGCCATAGGCCCCTATATACCGCCTCCTCATGCTGCTGCCAGGTCCAGAGTCTCTCATGGGTCCCTGTACGGCCTCCCATTGCTGCTGTCTCCATCGCCACACTCTGCCATGTGCCACTTTCAGGTCTCCTCACACACTGCTGGTGTGTAGAATTTTTTGACATAGGGTGCTGGCAGATTACGGGCCTCCCATTGCTGCTGCCAGGCCCCTAATCTGCCATGGGCCCCTATACAGCCTCCTCATGCTGCTGCCAAGTCCAGAGTCTCTCATGGGTCCCTGTACGGCCTCCCATTGCTGCTGTCTCCATCGCCACACTCTGCCATGTGCCACTTTCAGGTCTCCTCACACACTGCTGGTGTGTAGAATTTTTTGACATAGGGTGCTGGCAGATTACGGGCCTCCCATAGCTGCTGCCAGGCCCCTAATCTGCCATGGGCCCCTATACCACCTCCTCATGCTGCTGCCAGGTCCAGGCGAACGTAGTCACACAGGGGAGGAACTTCTCAGTGTAATGAACAGAGAAATCGACAGATGGCTGTCTCCGCGCAAACTGAAAATGGGAACCATGTTGACCGACAACGGAAAGAACATGGTGTCTGCTCTGCGTCAAGTAAGGTTGTGCCATGCGCCATGCATGGCTCACGTGTTCAATCTGGTTGTCAAGCGGTTCCTAAAATCCACCATCCCACTGCAAGACATCCTTAAAATGTCACGTAAACTTTGCATGCATTTCAGCCATTCCTACACCGCAAAGCACACCCTCCTTGAGCTGCAGCGGCAGAACGGAATTCCACAGCATCGCCTGATCTGCGACGTTGCAACAAGGTGGAATTCAACCCTACACATGGTAGACCGCCTTTACGAACAGCGAAAGGCCATCACCGATTTCCTGATGTTACAAGCGGATAAAGGTACTCCCCTGTGTAACTTCGATGTCAGCCATTGGCAGCTCATGCGTGACACCTGCCGCTTGCTCAGGCCCTTTGAGGAGGCCACGCTATTCGTGAGTCGGCAGGACTATGGGATGAACGACATCATTCCTCTGTTGCACGTCCTGGAACAAATGCTGTTAACAATGGCTGGTCAGGGTGCGGTAGACGTGGCGCACCGATCTCAACGCCACATGACCCCTGTGGGGGCAGGACAGGAAGAAGAGGAGGAGGTAGAGGAGGACATTGGTGCTCAGGAATTATTGAGTGAAATGGGTGGTTTTTCAACTCAGCGGACAGGAGTGGAGGAGCAGGAGCATCTGGTAGAGGAGGAGCAGGAGGAGACAGAGGACCCAGACGCACCGTGGCAGTATGCTGTGGAGATGGAGGCAGGGAGTCCCTCGCATTCCTTGGCACAAATGGCCCATAGCATGCTCGCTTGCTTGCGTAGCGACAGCCGAATAATAACCATCAGACAGAGGGATGACTTTTGGCTGTCCACCTTGTTGGACCCTCGCTACCGTTCAAAAATGGTGGCCTTTTTCACACCTGCTGAGAGGGAGGCCAAAATAACGTACTATAAAAACCACCTATGTAGTCAGCTGGTCTCTGCCTTTCTGCGCCAACGTCCATCCTCAGACACTGTGGGCCCTGTGCGCTCGCGTTCCGCTGCCATGGCAGCAGGGGAGGGGTGGGGTGGTAGGAGCAGTGGCAGCTCCACCAGCAGCGGCTGCCTCAGTCTGCAGTCGATGATGAGTAGCTTTCTTCACCAGCACAGTGAGGAAACTACTAACCAGCCGCAGCAGCAGCAGCAGCAGCAGCAGCATCAGGTGGACCTGGAGCAGGACCTCAAACAACAGGCTTGGGCCTACTTGGACAGCACCCTGCCAACCGAGGTAGACAATCCCCTTGACTACTGGTCAACGAAACTTGACCTTTGGCCCCAACTAGCTGAATTTGCCCTTGAAAGGCTGTCATGCCCGGCCAGTAGCGTGGCATCGGAGCGCGTGTTTAGTGCGGCAGGAGGTATTGTAACTCCGCGGAGGACACGACTGTCCACCCAAAGTGTGGAGAGACTGACGTTTGTGAAAATGAATCAGGCGTGGATTAGTCTGGATTTCAAACCACCAGTTCCTGACACAACTGACTAAATCCGCCATGAATCATGCCTCAAACATGTGCCACTTTGAGGTCTCCTCACACACTGCTGGTGTGTTGAATTTTTTGACATAGGGTGCTGGCAGATTACGGGCCTCCCATTGCTGCTGCCAGGCCCCTAATCTGCCATAGGCCCCTATATACCGCCTCCTCATGCTGCTGCCAGGTCCAGAGTCTCTCATGGGTCCCTGTACGGCCTCCCATTGCTGCTGTCTCCATCGCCACACTCTGCCATGTGCCACTTTCAGGTCTCCTCACACACTGCTGGTGTGTAGATTTTTTTGACATAGGGTGCTGGCATATTACGGGCCTCCCATAGCTGCTGCCAGGCCCCTAATCTGCCATAGGCCCCTATATACCGCCTCCTCATGCTGCTGCCAGGTCCAGAGTCTCTCATGGGTCCCTGTACGGCCTCCCATTGCTGCTGTCTCCATCGCCACACTCTGCCATGTGCCACTTTCAGGTCTCCTCACACACTGCTGGTGTGTAGAATTTTTTGACATAGGGTGCTGGCAGATTACGGGCCTCCCATTGCTGCTGCCAGGCCCCTAATCTGCCATAGGCCCCTATATACCGCCTCCTCATGCTGCTGCCAGGTCCAGAGTCTCTCATGGGTCCCTGTACGGCCTCCCATTGCTGCTGTCTCCATCGCCACACTCTGCCATGTGCCACTTTCAGGTCTCCTCACACACTGCTGGTGTGTAGAATTTTTTAACATAGGGTGCTGGCAGATTACGGGCCTCCCATAGCTGCTGCCAGGCCCCTAATCTGCCATAGGCCCCTATATACCGCCTCCTCATGCTGCTGCCAGGTCCAGAGTCTCTCATGGGTCCCTGTACGGCCTCCTATTGCTGCTGTCTCCATCGCCACACTCTGCCATGTGCCACTTTCAGGTCTCCTCACACACTGCTGGTGTGTAGAATTTTTTGACATAGGGTGCTGGCAGATTACGGGCCTCCCATAGCTGCTGCCAGGCCCCTAATCTGCCATAGGCCCCTATATACCGCCTCCTCATGCTGCTGCCAGGTCCAGAGTCTCTCATGGGTCCCTGTACGGCCTCCCATTGCTGCTGTCTCCATCGCCACACTCTGCCATGTGCCACTTTCAGGTCTCCTCACACACTGCTGGTGTGTAGAATTTTTTGACATAGGGTGCTGGCAGATTACGGGCCTCCCATTGCTGCTGCCAGGCCCCTAATCTGCCATAGGCCCCTATATACCGCCTCCTCATGCTGCTGCCAGGTCCAGAGTCTCTCATGGGTCCCTGTACGGCCTCCTATTGCTGCTGTCTCCATCGCCACACTCTGCCATGTGCCACTTTCAGGTCTCCTCACACACTGCTGGTGTGTAGAATTTTTTGACATAGGGTGCTGGCAGATTACGGGCCTCCTATAGCTGCTGCCAGGCCCCTAATCTGCCATAGGCCCCTATATACCGCCTCCTCATGCTGCTGCCAGGTCCAGAGTCTCTCATGGGTCCCTGTACGGCCTCCCATTGCTGCTGTCTCCATCGCCACACTCTGCCATGTGCCACTTTCAGGTCTCCTCACACTGCTGGTGTGTAGAATTTTTTGACATAGGGTGCTGGCAGATTACGGGCCTCCCATAGCTGCTGCCAGGCCCCTAATCTGCCATAGGCCCCTATATACCGCCTCCTCATGCTGCTGCCAGGTCCAGAGTCTCTCATGGGTCCCTGTACGGCCTCCCATTGCTGCTGTCTCCATCGCCACACTCTGCCATGTGCCACTTTCAGGTCTCCTCACACACTGCTGGTGTGTAGATTTTTTTGACATAGGGTGCTGGCAGATTACGGGCCTCCCATAGCTGCTGCCAGGCCCCTAATCTGCCATAGGCCCCTATATACCGCCATCTCATGCTGCTGCCAGGTCCAGAGTCTCTCATGGGTCCCTGTACGGCCTCCCATTGCTGCTGTCTCCATCGCCACACTCTGCCATGTGCCACTTTCAGGTCTCCTCACACACTGCTGGTGTGTAGAATTTTTTGACATAGGGTGCTGGCAGATTACGGGCCTCCCATAGCTGCTGCCAGGCCCCTAATCTGCCATAGGCCCCTATATACCGCCTCCTCATGCTGCTGCCAGGTCCAGAGTCTCTCATGGGTCCCTGTACGGCCTCCCATTGCTGCTGTCTCCATCGCCACACTCTGCCATGTGCCACTTTCAGGTCTCCTCACACACTGCTGGTGTGTAGAATTTTTTGACATAGGGTGCTGGCAGATTACGGGCCTCCCATAGCTGCTGCCAGGCCCCTAATCTGCCATAGGCCCCTATATACCGCCTCCTCATGCTGCTGCCAGGTCCAGAGTCTCTCATGGGTCCCTGTACGGCCTCCCATTGCTGCTGTCTCCATCGCCACACTCTGCCATGTGCCACTTTCAGGTCTCCTCACACACTGCTGGTGTGTAGAATTTTTTGACATAGGGTGCTGGCAGATTACGGGCCTCCTATAGCTGCTGCCAGGCCCCTAATCTGCCATAGGCCCCTATATACCGCCTCCTCATGCTGCTGCCAGGTCCAGAGTCTCTCATGGGTCCCTGTACGGCCTCCCATTGCTGCTGTCTCCATCGCCACACTCTGCCATGTGCCACTTTCAGGTCTCCTCACACTGCTGGTGTGTTCAATTTTTTGACATAGGGTGCTGGCAGATTACGGGCCTCCCATTGCTGCTGCCAGGCACGTAATCTGCCATGGGCCCCCGTACCGACTCCTCATGCTGTGACGTTGCAACAAGGTGGAATTCAACCCTACATATGTTAGACCGCCTTTACGAACAGCGAAAGGCCATCACAGATTTCCTGATGTTAAAAGCGGATAAAGGTACTCCCTGTGTAACTTAGATGTCAGCCATTGGCAGCTCATGCGTGACACCTGCGCTTGCTCAGGCCCTTTGAGGAGGCCACGCTATTCGTGAGTCGGCAGGACTATGGGATGAACGACGTCATTCCTCTGTTGCACGTCCTGGAACAAATGCTGTTAACAATGGCTGGTCAGGGTGCGGTAGACGTGGCGCCCAGATCTCAACGCCACATGACCCCTGTGGGGGCAGGACAGGAAGAAGAGGAGGAGGTAGAGGAGGACATTGGTGCTCAGGAATTATTGAGTGAAATGGGTGGTTTTTCCACTCAGCGGACAGGAGTGGAGGAGCAGGAGCATCTGGTAGAGGAGGAGGAGGAGGAGACAGAGGACCCAGACGCACCGTGGCAGTATGCTGTGGAGATGGAGGCAGGGAGTCCCTCGCATTCCTTGGCACAAATGGCCCATAGCATGCTCGGTTGCTTGCGTAGCGACAGCCGAATAATAACCATCAGACAGAGGGATGACTTTTGGCTGTCCACCTTGTTGGACCCTCGCTACCGTTCAAAAATGGTGGCCTTTTTCACACCTGCTGAGAGGGAGGCCAAAATAACGTACTATAAAAACCACCTATGTAGTCAGCTGGTCTCTGCCTGTCTGCGCCAACGTCCATCCTCAGACACTGTGGGCCCTGTGCGCTCGCGTTCCGCTGCCATGGCAGCAGGGGAGGGGTGGGGTGGTAGGAGCAGTGGCAGCTCCACCAGCAGCGGCTACCTCAGTCTGCAGTCGATGATGAGTAGCTTTCTTCACCAGCGCAGTGAGGAAACTACTAACCAGCCGCAGCAGCAGCAGCAGCATCAGGTGGACCTGGAGCAGGACCTCAAACAACAGGCTTAGGCCTACTTGGACAGCACCCTGCCAACCGAGGTAGACAATCCCCTTGACTACTGGGCAAAGAAACTTGACCTTTGGCCCCAACTAGCTGAATTTGCCCTTGAAAGGCTGTCATGCCCGGCCAGTAGCGTGGCATCGGAGCGCGTGTTTAGTGCGGCAGGAGGTATTGTAACTCCGCGGAGGACACGACTGTCCACCCAAAGTGTGGAGAGACTGACGTTTGTGAAAATGAATCAGGCGTGGATTAGTCTGGATTTCAAACCACCAGTTCCTGACACAACTGACTAAATCCGCCATGAATCATGCCCCAAACATGTGCCACTTTCAGGTCTCCTCACACTGCTGGTGTGTTACATTTTTTGTCATAGGGTGCTGGCAGATTATGGGCCTCCCATAGCTGCTGCCAGACCCCTAATCTGCCATGGGCCCCTATACCGCCTCCTCATGCTGCTGCCAAGTCCAGAGTCTCTCATGGGTCCCTGTACGGCCTCCCATTGCTGCTGTCTCCATCGCCACACTCTGCCATGTGCCACTTTCAGGTCTCCTCACACTGCTGGTGTATTCCATTTTTTGTCATAGGGTGCTGGCAGATTACGGGCCTCCCATAGCTGCTGCCAGGCCCCTAATCTGCCATGGGCCCCTATACCACCTCCTCATGCTGCTGCCAGGTCCAGAGTCTCTCATGGGTCCCTGTACGGCCTCCCATTGCTGCTGTCTCCATCGCCACACTCTGCCATGTGCCACTTTCAGGTCTCCTCACACTGCTGGTGGGTTCCATTTTTTGTCATAGGGTGCTGGCAGATTACGGGCCTCCCATAGCTGCTGCCAGGCCCCTAATCTGCCATGGGCCCCCGTACTGACTCCTCATGCTGCTGCCAGGCCCGTAATCTGTCATGGGCCCCTGTTGTCGCTTGTTGGCATATTCCGCTCGTTCAGATGCTCCTTCTCCTGCTACTCCTCTTCACGGATTCCGTCAGCAGTCTTTCTTGGAATCCATTTCCAAGAGACAACAGTTTGCGAGCACGCACCAGACGGTGCAGAAGCTGAACGTCCTCCTGTCCAAGTTGCTGCTGCCAGGCTCGTAATCTGTCATGCGCCCCTGTACCGCCTCCTCATGCTGCTGCCAGGTCCAGAGTGTGTCATGGGCCCCCGTACCGACTCCTCATGCTGCTGCCAGGCCCGTAATCTGTCATGGGCCCCTGTACCGCCTCCCCATGCTGCTGCCAGGTCCAGAGTGTGTCATGGGTCCCTGTACCGCCTCCCATTGCTGCTGCCAGGCCCGTAATCTGCCATGGGCCCCCGTACCGACTCCTCATGCTGCTGCCAGGCCCGTAATCTGCCATGGGCCCCTGTACCGCCTCCTCATGCTGCTGCCAGGTCCAGAGTGTGTCATGGGTCCCTGTACGGCCTCCCATTGCTGCTGTCTCTATCGCCACACTCTGCCATGTGCCACTTTCAGGTCTCCTCACACTGCTGGTGGTTTCCATTTTTGTCATAGGGTGCTGTATGGCCTCCCATTGCTGCTGCCTCCACCGCCACACTGTGGCTCCACACTCTGGTTTTGGCCCCGTGACTGCCCAAATGAGTGAAGTGTGCGGTGATTCTAAGATCGACGGCACTCATCTGCATGTCATACTGCCTGACAGTATTATTTCTCTTCCCCAGCAGACTCCAAGGGCATTTAAATTAAAGGTACAGTGTTCAGCACTAATATTAAGTCTCTCTGAAGCCTAGAAACACCCTTTTTTAAGTTAAATTCACAGCGAATATATTCGACTCAAATCGAAATTTTTCCACGAATTCGCCGAATCAGTCGAATCGAATTTTTGAATACTTCGCTCATCTCTATCCACAGGCTTTTCACTGGTGGTATGACTGGGCTCTTATTAGATCAGATTATCAGCGTGGTGGGGCTTTTATAACCCATGATATGCTACATACGATATTTGATATCCCGCTTTGTGAACATTTTTGCTATCGGCAAATTCAACACATTTTCAGTTCCCACTTTGGTTTGATGCCCTCGTCCCCAATTACCTATTTTGAACGTATCAGATGTGACTCGCCCAGGGGTAGGGATCTTATCTCAGATTTATATCACACCTTCTTACAGATCATTTTTCCCTTGCCTCCTTTGTTTAGACAGAAATGGGAGATTGAGTGTGGGGTTACGTTCTCCGATGAGGACTGGGTTTCTATGGTGGAGAATATATGGAAGGGCTCTAGATCTCTTTCGGTTCGAGAGTTGACCCTGAAGGTTTTAACTCGTTGGTACTATACCCCCTCTTAACTTCATGTCATGTTTCTGGGAACACCTTTGTTTTAAGGGGTGTGGCTTGGCTGGTACCCTTGTACATGTATTTTGGGTTTGTCCTGGTCTTTCCTTGATCTGGCATAGGATTTTGGAGGTGACTTCCGTTTTGGTGGGTTCTCCGGTGGATTTATCCTTGCAAATTTGCTTATTGGGTGTATTGCTTTTGGGGATCCCAGTTAATTAAATGAGGCTAATTCACACTATCTGCAATTCCACCCTATGGGCCATTGCTCTTTATTGGAAGTCTCCAGTGGTCCCTTTGGCTTCTGTCTTACGGAGAGTTGATATGGTTATGCTTATGGAACGTATTCAATATACGTTGCTGGATAGGATGCATTTATTCAACAGGAAATGGGATGGTTGGAGAACTCATCAACACTTATTATTCGATTGATGGCCTATCATGGGTTGTTTTGTATCTAACCTTTTATTGATCTTGTGATTGTTCTGCCGATATTATTGACTACCTCTTTCATGTACTTTTTTTTTATATTTTCTTCTTATATTTCTTTTATATTTTTTTTTTCATGATTGTACTTTGTATTTCTGTTCATTTCTCATATGTTTTTTTGAAGCTGTTTATTCTACCTCACTAAATGGTGCGGATTTTGTAGTCTATCTCCTAATAAAAACGTTTGTAAACAAAAAAGAAAATGTTTTGAATGACTTGAAGACTACAGTCCACAAATGGTCACCATCAAATTTAACTGAACTTGAGCAGTTCTGCAAAGAAGAGTGGGCAAATATTGCAAAGTCTAAATGTGCAAAGTTAATAGAGACATATCCCAATAGAGTAAAGGCTGTAATTAAAGCAAAAGGTGGTTCAACAAAATACTGACACAAGGGGGTGATCCTTTTTCCAACTCAGTGATTCTGTTGTTGATTTTTTTTTTCTAACATGTTGGTGTTAAATTTTTTACTTGGATGTTATAAGTTGCACTGAGTAAATACAGCAGGATAAAGCAAAAACTGTGTCTGTCTTCATTTCAGGCTGCAAAGCAACAAAATGTGAATATTTTAAAGGGGGTGATTCTTTTCTATACCTACTGCATGCTTTAGGATGTTTTCATGTATTTTTTCTATTAAAAGAATCATTCAGGTTAGAACTTGTGTTTAACAAGTACACTTTTTTTTTAATAATTGTGTTTTTAAAACTATTCAAATAAAAATGTGTTTGTTAAGCAGTTGGTTGCATATAGACATATTTTGTTTGTTTTTTCTTTATATTTGAACTCCCATGGTAGCCCTGCAAAGCAGATATTTTCACAGTAGTGTCTTCGAGAGTCTTTCTGCTTTGGACTCCAGATGTAGGTTTGAAAAAAGTGGGGGTTTTTTTGTTTTTTTTCTGTCATATAATTATATATGGTATTGGCTTTGAGGTCTGTTCACTGTTATTAACTATTGTAGTTAATACACTGCTCAAAAAAATTAAAGGAACACAGCAGATCTCAATGGGGAAAAACATCATGCTGGATATCTATACTAATATGAACTGGGTAATGTGTTAGGAACATTAAAAAAAAAATTATGCAGCAGGCTAGTCCATTATTCTGAAATTTAATTGCAGCAACTCAAAATGGTACTCAGTGGTTTGTATGGCCCCCCACATAAATGTATGCATGCCTGGCAATGTTGGGGCATGCTCCTAATGAGACGACGGATAGTGTCCTGGGGTATTTCCTCCCAGATCTGGACCAGAGCATCACTGAGCTCCTGGACAGTCTGAGGTGCAAGCTGACAGCATCGGATGGATTGAAACATGATATCCCAGAGGTGTTCTATTGGATTTAGGTTAGGCAAGCGTGGGGGCCATTCAATGGTATCAATTCCTTCATCCTCCAGGAACTGCCTGCATACTCTCGCCGCATGAGGCCAGGCATTGTAGTGCACCAGGAAGAACCCAGGACCCACTGCACCAGCATAGGGTCTGATAATGGATCCAAGGATTTCATCCCAATACCTAATGGCAGTCAGGGTGCCATTGTCTAGTTTGTAGAGGTCTGTGGATATGCCTCCCCAGACCATCATTCACCAAAACGTTCATGCTGAATGATGTTACAGGCAGCTTAACATTCTCCACGGCTTCTCCAGACCCTTTCATGTCTGTTACATGTGCTCAGGGTGAACCTGCTCTAATCTGTGAAAAGCACAGGGTGCCAGCGGCTGGCCTGCCAATTCTGGTGTTCAATAGCAAATGTCAATAAAGCTCTATGGTGCCAGGCAGTGAGCACAGGTCTCACTAGAGGACGTCGGGCCCTCAGGCCACCCTCATGAAGTCTGTTTCTGATTGTTTGGTCAGAGAAATTCACACCAGTGGCCTGCTGGAAGTCATTTTGTAGGGCTCTGGCAGTGTTCATCCTGTTCCTCCTTGCACAAAGGAGCAGCTACCAGTCCTGCTGATGGGCTAAGGACCATCTACGGCCCTGTCAAGCTCTCCTAGAGTAACTAGTATATAGAGAAGTGCAGCGCTAAAAAATGGTAATGACAGGGAATCAATAAATTCAATAGATGATAACCATAACATAAAAAATATAAATAGTTCCAATAAGGATAAAACGAGGATAAAATTAAATAAAGTGAAAAAGTGACTCTTGTGCTCTGGTAACTCTGGATCCGGTATTGGTGCAATAATGGTGAAAGTAATGCGCACTCACCGGACGCGCATATTATATGCGCCTTATGTAATTAATCCAGATGTCATCAGCACGGAAAGGGGTCAGGAACTATGAGGTCTTCCCTCTAAAGGGTGGTGGGTCATCAGACAGGATCCTTTTAAGGTGTGTTTACAGGTGATCCTCATCCTTCAGGGTTCCCCTTTAAGGTACTTGGTATTGCTCCCTGGGTTTGCAGGTATCCACTGCAGGTATGAAGATCCTTCTGGAAGCAGTGTGTCTGAAAATTCAGAGAGCTCCCCCCGGAGGGTAGGAACAAGGATACGCCCATAGTGTAGTAAATGTGAACCTTTTTTTTTTTTTTAAATTAATGAGTAGATGCATCAGAAGTAATATAAAATAACAGACAGTAAGCAATCAAGACTGACCATCCAGTTTTTAAAGATGGCCACCGGAGCTCCACGTTGCTCCGTCAGCGTGACGTTACGACGTAATGTGGCTCCTCCTGACGCGTATCGTGTACAAACACATCCTCAGAGGGGGTGGCCAATCACTCCGTATCGTCCGCCGTTCTAATATATAGGGTAATCGGCACATGCGCATTAAGCATCCGCCATTTTGAAAAAGTGCACTTTTCAGTCTAAGTAATGCAACCTTCTCCCAACAAGAATTACAGTTATTAGACAATGGCCTGAAATATGCACCTAGTAGGAAGTTGGATAAATTTCAAACTTATATAGATATTAATGCGTTTTCGAGGCAGCTATCATTAAAACAATATTTTTATTCCAATCCGATTGTATGTAATGACGCTAATAACTCTACTTATTCGAAATTAAGAAATGCGTCTACATATAATCTCCCTCCCCAAGCACAATCTTATATTAACTTATTCAAAGAATTAGTGCTTAAAGATCTAGACAGCTTGGTCATAAAACCAACCCAAAGAACACAATCTACTAATGCTATGAAGTCCCTCTTGGAACGTGAAGATCTGGTCAGAGCGGCAGATAAAGGAGGGGGAGTAGTCATACTGAATAAATCTGACTATGTGAAAGAGGTCTATAATATTTTAGATGATACAACAACTTATGCACTTTTACCAAAAGACCCAATGTTTACCTATAAACGCACCTTAAAAGGTATCATTAAAGATGGATATAGTAAAGGCATTATCAACAAAAAGGAAAAAGAATTCCTATGCCCCACAGCTCCAAAGTTACCGGTCATATATATTCTCCCTAAAATCCATAAGAACCCCACTCAACCACCAGGAAGGCCAATAGTCAGCGGCATAGGTTCTGTGGTGGTTTATGTAATAATTTATTCTAAATACGTAGGGCAGTGTCCTCTCCCTTAAATAAAATATTGCAGTGCCTCAGCAAATATTTAATGAACCAATAATTTGGACACCTTAATAATTTGATCACCACTTAGTAATATACCTTGAGTCCTTTTAGCCAGTATGATTTCGTACCATATACACAAAAATTGCCTTTTTGATAAATAAATAAATAATTTTATTTATGTACAAAATTTATATATATATTAATACAAATGCAAAATACTGGTGATAAATGTATACTTGTACATGCAATCAAAAATATGATAGGCTAATTTCTATGTTATCAGACAATAGATGCTTACAGATGACGGTAAATATAGGAAAAACCAAATTTAGGTATAAGTTGTAACCTTATAGTGCTTCAGAAATTATTTCTCATATTCCGTGGCCATAGGAATATAAGAAAGTATTCTCTGATAACTTGCACTACAACAAAACTACAAATCAATTGATATGCAATATATAATTTCAATACCAAAATCAAATAATTTTTAGTGATAATTATGTTTATAATCTTAATATATTCCTAAACACACAATACAAATGCTATAAGTCTTTGTAAAATGGGAAATATCAAATAAAATATAATATCCTAGCAGTTTCACCACTCCCAGAACCTTGATATTGAGGCCTCCCCAGTGGGATGCAGTTGGACCTTCAAATGGTCCTCAAGACAAAATGGCAGCTGGAACTCCTTCAGCAAAATGGCCGCAGGTAGCAAGTGAGGGATAGTGCAGTAGGTGTTAGCAATAGGATAGATGATATATATTTTGGAAGTTATAGCAGCCTTGATTGTAGTATTTAGAGTAGAATGTAGTTATTATGAGTAAAGTAGATCAGAAGAAGTAGTTCAGGATAGTCATAGACGTGTTGAGGAAAGTCTAGATCAGAAGTGTCAGAGAAGAAGTGTAGAAGCGTAGAAGTATAGAAGTGTTGAAGTGTAGAAGATTTGAAGATCTTTAAGTTTTTAAGTGTGTTAAGTGTGAGGTGTATGGCATTTCATACCATACAATCCTTTGTTTCAAGGGACCCTCCCAACAGGCTTGTTGATTGGCCGGTCGAGAAGTGTGCGTACATAGAGATATATCTCACCTGTCCACTGGGGACAGTCAGGTATCACAAAACAATTTGTGTTTTAATGATGACTCATACTTTGATTGAAACAAAAATGTCTTTAGGTATCAAATATATATGTCTTATTCAAGTATAGTTGATTTCACTACTAATTCTTGGATAAGGACCATAGAAAGATATACCTACATTCGGTTTCTCATTTTCCTGATATTTAAACTGTTTGGAAATAGCTGATTTTTTTTGGAAATGTACAATTGACACCAATTCACGAATCATCTTATTCTTCATCATTTCACACTTAATTGAGTGGTATGCAATACCTAACCTTCTTAAAGATATTTTCCCTTGATAAAACGTGTTGGTATTTATCAAACTTTATATTTTCAATGTCCCAGCTCTCACCGCAAGGTTCACATGACTGGGAAAAACCTTTATTTACCTGCCCTATTGTGTCGGAATTAGGGTAAATAGACTGGCCTGGAATTAAAACCTCAGTTCAATAGCATATTGTCACATTTCAAGGAGACGGTTTGTTCATCACACTTTCCAAGGTTTTGTGTGAGCTTTCAATCAGGTTTGGTTCCCCTATTGTCACTTCCAGACCTTGTATATGTTCACCTGCAGAAGTCCAAATAGTGGTGTTTGACCACCTCTAATTAAGTTTCCTGCTATTAAAGTATTGCCAAGCTTCCCATAGACAATGGTACTTGTTTAGATGACATACTTTTGCAAGGTCTTAGAATAACCAGAATCAGATCCCACCATTGTCTTTTTCTGGTACTCGTGTTTGATCACCTGTAGAAATTCAAATAGTGATATTGTGTCTTGAACAAGTCTCTTCCACTCATTGTTTAATATAACTTTCTGGAAGGTCACTCGAAATTAACTGAGGATGTTAACCCATGACAGTCAGCTGGGATTCCCAATTTTGGGATAATATCATTTTTCTTAATAAACAGTCCCCCAAAAGTCACTACAGTTCTCTAAGTTCCAAAATAGGAGAGTACATTGACTACTTCCTGCAGCCTCTAGTTTCGCAAACCCCCGCATTTTTACGGGATACAAAACAAATTTTGAACCACATTAAGGACATTTCCACTACCCTGAATACATTTTTGGTTACCGCTGACGTTTCTTTGCTGTACAGCAATATTGCACACAAGGATGGACTAGAAGCAGCGGAATATTATTTAAAGACAGATAACACTTTATCATCCTCCCATGCCGATTTTATTCTGGTTTTACTTAATTTCGCAATTAATAAGAACTACTTTTGGTTCGATCGCAAATATTATCTGCAGATCAAGGGCATAGCAATGGGGGCAATCTATTTATGGTGCATTGGGAGGAGATGTTGATCTTTTCGAGAGAATGGCCTGAACTTATGTTCTACAGGAAATATATAGATGACATCTTCCTGCTCTGGAACGGTGAGGAACAAGCTTTAGTAAATTTGTTTAACACTCTTAACGATAATGACTTGAACATTGACCTAACTTATACATATGATATTAAGGAAATTAATTTTTATTCTGGTTTTACTTAATTTCGCAATTAATAAGAACTACTTTTGGTTCGATCGCAAATATTATCTGCAGATCAAGGGCATAGCAATGGGGGCAATCTATTTATGGTGCATTGGGAGGAGATGTTGATCTTTTCGAGAGAATGGCCTGAACTTATGTTCTACAGGAGATATATAGATGACATCTTCCTGCTCTGGAACGGTGAGGAACAAGCTTTAGTAAATTTGTTTAACACTCTTAACGATAATGACTTGAACATTGACCTAACTTATACATATGATATTAAGGAAATTAATTTTTTAGACCTCACACTTTTAAATTACAATGGCAGAATAATCACCAAATCTTTTTTTAAAAAGACAGATCGTACCAGTTTCATACCAAAGACTAGTTGCCATCATCCTATGTGGTTGGCAAACATACCAAAAGGCCAATTCACAAGAATAAGAAGGAACTGTACAGATTTGAACACATTTCATAACCAATCTCAGATTTTGAAAAATAGGTTCCTGGAAAAGGGATATAATGCAGTTAATCTAGATAAAACCATCAATCTAGTAGCACAGCTCAACAGGGAAGATTTACTAAAAGATAGAGTGAAAGAGAAAAAGAGTCAGATTTGCCCATTTGTCACTTGTCAGGAATGGACTCAGCATTGGTGGTGGGACTCGCCTGCCGTGTGGGCTGCAGTACCAGAGCTGACCAGCGGGTGCTCTCAGCAATGGACTCAGCACTGGTGGTGGGACTTACCTGCCGTGTGGGCTGCAGTACCAGAGCTGACCAGCGGGTGCTCTTAGCAGCTAGAAGCTCACAATCAGCCAAACCTGGGGCTAATTACAGAAAGGTGTATATAAGGCATGACCAGGCCTGTGCTCTGGGCCTTGGTGTATGTTTCCCCATGAGCCTCTGTACCTGGTATCCTGTGTTCCTGCTTCGTTGCTGACCCGGCTTGATCCTGATCTCTGTTGACCGTCTCCTGTTCTGACTACTGGCTCATCCCTGACTATTCTTCTGCCTACTCCTATGCTGTTTGACCTCCTGTTGCTGTACCTTGGCTTGTGACCCGTTTACTCTTTGCCTGCTGCTCTGTACTGATCTGCCTCCACCGTTACCGACCCGGCTTGTCTGACCACGCTAATTACTCTGCCATCCATCCATCCTGCACGGATCCAGCCGTACCTGCACATACCTCTGGCGGATCCCTCTACCACTAGCAGGTGTACTCAGGGGCCGCGACCTGGTCTCAGTCCTGCGCCAAGTCCATCTCCACCATCAGGGGCTCTGGTGAAAAGGCAGACTGGGGCTTAGACTCCGCGCCCTGGGGAATCCTGCCCTGAGGACCGCTAGAGGTACCACCAGGCAGTCGTTACAGAACCCTACGGCCGGCCTGACCATTCCATCTCTCCAGCCCTGACTACGCCTGTGTTCCTGCACCTCCTAAGATTAATGGAAGGTTAGTTTGTTCACTGTGCGTTTATTTATATATATATAGATAGATAGATCGATAGATCGATCTGGGTGGCTAATAATAACCTGTATTATATTGTACCTGAGACCTGCGTTTCCCTGTGTCAGTCCACACCTTTCTGGTCATTCCTTGATTCCTGACATCACTACATACTCCACCCAATATAGGGCAATTCATCATATAATCAATAAGAATTGGAAAATATTGAAAACTGATCCAATTTTAACTAAAATATTGCCAGAAAGACCAGAAATCATTTACTGCAAGGCTACTAGTCTTCAACATTACCTGGCCCCAAATGTGATTAACCCACCTGAAGATATTTCTCTTTTTAAAGATTTGAAAGGTTATTACCCATGTAATAAATGCATGATTTGCACATGTGACAAAAACAGGACTGTATGCATATGATATTGCATCAATTCATATATGTTTTTATATTATTTATCTCAATAATTATATTGAGATGTTTTTAGATTTTTTAGATCATTGACTTTTAATGTCTTTAATCAATCAGGATATGTACCTTTTTAAGGATTTCTGCCATCTAGGTCTGTAATTAACTTACGCATTGAGCATTTATTGGTGCATTAAATATAATATATATCAACTACCTATATTTTACATTTGGAACATATTAGAAGTATCCCGACTCATTACCTAACTCTGGGATCACAGGAAATGTTGCTTTGATAAGTCTTCAGTTATTGTTTATGAGCTACAGACTCCGGATATTCAGATATCTATTCGTTCCATTTCAATATATAATAGAACTAACAATGGTGGGTGTAGCCAAATTGCACTAAGAGTGGGAGGGTCTTAAAGGTGCATTAAATACCAGGACTATGCTACATACAAAATGCAGAGTTCATCAGTGCGATACATACAGAGTGCAGAGCTTAGGATTGTGCTTTGTACAGAGTACAGGGTTCAAGGATGTGCTATGTGCAGAGTGCAGCAGGGTTTAAGAGTGTGCTACATACAGAGTGCAGAGTTCAGAAATGTACAGAGTACAAAGTTCGGGAGTGCACAGTGTACAGAGTGCAGAGTTCAGCAGTACGTGGTGTACAGAGTGCAGAGATCAGGAGCATACGGTGTACAGAATGCAGAATTACAAGTGCACGGTGTACACAGTGCAGGGTTTGGGAGTTCTCAGTGTACGGAATGTAGAATTTAGGAGTGCACATTGTACAGAGTGCAGGGCTTAGGAGTGTGTGGTGTACAGAGTTATGGGTTTAGGAGTGAGCGGTGTACAGAGTGCAGGATTTAGGAATGCCCAGTGTGCAGAGTGTAGACATCAGGAGTGTGCTACGTACAGAGTGTGAAGATCAGAAGTGCACAGCGTACAGAGTGCAGGGTTCAGGAGTGCACTACGTACAGAGTTAAGGAGTGTGTGGTGTGCAGAGTGCAGGGTTTATAATTGCATGGTGTACACAGTGCAGGGTTTAGGAGTGTGTGGTGTACACAGTGTTGGGATCAGGAGTGAGCGGTGTACAGAATGCAGGGTTTAGGAGTGTGCCGTGTACAGAGTGCAGAGTTTAGGAGTGTGCGGTGTACAGAGTGCAAGGTTTAGGAGTTCACAGTGTACAGAGTGCAGGGTTTAGAAATGCCCAGTGTGCAGAGTGTAGACATCAGGAGTGTGCTACGTACAGAGTGTGAAGATCAGAAGTGCGAAGTGTACAGAGTTCAGGGTTCAGGAGTGCACTACGTACAGAGTTAAGGAGTGTGTGGTGTGCAGAGTGCAGGGTTTAGGATTGCATGGTGTACACAGTGCAGGGTTTAGGAGTGTGTGGTGTACACAGTGTTGGGATCAGCACTGAGCGGTGTACAGAATGCAGGGTTTAGGAGTGTGCCGTGTACAGAGTGCAGAGTTTAGGAGTGTGTGGTGTACAGAGTGCAAGGTTTAGGAGTTCACGGTGTACAGAGTGCAGGGTTTAGGAATGCCCAGTGTGCAGAGTGTAGACATCAGGAGTGTGCTACGTACAGAATGTGAAGATCAGAAGTGCGCAGCGTACAGAGTGCAGGGTTCAGGAGTGCACTACCTACAGAGTTAAGGAGTGCGTGGTGTGCACTGTACTGACCTATTTCCCAGAGTGTTACCAGAAAGATACCTGTGAAAAATGTCATGTTTGTCCCTGCTATACTTGTCCAGGTATACTACACCAGGCCTCGAACTTTCCACTCGCCTGCCAGCATTGGCAAGGGGAAATAAGGGGGAGGGCGAGTGTGTCCCCCAGGGCCGTCTTGCTGAGCAGGCTCAGAGCTCAGGGCCGGCTCTGTCACTCACACTGGAAGCAGTCAGGCTGCTCGATAGCTGAGCAAACTGAAAGCAAAGGAAAGAGTGTGTGCTGTGCTCTCTGCCTTCACCTAGAGTGCAGTACCTGGCTCTGTAAGTGAAGGTAATGAAGTACTGCAACTTTTTATAGGGCTGTGTACATGTGTGTACATGTGTATGTGTGTGTGTATATGTATGTGTGTACGTGTGTGTATGTACATGTGTATGTATGTGTGTGTATACATGCGTATGTGTGTGTATGTACATGTGTGTATGTGTGTGTACATGTGTATGTACAGTGGGGCAAAAAAGTATTTAGTCAGCCACCAATTGTGCAAGTTCTCCCACTTAAAAAGATGAGAGAGGCCTGTAATTGGCATCATAGGTAAACCTCAACTATGAGAGACAAAATGAGAAAACAAATCCATACAATCACATTGGCTGATTTGGAAAGAATTTATTTGCAAATTATGGTGGAAAATAAGTATTTGGTCAATATCAAAAGTTCATCTCAATACTTTGTTATATATCCTTTGTTGGCAATGACAGAGGTCAAACGTTTCCTGTAAGTCTTCACAAGGTTGGCACACACTGTTGCTGGTATGTTGGCCCATTCCTCCATGCAGATCTCCTCTAGAGCAGTGATGTTTTGGGGCTGTCGCTGGGCAACACGGACTTTCAACTCCCTCCAAAGGTTGTCTATGGGGTTGAAATCTGGAGACTGGCTAGGCCACTCCAGGACCTTGAAATGCTTCTTACGAAGCCACTCCTTCGTTGCCCGGGCGGTATGCTTGGGATCATTGTCATGTTGGAAGACCCAGCCACATTTCATCTTCAGTGCCCTTGCTGATGAAAGGAGGTTTGCACTCTAAATCTCATGATACATGGCCCCATTCATTCTGTCCTGTACATGGATCGGTCGTCCTGGTCCCTTTGCGGATAAACAGCCCCAAAGCATGATGTTGCCACCCCCATGCTTCACAGTAGGTATGGTGTTCTTTGGATGCAACTCAGCATTCTCTCTCCTCCAAACACGAGTTGTGTTTCTACCAAACAGTTCTATTTTGGTTTCATCTGACCATATGACATTCTTCCAGTCCTCTTCTGGATCATCCAAATGCTCTCTAGCAAACTTCAGACGGGCCCGGACATGTACTGGCTTAAGCAGGGGGACACGTCTGGCACTGCAGGATCTGAGTCCCTGGCGGCGTAGTGTGTTACTGATGGTAGCCTTTTTTACGTTGGTGCCAGCTCTCTGCAGGTCATTCACTAGGTCCCCCCGTGTGGTCCTGGGATTTTTGCTCACCGTTCTTGTGATCATTTTGACCCCACGGGGTGAGATCTTGCATGGAGCCCCAGATCGAGGGAGATTATCAGTGGTCTTGTATGTCTTTCATTTTCTAATTATTGCTCCCACAGTTGATTTGTTCACACCAAGCTGCTTGCCTATTGCAGATTCAGTCTTCCCAGCCTGGTGCAGGTCTACAATTTTGTTTCTGGTGTCCTTCGACAGCTCTTTGGTCTTCACCATAGTGGAGTTTGGAGTGTGACTGTTTGAGGTTGTGGACAGGTGTCTTTTATACTGATAACAAGTAAAAGGTCTAAACAACTGCCATTGATACAGGTAATGAGTGCAGGACAGAGGAGCCTCTTAAAGAAGAAGGTACAGGTCTGTGAAAGCCAGAAATCTTGCTTGTTTGTAGGTGACCAAATACTTATTTTCCACCATAATTTGAAAATAAATTCTTTCCAAATCAGCCAATGTGATTGTCTGGATTTTTTTTCTCATTTTGTCTCTCATATTGATGTCTACCTATGATGCCAATTACAGGCCTCTCTCATCTTTTTAAGTGGGAGAACTTGCACAATTGGTGGCTGACTAATTACTTTTTTGCCCCACTGTATGTATGGACATGTGTCTCTGTGTGTGTATGTACATGTGTCTGTGCGTGTGTATGTACATGTGTCTGTGCGTGTGTATGTACATGTGTCTGTGCATGTGTATGTACATGTGCCTGTGTGGGTACATGTGTCTGTGTATGCACATGTATCTGTACATGTGTCTGTGTGTATGCAAATGTGTCTGTGTGTGTACATGTGTGTGTACATGTGTCTCTGTGTGTGTACATGTTTCTGTGTGTGTACATGTGTTTGTGTGTGTGTGTGTGTGTCTGTACATGTGTATGTATGTATAGACATGTGTCTGTGTATGTACAGGTGTCTGTGTGTGTCTGTGCGTGTGTATGTACATGTGTCTGTGTATGTACATGTTTCTGTGCGTGTGTATGTACATGTGTCTGTGCATGTGTGTGTACATATGTCTGTGTGTATGTACATGTATCTGTGTCTGTACATGTGTCTGTGTGTGTGTACATGTGTGTGTACATGTGTCTGTGTGTGTACATGTGTATGTGTGTGTGTGTGTGTGTATGTATGTGTGTGTGTATGTATGTGTGTGTACATGTGTATATGTGTGTGTGTATGTATGGACATGTGTGTGTGTGTATGTACATGTGTCTGTGTGTGTGTATGTACATGTGTCTGTGTGTGTACATGTGTCTGTGTGTGTGTACATGTGTCTGTGTGTGTGTACATGTGTCTCTGTGTGTGTGTGTGTACATGTTTCTGTGTGTGTGTATGTATGTGTCTGTGTGTGTACATGTGTCTCTGTGTGTGTGTACATGTTTCTGTGTGTGTGTATATATGTGTCTGTGTGTACATGTGTCTTTGTGTATGTGCATGTACATGTGTCTGTGTATATGTGTCTCTGTGTAAACATACATGTATGGGTGGTTTGGAGAGGTTCAGGATGATGTGGTTATTATGGGTGTTGGAGTATGGGGCATTTGAGGTACAGCTGGGTTGGATAGAAGGTAGGATATGCTTGGTAGAGATATGGTTTGGTGAGTGAAACATTATGGAGGGTTATAGTTGTATGCGGTGCAGTGCATGGTCTAAGTATGATGGAGTGTTTAGGGGGCCATTGGCCACCCTGATGTAATCTGGGTAACATTTAACAGTGTCATTGCATGAGATAATTTATGAGGGTGTGTTTAGGGGTGGAATTAAGGGTGGGACAGGGTAGGGGTTGGGTGGGGCAGCTGGTGCCGAGTAACTCTTAAGGCATGGCTAGTAGCTCAGGACTTGAAATTTTGAGCCCTGTACTACACTATATCTGTTACACAACAAAAGTGAAGCACCAGAGAAATTTTTACAGTATTTGCTCAAGTAAGCAACAAAAATTGGATAAAATGCCGAGTGTATTGCGCAGAGACACTGGAACTGAACAAACAGGTGATAACACACAGGCAATTCTCAGAAAGCATGGCATAATATTTCAAATTACTGTACCATACAACCCAGAAAAAAATAGGGCTGCATAAAGAATGAACCATAGTCAATGATAGAGTGGAAGAACCATGCTGTTTGATGCAGATATGCCAACCACATACTGGGGGGAGGCAATTATAGCCACATGCTATATCCAAAATCATCTACCAGGAAAATTAACTCCATATGAACTGGGGAATGGAAAGGCCCCAAATTTGAACCATCTAAAAATTTTTGGAAGCAAAGCCTATGTGCACATCCCAAAAGAAAAACGTACAAAATGGGATGCTTGTGCAAAGGAAGGTGTACTTGTTAGGTACAGTGAATCTCAAATCGTATACAGAATTCTACACCAGGACACAAAGATAGCCATCACTAGAAGTGTAATTGTTTATGGCACTTCATTGTGTTCAAAATTTCATGAACTAACACAAACACTTCAAACTGAGGGAAATTCCATGTCAGTATCATGAAGATAAGCAACAAAGGGACACAGAAACAAAAATGAACGCAGACAATCCAAATACTATAAAAGAAGAAGAAACCAGGTCACACAAGGCTTCAGTCCACCAGAAGCAATAAAGGCATCCCAGCCAAACGTCTGTCTTATGTTGCTTGAATAGCCTTGAAACCAGAGCCAGATTTATGGGATGAGATGCAAAGACTTCCAACCCATGAAAGACAAAAGTGGATTAGAACTGAGATCCGAAATGTGGACTGCAGTCTTTAAGTCATTTCACAGATTTTCAATGGGGGCTTAAGTCTGGGCTCTGACTAGGTCATGCAAGGACTTTCACCTTTTCTCCTTCAACTGTGTGGTCATTTTTGCTGTTTGCTTTGGGTCACTGTCATGTTAGAAGGCAAACCTTCTTCCCAATGACAACTTTCTGGCTGAGGGCAGAAGATTTTCCTTTAGAATTTTACAGTATTTTGTCCATTTGTCCTTCTATTCTGACAAGTGCTCCAGTCCCTGCTGCAGAGAAATGCCCCATAACAGGATATTACCACCTCCATGCTTTACTGTAGGAATGGTGTTATTTGAATGGTGAGCTGTACTGGATTTCCGCCAGACATATCGTTTAGTGTTGGGGCCAGATATTTAAATTTTAGTCTCATCTGACCATAACACCTTTTTCCATGTGGCCTCGTCAAGGTGCATTTTAGCAAAGCTCAGTCATGACTGCATGTGGCCTTTCTTGAGGAGTGGCGTTTTCTAGCAACCCCCCATACATGCCACATTTGTGGAGAATTTGTGATATTGTCACATGCATACAATGACCATTCTATGTCATAAATTCCTGCAACTGCTTCGGTGTTGCTGTAGGCATCTTGGTAGCCTCTCTGAATAGTTTCAGGAGATGGATACCAAAAATGATCAATGCCTTGAAGCACAGTAAAGTCTATTATTAACAAGTGGAAGATATTTGGTACAACACAGACCCTCCCTGGCTCAGGATGTCTCTCGAAACTGGATGAAAGAGCCAGGAGGAACCTGGTCAGAGAGGCTATAGGGTCTGTGTTGTACCAAATACCTTCCACTTGTTCATAATAGACTTCACTGTGCTTCTAGTCATTGATAATTTTTTTTGTATCCATTTCCTGACTTGTACCTGTCCACGACTTTATTCAGGAGATCTTTTGACAGTGCTTTGCCACCCATAGTTGATTGTTTACTTCAGTTGCACTACCAGGGACTGAAATGGTCCAGGAAAGCTCTTTTCATGCTGAGCTAATCAAAATGACCACAGCTGATCACAGTTGAAAGTCAGATTGCTTTGTGTGCCACTAAGAAGGTGATTAGCTACACCTCATTGAGTTTACAAGTTATTTTAAGGAGGGGGGTGATAATTTTTTTAACTCAGTGATTCTGTTTTTGATTTTTTTCTAACATGGTGGTGTTATATCTTTCACTTGGATGTCATAAGTTTCACTGAGTAAATACTGATGGATAAAACAAAAACTGTGTCTGTCTTCATGTAAGGCTGCAAAGCAGCAAAATGTGATTATTTTAAAGGGGGGTGATTCTTTTCTACTGATATGGACTGGGTAATGTTTCAGAAATGTAAGGATGCCCCATCGTGTGATGGAAATTAAAATTCTCAACCTACAGAGAGCTGAATTCAAAGACACCCCAAAAATCAAAGTGTAAAAAAAAATTCATTGCAGCAACTCAAAATGGTACTGACAATGGTAGTAGTCTGTATGGCCCCCATGTGCTTGTATGCATGCCTGACAACATCGAGGCATGCTCCTAATGAGACAATATATGGTGTCCTGGGGTATTTCCTCCCAGATCTGGACCAGGGCATCACTGAGCTCCTGGACAGTCTGAGGTGTAACCTGGCGGCATCGCATGGACCGAAACATGATATCCTAGAGGTGTTCTATTTGATTAAGATCAGACAAGAATGGGGGCCATTCAATGGTATCAATTCTTTCATCCTCCAGGAACAATTCTTTCATCCTACAGGAACTGCCTGCATACTTTCATCACATGAGGCCGGGCATTGTCATGCACCAGGAGGAACCCAGGACCCACTGCACCAGTATGTCCATTGATTTCATCCCGATACCTAATAGCAGTCAGGGTGCCATTGTCTAGCCTGTAGAAATCTGTGGGTCCCTCCATGGATATGCCTTCCCAGACCATCAAAGAACCACCACCAAAACGGTCATGCTGAAAGATGTTACAGGCAGCATAACGTTCTCCACAGTTTCTCTAGACCCTTTCATGTCTGTCACATGTGCTCAGGATGAACCTGCTCTCATCTGTAAAAAGCACAGTGGCAGACCTGCCAATTCTGGTTTTCAATGGAAAATGACAGTTGAGCTCTATGGTGCTGGGCAGTGGGCACAGGGCCCACTAGAGGACGTCGCCTTAGACCACCCTCATGAAGTTTGTTTCTGATTGTTTGGTCAGAGGCATTCACACCAGTGGCCTGCTGGAGGTCATTTTGTAGGGCTCTGGCAGTGCTCATCCTGTTCCACCTTGCACAAAGGAGCAGGTACTGGTCCTGCTGATGGGTTAAGGACCTTCTATGGCCCTGTCAAGCTCTCCAAGAGTAACTGCCTGTCTACTGGAATCTCCTCCATGCTCTTGAGACTGGGAGACACAGCAAACCTTCTGGCAATGGCACATATTGCAGTGCCATCCTGGAGGATTTGGACTGCCTGTGCAACCTCTGTAGGGTCCAAGTATCACCTCATGCTATCAGTAGTGACAGCTACCTAGCCAAATACAAAACTAGTGAAAAACAGTCAGAAAAGATGAGTAGGTAAAAAAATGTCAGTGGCCTCCACCTGTAAAACCATTCCTGTTTTGGGGGTCATCTCATTGTTCCCCATCTAGTGCACCTGTTGTTAATTTCATTAACACCAAAGCAACTGAAACTAATAAACAACCCCCTCTGCTACTTAACTGATCAGATCAATATCCCAGGAGTTTAATTGACTTGATACTATCCTCTGATTAAAAGTGTTCCTTTAATTTTTTTGAGCAGTGTATATCAGCTACACCATTAGAATTGAATGCCACATTATTACATGAAACACATATTGTATTGATGTAGGGATACATATAGTGTAGGCAGTTTTGTTTATTATCTATATTGACGTCTCAATTTAGTAGTAGCGCGCAAGTATTCTAGTTCCAATGTTTCTTAAAGATGTTTGTGAATTTAATATATTCTACTATGAAAGGCATAAAAAGGAGGATTTTGTTTTTTTTTATCTACTGTAACTGTCTCACTCCTATGCTATCTAACCCACACATATCTCAAGAAACAGCTAACTTGACAACCATGCTTTTTTTCTTTTTTTATCAGATGACTGTGACAATAGCAAGAAAAAAAATGCAGCATCATGTTTTCTACACCCTTATTCCTCTATACTTTCTAAATATTCTGATTACTGTAAAAGCATTTACAGCTTCACATACAATAAAGTAAAATAACCTGATCGGGGAGAAACAGCTTTTTGGTTGGGAAGCCAGTCCTATCAATGGCAAGACAAAGAAAGGGGGTTGACTGGGAAACCATTCCTATTTACAACTGGTAAACGTGATATTTCCCATCACTTTAGATAGATTTTCACTAATTTCTGTGAAAGAGATGACGCACAGCTGTTCCTCTTGCACTGCCTCATGGCTGCACATAGCACTGTAATTGCAAATGGGAGTGAGCAAGTACAGGAGACTCCTTTGGGACTACATAAAGCCCAGCCAGTGTTGCCAACCTCCTGCAGCATTTTTTACTGACAAAGCATGGAAAATTACTGACAGTATGAAAAATGACATTAAAAACTACATCAATATTTAAACAGTCACAAAACAGGTCAAGGGCGCTATTCCCAGTGTTATTTATACGTATAAAAAACCACAGTGCATAATTACAAATACTGTGTCTAATCTCCCAACTTAATCATGCAAATAACATAAATAAATAAATAAATAAAATGTCCATTCAAAATAAATGGTCCATGCAGTGATCTCATGAATATAACTCTCCTCTGCCGTGTGCCCAAAACCAGTGAAAATATAAAAGAATCCAATATTCATCCACCACATGCAGTAAGATAGGTAACTTACCAGATGCCCATTATTGTGAGCATAATATATATTCCCAAAGGTGATGTCATCAAATTGGAAAACGGTCAGAAGTCAACACAGCCTCTTTGGTGTAACTCTCTTAATACATGGGATGTCACCATAAAAATACTCAAAAACGAAATAAATATTGCTCCCATAGTGTAATCAGTTGATTAAAATTGGAAAAGTAATGGTTAAAAGTGCACTCACGTGACAATGTGCCCCAAGGCTCTCAAACACAGCATGGGATAGATAATAGACACCACGCATCGCCACTCACTACATACGAGCCGGCGTGCGTTCCACGGGTAGAATCCAACCCACTGGAAATGACATGCAGAAGGGACTGGAAGTGACGATAGCGACCAGGCCTCAATGCATTGCGTGGAACTACATCATCAGGAAGTCAATCAGGAGCTTCCTAATGACGCGATTCCGCAAAATGCATTGAGGCCTGGCCGCTGTCATCACTGCTGGTCCCTTCTGCATGTCATTTCCAGTGGGCTGGATTCTACCTGTGAAACGCACACTGGTTTGTATGTAGTGAGCAGCGGTGCATGGTGTCTATCATCCATCTCATGCTATGTTTGAGAGCCTTGGGGCACATTGCTATGTGAGTGCACTTTTAACCACTACTTTTCCAATTTTAATACACTGATTACACTATGGGACCAATATTTTTTCTTTTTTGAATATATTTATGGTGGCATCCCATATATTACAAGAGAGTTATACCAAAGTGGCTGTGTTGACTTCTGACCTTTTTCCAATTTGATGAGATCACCTTTGGGAATATATATTATGCTCACAATGGTGGGCATCTGGTAAGTTGCCTATCTTACCTCCCATGGTGGGTGAATATTGGATTCTTTTATATCTTCACTGGTTTTGGGCACACGGCAGAGGAGAGTTATATTTCTGAGATCACTGCATTGACTTTTTATTTTGAATGGACACTTTATCTATTTATGTTATTTTCATTATTAAATTGTGAGATTAGACACAGTATTTGTAATTTTGCACTGTGTTTTTTATATATGTATAAATAACACTGGGAATAGTGCCCTTGACCTGTTTTATTTTTTATTTTTAGAGTGTCAGTACGCTTTGAAGGTCTGCTTTTTTTCCCCTGATAGGAGGCATAGTAATTTGGGTTGGCACCCCTTTTTGTAGGTTAATATTTAAACACAATATGGAAACACTGACAATACCCATAACAATTAATTTGACTGGATTACATGTACAAAAGTCAACACAGCATAACAAATTATGAGCCACTGATATCTACAGACAGTTGTAAAAATCACTGAATTTTACAAACTTTCCATAAATTTACTGACGGTTGGCAACTCTGAGCCCAGCAGGTACAAGAAGACCGACATGTGTGTCTTGCAGTGTGGCAGGGGGAACGTTTGAGAAAGGGGAACGTTTGAGAAGGAAGCCCAGAGGAGAAAAATTAAGAAACAAAACCCATCAAATGAATGTAAGTTCTGCATCTCTCTTTTGTAAAAAATTACTTTAGTATTACTTTAAAAATTATGATTATTATGCATTCAAATATCATCATACATTTAAAAATTATGTACAAAACTATTACCTGTAAACTATTGTTGGATGTATGGGAAAAAATATATTAAGAATTTACAGCAGAAAATGGTTTCGACTCATCAGATATGAAGAGCAGGGTGGAGTTGCCATGACACAGCAGAAACCATACTAGGTGTGGCTTGGCAAAGTTGAATATAAATCAGGGTTAAATTCGTGAAAGAGCAGAAGAGTTAAACTTCTCAGTTGAATCCCCAGCAACAGCTAAACCTCATCGCTAAAATGGTCCATTGGACAGCCGAAGAGAAATCTGCCATCACCTCAACATGGTCAAAGGTCAACCAAGAGCAGGATGGTGCTGATGCCCTGACCAGGTAAGCAAAATGTTTATCTTTTACTTAAAAAAAGCGATGTAACATCAGACATGGTCTTTCTATAGCTGTAATTATAAAATGTAGCAGGACTAAAATCTTTAAACGTAGCTGTAAAATGTATTTCATACATTTTTGCACATATAAAGCTTCTGTCTTTGTAACATACTGCTTTATAGGAGCTTCAGATAATTACAAAAATTGTGCCCAATGAATCATTGATGAACATGCCATTAACAAACTGATCATTTACCTATCCTTTAGGCTATTTATCGTGTACCCCTGGACCCAGAGGTATTTCAGCAGCTTTGGAAACGTGTCCACTGCTAGCGCCAGTGCTAGTAATGCCAGCGTCCGTGCTCATGGCAAGAAGGTGCTCGGAGCCGTTGGCAATGCTGTTCAGCATATGGATGATGTGAAGGGCACTCTGGCTAAGCTCAGCAAGGAACATGCTGTTGAGCTCCATGTGGACCCTGAGAACTTTAAGGTAACCCAGACATTGTGTGATAATTTACTAAATGCCAGATCTATAAAGCTGTGTTCAAAATTAAGCATTCAATCAAGAAAAGTATAGGAATAATTAATTTATATTACTGTGTTTGTGCAGATTATGTTAAGCAGGAGATCCACACAAATGGTGTTAAGTGGGTTTTGTTACTGGTAACTTAATTGGCTTTGTTGAACAATAGGGTATGATAGAATAAAAAGAAATTTAGTAATGGCTTTTATGTTTTCACAGCGTCTTGCCCAAGTGCTGGTGATTGTCTTGGCTACCAAGCTGGGAAGTGCCTTCACCCCTCAAGTCCAGGCTGCCTGGGAGAAATTCAACAATGTTTTGGTGGCTGCCCTGAGCCATGGATACCACTAAATCCACATTTCAAAACACAGACTTAACATCATTATTGGCAGCAAATGTCTCTGTGATTTGTTAACTTTCAATAAAGCTTTCAATTCATAAATCATGTGTTTTGTTCTTTATACAATATAAAGTAGCTTTAAATAACACACCCAAAAAATATCTATAAGCTGAAAGGAATAAGCCAAAAGGCCTCCTAAGCAATACACACCCTGGTAATACAGTATATATTACATTTTCTAAATATGAATTTCAACTTTTTAAATGATTTGTGTAACAAAGACAAAAAAATGGGAATCATAATGAATGTAAAAAAATACAGTATATATTTATTTAATGCTTTAAAGTTGTTCAGAAGCCTAAACATCTTTTACCTTAATGAATTATCTGCATTATGGTAAAAAATGTTCCACTACCTGTATTACCCCCTCATCCCCCCTATACCTACTTGAGTCCTCACTGGATCCAGTGCCGTGCCTGTCTGTAACAGCTCTCCCAGGCTTTGCTGAGGCAGCAGCAGCCATTGGCTCTTGCTATTGTTAATCAAATCCTATAAGAGTGAGTGGGCCAGGGGTTGAGCTGTGCTGTCTGTATCACTAAAAGGTTTTTCACAACACCTTAAAATATAACAATAAACAGAATAGTAGACTACGCTACAGCGCAACCACATAAAACAATCATAAGAATAAATAAATTGTCCAACTATTCTCCAAGTGATAAACAAATGTCCCAATAATTCCAAATCATGTGAAGAGCTCTTCTACATCTTCGTGTAAACACACCATTAGTGCTTCAACCACCATCACACAAATTGGTCGCTCACTTCAATTTAATGACTACTGTGCTAACAGTAAGTCATAAATCCTTTCCCTTTAAGGGCGAGACTGTTGTTCCAACAAATGTTTTTATCCACTCGTAGCTTTTCCTATGATGTCATGTGTAATATTCATGCAAAAATACAAGACAGACAGCCCATAGTGTACACTGCAGATACATTTCTTTACTGCTGAAAAATGGTTAAAACGTACAGGATATAGCACTCCAAAAGTGCATGTTAAAAGCATATACATGTTCACCACAACTCTCCAAGATGGCCGTGTCGTGTGTAGCCCCTCCCCCTACACACGTTATGTCCTGGGCGGGACTTCCTCAGTAGGCCTAGACATGACATTCAATTCAGACTGTTGATCCAATAAACGTTTTCATCCACTCATAGCTTCTCCTATGATGTCATGCCTAGGCCTACTGAGGAAAAGCTACGAGTGAATGAAAAGATTTATTAGATCAACAGTCTCACCCTTAAAGGGAAAGCGCTTTTGACTTACTGTTAGCGCAGTAGTCATTAAATTGAAGTGAGCGGCCAAATTGTGTGATGTTGGTTGAAGCACTAATGGTGTGTTTACACGAAGATGTAGAAGAGCTCTTCACATGATTTGGAACTTTTGGGGCATTTGTTTATCACTTGGAGAATAGATGGACAATTTATTTATTCACATGATTGTTTTATGTGGTTGCGCTACACTATTCTGTATATTGCAATACATACATGTCTAAGCTGGCCAACTGCTTCAAAGTAATCCCTCCATGGCCAGTCCTTTGATACAGTTGGCCAGCTTAAAAATGTATTGCCATATGTGTTAACTAAAAATACCTATTTTTTTATTACGTTTGTTGGAAAGTGTGATTAGCAGTGTGCAGAGGGTTCTAGTGTTATGTGGCCACACCCTTTTAGCACCTGATAGATAAATGCATGTACAAGCTTTGGGATTTGAGCACAGGTATTTCTAGTTTCTGTAGAATAGTAGGTCAGTGGCCAGACCTAAACCTAGTAGCTCTCCCCCACTTTGCCCAGGTTGGCATTGTGTTCACAGTAGCATTTGAATTGGCAGAGCAGAGTAGAACTGGCCATAGAGGGATTACTTTGACACAATTGGCCAGTTTAAACATGTATTGCAATATGTGTGAACTAAAAATCCATATTTTTATTGCAACATTTGCTGAAAAATGGTAATTTGCAGTGTGCAGAGGGCTCCTCCAGGATGTCTATGTCTATGGCCACAGGAAGCATGGCTCGGGATCGAGCCCGCGGGTGTGCCACAGTAAGAAGGGACTTCCTATGGTGTCAGATGAGAAGAGGAGGAGTCAAAAGCTCTGGCAGGAGAGCCCAGAAGTGGAGGATCAAGGCCATTCTGTGCACTTTTATTACATAGAGCGTGTAAGTATAGACTGTTTATTGTTTAAAATAAATTAACTTTACAATCACTTAAGAATCACATCATACTTCAGGAGACATCTATACAGGATATTCCTAAGGGCACACACACACTATTTATGTGCTTCTGTGTCAGCAGTACATCATGTAATACATAGTATATGTGAGGATATGGTATGATATAATATGATATGATATACTGAATGTATTCCTGTGTATATTATATGATATATTAAATGTGTTAGAGAATATTTTATGTGATATACTGAATATTTTAATGAGTATATCATGTCATATGAAGCAAATATAAGGCTTCTTCTCACCTGTGTGGTGCATTGGGGTGTTTTACTGCAAGCATCTGCACACCACACCACCAGGTTGCAACAAGCTGGGGCATACCAGAGCAATAGAACTGCTAACGAATAGTGGTCAAAAGTGCTTGAGTTGTTTTTATGGGTTCTCACATCCCCATGGTGCTTCTCCAGACCTAATGACAGGTGTAACAGCTTCAGACGGGAAGACTCATAGACATCCACTTGCAAAAATTGCTAGCTTGTGATGTGGTCACAAATCACAACATGACATCAAAGGGAAAGAAAAGAATACCCTCCATAGCGAAGATCTGCATAGACATATAAAATGTATGAAGCCAGTGCATTTACAAAACACATGAGGGGGGGGGGCATTAATAAAATCCTAGGGTGATATTCCTTTGCCAATTTCCAATTTGGCCACAAGTGTATCACATATGCGTGGTCCCGGCTCTGCCCTACATGTTTTATATGTGACATCATCAGAGGCTTTATAAATTCCCTGCAAGTGACTGCGGCATCAAATGGAGCACAGCATCACTTTATTCACTAAGCTAAGTAAAATTTCAGCTTGTTAAGTAATTGTTATTTAATCTATTATTTAATCAACCCTGTGGATTTACACTAAGAGAGAATCAGTAAATCACCATTATGATGCAACACTACTTAGTAGAATGACTTAAAGCTCAACTCTGGGCAACTAAACAATTGTCCCTAGCAGTGGGGCTGTGCCCGTACTGCAAGGGTTAGGAGCTTGTTCTGTCTAGGCAAGAGGAGAAATGGATTTCCTTACCTGATCCTCATGAATAAGGTGTGATTGTGAAAAGTGTGATATTTTCCTTTGGACAGATAAAACTTATAAAAGTCTAGTAAAGAGATACTGTAAGATTTTTCTTTGGCCACGTGTGTTCTGTAAGTGTAAACACATTTTCACAAAAATTCCCCCTAAAAATCAACATTTTTAAGTTTACAATTTTCTACAGGACGCGTGCATAGCCATCTTTGGCCGCATATTGGACACCCCTAGTGTAGAGCATTAAAGGTGAGCAAACAGAATGCAATAGATAGCATATACTGTAGCAAAATGTACAGAACTGAGATAGTTTGGAATATAGAAAGTAGGGATGCACCGATACCATTTTTTGATCGGCGAGTACGAATACCAATACTTTCGGTAAAGTACTCGTCGATACCAAGTACTAACACTTTGCGGTGCGATTTGCATCCATACAAAATGTATGGATGCAAATTGCTCCTGATTCTCAGCTTTAGGATTGTGTGATTTCAAATTCCCACGGCTTTCTCTCCTATCCTACAGCTGAGAATCTGGAGCATCTGCCTCCATCCTCCGCCCGATAGCTGACACCAGTACGTACAGTATCTCACAGAAGTGAGTACACCCCTCCTAGCCATTTTCCCTCCCCAGTGTCATGTGACTCGTTAGTGTTACAAGGTCTCAGGTGTGAATAGGGAGCAGGTGTGTTAAATTTGGTGTTATCGCTTTCACTCTCTCATACTGATCACTGGAAGTTCAACATGGCACCTCATGGCAAAGAACTCTCTGAGGATCTGAAAAAATTAATTGTTGCTCTACATAAAGATGGCCTTGACCCTGAAACTGAGCTGCAGCATGGTGGCCAAGACCACTCAGAACAGGCCTCGTCATGGTCGACCAAAGCAGTTGAGTACACGTGCTCAGTGTCATATCCAGAGGTTGTCTTTGGGAAATAAACGTATGAGTGCTGCCAGCTTTGCTGCAAAGGTAGGAGGGGTGGGGGGTCAGCCTGTCAGTGCTCAGACCATACGCTGCACACTGTATCAAATTGGTCTGCATGGCTGTCGTCCCAGAAGGAAGCCTCTTCTAAAGATGATGCACAAGAAAGCCCGCAAACAGTTTGCTGAAGACAAGCAGACTAAAGACATGGATTACTGGAACCGTGTCCTGTGGTCTGATGAGACCAAGATAAACTTATTTGGTTCAGATGATGTCAAGCGTGTGTGGCGGCAACCAGGTGAGGAGTACAAAGACAAGTGTGTCTTGCCTACAGTCAAGCATGGTGGTGGGAGTGTCATGGTCTGGGGCTGCATGAGTGCTGCTGGTACTGGGGAGCTACAGTTCATTGAGGGAACCATGAATGCCAACATGTACTGTGACATACTGAAGCAGAGTATGATCCCCTCCCTTCGGAGACTGGGCCACAGGGAAGTATTCCAACATGATAATGACCCCAAACACACCTCCAAGATGACCACTGCCTTGCTAAAGAAGCTGAGGCTAAAGGTGATGGACTGGCCAAGCATGTCTCCAGATCTAAATCCTATTGAGCATCTGTGGGGCAACCTCAAATGGAAGATGGAAGAGTGCAAGGTCTCTTAACATCCACTAGCTCCGTGATGTCGTCATGGAGGGGTGGAAGAGAACTCCAGTGGCAACCTGTGAAGCTCTGGTGAACTCCATGCCCAAGAGGGTTAAGGCAGTGCTGGAAAATAATGGTGGCCACACAAGATATTGACACTTTTGGCCCAATTTGGACATTTTCACTTAGGGGTGTACTCACTTTTGTTGCCAGCGGTTTAGACATTAATGGCTGTGTGTTGAGTTATTTTGAGTGGACAGCAAATTTACCCTGTTATACAAGCTGTACACTCACTACTTTACATTGTAGCAAAGCGTCATTTCTTCAGTGTTGTCACATGAAAAGATATAATTAAATATTTCCAAAATGAGGGGTGTACTCACTTCTGTGAGATACTGTACTTTCCCACGCGCCCTTCTCTCCCACTCTTCGCTCACTCGCCAGCATAGGATCTGTGCAGGGGGGTTCCCACACCACTGCTGTGTGAACCCAGGCTTGTCATAGGGGGAGACCACATACGATTTGTACAGGAGTAGCATTCCTGTTCAAATCACATGCTATTCTTTGTGGTGCAATTTGTATCCATATATTTGGTATTGATGCAAATCACACCGCAAAGTATTGGTTTGGATATCGGGAGTATTTTCACAAGTACAAGTGCTCGTAAAAATACTCAGTATTCATGCATCTCTAAAAGAAAGTATAACACATATATAATATGTAGTACAGCAAAGCTATACAATATTCAAAATGTGGCTGTAGAAGGAATATAAAATGTACAATGCACCATTCTGAAAGCTGCAGTGCAATAATGGGATTTTTGATTTACTTACAAAATCCCATTCTTGAAGTACATCATGGGACACAGCATCTTCATACGCATAATGATAGAGTTCTGCTGCCACCTTCAGGTGATGGACACGGGCTGACACAAGAGAGGAAGTCTCCTTCAAAATATAACCTCTCCCCATTAGGCAAGGTTTCAAGCCATAAATCAAAAAGAAAGATGGGCAGGATCCGTGTCCCTTTATGTAGGGATTTTACAGGTAAATCAAAAATTTAATTTTCTTTACCATACATCACAGGACACAGATCATCTTCACAGGGCTTAAAATTTCTACTCGCCTGCTAGCCAATGGCGAGTGGAAATTATGGTGGGGGAGAGTGTGTCCCCCAGGGCCATCTTGCTGAGCAGGCTCAGTGCTCAGGCCGGATCTGTCTTTGACACTGGGAGCCGTCAGACTGCTCAATAGCTGAGCGTAGTGAAAGCAAAGCAAGGAGTGTGTGCTGTGCTCTCTGCCACCCCCTAGAGTGCAGTACCTGGATCTGTGAGTGAACAACGTAGTACTGCAACTTTTTATATGGGGGTTGTGGTGTGTGTGCATGTACAATTGTACATGCGTCTGTGTATGTACATGTATGTGTGTATGTGTCTGTGTGTGCATGTACGTGTGTGTATGTACATGTGTCTGTGCGTATTTCTGTGTATGTACATGTGTCTGTGTGTATGCGTGTCTGTACGTGCCTATGTGTCTATACATGTGTCTGTATGTGTGTGTACATGTCTGTGTGTGTGTACAGGTGTCTCTGTTTGTGTGTGTACAGGTGTCTCTGTTTGTGTGTGTTTGTTGGTGGCGAGCAACTCTAAGGCCTGGCTAGTAGCTCAGGACTTGAAATTTTAAGCCCTGATCTTCATATCCATGATTATAGGGATGTCCCAAAGCACTAAATATGAGGGGAGGGCAATGCGATAACAAGCCCCATACAACCAAACCAGAATAGGTTAGATTCTCACACAACAGCCTGTAATCTACAATAGTGTGCTGGTTTTCTTTGGAGATTCCCTACAAAAATCTGACAGTGCCCCCCAAAAGGAAAAGTGACTTGACCTCCCAGGACCTACTGTGACCTGTAATCCCAAAGGGAATGCTCTGCTGTGATTTGTAGTCCCACAGAGGCACTGCTCCAGTATTGCAGCAACAGAGCTGTCCTCTGTTCTTTACTGCTGATCACACACACAGGAAAGATGGCTGCCAAGACGACGTTCTACCCCACTTGTAAATTTACTCCCATAACTCTGCGCATACGGCCTAGATTGTATTCAAATGAATGCAGGGAGTGCAGAGAAACTCTCCACCTCCTGCTTTTGGCACCTCCTGGACCACTCCTAAGCGGCTATGGCTGCAGAGAAATTAAATAAAAAATACTCCTAAGGGCCCAGTTTCCTAACCTGGTGTGTGTGTTTTGTTTGGGTGGGGGGAGTTGTATAGGGTACCCAGGGCACTCACCAGTACATACTACAGGACCCCTTAGGAGGTCCAATCTTGACCTAACATGGCAGGCTCTGTCACTAATGGCTTTCAGGGACTGGACTTCCCAACTGGAGATCACTGTCCTGGACTTATACAGCATCCTACCAGTCCACAAGACAATATATCCTTGCGCAGGGTTCAGGTCTGCAGGGTCTACTGCCAACTGGCAATGTTACAGGCTGTCCTGTGTCCTGTGCAGGGTTTGGGTACCATTCCTTCTAGCATTGAAAAGCCGTAGCTAATGGATCTGTAACAAACCTCAGATGGAACCATTGAGAAGCCAACTAAGTTTTGCTGCAGACACTAGCAAAAAAACTGAAGCCTTGCTTAACAGGGAGGGCCTAGGAGGGGATTTCCTGTCTTTTTTGCCAATGTCCAGTCCCCTGAAGGTGGCAGCATGACCCAATCATCATGGATACAAAGACGCTCTGTGTCCCATAATGTACAATTAAAAAAACATATTTCAGCTTAAAGTGGTTGTAAACCCAATATATAAAAAATACTTTTTGCCATAAATTAATAAATGTTAATGTAAACATACATACAGATGTGAGCGTACGTCAGAAAAATGCTACCTTAGCTTGTCTCAGCCCTCCAAGAATTGGTCCGTGGGCGTGGCTTAAGACCAGAGAATAGTAGGTGATGTCACACAATCCCTGTTATACACACCTTTCAGCCTTGGCTCAAGAACGTGCACAGCTATCTGACATCTCTACGCCTGCATGTCTCCTGAGTGCATTCAGGGTGATACACAGGTGCCAGTGACTGTCAGCTTTTCTTACAGCACAGGATCTGTGCTAATCGGGAGAAAGCTGGTAGGAAGGGGTTAATATTACAAATCCTAGGAACCTTGCACTCTAAAGTGGCAATGTGGACCGGGAAACATTCTCATGAAATAATCTGTAAAAAGCAATTCGCAAGCTAGGTGCTGTGAATAGAGCAGGATAATAATCAGCTGTCAGCACTTACGTTGATAACTACAGCAATACTGAAGTGATCTATACCATAAATCACTGGTGCTGAGTTCTAGATCTTGTGAAGGGAGAGGACACCCGCTGCCCCACCCCTTTACAGTGTATTATATGGAGGATCATGCTAGTCTCATCTGGGGCACAGCCCACCATTTACAGAAGGGGAGTAGTAACACCATTTTTCTGCTTGTGTCAAATTTATTCTGTTCAGAAGAGCAGGGAGGATTTCTGGAGAAGAGGATTGACTCAAGATACCAAACTAAGCTCTAATGCTTAGTAAAGGTAAAATCAATTCAACTGTAGGATTAGATTGTTTTTTTTAGGTTTACAACGACTTTATTCCCAACACTCCTGCTTCTCACTGTACTTACCTGCTGTGCAGAGTCTTCTATTACCCACATCTGCCGATGTATAGATTCACGTCTGTGCAGCAGCATAATTAGGCAATGGCCAGCACAGTCATGACAGTGCTGACCAATAAGTGTCTCTTTTTACTACCAGAACTAAATGCAGAAAGGATTGATGTGCTGAAAAGATGGGATACATGGAAGTAGACTTCCCAAAACAGAGTAAGGGTCACCCCAGAAGAGGCCAAGGAAGCAATTTAGATTCATTGGACCTAGAGGCTCAGGCTATCAGTATTAAACCCTTTAGTTAGATCAATGTGTGCCCTGCAGAATATTTAGTGGATCCTAAGCTGGCCAGGTCCATAGCACCAATTATGACCTGGGCAGTGAGCATGATTCTTAGGGGTTCTCAAGGAGAGGGTTGCACCACAGCCCCGGATCTGTAGGATACTTTGTGGCTAATGCCTCATACACACCAAGTTGTTGTGGGGTGTTTTTTTTTTTTTTCGATCAACCCAGCGTGCTGGAAAAAAAAAAACCCTGAGAAATCACTGTACTAACACAAGCTATGTTAATACAGCGATCTCCCCCCCACTGTGCTATTGTGTTGTGACAGGAGAACCACCCTGGAGAAACACACAGATCAGCACTCATAGCCACCGGATGAGCATGTATCAGATGCCATTTTTCTAGCATGCCCATTGTACACAAGGGCCAAAAGTCTTCCGCTTTCTACTGTACCAGCCTGTGTGTACCTGGAGTAACCCACACATTACACCAACTTGGCCAATCACAGCTAATCACAACAAAAAATCCGGAATGAATCGATTACATTCAGTTAAATGCTTGCTTATAGAAAAGAAATTCTTTGCTATAAGCAATCAAATTGTTAGAAAAAAATATATATACTGATCACTTCCCCAAAGTAGTACAATGTTACTATGGTAACATACTAATTTGGTCATAGTGTAATATGGGGGAAAAAAAATAAAAAAACAAAATTGAAAACAAATTATCAATTTTTTTTCCATACTGTCACCAGTGTCCCTGATCACCACCAGTTATATGATGACGCTGTACTGCCCTGGTGAAAGTATGTAAAAAAATTCTGATTTTTTTTTAAATTTTTTAATTGTCTGAAGAATGATAAAAAAATTACTTAAAAAAACTCGCCATGCCTCTTATGAAATACGTTAGACTGTACTTTGCAAAAAGGGGTCATTTGGGGGATTATATGTACTGTTGTGACATTTTTGGGCCTCAAGAAATTTGATTGGTTGTCAGTACTTCAGGATTGATCAATTTTCAGATATATACCATAGTTTGTGAACTCTATAAACTTTCCTACAGACTAAATACCGTATTTTTCGCACCATAAGACGCACTTTTTTCCCCCCCAAAAAGGGGGGAAAATGTCAGTGCGTCTTATGGAGCGAATATAAAGCGGCCGGTCCGGTATTTTTGCACCACCATGTCAGAATACCGGGCCGGCCGCTCAGCTGTTGTCTCCTGCAGGGCCTTACCTGTTCCTCGCTCCAGCGCTGCACAGTCTTCCCGCGCTGGCTTCTGTGACAGCCGGGTGCCCACTGCGCATGTGCTGCGCTTTGTGAATGATCCGCTGTCTTCTGGGACACATGAAGGGTCCCAGAAGGCGCCGGGCCATTCACAAAGCGAAGTGCTTCTCGCACCTGCGCAGTGGGCACCCGGCTGTCACAGAAGCCGGCCCGGGAAGAAGAGGAAAGGCATCTCCGTGGAAGTGGGAGCGGGTACCTGTCAAATTCAGGTAACCGCTCCCCCTCCCTTCCCAAAGGTCAGCAGTCTCTGGTCATCCCCTGCACTGTCTGCAGTCTCTGGACATTCCCTGTACTGTCCGCAGTCTCTGGTCATTCCCTGCACTGTGTCCGCAGTCTCTGGTCATCCCCTGCACTGTCTGCAGTCTCTGGTCATTCCCTGCACTGTCCGCAGTCTCTGGTCATTCCCTGCACTGTGTCCGCAGTCTCTGGTCATTCCCTGCACTGTCCGCAGTCTCTGGTCATTCCCTGTACTGTGTCCGCAGTCTCTGGTCATCTCCTGCACTGTGTCCGCAGTCTCTGGTCATCCCCTGTACTGTGTCCGCAGTCTCTGGTCATCTCCTGTACTGTGTCCGCAGTCTCTGGTCATTCCCTGTACTGTGTCCGCAGTCTCTGGTCATCTGCACTATGTCCGCAGTCTCTGGTCATCTCCTGTACTATGTCCGCAGTCTCTGGTCATCTCCTGCACTGTGTCCGCAGTCTCTGGTCATCTCCTGCACTGTTTCTGCAGTCTCTGGTCATCTCCTGCACTGTGTCCGCAGTCTCTGGTCATCTCCTGTACTGTGTCCGCAGTCTCTGGTCATCTCCTGTACTGTTTCTGCAGTCTCTGGTCATCTCCTGTACTGTGTCCGCAGTCTCTGGTCATCTCCTGTACTGTGTCCGCAGTCTCTGGTCATCTCCTGCACTATTTCTGCAGTCTCTGGTCATCTACTGTACTGTGTCCGCAGTCTCTGGTCATCTCCTGTACTGTGTCCGCAGTCTCTGGTCATCTCCTGTACTGTGTCCGCAGTCTCTGGTCATCTCCTGTACTGTGTCCGCAGTCTCTGGTCATCTCCTGTACTGTGTCCGCAGTCTCTGGTCATCCCCTGTACTGTGTCTGCAGTCCATTGGTTCAGAATATTTTTTTTTCTTGTTTTTCACCTCTAAAACCTAGGTGCGTCTTATGGTCAGGTGCGTCTTATGGAGCGAAAAATACGGTAATAAAAACTAATTTGGGTTATTTTCACCAAAGAAATGTAGTAGAATACATCTTGGCCTAAATTTATGAAGAACAATTATTTGCAAACTTTTAGAAACAGAAAAAAGAAAGACATGGGTTTTTCCCCAAAATTATTGGTCTTTTTTTGTTCATTTAATAAAAAATAAAACCCCTAGTAGTGATTAAATACCCCCAAAAGAAAGCACTAGTTGTGTGAACAAAATGAGAAAAATTTAGTTTGGGTCTAGTGTTGCTTGACTGCGCAATTGTCCTTCAAAGTGTGAGAGCGCTGAAACATGAAAATTGGCCTGGGCAGAAATGGGGTAAAAGTGCCTGGTATTGACGTGGCTAAATAGATGGTTTGGACCAGCTGGCCCCAAAAAACAATTTCCTTCTTTAAGTGCTGCACTGGCTCTGTATGCAGCTTAAGCTACATACAGCACACACTCTGCTGGGTTCTGGCTGTGAGACCAGAGTCATCCCATCTCACACCTGGAAGCAACATACAGTGCTAAGAGCTAGTGCACAGTAAAGGAAATAGATCATTTGGACCAGCTTGGTCCAAATGCACAGCTGAAACTGACAGGAATCAGCTTTAACCACTCACGAGGATTTACCCCTATGCGATATGGCACTGCATTACTTTAACTGACAATTGTGCAGTCATGCAACGTTGTCCATAAATAACATTTATGTCCTTTTCCCCCCACAAATAGAGCTTTCTTTCGGTGGTATTTAATCACCTGTGCATTTTTTGCGCTAAAATTTAAGACAAAATGTATTGTTATTACTTTACTAAAAAAAAAAAGAAAGAAATGCAAATACGTGTAAATTACTTGTGTTACGTGAAAGTTATAGCGTCTACAAATGGCGGTATATATACTTGGATTTTTTATTTTACTAGTAATGGCAGCAACCAGCGACTTCTTGTGGGACTACGGCAGGCATTCTTGACAATAGATTGATTTCCCAAGATAATCCTTTTCCTAGATAAACAAAGGATTTTTGCTCTGTATTAGAACAAATTGAACAAAGTTTTATCCAGAGTTTCCCCTTTTTTCTTCCTCTGGATCAATTTCGGGTATAGCGTTCTGTGTCAGAAGTTGAACTCCGTACTTGTGTCATTTTTAACCCAGCTATATAAGAAAGCTGCTCAAAGCTAAATGAAATCTTTGAAAATGCTTCATGAAAGACTGCCGTACATACTCCTCTTTTACAAGCTGAATCCTACAGTAGTTAACTACTAACCTACCAGCCTAGGAACTTTGGTCTTTCCCTTGGGATACTTCATGTGTAAATAAAGCAGCATTACTGCTGAAAAGGTGGTGGTGATTTTTACATTTGTAAACCTTTAGTGTCTGAGATTTAACTAAGAGGACTCCATTCAAAACACCATTCAATTCAATACCACACAAACATTCTCTAAGGTATCTACTGATTTTTTTAAAGAATATATATGGCCAAAACATTTTTTCCCATTTTGGACAGAGTAGGATGACACAAGGGTGATACCCGTCAGGGTTTTTTCTCACTGATGTGTCTTTGGGACCGGAAAAGAATAAAATCATACAAATGGGATGGATGGCAAACAAAAACAAAACTAATAGCGGTCACCGAAACAAGTGGAAGACTTCTACATTATTCCTGTCCTGGTGACAACTCAAAAGTTTGGATTTCATTTCACTTTGAATGCCAGTGACAATGATCACTAGAATGAAGAGGGTGAATTTTCCCAGCAGGGACACAGGCAGCAATAAAAACCTTACAGATGTTCTAAGCGTTTCACATTCTATTAAAAAGTCATTTTGGCTTTAGATACATTAGGTTTATGATCCAATTTTCCAAATGTGTAAATGTATAGCAGAATCTCTCTGAATCACCACACTAGATAACATAGGAAACATACAACATGTTACCTCCATTAACACTGCCCACATGTATTTTTATTTTGCGTGGATTTAGTCTGAAATACTTGGACAAACTTGTTCAACATACCTTAAATGTACATTTTTTTAAAGGAAAGAGTAGCTGATCTACTACAGCAAGCATATTTCTATTGACAAAACATTTCAACAGATAATACATAGGCTTGAAATCACATGAAACTACATTAACAGTTTTTCGTATGTAACTTCCCCATCCATGTCCCCTAAAAAACACAATAAACAAAATTAGTACACTAAACAAATGATTTAATTGTATACCAACTACTTTCAACTGAGGGCAAGCAGAATATAATTAATAACATTGCTATTTTCAAACAATAAAAAAATTGAATTTATCAAATGTGAGCTTTCAGTAAGAAAAAAAGCTTTATTGTCATTTATAGAACATTGCTCGATTGATTAAAAATACAACACAAAGTATGTTATTTGATGCAGTGCAGGTTCCCCAGATGCAAAGTCAAACCTCAAGACTTTGTTATCGTAGCTGTGTGATCCCTGCTGATCTACAACAAAGATAAAGATATATGCAGTTACATTTACAGAGCATTTATTGCACAAACATCTTGAAAAATACCTATACATAACGGGTGTGTAAATTTTTGAAAAAACTACTTGTCCAGGGACTAAATCAGTGTCCCAATCTACTTGTCCCTCATCAAAATCTACTTGTCCTGATAAAAAAAAAAAAAAAACGTACATTTTAACCAAAACATTATTTAAATCTCCTTTAAGTAATGTCTGGGGCTTTATGGTGACTTAAACGTTTAATATTTTTAACATTGCATTGTTTATCTCCTCCTCCCCTCCCTGACTGTCTCCAGCATCGCATCAAGGGACTAGCAGTAAGGAGAGAGACTTTGCAGTGTAATGAGCACCAATTGGCTGCTCGTCAGGAAATGGGAGTGTCCAGCTTATCCTTTATCCAATTAGCTGCCAGAGCTGTTTTTGCGTTATTTGCACATGTTTAAAAATAATTTAAGGCCTGAAGATGACACAAAATCCCCAAACATTATATATTTTCTGAAAGCGGAGACCCTAGAGAATGAAATGAAGGTAGTTCCAATTTTTTATGTCACACGATATTATTACAAAGGTAAAAAAAATTAGGGAACAAAAAAACTAACATCCAATTTTTTTGTTAAATATAAAAGATGACGTTGCATTGAGTAAATAGATAACCAACATGTCAAACCTTAAATTTGCGTGCACTCGTGAAATGGCAACAAACTTCAGTACCCTATATTTTCTATAGGTGGTGCTTTTAAAGCCCCTTATAGGTCATCAGTATAGTGTTATGGAGGAGGTCTAGTGCTAGAATTATTGCTCTCATTCTGGCATGCATGGCGATATGTAACATATTGCAATCAACGTTTTCATGTGTAGTCCCCAGAGTGTGTGCTTTTACGTTTGTGCATGCATATAGGTCGGGGTGGGGGGCCTTGAAAAATTTCTAAAGACCCTGGATGTCTCCCCTGTGCCCCAGTGAATGTAATGCAGTGCACATCACACCGCATTATATTCTTTCACGGCCTCAATGACTGGGAATATGTCAAACAGGGACCCGTAAGTGATGTCACATCACTTCCGGGTCAGGAGGAGAAGGGGAGCAGATGTGTCCGTTCTCCTCCCTCCCCGATAGCACATCCCGCTGGAGCACATTGAGCCAGTCCCGGGCATGCATATGGGCAAGCAGAGCCCAGGACATATAGCGTGGCAGGGGGAGGAGACTGACACTGTCGGCTGTGTGGACGCAATCGGGTGGCAGCGCTGCTGCGCAAATGCTTCCACCTGACAGGTGCTTGCTAAAAGGCAAAAAAAAAAAAAAAAAAAAAAGACCTGCCCGGCACTACATGCCCTGGGTGTCAGGCGAAAAGGAATTGCACATCCCTGCATAATATTAAAATGGGCCAGTGGACCCAAATTACAACTGATATAGAAAGGGTAATCAACATTTCACATGGTAAATTTCTTTGGATGATCTCTGCAAACAAGCATTTTCCAACATCATTGTCAAGGGAGAGTGTGCCGTTTGTGGGGGAGGGGAAAAGCCTACAGCCCCACCAGCTGGGTGGAAAAGTTTTTGCTGAATTCTAACCTGAATTCCATACATTTTGAGTGTAACAAAAAGATAATTTCTTATCACCAAAAAGCAGACAGTAAACACTAGCCAGGTGACTGTGCCTAGGACTGAGGGCATACGTACACACGCTGCTCAAAATAAATAAAGGAACACGTTTTAATCAGAGCATAGCATCAAGTCAGTTAAACTCCTGGGATATTGATGTGGTCAAGTAAGTAGCAGAGGGGGTTGTTGATCAGTTTCAGCTGCTTTGGTGGTAATGAAATGAATAACAGGTGCACTAGATGGGCAACAATGAGACGACCCCCAAAACAGGAATGGTTTTACAGGTGGAGGCCACTGACCTTTTTTTCCCTACTCACCTTTTTGTTTTTCACTAGTTTGGCATTTGGCACGGGTCAGTGTCACTACTGGTAGCATGAGGCGATACCTGGACCCTACAGAGGTTGCACAGGCAGTCCAACTCCTCCAGGATGGCACAGCAATATGTGCCATTGCCAGGTTTGTGGTGTCTCCCAGTACAGTCTCAAGGGCATGGAGGAGATTCCAGGAGACAGGCAGTTACTCTAGGAGAGCTGGACAGGGCCGTAGAAGGTCCTTAGCCCATCAGCAGGACCTGTATCTGCTCCTTTGTGCAAGGAGGAACAGGATGAGCACTGCCAGAGCCCTACAAAATGACCTCCAGCAGGCCACTGGTATGAATGTCTCTGACCAAACAATCAGAAACAGACTTCATGAGGGTGGTCTAAGGCGACGTCCTCTAGTGGGCCCTGTGCTCACTGACCGGCACCATAAAGCTCAATTGGCATTTGCCATTGAACACCAGAATTGGCAAGGCCGCCACTGGTGCCCTGTGCTTTTCACAGATGACAGCAGGTTCACTGAGCACGTGACAGACGTGAAAGGGTCTGGAGAAGCCATAGAGAATGTTACGCTGTATGTAACATCGTTCAGCATGACTGTTTTGGTGGTGGGTCAGTGATGGTCTGGGGAGGCATATCCATGGAGGGACACACAGACCTTTACAGGTTAGACAATGGCACCCTGACTGCCATTAGGTATCGGGATGAAATCCTTGGACCCATTGTCAGACCCTACGCTGGTGCAGTGGGTCCTGGGTTCCTCCTGGTGCATGACAATGCCCAGCCTCATGTGGCGTGAGCATGCAGGCAGTTACTGGAGGATGAAGGAATTGATATCATTGAATGGCCCCCAAGCTCCCCTAACCTAAATCCAATAGAACACCTCTGGGATATCATGCGTCGGTCCATGTCATACCGCCAGGTTGCACCACAGACTGTCCAGGAGATCAGTGATGCTCTGGTCCAGATCTGGGAGGAAATACCCCAGGACGCCATCCGTTCTCGCATTAGGAGCATGCCCTGACGTGGTCAGGCATGCATTCAAGCACAAGGGGGCCATAAAAAATACTGAGTACCATTTTGAGTTGCTGCAATGAAATTTCAGCAAAATGGACTAGCCTGCTGCATCATTTTTTCACTTTGATTTTTGGGGTGTTTTTGAATTCAGTCCTCTGTAGGTTGATCATTTTCATCAAATGATGGGGCATCCTTACGTTCCTAACATTACCCAGTCCTTATCAGTATAGATATACAGCATGATATTTTTCCCTTTGAGATATGATGTGTTTTCAAAGTGTTCCTTTAATTATTTTTAAACTGTACACACACACACACACTTTGAGACAGTTGCTGTAGTGAAGCTGCACACAAATACCATCAACTAGCATTTTCAGAAGCAACTTTTTCACAATTATGGATACTTGACATCCCTAGAATCTCAGTGGAAGATTACCTTCTGGGGTGCAAAATTTAGGTGTACAGTAAAGTATGTTTTAAAAATTTGCTCAGACATTTTTTTCCCCCACAGTGTAATGTAGGTATGGCAAGTGGGCCAGTGGCCATGTACTGCTTCCTGTATCTATTATAAATTAGTAGCCATTACTGATACATCCAGATGAGGGTACCCATTCATTTTTAGTCATAATTTGTAGAACGTGGTCTCCCAGTTTGTTTGTTTTTTAAGTAAAGCACATTATAAAATCAATGCATTGCTCATTACCTCTGCAATTGCTTGCAGTAGTTATTTTTTTGATCTCTCCTTATCTCTAGAACTGCCATGGTAACTTTTGTTACGACTTCCTGATCGACTACGATGTCGCCTGTGTCGGTCCCTTGATCTTGATCTTCGCTTGTCACGAGAAGAGGATCGTGACCTTCGTCGCCTCCTATCTCTTGATCGCGATCTGGAAGAGAAACGTATCAAGTTTGAGAAAAATATCTGAAATGTAAAAACATCCCATATTACTACTTAATAAATGCCTACAGCTGCCTTTAATCACTCAATGTGAAGAACTACTATATTCAGGTGCCCTAATCTGCAACATCAACATTCTTCTCGGGGAGGGGGGAATGAGTACCTAGTTTTGATAGATATCTGCTCCCACTTCTGCTCAATTCACCTAGACAGTTTGATTGGTAGTCTGCCCCCAATCCTCTTTGGCCACAGCCTTCTGGGACATGTCACAGGTCAAAGAAGCCTGCAGGATCATTCACAATGTGCAGGGGAAAGCCGGCTGTGAGGCTGCATGGAGTCACAGCTGGATTCCCTTAGTAAGCATGCTGGTACCGGAAATGCGAAGACCAGTGAGGAACCAACCCGGGAGAGGACAGCACTGGATCCTTGAACAGGCAAGTTTCACAAACACACTACTTTTTTTTTTTTTTTTAAACCATTTCTTTACAAGTAAAAAATTTTAATTAATAAATGCACTGGAATGCAAACATTTGCAAACACCACAGTTCATTTGGCTCTTGAAAGCATTCATGCTTTATCGAGGTGCAAATAAATTGTTGCTTTACTTTTGAGATGACTATCTATTGTCTCTAGGACAGGTAATGGTGGGAAACATCCTCAATAGGTACAGAACAACAAACTGAGGTTCTAACCTTTCTCCACTGTCATTTTATACAGCATAGCTATGCTAACTATGACTATGCTAGCTTATGACTTTTCCAGGACTTTCTGGTGCTGTGTAAGCATTGTAGCCTGGGATTCCCTATGACCCCCTCTTGCTTTCAGCTCTTCAGGCTGCACAGATCAGAAGTCATAGGTTTTTCCACACTTACAGCTTAGTAGGTCATTATGCTCTTACATTTGCCTAAGGGGCAGAGACCAACACTGTACAAAACAAGAAACTGAGAAGAGTAGGGACATTAGGATACACAAAATCACCCTATTACACTAGATCTTACAGAGAGGGAGAGAATTTTTACAAATTTTTTTTCTCAATACTTTAATATGGTGGCGATCAGCGACTTATAGCGGGACTGCGGTGGGCATTCTGCCACGAACAACCCCAGTGACCGCAATACAGTGATCATTGCTTTAAAAAAAAAAAAAAAAAGCACTGATACTGTACTAATGACACTGGGCAGGAAGGGGATAACATCTAGGGCGATCAAAGGGTTAACTGTGTGCTGTGTTTTACACTTTGTGCATGCTTTACTGTGTAAGCACATTACATCGCAGAGCAATACAAAGCAATGTGCAGGAGCTGACAGGGGAGAGATCTGTATTGTTTACAAACAGGTCTCTCCCCCGTCATTGATAGATGGTGATCGCCGGGTGTAGGCGGGGAATCACCAGCTGGGACCCGGTGATCAACAGGTGAGGCCACCAATGGCGGCGCGGGTAGGGCGCGTGCGCCCCCTACCCTGACATGCAGAATCACGTGTATATATATATATATATACATACACATGTGATTTTGCACAACCCTGCCGCCCGATAGCAGTATTTCTGCTATAGGGTTGTGGGAAAGGGGTCAAAGCATGTCTTTCAATAACATTGGTTAAGTGACATGTCACAATATATAGGAAGAGTAACCTTTCATAAATGCTATATATATATATATTTTTTTTTTAATCAATCCTTTCCATGGAACATGCTAAGTATATCTCAAACACTGAACATGCAATTAATGCTGTAACATGGCACTGATCAGTTACAGTGGTAATTTTTTACCAGTGCTATCCATCTCCCTGCCAGGCGGACATCCACTATCTATAGCAGTGGTTCTCAACCTTCCTAATGCCGCGACCCTTTACTACAGTTCCTCATGTTGTGGTGACCCCCAACCATAAAATTATTTTCGTTGTTACTTCATAACTGTAATTTTGCAGTGGGAGGAATAGTGCCCCATCGTTGGTGTCAGGGGGAGGAATAGTGCCCCATCGTTGGTGTCAGGGGGAGGAATAGTGCCCCATCGTTGGTGTCAGGGGGAGGAATAGTGCCCCATCGTTGGTGTCAGGGGGAGGAATAGTGCCCCATCGTTGGTGTCAGGGGGAGGAATAGTGCCCCATCGTTGGTGTCAGGGGGAGGAATAGTGCCCCATCGTTGGTGTCAGGGGGAGGAATAGTGCCCCATCGTTGGTGTCAGGGGGAGGAATAGTGCCCCATCGTTGGTGTCAGTGGGAGGAATAGTGCCCCATCGTTGGTGTCAGTGGGAGGAATAGTGCCCCATCGTTGGTGTCAGTGGGAGGAATAGTGCCCCATCGTTGGTGTCAGTGGGAGGAATAGTGCCCCATCGTTGGTGTCAGTGGGAGGAATAGTGCCCCATCGTTGGTGTCAGTGGGAGGAATAGTGCCCCATCGTTGGTGTCAGTGGGAGGAATAGTGCCCCATCGTTGGTGTCAGTGGGAGGAATAGTGCCCCATCGTTGGTGTCAGTGGGAGGAATAGTGCCCCATCGTTGGTGTCAGTGGGAGGAATAGTGCCCCATCGTTGGTGTCAGTGGGAGGAATAGTGCCCCATCGTTGGTGTCAGTGGGAGGAATAGTGCCCCATCGTTGGTGTCAGTGGGAGGAATAGTGCCCCATCGTTGGTGTCAGTGGGAGGAATAGTGCCCCATCGTTGGTGTCAGTGGGAGGAATAGTGCCCCATCGTTGGTGTCAGTGGGAGGAATAGTGCCCCATCGTTGGTGTCAGTGGGAGGAATAGTGCCCCATCGTTGGTGTCAGTGGGAGGAATAGTGCCCCATCGTTGGTGTCAGTGGGAGGAATAGTGCCCCATCGTTGGTGTCAGTGGGAGGAATAGTGCCCCATCGTTGGTGTCAGTGGGAGGAATAGTGCCCCATCGTTGGTGTCAGTGGGAGGAATAGTGCCCCATCGTTGGTGTCAGTGGGAGGAATAGTGCCCCATCGTTGGTGTCAGTGGGAGGAATAGTGCCCCATCGTTGGTATCAGTGGGAGGAATAGTGCCCCATCGTTGGTATCAGTGGGAGGAATAGTGCCCCATCGTTGGTATCAGTGGGAGGAATAGTGCCCCATCGTTGGTATCAGTGGGAGGAATAGTGCCCCATCGTTGGTATCAGTGGGAGGAATAGTGCCCCATCGTTGGTATCAGTGGGAGGAATAGTGCCCCATCGTTGGTATCAGTGGGAGGAATAGTGCCCCATCGTTGGTATCAGTGGGAGGAATAGTGCCCCATCGTTGGTATCAGTGGGAGGAATAGTGCCCCATCGTTGGTATCAGTGGGAGGAATAGTGCCCCATCGTTGGTATCAGTGGGAGGAATAGTGCCCCATCGTTGGTATCAGTGGGAGGAATAGTACCCCATCGTTGGTATCAGTGGGAGGAATAGTGCCCCATCGTTGGTATCAGTGGGAGGAATAGTGCCCCATCGTTGGTATCAGTGGGAGGAATAGTGCCCCATCATTGGTTGTCTGTGGGAGGAATAGTGCTCCATCATTGGTGTCTGTGGGAGGAATAGTGCCCCATCATTGTTGTCTGTGGGAGGAATAGTGCCCCATCATTGGTATCAGTGGGAGGAATAGTGCCCCATCATTGGTATCAGTGGGAGGAATAGTGTCCCATCATTGGTATCAGTGGGAGGAATAGTGTCCCATCATTGGTATCAGTGGGAGAAATAGTGCCCCATCATTGTTGTCTGTGGGAGGAATAGTGCTCCATCATTGGTGTCTGTGGGAGGAATAGTGCCCCATCATTGTTGTCTGTGGGAGGAATAGTGTCCCATCATTGGTATCAGTGGGAGGAATAGTGTCCCATCATTGGTATCAGTGGGAGAAATAGTGCCCCATCATTGTTGTCTGTGGGAGGAATAGTGCTCCATCATTGGTGTCTGTGGGAGGAATAGTGCCCCATCATTGTTGTCTGTGGGAGGAATAGTGCCCCATCATTGGTATCAGCGGGAGGAATAGTGTCCCATCATTGGTATCAGTGGGAGAAATAGTGCCACATCGTTGGTGTCAGTGGGAGGAATAGTGCCACATCACTGATATCAGTGGGAGGAATAGTGTCCCATCACTGATGTCAGTGGGAGGAATAGTGTCCCATCACTGATGTCAGTGGGAGGAATAGTGTCCCATCACTGATGTCAATGGGAGGAATAGTGTCCCATCACTGATGTCAATGGGAGGAATAGTGTCCCATCACTGATGTCAATGGGAGGAATAGTGTCCCATCACTGATGTCAGTGGGAGGAATAGTGTCCCATCACTGATGTCAGTGGGAGGAATAGTGTCCCATCACTGATGTCAGTGGGAGGAATAGTGTCCCATCACTGATGTCAGTGGGAGGAATAGTGTCCCATCATTGGTTTCAGTGGGAGGAATAGTGTCCCATCATTGGTTTCAGTGGGAGGAACAGTGCCCCATCGTTGGTATCAGTGGGAGGAATAGTGTCCCAGCATTGGTGTCTGTGGGAGGAATAGTGCCCCATCATTGGTGTCATTGGGAGGAATAGTGCCCCATCATTGGCGTCAGTGGGGGGAGGAATAGTGCCTCATCGTTGGTGTCAGTGGGGGGAGGAATAGTGTCCCATCGTTGGTGTCAGTGGGGGGAGGAATAGTGCCCCATCGTTGGTGTATGTGTGGGAGAAATAGTGCCCCATCATTGGTATTAGTGACACCAATGATGGGGCACTATTCCTCCCACTGACACCAATGATACTTACCTTGCTGACCCCTGCTCCAGCCTGGGCTCGCTCCCTCCCTCCCTCTCCCATCTACAGCCAGCATACCTGGCTGCAGCAGCAAAATTTGCACTTACCTGTCAGCTGTCTTCCTTCTCTGGCCGCTCTCCACTTCACTCGCTTCGGCAGCTCCCTCACTCAATCTTCTTTGATCTATGGCGCGCTGCCGCTCGGCTTCTCCTCTCCAAGCTCCACCTCCTCGCCGGCGATTGGCCGCCTGTGTGCCTCTCCTGAGCTACAGTTCCGGTGGCCAATCACCGGCGAGGAGGCGGAGCTGTTGAGTGATCCCGGAGGTGTGGCCAGGTGACAGGGGCAGCATGTCATCCCGCCCACACATCGCCTGAGACAGATAGAGGAGCGGTGTCTCGGTTCCTAAGACCATCGGAAATATGTGTTTTCCGATGGTCTTAGGCGACCCCTGTGAAATGGTCGTTCGACCCCCAAAGGGGTCGTGACCCACAGGTTGAGAACCGCTGATCTATAGGGTGCCTGATCAGAAGACACATTTAAGAACAGGTTTTGTATATACTTAAGGAATAGCTGTGTGAAAACCACATGCTATTCTTGGTAGTAAAATCAATTCACCAAGTCACAACCCCCAGAACTAAAATTTGCAGTCAGCTAATTAAGCAATTACAGCTTCTATAAGAGACTTCTCGAGCCACTGTATGGCCTCAAAGGAAAATCCTAAACAATGTTCTAAAACACTGTGGCCTTACTGTATTTTAGAGCAAATAATTTTTGGATTACTAAAATCAAACTCAAGTTCTTACAAACAAGTTATAGCAGATGTATAAAGGTTGAAGTTGCCATTACATTACAGAAAGACCATAAAGGCTGAAGAGTATATTGTTCACAGCAAATCATTTGTTTCAAATTAAAGGGACTTTGTATACTAACTGACAAAATTCAGCTGTGCCTAGAGAACAAGGGTGCAGAAACCAGAATTCACTATAAAAGTATGAGCAGTACAAGATGGATTTAGATTTGATAAGTTCACTTATTCTATTTTGTCCAGTAGCGTTTTTGCAACAATAACACAGGAAAAAAAAATGTGATTTTTTTTTTTACAACTTACTGGATATATAAAGACAACTGGAACCCATTTGTAATCTCCTGACCCATTTTGAAATTCAAACTATCCACTATGTTAATAAGGATCAGATCTTCTGCAGGTCATTTAAGGACCAACAGTACAATTTATTGCTGAACAGTGAGGAATAATATACCAGGACAAAGAATGTTTTTTTTGCTTAATATTTTTATTGCCTGTTTTATCATGAAGTGACTAGATAAACTAAACAGCCCTATTCAAGTCTTCATTTTAATTGGTTGTAGTTTTGGTCTAATAAAACACTTGTAATAAAAACTGATTACAGAAGAATAGTTTTGAACTAACCTCTTTCCTCCTCTCTCTTCCCTTTCCCGCTCCTCTCGTCTCTTTAAGCGTTCCTGGTTCCGTTTCTCCTGCTTGCTTGCCACAGCTTTCTAAATTTGGTAAAAAAAAAAAAAATATGCAATAAATTTCATGGACTTCTATAAAATAGTACGTTATAACCAGTTTATAAGCCATGATTAGGTTTGGTAAGCAACAACATCCAATTACTATTACAGCAAGTATGTATGTACTGTGAGAAATATAAAAGCTGACTTCATGAAATGCTAGTTTTCTAGATGTCACTGCACCCAGACCATGCATGCAGCCAGGGAATTCAGAACATCTGACTTGCTGTCAGGGGCAGACTGACAACTCATGGGGCCCCCGGGCAATAGGGGATCATGGGGCCCCTGTGTCCTTGCCCAAACTCAAAAAAGCCTATGAAAAAGGTACCAGGGGCATCTCATGGTGCCCCCTACTGACCCTGGGCCCTCGGGCATTGCCCGAGTTTCTAAATGGTCAGTCCGCCCCTGCTTGCTATTTGTTCCTGGTAAATTACAAAATATTTCTGCAAATAGCTAGCATGACAGCTACATAACTAGCAGCTGTAGAAGAGGTTGGTAATGACAGCCTAGATATTTCTTTGCACAAAAAGTGTTACTAAGAAGGGCAAATAATTCACACATTTGCAACAATCCAAACATACACTTTCTTAAGCAACCAGATTGAAGTAGATGTCAGGTGAATAGTGACTGCGGCTCTCAAAAGGTTATAGTTTTAAATAAACTAATCTAAGGACTTGTTCACAATTTCTAACGCAAACACTCCTACAGCATTAGTATGGGTGTTAGCCAGGCATTAATGAGCTTTAGTATGGATGGTAGACTGGCATATTACAAGCGTTAAAACCGCTCCCCAAAATGCCATATGCTTGATTTTTAGGCATTTTACAAGTGTTAAACCCGCACCAAATGCCTATAATAAACTGTAATGTTATTAACGTGCTGCAACCCTCCTGCCAGCACATTTGTGGAACATCACCATAGCCTTGAATGGGAGGTGTTGAAAGGCTTCAAACTCCTCCATACTCAACATAAGGCTTCAATTTTGAAGCAAAGCTAGCGCTTCATGTTTTCGTAATGTGAACAGCACTGTGTGCTGCCCATAGTATCATTTGCATCCCTCGAATGCCTGCTTTCAATGCCAGTGTGAACTAGGCCTAAGATGGACAAAAAGTTAAAGTGATCCTTTAAAAAAACAGTAGGAAAAGGGGTTAATTTAAATGATCTGTTACCTCTAATACTTAAAGTGTAATTCCATTCAAACGAAGGATAAGTCTACTCCCACCCCCATTCTAAGATTATTTTATCTACCCCGTAAATGTTATGTACAGTATATACTTAATGTGGAACTGAGCTGCATCTGAGCAACCCAAACCAAAAATTCTATAAAATGCATTTTTAATATTCAAAACAAACTCTCCCATCCATCCGTGTCTCCGTGCTTTACTTTGCTGAGAAATCATCTTGAAAAACATCTCCTGGCATTTCTGGCAGCGGCCATCTTAAGGTAAGGGCAGATGATTTATGTAGCATTTACTTCCTGGAATTCATCTGCCCTTCGCTCAGGCATTGGCTGAGCTGAGAACCCCCCCGCCCCGTCTTGAAGACTCCTGGGGTGTATGACATCATTTGTCTAGCTATGGTAGGCATGGAAACCAGGAAGTAAAAGCAGGAATGCAAAAAAAAAGGTCAAACAAGTAAATATGATATACTTTCCTAACGAAAGCAACATAAGAAGTAGAAATAGTCCATATTGATTGAGAGTGTGAAGTTCCGCTTTAACTATTCTGAAGCCACTCTGGTCCAGTCACATGACCGGCTTCAGTGTACAGGAGTGACAGCTGACAATAGCTGCCCCATAGTAAGCCTATGGGTTACGTCATCTCCTAGGCTCCGCAGCCATTGTCGCTGCCTCTCCTCTACACTGAAGCCAGTGCTGGGAAAAGATCATGTGACCAGACCGGAGGATTCACAATAGACAAGTATAGTCTTATTCAGCAGGGACTGGCTGAGATTCAATCCATCTATGAAGCAGGCAAATTGTACCCGTCGATCTATCAATCGTCTTTGGTACAACCAGCCTGTCAGATTTTAGCATGAGATTACCAGCAGCTATAGCCACCATAATTTTCATAAAATAAAAAAAAAATAGGTAACAGGTCAGAAAACTTATTTGCTCATAAAATACTCCCAATATAACAAATTTGTGAAAACAGAAAATAAATGTCTTGAACCTGTCTAATGTGGCATTGAAGGACTGGAAACTGTTGATTGTCTACGGGATTGCCATTTTCACCTAGTATACAATTAAATGTCTAGCACATTATTGGATGTCATTTATTGTTTATTAAATGCTAATATTCCAAAACACATTGATACAACACAACCACCAATCGAAGTGTTAACATCTCCGGATGAACCATTGGTGAGTTTACGGATGTCAGCAGCTCCTTGTAGTCCACAAAAGCGTCACTAAAAAGGCAAAACTTTATTTTACTTTTTAATTTTGGATAGGAGTAAGGGAAGGTTATAATCTGTCAGTTCTTTTTCTTTGCCATTTGTGTCCTTGGAGATTTTCATTCACTTCCTGTCCATAGCGAAAACAGGAAGTGGTAGAAATGCCTCCAAAATAAGGAAATCCTAGGCTGTCACCAGAACTAGTGTCCCCATTGGAATATTTTCCCTCCATTCCTGACACCTTAATCTCGACACTTGCCAATAGTTCATAAACCAGCTAGGCTGTCTGAAAAGTGGACTATTGTGACAGATATAGGTGAGACGGAGGGAATTTGTTTTCTTTAACCTTTGGCTTTGCAATTTAACAGTGTTTATTAAAGACACCAAGTCAATTTTTTTCCAACTGAAAGATTTGGTTTGATAGCGTGAATGTTAGTGGGGCACCGAAAATAAAATTCTTGATCGAAACTGAAAATTCAAGATACACTTGGCCGAAAACTAAAATGGACAGTTTTAAAAATATACTGGTATATATATATATCTATATATATATTTATTACAGATATATATATATAGATATATATATATAGATATAGATATATATATAGATATATATATATAGAATAGTATTATATTTGACTTTTTAATTAATATCATGAATTTAAAAAATACAATCCAGTAACATAAAATAAATTTGACTGAAAGTAATCCGATGCCCGCAGAGGCTGCATATTACGACATGGCACTGGTCGTAATACACGTGAGCTTAGCTGATCTTTTTGGCTAATATCAGCACTTTTTTTTTTAAATTGGCAAAACGCTGATAACCCTATTTTAGCCCGATATATCGGTGCATCAATAGTGATTGTTCCTTTGTCAAGATGGGCATGCATTGTTTTGTTACAAACCAAAATGCCTCTCGCCCCAAAATTATAAATGGGACATTGACCCAACATGATTTAAAAGTATGAATTATGAAAACTTCCATCAAAAATCTAATTTTACATTGTGTACTACCTAACTTTGTTACACTTCGGGAGAGGAAACAACAGAGGCAAACATTTCAGTTATCTGAACCAACACTTACTCTCATTTGCTCAAGTTTTTCTCTAATCAGTATAAATCCTAGGTGAAGCTTCCCACCAAAGTGATCTGCAAGCCGACGATCATTGTCATGCAGTCCAAGGTAGGCAGAACACACTTCACAAACACGAAGCTTCTGCTGCTGGAAGCTGGAGGCAGGCATTGAATTGCGATATTCATCCTGCATATAAAGAAAATAGATAAATTAAGGCTGACAAGGTGAACAGACAGCGCAGAGCTTACTTTTGTGAAATCCAGCAGTTTACATATACAGAGAAAGATCATACAAGTGATTATACCCAGTCAAAGTCTTTCACAACCAAGGGTAATTGAAACCAAATTTAGTAAAATCAGTATTGCAATTGCAACCAATCTTTCTTTTTACATTTTATATTAAAGACTTAAAATGATTTTATTTGATACACAAATGCTTTCCACTGTTTTTATTCACGTTATTAAAAAAATATAATTTTACAATGAACAGCCTAGGATTACTTTTATTTATTGTTTGCTTTCATTTAAAAGACAAACTTCATCCTTTGTTATACCATTATTTACGGTGTCTCATTTAACATGGTGCAAATGCCTCATACTGCTTTTAGAGCACACACGAAGCTGTGAAGAGAGCTTCAAACAGTCCCCTGAACTTCCTCTGCCCTGCCATTTCAGGAGATAAAGTTGCATGCTGAAGGGGAACTTGCACTTTAAATTATAGCCAGCTTCATGTACACACTCAACACTTGACAGGCAAAGGCTGCAAAATCTATATAAAACCTATCCAAAAAAAACCCAAAAAAACTTAACAGTAAGATTGAGCCTTTCAGAGGGGTTACATCTGCTTTAACAGAAACATGTGAACTGGGCGGCACAGTGGCTAGCATGTCTGCCTTGCAGTAAATGGGTCATGGGTTTGATTCCCGACCATGGTGCCTCCTGCATAGAGTTTGCATGTTCTCCCTGTGCTTGCGTGGGTTTCCCTGGGAACTCCGGTTTCCTCCCACACTCCAAAGACATGCTGGTAGGTTAATTGGTTCCTATCTAAATTGGCCCTAGTATGTGTATGTATGAATGTGAATTAGAGACTTTAGATTGTACGTCCCTTGAGGGTTAGGGACTGATGTGAATGTACAATATATACAGTATTTAAAAGCGCTGCGTAAATTGACAGCGCTATATACAGTCATGGCCGAAATTGTTGGCACCCTTGATATTTTTCCTGAAAATCAAGTATTTCACACAAAAAAGGTATTGCATTAACACATGTTTTGCTATACACATGTTTATTCCCTTTGTATGTATTGGAACAAATATAAAACAGAGGCAGAAAAGCAAATATGACATAATGTCACACAAAACCCCAAAAATGGGCTGGACAAAAGTATTGGCACCCTTAACTTAATATTTGGTTGCACACCCTTTGGAAAACATAACTGAAATCAGTCGCTTCCTATAACCATCAATAAGCTTCTGACACCTCTCACCCGGAATTTTGGACCACTCTTCCTTTGCAAACAGCTCCAGGTCTCTCTTATTGGAAGGACACCTTTTCCCAACAGCAATTTTAAGATCTCTCCACAGGTGTTCAATGGGATTTAGATCTGGGCTCATTGCTGGCCACTTCAGAACTCTCCAGCGCTTCTTTGCCATCCATTTCTGAGTGCTTTTTGACGTATGTTTGGGGTCATTGTCCTGCTGGAAGACCCAGGATCTTGGACGCAAACCCAGCTTTCTGACACTGGGCCCTACAGTGCGACCCAAAATCCTTTGGTAATCCTCAGATTTCATGATGCCTTGCACACAGTCAAGGCACCCAGTGCCAGAGGCAGCAAAACAACCCCAAAACATCATTGAACCTCCACCATATTTTACCGTAGGTACTGTGTTTTGTTCTTTGTAGGCCTCATTCCGTTTTCGGTAAACAGTAGAATGATGTGCTTTACCGAAAAGCTCTATCTTGGTCTCATCTGTCCACAAGACGTTTTCCCAGAAGGCTTTTGGCTTACTCAAGTACATTTTGGCAAACTGTAGTCTTGCTTTTTTATGTCTCTGTGTCAGCAGTGGGGTCCTCCTGGGTCTCCTGCCATAGCGTTTCATTTCATTTAAATGTCGACGGATAGTTCGCGCTGACACTGATGCTCCCTGAGCCTGCAGGACAGCTTGAATGTCTTTGGAACATGTTTGGGGCTGCTTATCCACCATCCGGACTATTCTGCGTTGCAATCTTTCATCAATTTTCCTCATCCGTCCACGACCAGGGAGATTAGCTACAGTGCCATGGGTTGCAAACTTCTTGATAATGTTGCGCACTGTGGACAAAGGCAAATCTAGTTCTCTGGAGATGGACTTGTAACCTTGAGATTGTTGATATTTTGCCACAATTTTGGTTCTCAGGTCCTCAGACAGTTCTCGTCTCCTCTTTCTGTTGTCCATGCTTAGTGTGGCACAGACAGACACACAATGCAAAGGTTAAGTGAACGTCTCTCCTTTTTATCTGCTTTCAGGTGTGATTTCTATATTGCCCACACCTGTTACTTGCCCCAGGTGAGTTTACAGGAGCATCACATGCTTGTAACATTCTTATTTATCCGCAGTTGTGAAAGGGTGCCAATACTTTTGTCCAGCCCATTTTTGGAGGTTTGTGTGACATTATGTCGAATTTGCTTTCTTTCCTCCCTTTTTTTGTTTTGTCCCAATACACACAAAGGGAATAAACATGTGTATAGCAAAACATGTGTTAATGCAATACGTTTCGTGAGAAATACATGATTTCCTGGAGAAATATCAAGGGTGCCAACAATTTCGGCCATGACTGTAAGTACCTGAAATAAATAAACTGCAATTGTTTATCTCCTCCTGAAAATGAAAGTGATTTAAAGTGAACTGATCAAAAAGGAGAAATAGTTGCCATTGCTTTCTTTTAGTTAACCAATTTTACATTCTGGCTTCAATACCGTGAGGTACTGACCTTGGAAAAGCATGCACACTAGTAAAAAGACTGACAATTTCTTATCAACATTCCTGTTCCATATAAATGATTTAAACTTCTAAAACAGGAATATCAAAGAAGCAGCTCAGCAATGGAAATCTTCACTTTACTCTTATTTAAAGCTTGCAGGTATGAGGCATGCTGAAGTCTCCTCCTAACGTGACATTTGGTCCATGTCTGGGTATCCCAATTGCATTCAAGTCTATGGCTAGTCTTACCAATTATATTGAAATTTATAAACCAATCTAAATTAAACGGTCCTTTATGTCTAACACTTTACACCAACCAGAAATGTTGAGGTTTCAAGTCAAAAAAGTATTGAATGCAGATTGGACACCAAGTAAACATGGATTTCATTAAATAAATACTAGCCATTTTTGTAAAGTAATTCTAAAAATATACATTTTAATCCACAGCTAAGATTTTCAAATAGTATATAAAAGGAATGAGTTCAATCCACTATATTATGAGAAATTAACTCTGTTTTTGGAAAGCCGAGTTGGGATGATATAAAAACAAAATGTTTAAGGAAGCTATACAGAATGCAGTAAATGCTTAACGAAGCAAATTTTGGTCCCTCCTGGCCCACCTTACTCTAAATGGACTACAGGAACAGAAAAACGATTGGCTGTTTGTGAAATGCTATTTTGTGTTTTATTTACAGACCTCTATGTACCCTTTCACACAGGAATAATCCGTTCAGTCATGTTTTTACAAAAAAGACAGGCGTTTGTGTTTAGAAGCATTTTTAACCATTAGCCGCCCGGCCAATGGCCATTTGGCGGCTTCAAAAGTGTTCTTGCATTGCGGGTGCACGCCACTTGGCGTGCTCCAGCACATGCGCAGTTTGCGCTAATGCAGAGCGGCGCAGCAGCGCGATCTGTCACCGGCCGTGCACCTCGGACGCGGCCGATGACAGATCCGAGTACCGGCTCCCGTTGCTGGTACCATGTGACCTGCTGTGACCAATCACAGCAGGTCACATGACAGTTGTATACAATGGATGGCTTCATTCATGCCATCCATTGTATACTAGTGCCTAGCTGTGAATGGTTACAGCTAATCACATGCACATGTCATGTGATTAGCTGTGACCAAATCACAGCTAAGCACAAAAAAAAAAAAAAAAAAAAAAAAAAAAAAAAAAAAAAGCTGAATGAGTCGATTTCATTCAGGTAAATGCTTGCTTATAGCAAAGTAATTCTTTGCTATAAGCAAATTGTGTAAAAAAAAAAAAAAAAAATTACTGATCACTTCCCCAAAGTAGTACAATGCTACTTTGGTCATAGTAAAATATGAAAAAAAATCTTAACAAAAATTAAAATTAAAAAAAAATGTAATAAAAAATAAAAAAAAAAAAAAATAAAAAAAAAAAAAAAAAATATATATATATATATATATATATATATATTTTTCATACTGTCACCATTCAGTGTCCCTGTTCACCGCCATGCCAGTTATATGATGACGCTGTACTGCACTGATGACAGTATGTAAAAAAAAAAAAATAGTGAAAATAATTTTTTTAATTTTTTAATTTTCCGAAAAATTATAACAAAAAAATACAACTTCAAAAAACTCGCCATGCCTCTTATGAAGTACGTCTGACTGTCTACTCTGCAAAAAGGGGTCATTTGGGGATATCTGTACTATTCTGACATTCTTGGACCTCAAGAAATTAGACTGGCTGTCAGTACTTCAGGACTGATCAATATTCAGATCTATACCATAGTTTGTGAACTCTATAACTTTAATACAAACTAAATAATACATCCTAATTTGGGTTATTTTCACCAAAGACATGTAGCAGAATACATCTCGGCCTAAATTTATGAATAACATTTATTTGTAAACTTTTATAAAACAGAAACAAAGAAAAATGTTTTTTTTTTCAAAATTTTTGGTCTTTTTTTTGTTAATTTAGCAAAAAATAAAAACCCCAGCGGTGATTAAATACCACCAAAAGAAAGCTCTAGTTGTGTGAAGAAAATGATAACATTTTAGTTTGGGTACAGTGTTGTATGACCGCGCAATTGTCATTCAAAATGCGAGAGCGCTGAAACCTGAAAAATGGCCTGGGCAGGAAGGTGTAAAATTGCACGGTATTGAAATGGTTAAAAGATAACCTCAGGAGACCCTCCCAAATGCCCAGAATGCGCCGAAAAATAGTAATTTCACTAAAAAAAAGGCTACTAAAATACCATATGAGTTATTTTATCAAATCATGCGGTATTTTAGTAGTGAAAAGCATGCGTTGATGCTTCAGCTGTCAGAGGTGATTCCCCACTAACAGCTGAATGTAAAAGAAAGACTTGCTGGCAATTAAAAAACGGCTTGGGGTCCCCCCCCTCCATACCAAGCCCTTCAGGTCTGATACGGATATTAAGAGGAAACCTCACGCCAAAATTAAAAAAAAAAAAAAAAAAAAAAAAAAAAAAAAAAATGCCGTGGGGGTCCCCCCTCCAACTGAACCATACCAGGCCACTTGCCTTCAACATTGGGGGGGGAGGTGCTTTGGGGTAGGGGGAACTCCCGACGCTGGCTCCAGGCCATCTGCCTCTACGCTGGCTTGACAGTCCTTAAATATGTAAAGGGCAGGGCCATCAGCTATGTGACCCCGCCACGTGACATTTCCCAGCATGCCCCGGTCGATGTCACACGAGGGCAGGGCAACACGGGTGATGTCACTGGGTGAGCTCTGCCTCTTACATAATTAAGAACGGTCAACCCATCGGAGAGGCAGACAGCAGGAAGCCAGCGTCAGGAGCAGAGCCTTTTTATTTTTTTCTCCCGGAGCGGTGGTGGCGGGCATCGTGATTGACGCTTGATCTACTTTGGGAGATTTCCTTTTAATGAAGGACTTGTCAAAGAATGTCTCCCGTCTGTTTTCACACTACAGCTTTTTTTTGTGAATGGGTAGTGGTACCATGTCCCCCATACTCATTCATATGGGGGGCCGGGATCTGGGAGTTGTGGGGGGGGGGGGGGGTTGAGACCCTTGTCCCCAAAATGGGGACAAGGTGCTATGGGGGGAGGGGGAGTTCCCCCTACCAAAAAGCACCCCCCCATGTTGAGGGCATGTGGCCTGGAATGGTTCAGGAGGAGGGGGGCCTCGCCCTCTCCCCCTCCCTTTCTTGAGCTACTGGGCTGCATGCTTGGATAAGGGTCATTTTTTAAAATTTAAATTTTAACTGTATTTTTTTTTTTTTTTTAACATTTTGGTGTGCGGCTTCCCCTCAATATACATATCAGACCTGAAGGGCTTGGTGCGGATGGGCGGCCCACGCCGTTTTTTTTAATTGCAGGCAATTCTTTTACATTCAGCTGTTAGTGGGGAATCCCGCTGACAGCTGAAACATCAACGCATGCTTTTTACTACTAAAATACCTCATGACTTGATAAAATAACTCATGCAGTATTTTAGTAGCCTTTTTTAGTGGATTCAAATGTTTTTTTTTAAAAAATGCTATAAGGTATGCTACCGCATACTCGGATGCAATAAGATACCGCTTAGTGAATTGTGCCCTGGATATGAGCCAGCCAAAAAACGCGTCTAAACGCAAACGCGCATAAATGTGGTTAAACGCATTTACTTTGTTTCCATTATTACATTTTGCAAGCAGGTACATTGTTCTCCTTCACTGATGTGCATTGATGAAGCTACACTGATAGGCACTGATGATGCACTGATATATGATGGGCATTGCTGAGCGGAACTGATAATCAGTGCAGATCTCCCATCACATTTGCTGGTTATCGGCAGTACTTTCCTCACGCTGTGACTGAGGAAAGTGATGCTGAAAACCGGCAACTGTATTTATGGTCATTGGCCATAGCTGATCACGTAGTAAAAGGCTGCGGTGATTGGCCTTTTACTTAATCACGTGATCAGCTGTGTCCGTAGAACACAGCGATCACCAACAGCGCTGGTTATTTAATGGCTGAAAGTAATAATGAATGAAAGTGTTTATTAAATTGCATTTTTATTTTTTTCATTGGATGCCACACACACACACACACACACACACACACACACACAAACGTTGTGTTCCTCAAACCATTCTTGAACCATTTTTGCAGTGTGGCAGAGTGTATTATCCTTCTGAAAGAGGCCACTGCCATCAGGGAACACAGCTTCTATGAAGGGGGTTTACTTGGTCAGCAAGAATGTTTAGGTAGGTGGTACATGCCAAGGAACTGAAGTGAATGTGGGCAGGTGCACAAGCTGAAAATTGGCCTGGACAGGAAGGGGGTGAAAGTGTCCGGACTTGAAGTGGTTAAGGAGATATTGTTTTTTTAAGCCGGTGCATGCGCTTAGAAGGAATGGCATTTACGTACAATTCCTTTTGAGCTGTGTGCCATGGCCTGGGACTCCCGCGCGCATGCGGGCTGGCCTGTCAGTCAGCTGGAGCTCACAAACCTGAAAGGAAGATGGGTGAAGATGGAAGCCTCTACAGCGGTGGTGCCGCTGGAGGGCTTCGTTTTCAGGTACATTTTACATAATGCGCTAGTATGCAATGCATACTAGCACATCATGACATTACCTTGCAGGGGACTCTTTTTTTCCCCATTTTCTGTGGTTTACTACTGCTTTAATGTACGCAATATGCATCTAGATTTTTTTTTTTTTTTTTTAAGTAGCTATAATGACAGTGAGCCAAGTTATTGAAGAACAATGGAGCATGTGTGAATCTAGAGAAAAAAAGAAAAGAAAAAGGGAATTAAAAAAGTGAAGAAAAATAAATAAAAAAAAAAAAGTACGGGCCTATCAGTGCAGCCTCATCAATGCACATCTGTAAAGGAGAAAATGTGGGGAGTTGTGAACAAGACTACTACTGAAAAATACCAAAAACTCCTGGAGGCCAAGAGAAGCTAACTGAAATTGATCCTATTTCGAACAGCCAACTATGAAGTTATGTACACATTTATAAAAAAAGATTATTTAGCACAACCACCAACCTCAGCCTCCCTTTTCCTAGCCTTTACTCTCTCCATTTCCAACAGAATTCTTTGGGAGTCTTCAACATTCCCTTCAGCTCCCAGCTGTTCAGCTTTGGCCAACAGCTTTCCAATCTCTTCATTCAATTCATGAACTTTTTCTGCCTGGAAAGAAAACACAAAAAAATAAATAGTTGACCAATAAAATACAACCTCTATAACAAAAGTTTTTTCATTAATTACCATCAAATAAAAACAGATATTACACTGGTAAATGCAGTATCACAATCATAATACCACATTCAGTGGTATGCATGCGGTACTGCATTTACATATAACCACCTTATCGCCTGTCAAATTTAAAGTTAAGTAGGCTGCTTTTCCTGCCCAGTTAGACTAGGTTCAGACATGCAGCAGTCTTTGCTGCCCTCTAATTCACCACCAGAGAATGTTTGGTTAATATCACATTTACCACTTTATAGATAGACCCCTAAATAATGAGGTCCAATCTCACAAGCTGTCTTATGTATTGGAAACTATATTGTAAAAGGGTCTGCCTAAAAACTCTTGCATGGCAGAGGACAGGAACAGTGCATAGTTAAACCTACGTCCTTGCCACTAGTAGAGCACACAAGTGCCTGGAATCAATCTATATTTCAAGCTCTATACACAGATACATTTCATCTCCACATCTGCAGGCCTAATTCACCTGCACATCTATACAAACAGCAACTGCCCCAACTTGTAACTGGCCTTTAAAGCAAGGAGCACATGGAAGGGCAGTGCATGTCAAACAACAAAGAAAGATTCCCAGCTCAACTTACCAACCAGTCTTCAAGCAAGCAGTTGTTTTGCATTGTTGATATTATGGTGAGGGGGCGCATGGGACACCTTTGCTGCCATTGTGCTACATGCTGGGTGTCCAGTGCGTTCCTGTGCCTTTAAGAAGGGGTGGGCTCCCTCCAGGCTTACCTGCCCTTAATCTATCCTTTATTATACAATTTATAGAGCTAGGAACTGCAGAATACTGGGCTGTCGTGAAGAGGCTCTGCAGCATGTATTTGCAAACGAGTGCAAACTAAACCAGTTTTCACCTGCTCATCTTTGATAGACTGGCCCTCTGTCCTCCTGGCCACTGGTCTGGTCTGCTGTAGTTCTGTTACAGCAAGTGATGATGTAATTATGTTACCATCTGCTGTAGTAGGAGGACCTGGGAATCTCAGAGTTATGGGAAATGTAGTTCTGTTTCCCTGCACGGATGTGATGTTTGAGTAGACAAAAAGCCTCCTGCTCCACAGAATTACACATTTTCAAACATTTTCAACAATCGAAGAAAATCCAGAATTACAAGAAAAAAAACATTTTGAATTACAGTTTGTCAGCAATAATAGAGTCTGGGAAGAGCATCCTCAAGTGCAAACTCAAGATACAGGATAGGAGTTGAGCTTTACCTCTGCTTGTCCCTAGGGGTGCCACAGGAGTCAGATGCATCGCAGGATTAATAATCAGTGACAGGGTTAAAATAATCACAGCTGAGAATTCGTAAATGATTTTTAGGGTCTCCGAGCGTGAGTAATTCTCATTTCTTTTTGTCGCTAAAAATCTAGGCCTCACACATCAGGAATTGTATTGAAAGTTGGTTATCTTATTTGACTCCTCCATGTCTCTGGCCTCAGTTTGTAATGTACGTTTTATAAATGTGTTTACATCCATTACATTACATTTTGTATTAGACAAATATTTTGGTATTCATTTTGCCATGAAAGCAAAAATCTATTTCATGATTATACCTATTAAAGCACTCAACACCACATTTGTTCAAAGGAAGAAAGCATCATTAAAACAATATTTCTACCCAGAGTTCAGCTTTAAATACAGCAGTGGGAAGCATTGCAAAACAATGGTATGCAAAAGAGGATACAGCTTCCAAACCAGAGCTGAAAATACCAGAGATCCTGGCAAGAAAGTAAAGCTGGGTATATACAATGTTTTTTTTCATTCAACCAGCAGGGAAAAAAAAAAAAAAAAATTCCTGCATACCAGCACTTCTATCTCAAGGTAAGATAGGATGCCATTCTTTACACCCGTATACAAAGTTAGACCAGGATATATTGGTACATGTACAAATACTGCACCTTTCCAACTGTAGAGACGGTACTTTATTTCAAATTATTCATACTGTACAACAAAGTTTTCAGAGTTCTGGTTCTGTCTGCTCTCAGCTAGACAAACCATGCCAGTCCCACGTGGACTAGTTATTCTCAGACTCCCTTGTCAGGCTCACAGCCTGTTCCCCACAGACCATTTTTTGCCTCTTTAGCCAAAAAGCCCTCTTACAGCCCTCTACGTGCACTAGGCAGACTGTTTTGAACTTGCTCTTTTGGTATGTCCAACACAAACGCTGTTATAGCAGCAAAAGTTTCTTCATCTGGGCCCATACCAAATGTCCACATACTGTCCATTATGAAAATAAATCGGAGAGGTACGTAGGTCAAAAATAAAATAATCTGCAACCGCAAGGTTCCTCCATATAGATTTCAAGTAGAAATCCAGCTAAAGCCTAACTAGCTTTCCCTGCTCCTAATTCCTATACTAACTGACCTGTGTAAAGACACACACATTTTTTTTTTTTTTTTTTTTAACTAAAAAAAAGTGCAGAAACTTTTTGAAGACTCCTTGTAAATTGTCAACCCACTCTGGTCAAGTGATCCGGTTCCCGTGACAGCCAGCAGTGGCTACAGAGGAGAGGAGGGACTGCCGACAACAGCTGAACCATGGGAAAGGTCATCAGTCCCTGCTTTCCCAGCTGTTTCTAGTTGCTCTCTCCATTTCCCTGCAGCTGCCACTGAAGGAAAACTGAAGGAATCGCATGACCAGATTGGGGTGGACTGAAAATATGAAAAAAAAAAAAGTATACTTGCCTACCACAAGCAAGTTAGTATAGGTGTGAGGAGAGGAAGCATTGTTACGACAAGCAAGACTTAGCTGGAATCCTGCTTTAACCGCTTGACCTCTGGAAGACTGACTGACGCCCCCCCTTCATGACCATGCCAGGCAGGAAGCGCAGCGCAACACCCCATCCCCACCGCAGTAAATCTGCTATAGGGCGGACAGTTCTGTCCAAAGAATATGTAGTATTTTGTCCCAGGTTTCTAAGTGCTTTCTAACCCTAGGTATGATCACTGGCCTGTCCCTTCCACCCCTCCTGCCGTGGCCAACTGGACAACGTTTTTTTTACGGAAAGTGTAGATTCCTACCTGCAGCTTGTCTCAACTCTAAACACTTTCCAGAGAAAAGGCAGGAGGAACGCATAGGAAGGGGGGAATCGTATCTCAGTTTCTGCAGTTCTGGCCCTGTTTCCAGAAAGCATGTCCAGCCAAAAACAAGCTTTGCATCGATAGTCTCCTTAAAGCTGTTGCTGGATCAGCCATGACAGTGGAGGAGGCAGGAAGCTTGCTAGGGTTAGAAAGTTACTGGACAAAGTAATACATATACTTTGTCACACTGGAAACAGAATTGTAAAATAAAGATAAATCTTTAATATGCACAACCTCCTGATAGGTCGAGGGGAATAGCAGTACAGGTTTAGTGTGGACCAGGGGCTTTAAAAAAAAAGAAGTGTTGCCAAAGCTTTTGGGGTCATAAGACTTCAAGTCACACTAGTGCCTCACAATAGAAAAGCTGTTTGGAAAAGCGGGTAGGTGTAATTACACAGAATGTGTTTTGGGAACATTGAAGACAGTGGTCACTGCCAATGGGCACGTACCATACATACCGCAATGACCCACATATGGTTTGTTTTCTTTACTTTGTGCTGCTGTGCACATGCCTGGCATATTGCTTTATATTGGCGCTTCTCTTATGTCCTGGAGCTTTGAACACACCCTTAGCACAGTTGAAATGAAGGTAGTAGCAGGGCAGATTGTTAGCTCTGTTGATCCTGGAGATCAGCTTTAAATCGATACAATTAACACCTGAGAACCCACCATTATAACTTTGATTTTTTAATATATATTCTCATGATAAAATAGGGTGACACACATACATTGCACTCTAAGCAAAGGTTGGTCAAACTAAATATTGATTTTAATTTACTTCTTTTCCTGTTTGCTTTCTAGAAGTTACACAACAAATAAGAACTATTCAAGGTAGTCTTTAATTTAACTGCTTTATCCTTTTATTTTTTCTTTACAAGTGCTTAAAAATTTTGTGCAACCCTATATCTTAAGGATGACAGTTAAGAATCTGTAGAAAGTGTCTGAAAATCTGTTGAACTTCCTAATGTGCTATTCAAACGACTAGTTCCTAATCAAGAAAAGAAAAAACCTTCTGTGGATACTAAAGTAACATCCAGCAGTAAACTCAGCTGTGGAAACTAATGGTCATATGACTTCCCTCTAGACAACAAAGAAAACCGATCCTCAGACCAGTCACACCAGGATTCTGAATTGTTGCAACTTTGGTGAAAGTGCTTCAAGTATAAGAATGAGTCATCATGGTGCTCTGAAGATAGGGATCTTTTAATCTAAGCACATTAGTATACCTAATGAATAGGGTTTGTTCACACTATGAATTATTGCAGAGGCAGCTGAATATGCAGCTTTCTAAGATGTAAGTGGAGTACAGAGCTTTATGAACAAGGTGACTTGGTCTCCACCTCAGCCATTCATAAACAGTCTTGCTTTCTTTTACAGTATACAAAGCATTCTGTGAATGGACAATGATAGGGGCAAATAAATGTGATTATTTCCAACTCCTCCATTCATAGTCAAAATACAAGACATTAAATAAACGGTTGAGGTTTAGAGTGAGTGATCTGCTAGGAGAACTGTACTAGAGCGGTGACCATGTCTGGCGTTTACAGTTAAGTGCTAGATTCATGGCAAAGTTTAATTGCATGCAGCAGCAGTGAGATAAGAGACAATATTGGCTGTAGAAAATTTATTTTTACAAAGAAACTGACAAAAAGATTTGTACCGGAGTTCAAGTGTTACTAAACCGAGGACCCTTCATTCACTATATCTGATCTCCCACAGTACACAGAACATGGAAATCCAATTAGTGTAGTAAATATAAACGGCTAAATACATTTTCTCATCTGCAGTTATAGCAGTCTTGTCACTTCTTTCAGTGTCCAGTAGAGCACTGGTTAAAGCTTGTAGGAGGAGTTCTCCCCTGATTACTCTATGAGGCGGCATAACCCCTTTACCTCTGTCTGGACAGTGCAGATTGGCGCTGTGCCCAATCACATGCACTCTCCCAAGAAAAAAAAAACAAAAAACAAACAAACAAAAAAAACTCTAGCAATACACACCAAGCTGTGCATGCACAGCTTGCCCTAAGGCTGTTTTATCAGGAGATGGGTTGGGGACTGTGGAAGGGGAGGATCAGAGAAGACAGGATTTTTACATAATGCGGAGAATTAACCCCTTGGTTCCACAGTGAGTATAACAAGCATGCTTATTGCGTATGCAGCTTGATTTTACTGTTGTGGGTTTATTAACACTTTCAGTTTTACCTGCAGAGTAACTTTTTCTAACATAGATCTCAAAATCTGAGACATTATAGAATGCTGTCCTAATAAATCTTCAAGTGGAACTTGCTCTACAGGAAAGGTAAGCTTATTTACTTTGCCCCCTTCCCATTCCAAATGCAGCAAAAAAGAAAAGTTAAAAACCTGTAGTAGAAAAAAAAAATAGTTTATACTTGCCCAGCTCCTTGTACTATGGGGGGGGGGGGGGGGGGGGGGACACGTCACACTACACCCCTTCCAAGGAGATCCCAGAGAAAGCAGAGCAACATAGGCCATGCTCAAATACAGCTCAGGAGCATTTTTCTTGTGCTATTAGCATTGCCAGAATAGGAATGACATTGCTCTTACCTAGTCGATGCAGTTGGAAGCAGAGGGAAAGACCGGTATATTTAATACATTTCTGCAGCTGTTCAAAAAGTGGGTGGAGAGCACAGTAATTAGGTGGACCCAGGGAGTTCCAAATTCTTGGTTTCAACATTTTACAATTACACTTTGCAAAGATAAATCATTTCTTGCATCAAACTGTTTTTTTACAATATAAAAAAAAAAAATTAGTATAGTTTTCATGTGGGGGGCTTAGTTATTGGCGCTTTATAAATACCTGAAATAATAAATAGGAGGCACCACCCTCTGCCACTATTTCCTTGTGAGCTGACATTTCAGATGTCAAGTCCAAATTGAGACCAAATTAAGGGCCAGCAATGCAAAATGTATAGATATCACTTTGTCTAACAAATGTAAGCAGCCCCTTCCCTGATCTCTCACCCTTACCTCAACTTCACAATGCATATGAAAAAAGGCAGATGAGATACAATCTGATGGTGCTCCAGAAGACGGCATGGCCTTCGCTCCCACAAATGGCAGCTTGCCCTCAATTGTTCAGCTGAACAAAGGTCTACAACGCTAAAACACAGAGCGATTCCCAAACAAGAAACTCCAGAAAACATTCCAGAACAGACAAACCAGCTTCAGGAATCACAGGATAGTCCATCTAATCAGATTTGTGATCTGGTTCCACGTGCACAAGGTTATACCGAGGACTTGCAGGGAAGTGAAAGGAATAAAAGTAAAAACATTTACAGAAGAGATACATCTTAAACCTCTCTCCCTAAACCACACTTTTTGACTTGTCAAGCTGTAAAATGGGAAACTAGCTTGGCACAAAAGCTATTTAAAAACTAAGGTCAACTATTGGAGCATGTTACACATTACACCCGTATAAAGGGTGCAACATGCTCCAACACCCATTCTTAGCCTAAATGCACTAGTTAGAGGGTCACTGACATGAACAGGGTAGAAAGTTCAGACTAAGAATTCATCGATTGCATTTTTGTGTCTTTGGTTCATGGCTTACTAGCTAGTGAATCCAACACCACAACTGGCGTTTTATTAAAAGGACACGTTCACCTTAGAGCAAAAAATAAATGCATTTTTTTTTAAGGTTAAGAGAAAAAAAAATTGTGCATGTCAAAATTTTTTGTTGTAGGAACCAGTAAAGCATTGCACTGTACCAGCGATCAGCAGATTGCCGATGCCATGCAGGTCTCCTGCAGACCTGTCAGTGTATCTGCTTGCTTGTACCTTGTACAGGCAAGGTGATACTTACTGACAGGAAGAATCCATGAACTACCACAGAGCTCACAGTGTCGTGATAGTTCACGCAGAACTACAACCCGACAGCTGATAAGGCTGTCATCGGACTTGCAGTTTCTCATTCACCGAACACTGTGAAGGGGTGACGTGGGCGGAGCCCCGCACAGCCACAGTTTTTACAGCAAAAAAAAAAATATTGTGACAGCTAGTGATGGAAGAAGACCCCCCCCCCCCCAAGATGTATCCTTTAATGCCAACAGTGTCATTCACAATACAGTGGATCACCACTGCGATACTATCACAAGAATAAAAGTTTGTTCTCTGCACACTAGGTAACATACATAAAAGCGTGACAAATCTAATATACCTTTACAGCAACTTCTGCACTTATTTCTTCTTGTGTTTCAGCAAGTCGTTTCTTCGCAAGTTCAGTTCTCCTATCACACTCCGCAATAAATGACTCCAAATGATCCATAGCCTAAAAGACAACAAAAAAATCTTCATAAGTGCTCTTTGCACCTAAACTGCTCACCTAATATAACTGAGCAGTTATTTCAGAAAAACAACTACCCATGCTATGGCACAACTTAATATTAATGGCTACAGATAGCTCTTCACAGTCATGCACAAATTTTTCTTCCTATGGTTTACAAAATCAGTTATGATGATGCAATGGTGTGGACAAGCATATACACAGCATGGCTTCCACTGAAACCTAACAATCTTAAAAGCAGGATGGGCATAGACAGACATTTTTTAAGCTGCATTTCGGCAGCCATCTCAGGTTTAGAAAGGGAGACATGTATATTGGTCAGATTTAAAAATCTAAGCAACTCAAAAAAAAAAAAAAAAAAATTGTGTTTATACTGAAATTATATGAAAAAAAACACCCAAAAAGATTAAAGCAGTTTAGCCGATTTCAACTATATGGGTAACATTTTGTAGCCAGCAGATAAACAAACATTCAATTGAAACAAATTCATATTTTTTTAATGCTATGGCACTTTAGTACTCCAGGTACTAGGATTCATGCTCCACTAATCACATCTTGGGTTAAGGGTTACCGTTTTCTTCTTGGCAGTCAACGGCACATTTTCATACCTTAAATCCTATGTTCTTCAGACTGCATGGTTTGTCTTTTAGTATTTTTTTTTTACCCCTACCATCTCTAGAATTAGTGACAGTCAAAATTCCAGATAGTGACTGCAATCCTCTGATAGATAAAACAGTAATAGCTGTAAGGGAAGTGTACTTACATACAAGCTGCTTTTACTCACATAATAGTGCACATGTATACTGGCCATATGAATGTCCTTTTGCATTTGCAGCATCTGTTAACTGTTCACTAATGACACAGAAGTCATAAAATAATCAGTATAAAGTATTGTGTATTAAACTGACACTGCAATATATAGTCATTAAAATAGTGGGCATTATTACAAAAAGTAAAACTACATTTTTCAAAGAATTACATTCCAAATGTAAATAAAGATAGATCATTCACCAAAAACCACAAAAAAAACCCCCCAAATATTTCAGCATGATGCTGACTGACATCAGCTTTTTCTGCAAATCACAAGTTTGGTGAAGCTGTGATGGTCAACAGGCAAAAGCAGTTATGTGTAAATGTAATCCGTGCAGGTATTTACTACCTCTCACAGAGAGCAAAGATCTAAACCTGAAAACGTGCCAATTTACCCTCCTCCCCCTAGAAGGTTGGAGTCATTTTTGTTTAGGCATCAGCCAGGACCAACATGTACTTCCAGAAGAAAGATGGTGGCCTAGTGATGACAACACACATCTCACACCGGGGTTGATTTACCCTAACTGGAGCACACAGAGTCTGGTGCAACTGTGCATGGTAGCCAATCAGCTTCCAGGTTTTAATGTCAAAGCTTAACTGAACAAGCTGGAGTTAGAAGCCAATTGGCTACCATGCACAGTTGCACCAGTTTTAGTAAATCTCCCCCACAGTCTGCACAATGTTACAAAAGGGGTGTGTGAGAGAGAGTAAGAGATTTAGAACTGCTTCCTATTGCCTATAGTAAAATCCCTTTGTCTGTTCTAAAGCCAAGCACAGACACTTAGCTCTGACAGTGAGGAAAAATCTAAGACGAGAATACAGAAATGAAAGAAAGCTGACTTGGGTTCTAGCCTTCATCTCCGTTAAATGTTTATTAATGTGTCTGTGTTGGAGTGCTCCCCTCATTTAGTTTAATGACGTTGCCATCAGGACAAATAATGAAAGGAGATCTCCATAACAGTCATTGAAAGCAGTAAAACTTTATAGATGCTCTTTTCTTTCCCTGCTCTTTCAAAAGGTTTTGGCTGAAGATATGGGTTTGGGGACAAAAGCTTTGATGCGTTACTCTGCAGATCCCAACCACAGTCTGAATCAATCTAAAACAAAATCACTACAGTAAACAGAGAGATTCAAGAAGAGTTGCAACCATGGCAATTTTCATATTTTGACTTATTCGGTATTGATTCAAAGAAATAATTGTAGTAAAGCAGTAATGTGTCCGATGCGAAAATAGAATTAGACCTCCTGGACACGAACGTAATGATTCACTGATGTTTATACTCAGGATCTTGTTGGCATGTAAACATGTGTATGTGTATACATGCGTAAAATTCTTCACCCTCTTCTAGATGCCAGTGTTGCCATATATGTGTGTATATGCATGTATACAAGCGTATGTGCGTGAATGACTGCACTCAAACGTAAAATGTTCTATTTATTTTAAGGCTTTGAACTTGATGTATTACTTTTACACAGCTGGGTTCATTGTTCCATAGACAACACTGCACCTGTGTTCAGATTGGTGAAAAAGCAAAAACAAAAAAAACAACATGGCCTTTTTCACTCCCGTGTACAAGCTGTCTTAAGTGAAAACGTGAGACCGAGGCATGGAAATACCGCAGAACAATGAGCTCTGGTTACTGTAATAGCCAATATGATTCAAGACCCTGAGAAACTAGATTTTTTTTTTTTACCTGGTCTTGATTGAAACTTTTTGGTAACTTTTTTTCCCAACTAGAAAATGAGTTGGGTTTTATTTCTCTTACGTTAACACCCCACCCACTTACAATAAATAGTGGTCCAAGTACTAGTTCACTTGTTAGGATGCAACAATTTACTTGCCACCTAGATACTCATGTAAGCCATGGAAAATACCCCAATCTACTGCATTCTTGCAACTCTGTACTTTCAAAGCAATCTCCTATTTGCTGAATATGGTCTGGTTGAACTGCTGCAGCTGCAAAAAATTCTCTGCCAGTGTTGCCAAAAAATACCATTTTTTGCAATGACTTATGGCACATCTCCTCCCCTGCTGAATGCTGCATTGAACTTATAAGAGGAGACCTGCCTGTTCTCCTCATTCTTCACAAATGACCATTTTAGAACGCCAACTGGCAGAACAATTTCTCACAGCAGAGGTACAATCATTTTATGATGCAAGCTTACTCCTGGTCATTTTGTTAGCAATGCACATTTAGTATAAGTGCACGTGTTTGCAATGGCACTATATGGAGCCAACATCATCCTGTTACAGGTATATCAGCCTGTTAGGGGTGTCTGGTTCATAAGCTACTGTGCGTAAGCAAACAAACACAATGAATCCAACATCACGAGCAAGAGCTATAAATAAAATAAAAAGGAACTTGTGAACGCACAAAAATTACACTTTTTGGCATTTGTCAGCTACAATTTTGAACCAAACATATATGGCAGCTGCAAAACAAGTTAGGATAGCCAACAAGGCCTAATGTCTTTTACATGCAAACAATTGGAATTTAGGTTTTACTGATTTTTTTTATAGTGTGAGTGTTACCTGAGAAATGAATCCTTTTCTTTTTTTTTTTTTTTTTTTTTTAAATGATCATTGAATATTTCTATGGAATTATAATAAACTCATATGGACTCATTAAAACACAAGCCAAGTTTCCTACTCATTACTGCAGAAAAGTGATAGTACATAACTGTTCATCACTCTCTTTATCTCTGTATACTCAGATTGAAAACCATATAATCTTCAAATGGCCATATCTGATTTTGGGAAATCTATACATTTCTACAAAAAGATACCAAAATGAGGAAAATTTGAACCATGTTGAGCCAAACAATACAAAATTAAAAAAAAAAAGAGAAACGAAAGGATGTACTCCTTAAAAATAGACTGAAGCTGTAAAAAAATGGGGTTGATTTACTAATTGAGTAGAGGTGATGACATAGCAAAATGAAGGTTGAACATTGAATCTGCATTCACTTGAAATACACCAACTAGTGGGTGGGTGGGTGTGGTGAATTTTGTTAGGACATTGGTTGACTGAGTGGAACCAGCTTTGCCTTATTTACGAAGCTCGTGAATATTCACTTTGCAATGTGAGCACTGTATTCCTTTAGTAAACCAGTATCCCTGCAGTATCTCGTAAAATGACAAGCATTGGTGCAATAAGGTACAAAATAAAGGGAAAAAACTCACATCAAGCTCAAAAAACAGATCTTTCTCCTTGCTTGCAATCTCATAGTCGGCTCGCAGTGCCAAATCGTGAATCTTGGTGCACTCACCCAAATCCATCCTCTGTTGAACAAAAACAAAACACAAATTCATTAGAAACATTTAAAGGGGAAGCTAGAATACAGAAAAAAAAAAATTAAATTCTATTTGAAAACCACACATGCCATACGTTTCTACTAGTAAAAAATACATAGGTAAATAAATAAAAAATACAACAGTTTCAGCATCTATACAGAAGGGTTGACGAAGTAATCTCTTTCAGCTACAACTGAGTACCGTTTGCAATAAATTTTCTTTGCACTAACATTCAGAGATTTCCATACTCAAAATTCTCCTAAAACTTTGTGTATTAGCACTGCTTGGACCTTGAAGAAGGGGACACACTCAAAAGATTGTCCTGAATTTTGGCAATTGTTGCAAGTGCACAAATATGGCTACAATCACCTCAAGCATTCTTTAGCTACTAACGAAAACAGGGTTTTAATGCATAGTAAAATCCTTGTCTTGGAATCCACAGACCGGTAGTCGAAAACTTCAAGCTATGCTATCGCCTACAGAAGGCTTGGACACAAACATTTTATATAGGCCATTCTACCGTAACTGCAGCAACACCTCAGTTTTGTAGCAAAGCATTACCAACCTTGAGCATGTACAAAAAGAGGAATAGACAACATAGCAAACAGTAACAAGACTGAAACAGAGCTCTGAACTGCCTGAAGCTCAATGGAGTTATGTGAAGGACCTTCTGCCCGAAGATAGCATCAGTTGTGACCTGAACATTTACCTGGCAGAAGCTAGAGAACATGCGAAAAGAAGTTAAAAAGACAGGCCACATAGCAGCCTTGCAAATCTGAGACAGTAGCCTGATGCAAAAGTGTCCAAAATGCACTCTGGACAAGAAGCAAATCTGGATAGGAAAGGCAGGAACTCATTTTTGAAAACCTAGGCTTGAATGAGGTTCTCATCCCTGGTCACCTATTCAGAAGTCCTAGATAGAAAGGAGCTCACACCACTGAGCCCAGACAAAGGCATATAGCGTAGTATATTTTGTTAAAACATCTATTGCACAAAGCTAAAAACCACCACATGGATGCGCATCAAATAAACAATCCGTCCGGACTTACAGAGATGGCCGCCCCTGAGGACATGCACGCGCACGAAATGCGTTGAGAGGGGCCTTACATGCTGACGTCATAGCGCCGGTTCCAGAATTCGGAGCAGCAGCCATCTCTAAGTCCAAACAGATTGTTTGATGCATCCACATGGTAGTTTTTAGCTTTGTGTAATAGAGGTTTTATTGAAATATACTACACTATATGCCTTTGAACTTTGTGGTGTGAGGTCCTTTCCATCTAGGACTTGCGAATAGGTGACCAGGGATTGGAAAGCTGGAACTACTAGGCTGGCTATGATGCATGTACTTGTACTCTAGCCATCTGGTGAGTGCATATGGGTGGATGAATGCACACTAGCCATCTGGTGAGTGCATATGGGTGGAGGAATGCACACTGTTGGTGACACTGTGAAGATTTTTTTGTCCTCTCACTTTGCACTGTTTTGGACGCTATATAAATTTCGATATACACTTCATTGATTGGACTATTTGTAACCACCGTTTAATTATTATTTGTAGTATCAGTCCATATGTGATGTATGGCTTGATATTTCATTTGGGAATTGAGAATCAGGAGTGATTTCCTTTGCACATATATCATATATTGATCATTTTTCATGTACAGTTGCAAGAAAAAGTATGTGAACCCCTTGGGATTACGTGGAGTTTTGCATGAATTGGGCATAAAATGGGCTCTGAACGTCATCTAAGTCACAACAATAGAAGAACACAGTCTGCTGAACATAATACTACACAAACATTAGATGTTGCCATGGTTTAATTGCACATAACATGTAAATATTCACAGTGCAGGGAGGAAAAAGTATGTGAGGCCCTAGCTTAATGACTTCTCCCAGAGCTAATTGGAGCCAGGAGTGAGCCAACCTTGACTCCAATCAGTGTGATGATATTGGATGTGTTGCTGACAGCTGTCCTGTCCTTAAAAAACACACACCTGTTTTGGGTTTACTGGTTTCAAGAAGCACTGTCTGATGTGAACCATGCCTCACAGAAAAGAGCTCTCAGAAGACCTACGATCAAGAATTGTTGACTTGCATGAAGCTGGAAAGGGTTACAAAAGTATCTCCAAAAGCCTTGATGTTCATGTGTCCACGGTAAGACAGACTGTCTACAAATGGAGAAAGTTTAGCACTGTTGCTACTCTCCCTAGGCGTGGTCGTCCTGTAAAAATGACTGCAAGAGCACAGCGCAGAATGCTGCATGAGGTAAAGAAGAATCCCAGAGTGTCAGCTAAAGACCTACAGAAATCTCTGGCGCATGCTAACATTTTTGTTGACACATCTACAATAAGGAAAACATTAAACAAGAATGGAGTACATGGGAGGACACCACGGAGGAAGCCATTGCTGTCCAAAAAGAATATTGCAGCACGTTTGAAGTTTGCAAAAGAGCACCTGGATGTTCCACAGCACTACTGGCAAAATATACTGTGGACAGATGAAACCAAGATTGAGTTGTTTGGGAAGAACACACAACACTATGTGTGGAGAAAAAAAGGCACAGCACACCAACATCAAAACCTCATCCCCACTGTAAAACATGGTGGAGGGAGCATCATGGTTTGGGGCTGCTTTGCTGTCTCAGGGCCTGGATGGATTGTTGTCATTGATGGGAAAATGAATTCCAGAGTTTATCAAGACATTTTGCAGGAAAACGTACGACCATCTGTCCGCCAACTGAAGCTCCGCAGAGGATGGGTGATGCAACAGGACAATGGCCCAAAGCATACAAGCAATTCAACAAAACAATGGCTGCAACAGCACAGAATACGCCTTCTGGAGTGGCCCAGTCAGAGTCCTGACCTCAACCCGATTGAAATGCTGTGGCATGACCTTAAGAGAGCGATTCACATTTTATTCCCAATTCATGCAAAACTCCACGTAATCCCAAGGGGTTCACATACTTTTTCTTGCAACTGTATAAGGTAATTTTTTTTAGTATGATTTAGCGCTGCCTTTTTCTTTCCTCTGTACTATTTTATAAAGTTGGTGTGTTACCTTTTTGGTGCTAGCAGCTTTCTTTCAGAAGTGCTCACTTATATTTTTTCAGTCTTTGAATGAGGTTCTGACTGAGCAACCTAGGAGATAGTGCAACAAGAAAATGATGTCCCCTTATGCAAACCATCAAGAATGACGATAATATACTCGCAGCTCATACTTTATTTAGGCAATGAAGGGAAAACTCCTTTTGATGAACTGAATTCAGCTAGACCAGTGGTCGGCAAGCCGCGGCTCGCGAGCCACATGCGGCTCTTTACAAGCTTAAATGCGGCTCTTCTGTGTGCCGGGCGCCCGCTCCCCTCCCTCCCTCCCTCCCCTCCCTCCTCTGCCTCCCCTCCCTCCTCTCGGATGGGCGTGTGCCGGGCGGCCGCCCCCTCACCTCCCCTCCCTCCTCTCGGACGGCCGCCCGCTCCCCTCCCTCCTCTCGGGCGGCCGCCCCAAAAGTCGGGACTCTGCAGCTGTCAGGATGTAGGCGGGGCAGCCAGGGTGTAGGCGGGGCAGCGTGACGAACTCCTCTCACAGTCCGCCCTGAAGACCAGAAGGGCGCGGGAAGCACGGCGAGAGGAACGCGCGGAGCAAAGGTAAGTGAATTGACACAGGGGGGACTTACTATATGGGGGATGAATTACTATATGGGGGGGGGGGGGACTTACTATATGGGGGGGGGACTTACTATATGGGGGGGGGGGGGACTTACTATATGGGGGATGAATTACTATGGGGGATGAATTACTATATGGGGGATGAATTACTATATGGGGGATGAATTACTATGGGGGGGATGAATTACTATATGGGGGATGAATTACTATATGGGGGATGAATTACTATGGGGGATGAATTACTATGGGGGATGAATTACTATGGGGGATGAATTACTATGGGGGATGAATTGCTATATGGGGGATGAATTGCTATATGGGGGATGAATTGCTATATGGGGGATGAATTGCTATATGGGGGATGAATTGCTATATGGGGGATGAATTGCTATATGGGGGATGAATTACTATATGGGGGATGAATTACTCTATGGGGGATGAATTACTCTATGGGGGATGAATTACTCTATGGGGGATGAATTACTATGGGGGATGAATTACTATATGGGAGATGTATTTTCAGTTTTAAAAATGTGGCTCTCAAAATACATTTCAATCGTGGTTTTGGCGAGATTTGGCTCAGTTGAAAAAAAAGGTTTCCCACCACTGAGCTAGACAGAGGAATGCAATGTCTTGATTGAGGTGAAAAGTAAAAAACTACCTTCAGTAGGAAGGACGTTCTAGGCCACAATATCACCTACAGTGCTTAGCATAAATGAGTACACTCCAACAGATGTCAGAAACCCTTTACTTTTAGAATCACATTTTTTTATGGACACCATATTACAAAATACTCACACAAATGCAAGCCATTGATTGCAAACACGATTTGTTAATTTGCACACAAAAAAAGTATTTTTTCTAACAAATTCATTCAAAACCATGTTGCAAAAATTAATACACCCCAATGAAAGTCTTAGGAGCAAAGCTAAATTTAAGATAATAAAATCCTAATTAACAAGAATTCAACTACAGGTGAATCGAATTATTCATTAAACAGGTGTCTAGCAGACAGTTTATTATAAAAGGGAGTTACTTAAAGAAAACCCCTTCTATATCATGCTGTCAGCAATGGCACCACATGGAAGAGAAGTGTCACAAGGCCTGAGACAGAAAATTTATTGACAAGAAAGGTGAAGGCAACAAGAAGATCAGCAAAACTTTACTTATCAGTCACAATACTGTAGCAAAAATGATACAAAAAGTTAACAAAGATAGAACTGCAACCATCTCAGAGACGTCCAGGTAGTCCATGGAAGTTAGCGCCTCAACAGGAGTGTCTTCTAAGGGCTGAAGAAAAACCGTCATGCAAGCTCACTGTGGTTAGCTAAAGAAGCACAAAGCCAAAACTGGGGTGATTGTTTCCCATAACACAATACGGGTTACACTGCATGGCAATGGCATGCATGGGTGTCGTCCACGAAGGAAACCTCTCCTAAAGCCCATGCACAAACAAGCCAGGGCCCATCCTGAAAAAGAAGACTACTGGAACTCTGTACTCTGGAATTATGAGACCAAGATAAATGTTTTTGGAACTGATGGCTTCAAAACTGTATGGCGTTGCAAAGGTGAGAAGTACAAAGAGAAAATGCATGGTGCCTGCAGTGAAACATGGTGGTGGCTTTCTGTGGGGCTGCATGAGTGCTGCTGGTGTTGGGGAGCTGCATTTCATTGATGGTATCATGAATTCACAGATGTACTGCTCTATATTGGAAGAGAAGATGCTACCATCACTCCGTGCCCTTGGTCGTCGTGCACTTTTCCATGACAAGGATCCAAAACACACATCTAAGGCCACTGTAGCATTTCTGAAGAACAAGGTGAAAGTGATTCAGTGGCCAAGTATGTCTCCTGATCTGAACCCAATCGAACACCTATGGGGAATTCTGAAGAGACAAGTTGAGCATCACTCTCCATCCAGCATCCAGGCTCTAAAAGAGGTCGTTCTTGAAGAATGGAAAAAGATAAATGTTGCAATGTCGCCAACGTGTTCATTCCATGCCTATAAGACTTGGTGTTGTCCTTACAAATCATTTAGGTCATACAAAACACTAGATGGGTTTTTTTTTCTTGTTGGGTGTATTCATTTTTGCATTAACTAATTTGAGTAAAACTGAAGATTTTGTAATCTAAGTTATATTATTAACCTTACTTTCATGTAATGAGCTATACAAAATGTTCTATAAAATTCTGTTTTGTCAAATTTTGGAAACTGTTCTTGTGTTCATTGGGATATTGAAATCTACTTTTCAAAAAGGGGTGTACTCATTTATGCTGAGTACTATATCTACAAGAACAGAAAGGGCTTTTCACTGGATAATGCCACCAGCTCAGACAGACATCTAGCTAAAGTGATGGTTACAAGAAACACCACACCTTATAGGTGAGAGAAGAAAGGAATAGGATGGTTTCAAATGGTGGTTTTCGAAGTGCGAGAGAACAGATCCAATGGCATCAAAATGGAAATAACAGGGGGAGTCACAAAAGAACTGAACAAAGTTCCTGAACAGCAGATCAAAAGCAGAGATCTGACACTTTATAGTGTTAAGAGACAAATGCTGGCTGAGATCCAGATGTAGAAGGAGAGGATGTGCCCCATGACAAATCTCCCAGGGTGAAAGCCCCAAGACTAACACAAAGCGAAATACATCTTACATGTGTGATGACAGCCATTATAGGAAGTAGACTTCCTAGCTTTAGTCTTCGTAGAAATAACAGATTTAAAGATGTCCCTTTCAGTCCTTGAGACAGAAGATCCAGATGGCCTGGAAGTGCCAACATAGTGGCTGCCAGGAGTCTTAAGTTGGGAGTACCACATCTGCCTGGGCCAATATGGAGCAATTAGGAACACTGGAAGGCCCATGCCTTCTGTGAAGCAGATAAGGAAGGAGTTTCAGGGGAAAGGCATTTATCAGGAAATGCTGATCAAACAGAGCCACCAGAGCATCCAGAGGAGGATCCCTGTACTAGGAGACAAACCTGTCCAAATTTTTGATGAACAAAAAAGCCAGGTCAACATACAGCACCCCCCACCTGTGACACAGGTCCCAGGACACCTCAGGGTGTAGGGACTACAGGCCTGGATCCAGATGTTGCTGGATCAGAAGTCCACCTACCAACTATCCACATGTGGAACATAGACAAGGCTAAAATGTGAAGTTCTGCTCTACCTCTTGCAGTGGCAAATTTTTCAAGTTTCTCTCTGATGGTATGCCACCATCTAGTATGACATCGTCCAGCTAGACAGTTGGGTGCTGCAGCCAAATCACCCAAATCTCCAGAACAATGATTGGGAGACAAGAGTCTTCCAACGGAAAACAGCCCTGCACACAAGACTCCTGGTGCCACCGTGCTTGTTGATCTAAACCACTGTCCTGCTGTTGTCAGAGAGGACTTGCAGATGATGACCCTTCAATTGACTCTGAAAATCTACCATAGCCCTTTCCACAGCCAAGAGCTCCCTTTGGTTTGAGGAAAACCTGGCCTTTAACCATTGGCCCTGGACCAAACTGTTGCTTTTGTGCGCTCTGCAACCCCATGAGCCGGCATCCGTAGTCATCATCTGGGAATCGTCCATATCCAATCTAGACCCCTGGAAAGATGAGCTTCTGTTCACCACCAAAGAGACTGTTTGACCCTCTGAGGAAGGAGGACCCTGTCCTCCAGGGTGTCTCTTGCCCCATTCCAGGCCCTGAGCAGAAAGTGCTGCAGAGCTCTTTGGTGAAATTGGGCCCAAGGAACTGTCGGGAAACATGCAGTCATGAGACCTACTACTGCAGAGACTTCCCTCAGGGAAACTTGACTGCACACAGACTACCTGGTATCTGACCCTGTCCTGTTTGTCTGCAGGGAGAAACACCTTTTGTATCATCTAGGGAAACTCGTACAAATGAGCTCAGAAAGGCCACTCCAGGTGGAAACATGTGAACAGTTAATAATGAGCTCACCACTGCTGCCTTGTTAATCATTTGCATGATAAAGAGAACTGAAAAGAATAGGCGCTGTGGAAAATGCTCTCAGTCAAGCACCTTAATAAAGATGCACCTTCATTAAGGTGCTTGACAGAGCATTTTCCACACCGCCTATTTTTTTCAGTTCTCTTTTATATCATCTAATTTATTTTGTAGCCCAGGAACTTTAATCGACAGACGAAAGCAGGTTAAGTTTTTCCCAGTTGATCACCAAGCCCAGGGATTGCAGGTGGTTCTGAGTAACCTCTAGGTCCTTCCGCAACTTCTGTTTAGAGGGAGCAGCCAACAGGCGATAGTTTAAATAATGATCAAAATGCCCTTTAGCCTCAGTGGAGCCAGAGCTTATCCCAGGAACTTGGGAGAAAATCTTCGGGGCCGAGGATAGTCCTAAAAGGAGTGCTGTGCACTGCAGGTGCTTAACTTTCTCCCCCACCTTGATGGCCATTCACAAGTACTTCTGATAAGAGGCATGGATGGGTATGTGAAGGTATGCATCCTTCAGATCCAGGTGTAGCAATCGTGCACACAGAGATGGACACGGTCATCCATCTTGCTAAGGATCCTCCATCTTATATCTCTCTCCCTCCAGTCCCTCCTCCCTCTCTGTTGAGTGACACATGGTCTCTGTGTGTGTGTGTTTGCTGAGTTCAAAAGGCATCAAGCCCCAGCTGGAGAGCTTCATGGTTATAAACCGCAATTAGCCTGGCCCCAGTATATCGGAGACTCTTGCTTGGAAAGGATCGTAACGCCATAAACCAGTCCTTCACTGGGCTTCAAAGACCTTCCAGCTAGCTGTAAAACAGACTCACATTTAAAAACCCACTTTTCCATATAATTTTATATCTTAAAGTAGAAAATAATTACATAAACAAAGCATATATTCGGATAGCTCACTTTGATACAAGTCGCTTGATATCTTACACCCCCTAGTTGAAGTCTACAGGAGAGCAGAAAGCATATAGTTCTAGCTGAAATAATGAACTATGCCATGTTTGATATCTAGACGTTCAGCAGATGATTCTGCATATTAATCTACTCATGGATAGAATGTTACATGTACCTAGGGAAGGTTATTGCCCTGGTATAACTTGCGAGGGGTTTTGGTTCTAGCCTGAGTAGCCCGCCTACAACACCCTCCCCAAATGAGGAGATTGGTTCTCTACTTCAAGGAGACACCCTGCTGAGTTCCTAGAAAAGGGCTGTTATGCTTGGAGCAGAGAGCTTAGAGTTGAGTTGAAGAAATCTCCCTATCAACATCGGAACCATCTTGGGAGATAACACCCCTTTCGCTCTGAAACTTGATCTGCTTAAACCAAGGCTGACGGCAAGTATCTACCTCTCTAAACTTCTGTTATCTCTTTGCTGTGTTATTGCGCTGTGTGTGTGTGTGTGTGTGTGTGTGTGTGTGTGTGTGTGTGTGTGTGTGTATATATATACACACACACACATACTATATCTTTTTCTGTAAATATTGTTATTGCACCCTTTTGACCTTTTTAGTAATAAATCCTATTATCTGAAAAGTGTTGAACTGTTTCTAAAGATCTTTAATGCAAACTAAGAATCCCTGTCTCGGAAGAGCGCTATGTGTTTTAAACCTCTATATATATATATATATATCTCTGCCTGCGGTGACAGTGGTATACAGACGATTATTCAAACATCACAGTTTTATTGCTAATATTGGCGAGTTTCCCCCTACTCTGTACAAAAAGGTGGTGGTGGCAGTGTGAAGGGTTAATTGCGTAATTAACCTGACCCAGTAACAACCGCTCTCAGGCTGCGGCACATAGGCTGTACTCCATTTAATGGAAAATGTTTGTGCAGGGTGCAGCTGAGCGTGGTATTGGTACGCATGTGACATCGCGGTTTTAGATTGGCTAGTCGTTTGGTCAGGAGTTGGTGAGAAGGGCTGGGGTCTGATGCCGCGATCGTCACACCAGGGTCACCATAAAACACCGCTAGCGCAGGATAAACCAGAGTGAGAATATCTATGATTGTACTTTGATTTATTGAGAGGTCGCAAATTCAGAATCATACAGAATCTGTCCGAGGGTTTTTTCACCACAAAAATGTGAATAAAAACCTTGACCTCTTCTACCGGAACTGGGACCAGAACCTTTTGATCAACCATCTTTTCTACTTGCATGCACAATGCCCACGCAAGGAGTCAAACTGCAGCCTGTAACCCTGACTTTTCAAGTGAAGGATGAGGTGACAGACTCCCAGGCTGGGAAGAAGGCCCCCAATCTTCATTCCACTTGGGGGGGGGGGTTGTGGTGAGGGCTTTTTAAGGAGGATTCAGACCAATTCCTCTTTGACCTAGCCTTCTTACTTTGGTCAGCTTGTGGTCTTTAATCGCAGAAAAACTTCCTAGACCCTGGCGTCTTTTTCCACGAAGGTCTTTTTCTTGTCAGCCGTGAGCTCTAAAGCTTCCTGCAATCTTGGGCCAAACAGATTATCCCCTGAAAAGGGCAAAGCGCACAAACATGCCTTACAGGCAGAATCCCCAAGACCAGGTCTACAGCCAAAGCAATCTTCTAGCAGAATTCACCAGGGTCGAAGATCTAGCAGCCATTCCTACTGCTTCTACGGATGAATCGGCCAGAAAGCCTACTGCCTTGAAAAGCATGGTAAAAGATTTCAAAAGCTGCTCCCTAGAAGTACTTCCTACTAAGCGAGGCTTAAGTTTGGACAACCAAAAATCCACATTCATGCCTACGCAGGTTGAAGCAAGGGCTGGTTCTGAGACTAGTCATGGTAGAATCCCAGGTCCTCTTACACACATCCCCCTTTCTTATCCATAGCGTTCCTAAGGAATCCCATGTCCTTGAATGCAAGGTAGGATTTCTTAGAAACCTTTAACAAAGGCGCATCCAATTGACGATTTTTATTCCATGGATGATCAACACCCTCTTCAAAAGGGAATCTCCTCAAGATTATTGGAAAAGAATGCTTGCATCCTGGCTCCTTCCATTCCAATTCAATAGCCTCTGTAAGAGCTTTTTTGCTCTGTAGATCCTCATACATTAAGTCATGCCTAAGGAGCTGGACCTTTTCTTCTATGTGGTTACCAGTTCATTTTTGACTGACGGCAATTTGACACAAGCTGAGGTAGAGTCCTCCTTTACAAGACTAAGCACAAAAATGGTACAAGGTCATGTTCCAGGAAGATCCCAGTTTAACCACACAAACAGCACATTTCCTCTTCTTAGGGCCAGGGTCTGGATCTTTGTCCTGGGCTTTAGTCTGTAAGCAATGACAAAAGGAGACCCTCAGGATCAAATCATTTAACCAGAGAACACACCCTGTGCTCTAGCAGAAAGAGGGAAAAGTGCACGGTCAGAAAACCGCCCATCAACCCAGGAGCTGCACATGACCAAAGTAGAAACCTACACAGGAATACATCTGGGAGCTCTCCCCACTGCATTTACCTGTGAGGAGCTGGTGCTTTCCTGCCCGGAATCAACCACCTGAGTAGGAGCAAAGGGAGGATCCATAGCTGCCAGCCTTCCAAATCAGCCGGTGTAGGGTAAGAAGACCTCCCGCACAAGCCGCCCTTATAGCCTGCCTTGCACCCAGAAATGGGGATCGGAAACAGTGTCCCCTGCACCCGATGACATCACCCGCCTCACGGAAATGATGCCCCTGAACATTCGGAGCCAGCAGAACTTGTGACATTTTGCCAATTCAAGTGGGGGCACATAAGTGGGTGCTCTTCTGAGCTGGACTGCGTGCGTGGAGTATCAAACTAGTGGCTCCTAAGGATGTGCTACACAGGAGATCTTCAGAGCAGCCCGGAATTCTCCCTGCAGTAGTCAAAAGGTTTTTGTGTTTGTCTATGGACGCACGCAGTCCAGCTCAGAAGAGCACCCACTTATGTGCCCCCACTTGCTATGAGGGTACACGCAGAATAGGAGGATCGGAGAGCGCTGGCTGGGAACCCCAAAAGAGAAGGAAGGGGATACTCTGTTCAAAACCATTACACACAGAAGTTATTTATTCATAGCACCTGCCTGATCCAGTAACTTCAAGGATTCCAGTGAAGGGAGATCCTGTACCCAGGCAACCTGCATCCACCTATCCCTTAAGGGGACCTCTGGCCAGCTGGATCTTCTTACCATCCTGTGTGTTTCCACCACCATTACCCACTTAGAGGGAGGATTATCTCCGTGTGTTCCTGACCAGACCAACCATTCAGTGAGAGGACATCTTCCCTTATCCCAGACCAGATCCTAAAGGAGGCTTCTGTGGATTTTACTCATTGCACATTTACATTGTGCATCTGGTGAGTGCACAATCTCACTATATTGCTTGGAACAACATCACGGATTATAAGGAGAGCACTATATAGACTATCTAGTAGCCTCTAGTGAAAATACAGAACATTTGGTTTTCAATATTTTTCTATCCTTTTGCTAATTGACTGCTTTATTGTACGTTTAGTCATTTGGATTACACTTTGCCTTAAAAAATAGTGCAGCGCTATAAATGTGGTGCAAATTATATGTCCTCTACAAGCCCTGCCTATTAATTTGCACCCTGCCATTTGTACTTCCTGCAGGCGGTATTCCACAAAATTTCTCTGGGGCCATAAACGCCCACAAATATCCTTAGCTCAACTGGTGCTCCCCAAGTCCAAAGGAGGGATTGGACTCCCAAATTTTCAAAAATATCACTGGGCATGCCATCGCTCCAGGATCGTAGATTGCAATGTCCATTCCTCCAAGGTGTGGGTCGGCCTGGAAGACTCCTCACACTTGCTCCTAAAGGCCATTCCCTGGCTCTCCCCAAAATATGTTTCCCAGGTGCTCCTTGATCATCCACTCATATGACCAGCTGTGAAAACCTTCCACGCAGCATGCAAAGCTGTCCCCGTCTCTTCTGCCCCAGGTCCACTGACCTCTATACATCTCAACCCAGAATTCCCCTCGGGAAACACTTTTTTTCATAACGGCCAACTAATGAGCCACAGGTCTCTGGCCCCGACCATGCAACATCAGACTTTTCCTTTTTGGAGGAACATTCAAGTATGGCACTTCCTCCAGACTCTGGCCTACGTAAACAAATGGAACCACCCCCTCACTCCCTTTGAATCCATTTGCTCCAGATCTGGGTCCCAAAAACATCTGGTCAACGAACTACTCACTACTGTTCAGTACCCATTCGCCAAAGGCGCTACCAGCCTGTCAACCCTGGGAAAAAGACACAGCCATTAACCTGTCAGACGCAGACTGGGAACATACCTATACCCATAGAGACTCCATTAATGTTTCGACCCAGGAGAAAGGGTATAATATTTAACACGTTGGTATAGGACCCCATCGAAGATCCATCAGTTCAAACCTGCGGCTTCAAAACTTTGTTGGAGATGCAGTGGGCTGCATGCTACATATCTGATGGGACTGTCCATCACTCCAGACCTACTAGGCAGAGGTGCACCAGTATTACCTCCTAAGTCTCCACTCTCACTCTTGACTATTCTACAGCCCAATTTCTACTTCACCACACTTCCCTCCCCAGCAAACTGTATTTCAAGTCGTTGACCATGCACATGGTCAATGTAGCTAGACTGTGGGGGAGATTTACTAAAACTGGAGCACTCAGAATTTGGTGCATCTGTGCATGGTAGCCAATCTAGCTTCTAACCTGGGCTTGTTCAATTAAGCTTTGGCAATAAAACCTGGAAGCAGATTAGTTTTTATGCAGAAGTAACCCTGATTTTGCACTTTCCAGCTTTAGTAAATAAACCCCTTTGTGTGCCTGTCTTTTGGGGCTCCACCAGTATACCCCACGACTGGCTTTCTCGTCTCAGCAAATTAGCCGATATGGAGGAGTTGATCGCAAGCGCACAAAATAACCCCTACAAATTTTCACACAACTGGTCCTGTTGGAGCCATTTTCAAACTACTCCAGAATATCACAGACTCATGGGCAAACTTCCGTAATTGGCTACTCGACGGCGCGCTCATGATATTGGAAGCACTAGACTACCTACTCATCTTTGCAACACCCCAATCTCGTCCATCTCACATAAAACCTCAGTGTTCGCAGAATTAGCACCCGTACTACCCCCATTCACTGCCCAACCCGGAATTCAGGTGGAAACAGCAAACTTAACTACTCCCCTTTATTTTTTGGAGCCGTTTTTCACGAAAGATCTGTATGCATTGATTGTGGATCAAAGCAATTTATATGCACAATTTATTGCCACCAACCCAAATTCAAACCTTGCCAGACCATTCGCATGGAAACCCATTACGGTTTCCGAATTAACATTTTTTGGGGGCCTAACCCTCAACATGGGCATTTCTAAAAAAAATGTATTGCGGTTGTATCGGTCCACAGACCCGATTCATCATGTGTGAGGATGTGTGGCATAAATTTCTAATGCTGAGCATAAAATGCCCCCACCCCACAAAACAACCCTGTATTGGAAAGTAGACACCCCATACTATTTGCTGAATGGCATGTTAAGTCAATAGAAGAATCTATTTTTTTACCACAAGTTTTTGAAATATGACAAAAAAAAAAATATTTTTTTTTCTTTTTCTTAAACACAAAATTGTAATTTAAATTATTTATTGCTCACACATGTCATGGGTATATGTGGAATTACTCCCCAAAATACATTCTGCTACTTCTCCCGAGTATGGGGGTACCACATGTGAGAGACTTTTTGAAAGTCTAGCCAAGTACAGAACCCCAAAATCCAAAAAGCAGCTTCAGGCTTTTAAAGGACTTTATTTCCTCATTACACTTCCTGACTACCTATTACAGTTTCGGAGGACCTGAAATGCAGGATAGCACCAATCCCCCCCCCCCAAATGACCCCTTTTTGGAAAGTAGACACCCCAAGGAATTTGATGAGAAGCATGGTGAGTATTTTGCAGATCTAGCTTCTTGCCACAAATTTTTGGAAAATGAAGAAAACAAAAACATATTTTCTCTTTTCTTTTTTATATTTCAAAACCTTGTGAGAAAAAATAAGATCTGCAAAACACTCACCATACCTCTAAATTCCTTGGGGTGTCTACTTTCCAAAAAAGGGGTCATATGGGGGGTTTGGTGCTATCCTGGCATTTCAAGGCCTCCGAAACTGTGATAGGTAGTGAGGAAGTAAAATGAGGAAGTTATGCACCTTCAGGCTTTCAAATTGGTCATTGGATATCAGGCTCCTGTATGTGGCTAGGCTCGCAAAAATTCTCACATGTGGTATCCCCATACTCGGTAGAAGTAGCAAAATGTATTTTGGGGAGTAATTCCACATATACCCATGGCTTTTGTGAGAACTATATAATTTAAATGACAACTTTGTGTAAAAAAAAAAAAAAAAAAAAAAAAAAAAAAAAAGTGTCATTTTCCAAAAAATTTTGGGAAAAAAAAAAAAAATCTTCCATGGACTCAATATGCTTCACAGCAGACAGCGTAGGGTGTCAACTTTCCAAAACAGGGTCATTTGGTTTTTTTTGTACTATCCTGGTATTTTAGCTCCTCAAGAAATGTGATGGGCAGTCAGAAAGTAAAAGCTGTGCAAAATTAGAATATTGTGCAAAAGTTCATTTATTTCAGTAATGCAACTTAAAAGGTGAAACTAATATATGAGATAGACTCATTACATGCAAAGCAAGATAGTTCAAGCCGTGATTTGTCATAATTGTGATGATTATGGCTTACAGCTCATGAAAACCCCAAATCCACAATCTCAGAAAATTAGAATATTACATGCAATCAATAAAACAAGGATTGTACATAGAACAATATCGGACCTCTGAAAAGTATAAGCATGCATATGTACTCAGTACTTGGTTTGGACCCCTTTTGCAGAAATTACTGCCTCAATGTGGTGTGGCATGGAAGCTATCAGCCTGTGGCACTGCTGAGGTGTTATGGAAGACCAGGATGCTTCAATAGCGCCCTTCAGCTCTTCTGCATTGTTCGGTCTCATGTCTCTCAGCTTTCTCTTGGCAATGCCCCATAGATTCTCTATGGGGTTCAGGTCAGGCGAGTTTGCTGGCCAATCAAGCACAGTAATCCCACGATCATTGAACCAGGTTTTGGTGCTTTTGGCAGTGTGGGCAGGTGCCAAGTCCTGCAGGAAAATGAAGTCAGCATCCCCATAAAGCTTGTCTGCGGAAGGAAGCAGGAAGTGCTCCAAAATCTCCTGGTAGACGGCTGCGTTGACCCTGGACTTAATGAAGCACAGTGGACCAACACCAGCAGATGACATGGCTCCCCAAATCAACACAGACTGTGGAAACTTCACACTGGACTTCAAGCATCTTGCAGTGTGTGCCTCTCCGTTCTACCTCAATACTCTGGGTCCTTGGTTTCCAAATGAGATGCAAAAGTTGCTCTCATCAGAAAAGAGGACTTTGGACCACTGAACAACAGACCAGGTCTGTTTTTCTTTAGCCCAGGTAAGACGCTTCTGATGTTGTTTGTTGTTCAGGAGCGCCTTGACAAGAGGAATACGACATTTGAAGCCCATGTCTAGGATCCGTCTGTGTGTGGTGGCTCTTGATGCACTAACTCCAGCCTCAGTCCACTCCTTGTGAAAGTCCCCAACACTTTTGAATGGCCTTTTCCTGACAATCCTCTCCAGGCTGCGGTCATCCCTGCTGCTTGTGCACCTTTTTCTTCTACACTTTTCCCTTCCACATAACTTTCTATTAATGTGCTTTGATACAACACTTTGGGAACATCCAACTTCTTTTGCAATTACCTTTTGAGGCTTTCCCTCCTTATGGAGGGTGTCAATGATGGTTTTCTGCACAACTGTCAGGTCAGCAGTCTTTCCCATGATTGCGATTCCTACTGAACCAGACAGAGACCATTTAAAGGCTCAGGAACCCTTTGCAGGTTTTATGGCTTAATTAGCTGATTAGAGTGGGACACTTTGAGCCTAGAATATTGCACCTTTTCACAATATTCTAATTTTCTGAGATTGTGGATTTGGAGTTTTCATGAGCTGTAAGCCATAATCATCACAATTATGACAAATCACGGCTTGAACTATCTTGCTTTGCATGTAATGAGTCTCATATATTAGTTTCACTTTTTAAGTTGCATTACTGAAATAAATGAACTTTTGCACGATATTCTAATTTTTTTAGTTTCACAACATTTTTTTTTAAACATTTGTTTATAGCGCCAAAAATTAAAAGCGCACAGGTGATCAAATACCACCGAAAGAAAGCTCTATTTGTGTGAAAAAAAGGTTCCAAATTTCATTTATGTACCATATTGCATGACCGCGCAATTGTCAGTTAAACTAGTGCAGCGCCATATAACAAAAAAAACGGCGTAAATTGCAGTATCTATACCATAGTTTGCAGACACTAACTTTCACACAAAGCAATCAATATACACTTGTTGGGATTTTTTTCTACCAAAAACATGTAGCAGAATACATTTTAGCCTAAATTTATGACGGAGTTTGCTATATTTTTTTTTCTATAGCCGAAAGTAAAAAATATTGTTTTTCTTCAAAATTTTCGGTCTTTTTTGTTTATAGCGTGAAAAATAAAAAGCGCACGTGATCAAATACCATCAAAAGAAAGCTCTATTTGTGTGAAAAAAAGGATGTAAATTTCATTTGGATACAGCATTGCATGACCGTCCAATTATCAGTTGAATTAATGCAGCGCCGAATAACAAAAAGAGGCCTGGTCATTAAGAGGGGTAAATCCTCAGGATGGCAAGTGGTAATGGCGCAACTATGTGGCAAATGAGGTTTAATGTTGATAAATGTAAGGTTATGCACTTGGGGGCTAAGAATATGCATTCATCATATATACTAGGGGGAGTACAACTGGGGGAATCAATGGTGGAGAAGGATCTGGGAGTTCTGGTAGATCACAAGCTTAATAATGGCATGCAATGTCAAGCTGCGTTTTCTAAAGTGAGCAAAATTGAGAGAGAAGAGAGAGATCATTTAACCCCTGTACAAATCATTAATAAGGCCTCATCTGTCATATGTAGTTCAGTTTTGGGCACCAATTCACAAAAAGAACATTGGGGAACTGGAGAAAGTGCAGAGAAGGGCAACAAAACTGATACGAGGCATGGAGGAGCCCAGCTATGAGGAAAGATTAGAGGAGCTGAATTTATTCGCTCTTGAGAAGAGGAGATTAAGGGGGGATATGATCAACATGTATAAATACATCAGTGGTTCATATAGTGAACTCGGTGTAGAGCTATTCACCGTGAGGTCATCACAGAGGACAAGGGGGCACTCTTTACATCTGGAGGAAAAGAAATGTAATCTCCAAAACACAGAAAGGTTTCTTCACAGTGAGAGCTGTGAAAATGTGGAATAGACTCCCTCAATAGTTGGTTCTGGCCAGCTCAGTGGATTGCTTTAAAAAAATGCTTGGATTCTCTCTTAGATACACAGACTATAATTGGATACTAACATTTATAGGTAAAGTTGATCCAGGGAACATCTGATTGCCGCTCGGAGGATCAGGAATTTTCTTTTTCCCTGCAGGAGCAAATTGGATCATGCTTTGCTGGGTTTTTTGCCTTTCTCTGGATCAACTGTGGGTAAAGGATTATAACTTTTTTTTTTTTGATGGTAGAACTGGATGGACTTTTGTCTTTTTTCAGCCAGACTAACTGTGTAACTAATTTGAATTGAAAATTCAAATTTCATTTTCAATACTGTGAAATCTGCCGTTTTCATGAAAATACCTGATCATGCCATGAAGGTGTTTATTTAGGCACTTCTCATTATAGGGTGGGGACTCTCTTCCAATTTCTCAACAGTACTCCTGTGTGGTCCCCGCTACAAAGGCTTGTGAAGGAAACTACAGGCAGTCTTCATAACACACACCATGTGTCCATGCTCCACTGTTATCGACCACCAGGAAATTCATCCTGGGAAATGCTATGCAGCATAATTGGCATTTCCAGATCTGCATCCCCAGTTGCTGCTGCCTCTATGGTGTCCCAGCCAGCCAAGAGTTCAGACAGTCAGCATTCAAACGAGTGTTACATGGCCCCTTCAAGTCCTTCAGCGTGGGTCCTGGCATGGCACTGTGGATCTGGCACCTGTCATAGGCTGCAGAGTTCCAGGCCCCTGTTTAAAGAAACGTGGCCGCTGAGGCACTTCCTCCTTTCTGACCTCAGTTGCTCCTGCTGGCCTACGTCCACTATTCCATGAACACAGCTGAGCAACATGAAAGGGCACGCCAGGATTCCTCTTGAACATCCCCAGGTACCTGCACTGCTGCTGGTATAGAATCCCCTCAGTCCAAACCCAATCTCTCAGGATACCTTTCGCTACATTCAGGCACCCCAAGGACAAAAATCATACAAGAACAGGAGGTCCCTAAACTCACCCAGGCTCACTTCCCGACAGCTCAAGAGAGCCCGTACTACAGACTACCCAATTTGACTGCCCCTGTTAAAAGGGATACTGTAGGTAGGATGCCCCTGCCACCTAGCACACAGAACTGACAGGAATCAGTGATCCTGTCCTGGCTAGAGGAAACACATATACTGGGGGTCAGGGTGGTGACTCAAGCTTTTTATAATGTGGATCATGCGTTTTCTGTTCTAGGTGGGAGGAGACTCTCATAATCCATTATGAAAAATTACTTGGGAAAGGTTTATGATGTGCTGTAGCAACTAAACATAATTTAGTTAGGGTTTATGTTATGTCATGAATGAAGCGTACTTTTGTATACCTCAAATAAAGCTCAAGGAATATATAAAAAAAAAAGAGCTATGTGATGCACTGAATTGCACATACTTTGCTTGCAATTCTCAAACTGGTAGACCAATGAAACAAAAATGGTGCCAAGACTCACTCATACTCAACTCCAAATTTGAATACAGTTTATTAAAAACTTAATTACCGTTCCTGCAAGAATGTCATGAGGACAACAATCCAGGAGGTGACTTTTGCAGACACGATCATCTGTAAATTTTACGCGCTGACGAGTCTCATCGCCTAAAAAACATCAATGAGAGTTTTCATTAGAACAAATGAAGATAGAGCAAAAAAAAACAAAACAAAAACAAAGCACAACAAACAAAATACAGAAAAACACAATACTCAGCCATTGATCAGGTCAGCTAAAAACTTCCCAAGTACGTACTACAAAAGGGCTTATACACAATTAGGGTCGTAAAATGCCAGATCAGCTTATTTCTGCAGCAGGTCCAGCCTGGTGTTTTCATTTAGCTGGGGATCGTAAACCTGTACAAGTCAATGACAGGCTGACCCTATACACAGCTATCTGTATGTAACTGCACATGACGCAATTACCTGCATTCAGGGACAAATGTGTGCTCCCGGACTTAAACGGATTTATACTTCAACAATTTTGCATTAGTTATTTTAAGGTTGATAAAAACACCTAGCTTACACAGTTTTATAATATCAAATAAAGGAACCTTATAATCTTTGACCGCCATATTGCAAGATAAACAGTTTCAGGTTTCTGAGAACACAATTTTTGCACACCCACAAAAAAGTAAGCTCCTGCGGCCTATAGTTGACTAACCTATCAAAATGCCAGTACAATGGGCCACTTTTACAAAAGATAAAACCCATTTCTAGCAGCAAGGTGCAACTTAAGCTAGCTATACACTAGTAGATTTCTGAATGAACTTCCGAAGGAATATTTGAACAAAAATTCTTTGTACGTATGATGAATAGACAAACATCATTCAAAAGGAAAAGCAAATTAAATTTTGGAGTAAACATTTTGAACAATTAGAAAACCGAACAACTGTTTTTTAAAAGGAATCGTTTTAAATGAAATTCTAGTAGTGTATAGCCAACTTTATATTTTAACCACCTCAGCAAGCCTTTCTTGGTCACCATTATAGTATCATTTGGAAATGTGAGACTTGCCGTGCAATGAGCCGAATAAGAAATCTGTCACCCAGAAGCAGAACACAAGCAAAGCCAGGAAGAGGCTGAATATAATAAAAGGGGAAATATCTTCGGTAAAGCTAACCCACTGCATTTTTTCCCAGATTGGCTACTACTTATAAAACCTTGTGAGATAGAATGCTTGCCTTTTTTGGTGTGTCACATGTCAGCACTCCTGGCTGCTACGTTTACAATGGTAGTACAGTTTTCGGTGGGGTTGGGGGGGGCAAGGCAATGTTACAATGTGCTTGTATGCATCATATACTAGTACATTATGAAAACCGTATCTTAAAGTCCTCCAGCGTCGCTGACTGGGCTTCTCATCTTCAGCCGCTCTTTCTTCCTGATTCCTAGGCTCCGGCTATTTGACTGGCAGAGCTGTGATAATGTCACTCCCACGCATGCGCACGGGAGTCATGGCCACAACACATAGCTCTGAAGGGACTGCACGAGCATGTCATTCCTTCAGAGTGCATGCACCTTGCCGTCACTGGTTGCTACTCACTGGAATATCTCCTAACCGGGGCACATTTAGGAGATATTAACTTTACCTACAGGTAAGCTTTAATATCAGCTTACCGGTCAGTAAAAATACCAGAAATGAGTTTACTACCACTTTAAATCTGACAAGCCAACTGTCAACGTTACATCCCAAAATGCCACCCAAAAGCTTCCATAGACCCCACAGACACATCGGGGGTGCTTATGTATGAAAACCTTGACTGTACTACAAGTATTATGCCGCACACACAGAACAGCAAGAGTTCTAGGGTCATTTACAATTAACTCTGATGACCTTCTGTGGCTTAAATAGTATTTATGGAAAAGTTCTGAAAATACACAAATAAGTACTGCTATATCCTGAAGTGTTAAAGAAATTAAAATCAAAATAAATAAAAAACAGTACAGCACACACAAAAAAAATTGTAAATGATAAAAATAAATGTGTGGATATGATTGGAGAATATACAGTGGATATAAAAAGTCTACACACCCCAGCTAAAATGTCAGGTTTCTGTGAAGTAAAAAATTAGAAAGAAATTTCAGAACTTTTTCCACCTTTAATGTGACCTATAAACTGTACAACAAACTGAAATCTTTTAGGTGGAGGGAAGTAGAAATAAAAAACTAAAATCATATGGTTGCATAAGTGTGCACACCCTCAAACTAATACTTTGTTGAATACTTTGTTGATTTGATTCCAGCACTCAGTCTTTTTGGGTATGAGTCTATCAGCATGGCAAATCTTGACTTGGCAATATTTGCCCACTCTTCCTTGCAAAAACACTTCAAATCTGTCAGATTGCAAGGGCATCTCCTGTGCACAGCCCTCTTCAGAACACCCCAGGGTTTAGATCAGATTCAGCTCTGGGCTCTAGCTGGGCCATTCCAAAACTTTAATCATCTGGTGAAGCCATTCCTTTGATGATTTGGATGTCTGCTTTGGGTCATTGTCATGCTGAAAGATGAAGTTCCTCTTTATGTTCAGCTTTCTAGCAGAAGCCTGAAGGTTTTGTGCCAATATTGACTGGTATATGGAACAGTTTATAATTCCCTCTACCTTGACTAAGGCCCCAGTTCCATCTGAAAAGCATGATTCTGCCACCACCATGCTTCACTGTGGGTATGTTGTTCTTTTGGTGATGTGCAGTATTGTTTTTGAGCCAAACATATCTTTTAGATTTATGGCCAAAAGTTCAACCTTGGTTTCATCAGATCATAACACATTTTCCCCGCTTTTGGGAGACATCAGATGTGTTTTTGCAAAATTTATCCGGGCTTAGATGTCTTTCTTTGTAAGAAAAGGCTTCTGTCTTGCACTCTACTCCATAGCCCAGACATATAAAGATTTAAAGAATACGGGAGAGTGTTGTCACATGTACCACACTGCCAGTACTTGCCAGATATTCCTGCAGCTCCTTTAAATGTTGCTGTAGGCTTCTTGGCAGCCTCCCAGACCAGTTTTCTTGTCTTTTCATCAATTTTGGAGGGACGTCCAGTTCTTGGTAATGTCACTGTTGCACCATATTTTCTCCACTTGATGACTGTCTTCACTGTGTTCCATGGTATATCCAATGCCTTGGAAATTCTTTTGTACCCTTCTCCTGACTGATACCTTTTAACAATGAGATCCCTCTGATGCTTTTGAAGCTCTCTGCCGACCATGGCTTTTGCTGTAGGATGTGACTAAGAAAATGTTAGGAAAGACCTACTAGAACAGCTGAACTTTATTTGGGGTCAATCAGAGGCACTTTAAATGATGGCAGGTGTGTACGGACTGCTATTTAACATGATTTTGAATGTGATTGCTTAATTCTGAACACAGCTACATCCCCAGTTATAAGAAGGTGTGCACACTTATGCAACCACATTATTTTAGTTTTTTAGGTTTATTACACCCCAAATGATTTATCTTCGTCTCATTTTTTTTTACATCACAGAAACCTGACATTTTAACAGGGGTGTGTACTTTTTATATCCACTGTATAACAATTTATGCACTTATAATCTTTCTGAGATGTAGAGGTCACTTTGTTCTGGTGAATTGTCTACCCTCACAGATTACCACTTTTTATTTTACCAGAATAATGGGTATTATATAGGTGTGCACTAAAATTAATTTATTATGCATAGAATGCATGAAGGTTTAAAAAAAAAAAAAAAAAAACCTTGAGCCTTTACAACCACTTTAAGATATCACAGAACACCTTCAGAGGTCTAGTGGCATCCAATGCCATGATGGTCAGTGCTGTTTTGGTGGAAAAAGGGGGACCTACTCAAAATAAGGGGCGTGGCTGATCGGTTTACATAGAAGCTGCTATACCTGCCAAAGGAGCTGTATTTTTGTCCATACAGTCCTGTGATTTACACAGTTTTCCTCTTGCAAATTAAAGCTGAACTCCAGATTAGGCAAATATTGTTTAAATACAAAAGTAATGTTTACTCTTATTTGAATCTTCGTGTGCTTTATGTATTTCTTTCAGATCTGTACTGTACAGTAATCCAGTGTAAAACCTTACTTCTGTGCAACAGCTTCCTGTAACAAAGACTGATCTTTATTTTCTGTTGGGCCCCTCACATAGTTCTACCTGCACAGGGATATCACTGCAAACTCAGATATTACCTTGTAAAAGTAGCAAAGACATTTGGTGCGTGCATGCAAGGTGGATTTATATCCTTGATTATTGTGGGATATGTGTAAATGAAAGCTTGGTGACTGGAGTTCAGCTTTAAGAAATGCTTGCAGGCTGAGTTTGTCACCCTGCTCCCCCCTCCTATCAGCATGTTATTTGTTAGCACATGAGCACAACTGGTTCTCCCTTTGCGCAGTTTCTGATTCTCTGCCTGAGCTCTACTGAACAGGGAGATTTTCAAGAGGCTAAGTCAAATTTAGAAGCTTACATTTAAAATATACTAACCACAAACTATTGAATACATATCTGAAGTTCAGCTTCAAACTACAAATAAATCCAATGCTATGTTTCCAATATTGAAAAGAGAAAGGGAGGCTTTTAAGCTTTTTTTGCCATATCGTCTCTGACAGAAAAAAATTACATTTTTTTTTTTAAATTAACGTTACACCCAAGCATATAACCCCACCCCAAATTTTTTTCAAGGCCCCCACATATGTATGCATGTACAAACATAAATGAAAACGACTGCAATACATGTTATATATCACCACGCACGGCAGAAAGAGCAATAATTCTAGCACCAGACCTTCTCCATAAAGCTAAACTGATGACCTACAAAGGGCTTTAAAAGCATCACCTTTAGAAAATATAGGGTTACTAAAGTTTTTTTGCCATTTCACGACTGCATGCAAATTTATGGTTTGACATGTTGGATATCCATTTACTCGATGCAACCTCGTCATTTATATTTTACCCAAAAAAAATATGAATAATTTATTGCTTTGTGCCCTAAAATTAACTTAAGTGTATCTTTTACTGAAATTTTGAGTTTCCTAGCCCTTTTTCATAATATCGTGTGACATACAAAATGTAAAAACTACCACTATTTTATTTTCTAGGGTCTCTGCTTTCAGAAAATAATGTTTGGGGGTTTTGTGTAATCTTCAAGCCTTAAATGATTTTTTAAAAGTGCAAAAAACACAAAAACAGTTCTGGCAGCGAAAGGGATAAAGGATAAGTCGGACACTCCCCTTTTATGATGAGCACCCAACCAGTGCACATTACACTGCAAGGTCTCTCTCCTTCCTGCTAGTCCCTGGGTGCGGTGCTGGAGACAGGCAGGGAGGGGAGGATGAGATATACAGCGCAATGTTAAAAATATTAACCGTTTAAGTTGCCATAGAGTCCCTTTTGTTTTTAAAAGCCCCAGACATTCCTTAAAGCAGATTTAAATACAGTTTGGGTTAAATTTTTTTTTTTTTCAGGACAAGTAGATTGTCAAGAGGGACAAGTAGATTGGGACATGGATATAGGCCCTGGACAAGTAGTTTTTTCAAAAATTTCCACACCCCTGGAGGGCAACAGAAAACTTGTGCAATATTTAACAGTTTTTGATAAACTTATCAGTATCCGATTGGATAGATGTAGTAGCAATTTTCATTGAATTCTCTTGGTGTTAATCAGATATTTTGGTACTAATTTTGCCATTTGTGTTCATCATCCTCACAAATATAGGTTCTGCCAAAAACACATAAGCCATGATTTGTGAAGAGTTGGATGTTTTTCTAGGTCTTCAGCCACAAGTGTTTACTAAGTGTAAATGTTTTTTTATTGTTTTTTTTCTTGTAAAAATGCATTTGTAAGTTTATGATTTTGTGTTGGGCCACATTCATAGCAATCTAAGATCACAGGATAGACACCTCTGTTTTAGACCACTTGGCTTCAGTTCTGTTTACCGACAGATATAGCTTCCAGGATTTTTGACAATGGGTAAAAAAATAAATAAATAATATTGATTCTTTCCTCGAGATACACAATATTTCCTGTGCCACCGGCTGCCACAAAACTCCAAAAGTATAACAGAAGGATAACTAAACCCAAGAAGGTGCAATATTTCAGCTTACCAGTCCTTATTGGTGGTGGCTGTCAGTTTCTTTTCTGGCCAACATTTTCAGCAAGTACGGAGCTACCCATTGACTTTGCCAGAAATGCAGGGTCCTTAGATCACTTCCTAAAAGCATAAAACAATGTCATCTTCTTTCTGTGAACTACTAACCACATCAACCCCATGTAATGGAGATGTAAAAGGGCTATTGTCCAGCATGGGTGGCAACCATTGCTCTCCATAGATAGTGGACATGTGAGTATAGCCAATCAGGGGGCTGGAGATATGTTATTGGCAGGATTACCAAGAGAAAATAAGTGAAAAAAACTCATCAAAATTAACAGCCACCTAATCTGTAATAAATTAAACGTACATTTAGGTATACTGTAAACAGTCTCCCTTGTACCTTTGGCATCATCAGCCAACAAATTTGATTACTTCTCATAAACAGTACTTGGTTTCGACATGCTGCTGGCTTATTAAATGTTGTGCTGCTTACTGCAGGTACGGCCTTTTGTCATGAGATCTCAGGTAAGGTTTCCTTCTCAATCCTTCAGACAGATAATATTTCAGTCACACTGCACAGTGGACCACCTCTACTCCTGTGTCAGGTCAACTTTCCTGCATGTCTCCTACAAGACGGGAGGGTTTTGCACATCTGAACACACTATGAACAGCTTTACCAGATTTCTTGGTCCTGCTTCAATTTCAAGAGTTTTATTTAACTTGCATTTCTTAAAAAACAGACTGCAGGAAGGAAAACACAACCAGGAAATCTTTAGTTATGTTTTCATACCATTTGCTGCTTCGTATAATAAACCCCAAATATTTTTTAACCACTAGCCTACTGGGCACTTGTACCCCCTTCCTGCCCAGGACAATTTTCAGCTTTCAGCGCTGTCGCACTTTGAATGAATTGCGTGGTCATGCAACATTGTACCCAAACTAAATTTTTATTATTTTTTTTTTTTTTTTTAGACAGATAGAGCTTTCTTTTGGTAGTATTTAATCACTACTGGCTTTTTTATGAAAAACTAAAGACTGACAATTTTGAAATGTAGTTTTTTCTTAGTTTCTGTTATAACATTTTGTAAATAAGTAATTTTTCTCCTTCACTGATGTGCCCTAATGAGGCTGCAGTGATGGGCACCGATAGTGGCACCACTGATGGGCACTGAAAGGCAGCACTCATGTGCACTGGTACGTGGCATTGATGGGCACAGATCATCAGCACTCTGATGATCAGTGTAGATGTCCACTCTGAGGAATGCCACTTACCAGCTCTCCTCACGCTGTCGGCGTGAGGAGAGGACTGCCGATAACCAGCATTTCCTATTTACATGTGATCAGCTGTGATTTGACACAGCTGATCACGAGAGCTGACGTCATCGGCTCTTTACAGTGATCGGTGATCCGCTGTGTCCCAGGGAAACAGCACATCACAGATTGCCGCCCGCATGCGCAGTTAGAGTAGGAGGACGTCATATAACGTCCTCCCAGAATGAGAGAACCGCTGCCCACCATTACCTTATATGGCAGGCGGGAGGCGGTTAAAGATGATCCAGCTCAACATCCCCGCACTCCCTCTGAAGTCCAATGTGGCTGAGAGAATGTAAGACGGGCTTTTCATAGAATGGTGCATTTTGGCCATTTTGTAGAGCCATCATCCGGACAGGCAAACTTGGTACTTTTATTCACTTAACGCTTCACTTTGGGGAGATCTCTTGCGTCTCCATGACTTGAACTAAAATCTTCACGCAGACAGCAAATAACTCGATCGGATTTTGAGTTGTGTAAAATCTATCAGATTATATTTTTGCTGCCTATGTGGAGATTTCACAAGTCATAAGGGACGCAACAGGAAATCTCTCCAAAGTGAAGAGTTCCCATTTTGAGTGTTGCAAGGGAAACTCTTACAGTTTGAGGACATCTCTGCCCTAGTGACTACTCAAAATGTTTGAATTCCCTTTCATTTTCTGATTTTGGCGACAGTGGTCACCAGCACAAATAGACAAGCGACAAAAAACAGAAAGTAAAGTTTCCCTACCCTAGCCATTAGAGAAAAATAAGATGCCATTCCATATACTTTAACCACCCGAGTAGCGGCCTATACGCACACCTTCATTACGAGAGCATTTTCACTGCTGTAATAGTTTTGACAATTTAGTCACACAACACAGTACCAAAATGAAGTTTGTGGAGATTGGTAATGGTGCACTAAATATATCACATAGAGATCATACACAGATGTAATAGCATGGGTGTTCATAAGCGGTTAAACGGTAAGTTTATCTTTGGGAACATGTTACATGTTCCACCTGTTTTTAGGGTGGAACATGTAACATGTTTCCAATGCTGCAGCTGCTGATCACTGGTGCAATGCTTTACAGGCTCCTGTAACCAAAAATAATAAAAACACATTTTTTTACCTGAAAATAAAAAAAAAAAAAGTGCCTTTATTATTTTGGGTCAAAAAAGATGAACTTATCCTTTAACTTATTATTGCATATTTTATGGTCCATGTATTTGGTGATGTGTCTATTTCCCACATGCATTATACTAATATGTGTCCCTCCTCACCTCAGAAAGTTGGGAGGTCTGATAAGAGAACACAGCAAATGACTTTTGCATTGTATGAAACAAGTCTTCTCAACCAGGGTTCTGTGAAACCCTAGGGTTCCTCCAGAGGCTGCTAAATATTTCCCTGAGCAATGAGCAGGTTCTGAACCTCAGAAAAATAACCACTGACCTATCTATAAGAGGGGTATCCTCCCAACTAGCTACTGACGTAACGGACGTCCTTCCCCCACTGGCCACTGAGGTAAAAAGCATTCCTTGGGCCCCCACCGTTTTAGGAAGCTCCATTTCCCCGGGCGGCCACAGGTTTAGGAAGCTCCATTTCCCCGGGCGGCCACAGGTTTAGGAAGCTCCATTCCCCCCGGCCACCAACGTAAGGAAGCTCCATTCCCCCCGGCCACCAACGTAAGGAAGCTCCATTCCCCCCGGCCACCAACGTAAGGAAGCTCCATTCCCCCCGGCCACCAACGTAAGGAAGCTCCATTCCCCCCGGCCACCAACGTAAGGAAGCTCCATTCCCCCCGGCCACCAACGTAAGGAAGCTCCATTCCCCCCGGCCACCAACGTAAGGAAGCTCCATTCCCCCCGGCCACCAACGTAAGGAAGCTCCATTCCCCCCGGCCACCAACGTAAGGAAGCTCCATTCCCCCCGGCCACCAACGTAAGGAAGCTCCATTCCCCCCGGCCACCAACGTAAGGAAGCTCCATTCCCCCCGGCCACCAACGTAAGGAAGCTCCATTCCCCCCGGCCACCAACGTAAGGAAGCTCCATTCCCCCCGGCCACCAACGTAAGGAAGCTCCATTCCCCCCGGCCACCAACGTAAGGAAGCTCCATTCCCCTCGGCCACCAACGTAAGGAAGCTCCATTCCCCTCGGCCACCCACGTAAGGGAGCTCCATTCCCCTCGGCCACCAACGTAAGGAAGCTCCATTCCCCTCGGCCACCCACGTAAGGAAGCTCCATTCCCCCCGGCCACCCACGTAAGGAAGCTCCATTCCCCCCGGCCACCCACGTAAGGAAGCTCCATTCCCCCCGGCCACCCAAGGAAGCTCCATTCCCCTCGGCCACCCAAGGAAGCTCCATTCCCCTCGGCCACCCAAGGAAGCTCCATTCCCCTCGGCCACCCAAGGAAGCTCCATTCCCCTCGGCCACCCAAGGAAGCTCCATTCCCCTCGGCCACCCAAGGAAGCTCCATTCCCCTCGGCCACCCAAGGAAGCTCCATTCCCCTCGGCCACCCAAGGAAGCTCCATTCCCCTCGGCCACCAACGTAAGGAAGCTCCATTCCCCTCGGCCACCAACGTAAGGAAGCTCCATTCCCCTCGGCCACCAACGTAAGAAAGCTCCATTCCCCTCGGCCACCAACGCAAGGAAGCTCCATTCCCCTCGGCCACCAACGTAAGGAAGCTCCATTCCCCTCGGCCACCAACGTAAGGAAGCTCCATTCCCCTCGGCCACCAACGTAAGGAAGCTCCATTCCCCTCGGCCACCAACGTAAGGAAGCTCCATTCCCCTCGGCCACCAACATAAGGAAGCTCCATTCCCCTCGGCCACCAACGTAAGGAAGCTCCATTCCCCTCAGGCCACCAACGTAAGGAACCTCCATTCCCCTCAGGCCACCAACGTAAGGAACCTCCATTCCCCTCGGCCACCAACGTAAGGAACCTCCATTCCCCTCGGCCACCAACGTAAGGAACCTCCATTCCCCTCGGCCACCAACGTAAGGAACCTCCATTCCCCTCAGGCCACCAACGTAAGGAAGCTCCATTCCCCTCAGGCCACCAACGTAAGGAACCTCCATTCCCCTCAGGCCACCAACCTAAGGTACCTCCAGAAATGTGAAAGTTTACTTTAAGTGTCCATGTTAAAAACATTGAAAAGGGCTGATCTAAACCATAAAATCCTCAGTGTACAAAATATAAACTATCCATTTCCAGCAGCAATAAAGTGCTTTCCCCTCCCAACTTCAACTGGTTTTACACCAGACTGCAGAGCAATGGTCCACACATACGAATAATTGCACATACTGGTAAAACATAGAAAACAGACAAAACTATTCCATACAACCTCCTCTTTTTTTCTTTTTGCACCAGCAATATTCAAAGCGGTATTAAACCAAAACCGACTTTAAAAAGGAGAACTCCAGACACAAACGTTATTTAAATATACATTCCTCAATAACCACAAAAGATAAAGCCGCTGTATGTTCACTTAATGCATTTGCAAACTTAGCTATTACCTCATAAAAGTAGCCGTGCCTCCCCCAGTATATTACAGACATCTTGTACAGAGACCCAGCAGGCTCCACACACTACAGGCTACTTGCGGAACGCTTGCATTGCTTTTGAGGTCACTTCCGTCTTTTCTGGGCACCTTGTTGTGGTGGATTTTTGTGTGACAACTCAGCTTGGTGTACTGCGATATCCCTTAGGATAACTTGGACTTTGAACTGTCTATGCAGATGGAGTGCGGCCAACAATACAAAGCACTGTGTGTGATGTGAATGGGCCCTAAAGCTGAACGAGTACACAGATCTGGTGGAAATAGCCAACACACAGCCACATTCAGGGAAGAATCCACAGGACACAATATCGGATTCACCCCAAATCCTGCAGAGGGGTCTCACACCATGTACCACTGACAGGGGTGCTTACAATGATCAGCTTGTTCCTGGGGGAGTTGTGTGCGCCATCTGTGGACAGGTCTCCAGGCTGCCATATTGCATTGATTTTGATCGAACATTTCAATGCTGGAAGGGGAACATATGGAACAACAAGATACAATATGGCTTCTGCAGCAGTTGCATATGTTATTATTTTCCCTCATAAAAGTGCGATCCCCTTTCAATATACAGGCCAGGCCGGTGTCGTCCAGACGCCATAGTCCTGCAATGGTCCAGAGTGGAGGCTCTCCCCATCCCCGGCCTTCCACCCATCCAGCTGACACAACATCTGGCGGCCATGGCGGCCGGGAGTGCCAATTGCGGCCTCCATCCCCGAGACCCAGGTCGCCCCGTTCGGAGTAGACTCCGCTCCGTCCACGGCCAGCCCGCTCTCTCAGCGTTCGTCATGCCGCCATGGCCTCCATGCGCCCGTCCAGGCCTGCTAATCCCGCCACCATTTCCGCCCTCCCCCGCACTCACCATCACGGGCCGTGCCCATTAGCTGATCCAGCAAAGCTCTCATCTGGGCCTGAGCCGACATTATGAATCGCAGCTGCTTGCCCCAGGCACCTCACAGCGCCCTCACCGACCACTATTCTCCCGGCAGCCCGCTCAGCAAGCGACGCTAAAGGATTGTGGGAGGACAGAAACACCGGAAGTAGTGCTTCTGAGCCGTGCAGGGTCCCGGGCGGCGAGGCGGATGGGGGCGGGACGGCGTCCTGGTTCACTACAATGTGTCACCGAGTCATTGTTCCATTGGTGTCATGGGGACTGGGCTAGGTAACCGAATACTGGGAGGAAGGAATGTCGGCGCTCACTACTTTCTGTGAGACTACAATTGGCGGCATACAGCTGTCGGGGCTCCTGGGCTCATGCAATGCCTGCCACCTCAGAGCCCCCAATATCAGCGAACAAGGCGGAGGGGGATATCAGTGAGCCTCCCACTTGACTATATCAAACGTTACGTTCTTTTTCTTTCACGGCGGACAAGGCTTCAGGCGAAGTCTGAGGCCACAGTGCACTCTGGGAAATGTAGTTTGGCAGAGGCGCCAGGGTAGGTTGGGCAGCTCCGCCTTCTGGTAGTTGGGGGGTAGCTCCTCCCCAGACTTCGCACTCTCACTTTGTGACCGCAGGGAAGTGCAGGCGCGGTGGGAGGGAGGTGCTCATGTGTGCGGACGGCGGACACTGCACCAGCTGATCAGGTACGGCGGATGACGGGCTCCCAAGTCACCATACACTGTACGTGGCCATGGACGTACCTTTCCCACAGTCCTCCCCTCCAATGCAGGCAGTGTATGGGACGTTATGTACACTGCCTGCTGGGAACAAAGTCAGGGCGTTGGGAGGAAAAGTACAACTACGCATCGGGAGTGTGGGAGAGGAGAGGATGGCGGGGTGTGAGCGCCTTCTGCTCACCAAGCTGACCCTTCCATAGAGTGGTGCTGGGGAAGAGTAGCCGTGATCACATGGGGCAAGGTGGCCTTCTCCGGTCACTGGACACAGGGCGGGGAATGCACGGCTATGGGTCAGGGTAGGGTCTGTGCACACGAGACACCATGCTTGGCAGATCACTGGCTGATTTGTATTCCTGTGTGTGGGATGGGGATCGCCGTGTTGGTCGTGATAACAGAAGTATGTCTGACTATATACATCAACACATGTACCTGGAGATCTGTGCCCCCCCCAATCCTATATACATCAACACATGTACCTGGATATCTGTGTCCCCCCCCCCCCCCAATCCTATATACATCAACACGTACCTGGAGCTCTGTGCCCCCCCCCCCCAATCCTATATACATCAACACATGTACCTGGAGATCTGTGCCCCCCCCCCAATCCTATATACATCAACACATGTACCTGGAGATCTGTGCCCCCCCCAATCCTATATACATCAACACATGTACCTGGATATCTGTGTCCCCCCCCCCCCCAATCCTATATACATCAACACGTACCTGGAGCTCTGTGCCCCCCCCCCCAATCCTATATACATCAACACATGTACCTGGAGATCTGTGCCCCCCCCCCAATCCTATATACATCAACACATGTACCTGGAGATCTGTGCCCCCCCCCCATCCTATATACATCAACACATGTACCTGGAGATCTGTGCCCCCCCAATCCTATATAGGTTAACACATGTACCTGGAGATCTGTGCCCCCCCCAATCCTATATACGTCAACACATGTACCTGGAGATCTGTGCCCCCCCCAATCCTATATACGTCAACACATTTACCTGGAGATCTGTGCCCCCCCAATCCTATATGCGTCAACACATGTACCTGGAGATCTGTGCCCCCCCCCCAATCCTATATACGTCAACACATGTACCTGGTGATCTGTGCCCCCCCAATCCTATATACATCAACACATGTACCTGGAGATCTGTGCCCCCCCCCCCCCAAATCCGATACACGTCAACACATGTACCTGGAGATCTGTGGCCCCCCCAATCCGATACACGTCAACACATGTACCTGGATATCTGTGCCCCCCCCCATCTTATATACGGCAACACATGTACCTGGATATCTGTGCCCTCGCCCCCCCCCCCCAATCCTATGTACGTCAACACATGTACCTGGATATCTGTGTGTCCCCCAAATCCTACAAACAAGAGATACCTGTGCTCAAATCCCAACAACTAGTATATGCACTTATCCATCGGGTGCTAAAGGGGTGTAACCACGTATTAACACTAGATATTCTGAAGGACCCTCTGCACACTGGTATATACCCTTTCAAGCAGACTCTGCAATAAATAGGGATATTTGGTTCACACATATTGCAATACATGTTTAAGCTGGCCAACTGCGTCAAAGTAATCCCTCTATGGCCAGTCCTACTCTGCAATGCCTACGCAAATGCTACTGTCATCATCACATGTACCTGGAACCTGGACATCTCTGTCCCCCCCCCCAATCCTATATACATCAACTCATGTACCTAGATATCTCTGCCATGCCCCAATCCTATGTACATCAACACGTACCTGGAACCTGGATATCTCTGTGTCCCCCCCCTCCCAATCCTATATACATCACATGTACCTGGATATGTGTCCCCCCCCCCCCCCCTCCAATCCTATATACATCATCACATGTACCTGGATATCTCTGCCCCCCATCCTATATACATCATTACTGCATACCCGGACATCTCTGCCCCCCCCCATTCAATATACATCATCACAGTGTAGCTGGATATTTCAGTGTGTCGTTCCCCCCCATCCTGTATACATCATCGCAGTGTACCAAGTTATGATTGTGTCTCCCCCCATCCTATATACATCATCATAGTTTACCCTGTTATCTGTGTCCCCCCCATCCTATATACATCAATGTGTACCCAGATATCTCTGTGTCTTCTCTTACTCTGTAGATATCATCACTGCGTACCTGGATAGCTCTACCCTCCATCCTATATACATCACCATTGTGTACCCTGATATTTCTGCCCCTCATCCTATATACATCATCAGAGTGTACCTGGTCATTTCTGTGTCTACCCCCGTCGTATATACATCATCACAGTGTACCCAGATATATCTGCCCTCCCCCCATCCTATATACATCATCAGAGTGTACCAAGTTATCTCTGTCTCCCGCATCCTATATACATCATCACAGTGTACCCAGTTATCTCTGTGTCCCCCCATCCTATATACATCATCACAGCGTACCAAGATATCTCTGCCCCCCCCAATCCTGTATACATCATAACAGTGTACCAAGTTATCTCTGTGTCTCCCCCATCCTATATACATCATCACAGTGTACCCAGTTATCTCTGTGTCCCCCCATCCTATATACATCATTACAGCGTACCAAGATATCTCTGCCCCCCCCCAATCCTGTATACATCATAACAGTGTACCAAGTTATCTCTGTGTCTCCCCCATCCTATATACATCATCACATTGTACCCGGTTATCTCTGTGTACCCCCATCCTATATACATCATCACATTGTTCCCAGATATCTGTGTCTCCTCATCCTAGTTGGGGCACTTTGTAAAATCTACATAAAAACAGAATGTAATGATTTGCAAATCTCATAAACCCATATTTTATTCACAATAGAAGACAGAAAACATCAAATGTTTAAACTGAAAATAATTACCATTTAAAAAAAAAACGTAATTTCGAAATTGATGTCAGCAACACGTCTCAAAAAAAGTTGGGACAGGGCAACAAAAAGCTGGCAAAGTAAGTGGTACCAATAAGGAAAAGCTGGAAGATCATTTTTGCAAATAATTAGGTTAAGTGGCAACAGGTCAATTACATAATTGGGTATAAAAAGAGCATCTCAGAGAGTTAGAGTGTCTCAGAAGTAAAGATGGATAGAAGTTACCAATCTGTGTAACAATTGTCAAACAATTTCAGATTAATGTTCTTCAATGTAAAATTGCAAAGACTATAAATATCTCATCTACAGTACATAATATCAAACGATTCAGATAATCTGGAGAAATTTCTGTGTACAAAAGACAAGGTCGAATGTCTGATGTTCGGGCCCTTAGACGGCACTGCATTAAAAACAGGCATGATTCTGTGGTGGACATCACTGCATGGGCTCAGGAATACTTCCAGAAATCACTGTCTGGGAACACAGTTAGCTTTGCCATCCAAAAGTGCAATGTAAAGCTCTATCATGCAAAGAAGAAGCCATATCTGAACATGACCCAGAAACACCACCATCTTCTCTGTGCCTAGGCTCATTTAACATGGTCTATTGCAAAGTGGAAAACTGTTCTGTGTTCAGACAAATTGAAATTTGACATTCTTTTTTGGCAATTACAGATGCTGCGTCCTCCAGACTAAAGAGTAGAGTGACCTTCCAGCTTATCAGTGTTCTGTATAAAAGCCTGCATCTCTGATGGTATGGGGGTGTATTAGCCCATGTGGAATGGGCAGCTTGCACATCTGGAAAGGAACCATCAAGGCTGAAAGATATATTCAGGTATTAGAGCAGCATATGGCCCATCCAGATCAGAGGTCTTTATCAGGCAAGGCCTTGCATATTTCAGCAGAACAATGCTAAACCGCATACTGCATCTGTGACAATAGCATGGCTTCAGAGTAGAAGAGTCCAGGTGCTTAACTGGCCTGCCTGCAGTCCAGACCTTTCACCAGTTGAAGATATGTGGCGCATCTTGAAACTAAAAATACGACAAAGAAGACCGAGGGCTTTTGAACAGTTAGAATTCTATATCAGGCAAGAATGGGAGAACATTCCTTTTCCAAAACTCCAGCAACTGATCTCATTTTCCAGATGTTTACAGAGTGTTGTTAAAAGAAGAGGGGATGCTACATCGGGGTAAACATGGCCCTGTCCCAACTTTTCTGAGAAATTTTGCTGCCAACAATTTCAAAATGACCTTATTTTTTTCTTTAAATTATACATTTTCTCGGTTTAAACATTTGATATGTTTCCATTGTTAATAAAATAGGGTTTATGAGATTTGCAGATCATTGCATTTTGTTTTTATGTGGTTTTTACACCGCGGCCCAACTTTTTTGGAATTGGGGTTGTACATCATCACGTTATACCTGGATATCTGTGTCCCCTCATGATAACATTATACCTGGATAGCTCTGTGTCCCTTCATCCTATATAGATCATCAGAGTGTACCTGGATATCTCCCTGTCCTCTTATATGTATCATGACATTGTACTTGAATACATTGCATTCTTCTTACATAGAAGAGGGAAGCTAGGTAGATTTTTTTTTTTTTCAAGTAAAAAGGTAAGCAGAAATTGTTAAAATATACTGTGTGTGTGTGTGTATACACACACAAAGTGGTATCAAAAAGTTTCGAGACTAGTTTTGTAACATGCTAACAGCTGGCAGCAGAAGGCTGCACGCACAGTCACAGGGAGCACCGACCTTCATAATTTAGTCTGCCAAAACATTGGCCTGTGTACATTGGGAGATGTGCAACTGGTGAAGTGCTGCACTTAATCATTTGAGGTGTTTTGAGTGGCACATGCGCTTCAAGACCGGAAGAACATCACTGGAAGACAACGAGAAATCAGGAAGACCTTCAACAAGCTCAACACTAAAATGTCAAACCATTCAGCAACTGTCAGGAATCCCCGCTGCGACAGGCTCGGCGCAGGCGCCGTGCACCGCCCCGTGTCAGAATGCGGGCACTGAGACCTGGCCGTCCGCAGCGAGGGAGTTCGCGCATGCGCAGTAGGGACCGCGGGCGCGCGCGTGGCACCAATGGCAGCGCAGGGCGGGATATTTAAACGGCCCTGAGCTGTCATTCAGTGCCTTCTGGTCTTTCCTTGTATCCTGTATCTGCGAACCTGTTCTAAGTAAGTTATTGACCCAGATTGTACCTGACCTTGTTGCCTTCTCCTGCCCAGACCCTTGCTTTGCCTGACCTCTCTCCTGAATGCCCCCGTTTGGATCTGACCTTCCGTTGCTGACCTGGCGTGTGACCCGACTACTCTCTGCCCGCTGCCTTGTACTGCTCCGTCCCCACTGTTACCGACCCGGCCCGTTTGACCCTGCACTTGCTCAGCCATCCATCCCGACGGGATCACCCGACCTCCTCACATCAGGCTCTTCCCTGCAGGAGCCCCTGGCGAATACCGCTACCACTGACAGGCGTGCTCAGTAGCCACGACCTGGTCTCGGGGTACTTCAAGTCCATCCCCACCATCAGGGGCTCTGGTGAACACGTACCCTGGGGCTTAGGTACCGTGCGCTGGGGACGCCTGGCCAGTGGAGTGCTAGTGGTACCGCCTGGTGGTCCCTTACAGTACCAGAAGGCCATGACTGAGCCTGGAGGAGGGTAAGCCCCGCTGGGAGATATTTGCAGGCACCTATCAGCCCTGACACAGGCTGTGGCAACCTTGCATGACAAATTCACGCACCTGGAAAACCGTTTCCAGACCCGCTCTGCATCTGGCCCTGCTCCACAGGCCCCTGTTTCCGCTCCCCCGGTGGAAGAAGCTCTGGGGCCAGCTTCAGGGGCCTCTGCTCCTCTACCGAGGGTTGAACCCCGAGTACCATTACCTGAGCGTTTTCATGGGGACCGAACACGCTTCAGGTCTTTTCGGGATTCCTGCCTCCTGTTTTTTGAATTGCAACCCCGCACCTTCCTAACGGAATCAGTGAAAGTGGGATTTTTAATTTCACTATTGCAGGGTGAACCCCAAGATTGGGCCCATCGGTTAAGGGCAAACCATGACCCTCACCTGGGAACGGTCAGCGATTTTTTTGAAGCTATGGCCATCCTTTATGATGATCCACAGCGGGCAACCTCTGCTGAAGCAACGTTATCCACGCTTCGACAGGGCCGCCGGGCGGCAGAGGAATACGCCTCTGAATTTAGGTGTTGGATGGGGGACACACGCTGGAACGAGTTTGCGTTGCGACACCAGTTCCGTATGGGTCTGTCAGAGCCCTTGAAGGATGAGCTGGCCCGAGTGGGGGTTCCCGAGTCACTAGAAGACCTAATAGCCCTGACGATTCAAATAGACCGTAAACTGCGGGAACGCAGGTTGGAGAGGTCCGGTCAGGGTCACGGAAATGCATGGGGTCCAATTCCAGGCCCCAGCCAACGAACCAGAACAAATATCCAGAACCCACTTCCAGGAGATGCGCAGGAACCAATGCAACTAGGCCTGGCTCGGCCTAAATTATCGCCAGAAGAACGCCAGCGGAGACACTCTCTGAACCTCTGCTTCTACTGCGGTGAAGCCGATCATATGGTACGATCCTGCCCTCAGAAAATGAGTAAGTGCACCTCTTTTTCTTCTCTGGCTATTGGCAAGGTCAGTCCGTCCCAATACTTAGTGGTGCCCCTCTCAGTTTCCAGAAAGGACCGTGGAGGTGACGGCCATAGTTGATTCAGGGGCATGCAGTTGTTTCCTGGATTTAGATTTTGCTCATCAGCAGGGGATTCCCCTCCAGCCCAGAAAACGGGGCTTTCACATATTTCTGGCAGATGGCTCCCAGATAAAGTCAGGAGTAGTTAACCAGGAAACTCCCCCTATCGCCACTACCATTGCTAACCAGCATCAGGAATTCCTCCGCCTAGATGCCATTGCGTCACCTCTTTTTCCAGTAATTTTGGGACTCCCTTGGTTGCGGGCCCATAACCCCCAAATTGACTGGGAAACCGGGTCTATCTTGTTTCCGTCCCCGTATTGTCAGGAACACTGTCACACTTCGGGCTCAGCAGCCCCCCCAGGTCCTCCTGTGCTCCGAGGGAGACTCCGACCTGAAACAGGTTATTCGCGCAGCATACCACGATTTCTTAGATGTATTCAGTAAGCGGGGGGCAGACACCTTGCCCCCCCCACCGCCCGTATGACTGTCCAATTGATCTGTTGCCCGGCTGCGAGATCCCTTTTGGACCGGATTTTTCCCCTGTCTGAGCTAGAATTGGGGGCCCTGAAGGAATACATAGAGGACAGTCTCCAGAAGGGGTTCATCCGTGCCTCTACTTCACCAGCCGGAGCGGGGATCTTCTTTGTAGAGAAAAAAAGACAAATCTCTGCGACCCTGCATTGACTATCGTGAACTGAACAGAGTCACGATTAAAAATCGTTACCCACTGCCATTGGTACCCAAATTATTTCAGAGCCTGAAGGCTGCGGCAATATTTACTAAACTTGATCTCGGGGGGCCTACAACTTGGTTCGCATAAGGGAGGGGGATGAGTGGAAGACAGCATTTCGTACCCGGTTTGGGCATTTCGAATATCTGGTAATGCCATTTGGACTGTGCAATGCCCCAGCCACATTCCAACATTTTGTAAACGACATTTTCCGGGATTACCTTGACGTTTTTGTAATTGTTTACCTAGACGATATACTGATCTTCTCATCCTCTCTGGAGGATCACAGAATACACGTGACAAAGGTATTGGGTCGTTTGCGCCAGCATGGGTTATACGCCAAAGCAGATAAGTGCAGTTTCGAGCAGTCCAGCATTGCGTTTCTGGGGTTGATTATCTCCACCACGGGAATCGCAATGGACCCTCAGAAGGTCTCTGCAATTTTGGATTGGCCGGTGCCCACAGACAAAAAGGGCATCCAGCGCTTTATAGGCTTTGCGAATTTCTATCGGAAATTCATTAGGAACTTCTCGGGTCTGGTCTCCCCCATAACTCAGCTAACCAAACTTGGAACCCGCTTCAGATGGACGCCGGAGGCTCAGGAAGCCTTTGAGGCCTTGAAAAAACTATTTACCACGGCACCCATTTTGGGCCATCCAGACGCTTCCCTGCCCTACGTACTGGAGGTAGACGCATCTGAGAATGCGGTGGGTTCCATCCTGTCCCAGAGAAAAGGCACCAAAGAATTACTCCACCCCATAGCGTTCTTCTCAAGGAAGCTCACCCCAGCCGAGAAGAACTACGATATTGGCGATCGGGAGTTGTTAGCCATCAAAACTGCACTGGAAGAATGGAGGTACTTGCTGGAAGGGGCCTCACACCCCATCTTGATCTTCACTGATCACAAAAATCTCGAGTACCTGAGGACTGCCAAATGGTTACGTCCGCGGCAGGCAAGATGGGCACTGTTTTTCTCCAGATTCATATTCCATATCACTTACAGGCCTGGGTCCAAAAATACAAAACCTGATGCGCTATCACGCATGTTCGAAGACTCCAAAGAAGAACCGGTACCTGATACTATTCTGTCCTCAGGGAATTTCTTGGCTCTCCAAACTGACCTTCGGTCCAAACTAATTGATGCATCCACGACCACAGTGACCCCAGCTGGGGTACCCCTCCAAAACAAGGGGGGACTCCTCTGGAAGGAAGGATTGATCATGGTACCCGAAGAGGTCCGAACCCTTGTCTTGGGGCAGTGTCATGACCACCCAATGGCGGGACACTTTGGCCCAGCGAAGACCCTGGAACTTCTCCAACGTTCCTTTTCGTGGCCAAACATGGCCAAGGATTGCAGGCTCTACGTTAAATCTTGCACCATCTGTCAGAAGAACAAGCCATCGAGGAACAAGGCCTGGGGGCTGCTGCGGCCCTTGCCGATCCCCGAACGACCTTGGCAAAGGATCGCAATGGACTTTATAGTCGAGCTCCCCCCGTCTCAAGACCACACCGCAATCCTTGTAGTCATTGATCGATTATCGAAAATGGCTCACTTTTTACCGTTACAAAAGACTCCGTCAGCAGCCGAGACTGCGCAAATTTTTATCCAGGAAGTTGTAAGACTACATGGAATCCCGGAGGACATCGTCTCGGATCGAGGGGTCCAATTCACGTCTAAATTTTGGAGGGCACTGAGCAAGGCCTTGGATATCAAATTATCCCTCTCCTCTGCGTTCCACCCCCAGACCAATGGACAGACCGAGAGGACCAACCAGACCCTAGAACAGTACCTGCGTTGCTACACATCCTTCCTACAGGATAATTGGCTACCACTCTTACCCCTGGCGGAGTTCGCGTACAACAACGCCAACCATTCCGCAACAGGGCAATCACCGTTTTTTTCAAACTACAGATTTCACCCTGTCTTTCTCCCTGACTTGGTTCCTGAATGCCCAGTTCCGGCGACACAGGGCACGCTAGCTTTCTTCTCCTCCAACAATAAGATACTACAGGAGGCTATTGCTCGGGCCCAGGAGGACTACAAGAAGGCGTTTAACAAAAGACGAAGAGGGGACCTGGTGCTGCAGCCCGGGGATAAAGTGTGGTTGGCAACAACGAACTTGAAAATGCTATGTCCATCGAAGAAATTAGGACCAAAGTTCATAGGCTCCTTTTGCATAAAGCGGGCGGTCAATGAGGTGGCATACGAACTTGTCCTCCCTGACACACTCAAGATACACCCGGTCTTCCATGTGTCCTTGCTGAAACCAGTAATCCCCGATGCCTTCCCAGAACGAGAATCTCGACCTCCGGAGGCCATAACGGTCGAAGGGGAAGAAGAATTTGAGGTGGAAACAATCCTGAAGTGCCGAAGGAGGGGGGGTCAGACCCAATTTTTTATTAAATGGAAGGGCTATGGCCCTGAGGATAATTCATGGGAACCAGCCCATAATGTCCATGCACCCCGACTTGTCCGGAGGTTCCTTCATGATCACCCGTGGTGGAGAGATCGGGTGGGCACCCAGAGGTTGCCCGTAGGGGGGGGGCAATGTCAGGAATCCCCGCTGCGACGGGCTCGGCGCAGGCGCAGTGCACCGCCCCGTGTCAGAATGCGGGCACTGAGACCTGGCCGTCCGCGGCGAGGGAGTTCGCGCATGCGCAGTAGGGACCGCGGGCGCGCACGTGGCACCAATGGCAGCGCAGGGCGGGATATTTAAATGTCCCTGAGCTGTCATTCAGTGCCTTCTGGTCTTTCCTTGTATCCTGTATCTGCGAACCTGTTCTAAGTAAGTTATTGACCCGGATTGTACCTGACCTTGTTGCCTTCTCCTGCCCAGACCCTTGCTTTGCCTGACCTCTCTCCTGAATGCCCCCGTTTGGATCTGACCTTTCGTTGCTGACCTGGCGTGTGACCCGACTACTCTCTGCCCGCTGCCTTGTACTGCTCTGTCCCCACTGTTACCGACCCGGCCCGTTTGACCCTGCACTTGCTCAGCCATCCATCCCGACGGGATCACCCGACCTCCTCACATCAGGCTCTTCCCTGCGGGAGCCCCTGGCGAATACCGCTACCACTGACAGGCGTGCTCAGTAGCCACGACCTGGTCTCGGGGTACTTCAAGTCCATCCCCACCATCAGGGGCTCTGGTGAACACGTACCCTGGGGCTTAGGTACCGTGCGCTGGGGACGCCTGGCCAGTGGAGTGCTAGTGGTACCGCCTGGTGGTCCCTTACAGCAACTTGTGCATGGTGATCGTCAGAGAACAGTCCACAACATTGCTGCCATTCTCGTTGTGTCATACGTAGCAGCCCAGGCAATCCTCACGTGTGATTTGAACATGTACCATGTTGCTGCCAAGTTTGTCCCCAGGTTGCTGACCCAGGAACAGAAGGAACACTGCATCAAAGTCTGCCAAGAACTCACATCAGTGTGCTGTGGATGATCCGTCCTTCATGTTGAGGATCATTACCGGTGATGAAACTTGGGTGTACGGGTTTCATGCAGAATTTCATGCTTGTGCATTGTTCTAACTTGCTGTTCTTGATGAAATAGCACATGTGGTAATGCACGTGGTCAGAATAGAACTAGTTACACAGCTCCCGATGTACGTAGGATGATGTCTTTTGGCACACTGACTTACGAAGGTCGGTGCTCCCGTGACTATGTGCGCAGCCTTGTGCTACCATCTGTTGGCATGTTACAAAACTAGCCTTGAAACGTTTTGATACCAATATAAACTGTATATACACACGGTGGCAAAAATTGTGGACACTTTTAGAAATGTTAATTTTTTGCAAATTTGTAGGCCTTCAGGAAATGTTTTTTTGTACCAAATGCAAACGTTTATTATTTTAATTTAAAGATAATTTAATGCTAGGTTCAATACAAAAAAATAAAGAATTCAAATATTGGCTATACAAAAAAGTTATACTTTTTTTAGTCTAAATAAGACCAGGCCTTTTCTGACAAGTTTTGTTTACATGTAAAAATCAACTTTTTAGCTAGAAAATTACTTGGAACCTCCAAACATACAGTAGATACAAAAAGTCTACACACCCCTGTTAAAATGTCAGGTCTCTGTAATGTAAAAAAAGAGACAAAGATAAATAATTTCAGAACTTTTTCCACTTTAATGTGACCTATAAACTGTACAACTCAATTGAAAAACAAACTGAAATCTTTTTTTTGGGGGGGGGGGCGTAAACATAAAAAATTTAAAATAATGTGGTTGCATAAGTGTGCACACCCTCTTATAATTTGGGATGAAGCTGTGTTCAGAATTAAGCAATCACATTCAAAATCATGTTAAATAGGAGTTGGTACACACCTGCCATCATTTAAAGTGCCTCTGATTAACCCCAAATAAAGTTCAGCTGTTCTAGTAGGTCTTTGCTGACATTTTCTTAGTCGCATCCTACAGCAAAAGCCATGGTTTGCAGAGATCTACCATGGAACACAGTGATCATCAAGTGTAGAAAATTTGACTCAACAGTGAATTTACCAAGAACTGGACGTCCCTCCAAAATTGATGAAAATATGAGAAGGAAACTGGTCTGGGAGGCTCCCAGGAGGCCTACAGCAACATTAAAGGAGCTGCAGGAATATCTGGCAAGTACTGGCTGTGTGGTACATGTGACAACAATCTCCCGTATTCTTCATATGTCTGGGCTATGGGGTAGAGTGGCAAGACAGAAGCCTTTTCTTGCGAATAAAAATATCCAAGCCTGGCTAAATTTTGCAAAAACTCATCTAAAGTCTTCCAAAAGCACGTGGGAAAATGTGTTATGGTCTGATGAAACCAAGGTTGAACTTTATGGCCATAATTCCAAAAGATATGTTTGGCGCCAAAACACTGACTGCACATCACGAAAAGAAACACCGTACCCACAGTGAAGCATGGTGGAGGCAGCATCATGCTTTAGGGTTGTTTTTCTTCAGCTGGAACATTAGTCAAGGTAGAGGGAATTATGAACAGTTCCAAATACCAGTCAATATTGGCACAAAAACTTCAGGCTTCTGCTAGAAAGCTGAACATGAAGAGGAACTTCATCTTTCAGCATGACAATGACCCAAAGCATACATCCAAATCAATAAAGGAATTATTATTATTATACAGTATTTATAAAGCGCCAACAGTTCGCACAGCGCTGTACATTACAATGGGAGACAGAACATGGAACAGTACAATAACAATACAATGCAATACACGAGGGGTTCGAGGGCCCTGCTCCTTGGAGCTTACAATCTAGGAGGAAGGGGATAGTGGTACAGGAGGAAATAGCTGTGGGGGATGGAATGGTAGGAAGAGTGGAGGAGGTTGGGAATTAGCAGGGGGTGGGGTAGGCTTCCCTGAAGAGGTGGGTTTTCAGGGTGCGCCTAAAGGAGAGGAGAGTAGGTTATAGTCTGATGGATTGGGGTAGGGAGTACCAGAGTATGGGTAACGCCCTGGAGAAGTCCTAGAGGTGGGCGGGAATGGCTTCACCAGAAGAAGATTAAAGTTTTGGAATGGCCCAGCTAGAGCCCAGAGCTGAATCCGATTTGAAAATCTGTGGGGTGATCTGAAGAGGGCTGTGCACATGAAATGCCTTCGCAATCTGACAGATTTGGAGTGTTTTTGCAAAGAAGAGTGAGCAAATATTGCCAAGTCAAGATTTGCCATGCTGATAGACTCATAGCCAAAAAGACTGAGTGCTGGAATAAAATCAAAAGGTGCTTCAACAAAGTATTAGTTTAAGGGTGTGCACACTTATGCAACCATATTATTTTAGATTTTTATTTTTACTTCCCTCCACCTAAAGGATTTCCGTTTGTTGTTCAACTGAGTTGTACAGTTTCTAGGTTACATCAAAGGTGGTAAGTTCTGAAATGATTTATCTTTGTCTCATTGTTTTACATCACAGAAATCCAACCTGACATTTTAACAGAGGTGTGTAGACTTTTATATCCAGTGTGTGTGTTATCACAGTTTGTCTTTGAAAATGGATATACACTTTGTTTCATTTTCAAACAGTAATGTTTACACAGCAAATCAATATCTCTACCACTGTGTACTGCCTTTGTACACAAAAGCCCTCATTTGAGTCTTTTTTCATCTTTCTCTTTTGTAGATTTTTTTGTGTTGTTATTACCATAATGTACAACAAAGATCTGGATGCGGAAGACAACCCACTAAAAAATGATGTAAAATCTCTGGAAAACAATGATGCAAGTGGAGAAAAGGATGTACACATTAAACAGAAGAGTGGGCTTACACGCTTCTCTCAAGTTCGTACAGCTGCCTTTTTTGGGGCTTTATTTCTTTGCCTCGCAGCAGTGTTTGCTTTTTCATTTATCATTCCTTGCCCAGTGAGACCCTTTTCCCGGAGAACATGGAGTGCGCAATATGACAATGCTGGTAGGTTTATATATTATGGTCATATTTATATTGCAAGGTACATGATGCAAGTGAACACCTGACTGGTTTATATAGCTTACAGTATTTATAAAACCAAAACCCTCTTTTCCCAAATCCTATTGTAGGACAACTACTTGAGAGATGATTGGCTCCACCTTCAACAGGAAAGCAAACCAGAATAAGATTGAAAAGCCCTCATCATTTGTTTTGTGTTTCTGACCATCCAGGAGTACACGTCCTGTTTGTTTCCCCTTGCTCTGATAATTGTAGTTGTTAGGCCCCCTTAGGTGACTAGGCCCTTGTGTGCATGTGTTCCTGGTCAAGTTGCTTACTTGAGGGGTTTTTTGCATGAAGACGTGCTGGATTTTGTGTTTGACTGATGCAGGCAACCCCAGCAGCCTATTGCTTTTTTGACTTGTTCCTTCTGATGTGGTAGTGACGCTGCTAGTCATCAGTCACCCTGGAAGGTTCATTCCCATATTTGTTTGGCAGTAAAGCACCTATGAGCAGGTCCCCTCTATGGTAGGCCTGAGGAACACCAAGATGGTGCTGACTCCGTTCCAGGACCGGATGATGACACACTTCCCAGTGGGATGTGCACTTCCACCTGGCCACTTAAAAGCACGGGTGTCTGCACTCGGGTATTCTATTCTGGGTTTTCATTGCTGAAATAGGCTGACATCAGGGCAGCATTGGGGCATTGAATGCAGCAGAAGCAGATGACATCTTGCTGTGGGCCCTAGGCTGTGTGCAGGGCCCACCAGAGGCGCAAACATCTTGTTGTGGGTCATATATGCCTTGCCGTTTTTCTGTGTGCATCACAAGTGTTTTTTGAAACAAACACATCTCTTCCAGAATAGTAAGCTCCGTTAATTGCTTTCATCTGCACCTTGTCTAATCTCATCTAATTACCATATATCTTTCACCATCACTAGAATGCAAGTCCTAAGGATTGTGGGACTTGTAGTTTCTTCGAAGGAGGTGTCAGTCTTTAACCTACAGACAGAAGTTATTAAGTGTTGCATGGCAAGACCACTTACTGTTATCTCACATATATATTATTATTATAGCCAAATTTACCACCCTAACTCCTCCCACAGTTTTTACACTACATAGACAGTAATATACCGAAACGTGCGGATTGTTCCCGATTGGTGTGCTATTACTTTGTGGAACGTTTCGCCGAATGGTTCACAAAATATCAGCGTTTTTGTGGTGAAATTGGTCCCATAGGAATGAATGGCGGAATGTTCAAAACTAGAGAGGGAGCTGACAAAAGCTAGAGTGGGAGCTGAAAAATCAGGACATGATTTCTAAACTGCCATCACTCCCTCATTTTCAAGCCCACCTACACAAATCTTATATCAAAGCATTCAGCTGTCCCTGATGCCACTAACAATGTCCATGGCTAAGCCATAGTCCTGATAGTTTTCACAATATGATCATTTGTTTGCAACTCACGCCGCCCATTGACATTCATTGAAACTCCACTCTAGTCAAATTTGAAGGCCAATTTCTAAACTGCGACTGTGCCTTCCTTTTTAATATTTCAGAGACATACTATGCATCAGAATGTAGGTCTAGGTCTTGTGATTCTCACAATATAAAGCTCTTCACTGTAGGATTTATAATTGTTAAACTACAACCGTTTGAAGATGGCAACCGCCAGTGAAGTGAGCAAGTTGGAGCAGTTTGTTTTTAACCGCTCTTCTCTGCCCTTGCTGTTGAGTGAGTTGCCATAGGAACCCAGGTGTGTGAGCAGGCAGCAGAGTGACAAGCCACTCCACCCAGTTACTCCGCCCACTCCAGTTGTAGGCTACTGGTGGAGGCAAGAACACTTCACACAATTTCCCCAGAAATTGTAGCTTTTCTAGTTTGTTATACTGTGCAGCTAGGTCAGTCCTAGCAACTAATTACCAGTTTGTTAATATGTAAAGTTCATTTGGCCAGCTCCTCCTTCCGTCCTGAGCTGTGCTGCCCTCCGCTGTGCACTGAAAATGACAGCAGCAGAGGAGGAGGCTGGCGAAAGGGGGGGCAGAAGACTTTGCTGTGGGGGACGGGGGGACCAGAGGTCACTGCTATGGGGGAAAGGGGGGGCAGAGGACATTGCTGGTGGGGGAGGAGAATGGGGCCAGAGGTCACTGCTATGGAGAAAAGGGGGAGCGGAGGACACTACTGGGGGGAGGGGAGGTGATTTTCAGAGGACACTGCCATGGGCAGGTCCACCCCCATAGCAGTGTCCACTACCACTCTTCACATCACACTTAACACCCCCCCCCCCCCCCCCCCACAGTAATGTCCCCTGCTCCCCTTTCCCCCATAGCAGTGACCTCTGCCCCCCCCCCCCAGCATTGTCCTCTGCCCCCCTTTCCCCAATTGCAGTGACATCTAGAACTCCCACCCCCCCCCCCCCACCAGCAGTGTCCTCTGCCCCCCTTTCCCTCATAGCAGTGACTTCTGGCCCCTCTACCAGCAGTGTCCTCTCTCTTCCCCCCTCCCATGGACTGGTATTGTGAGAATCTGAATTCCCAGGAGGTGGCTGAGGATCAGGATTTTTTTTTTTAAATGGTGCTGAAGCCCGGTGATCTTGATCTTTCATGATGTTTTTTTTTTTCAATCTCCTAGATTGTAAGCTCCAAGGAGCAGGGCCCTCAAATCCCTCTTGTATGGAACTGTATTGTTACTGTATTGTCTCCCACTATAATGTAAAGCGCTGAGCAAACCGTTGGCGCTATATAAATCCTGTATTATAATAATAATATAATTATAATGTTTAGGTTGATCTCCACCTCTCAGAGGTTGCCTACACTTGGTCTGGAGGATTCTTGTGAAAAGAGGATGTTTGGAATGGGAGGTTACCACCCTTTCCCTTAGCCCCAAAGTGAATACCGGGAAACTATACACTAAAGTGTGGAATTTCGGTTTTATTGGTGAAAAAGAAATTGCATACATTCATATTTAATTCCTGCAGTTCTGGATTAACTACAGGAAAGAGTTAAAAGAAGTTTTGTCCAGTACCCTTAAGGTGCAGGTGGTGGCCTTTTTGGGATTTTTGGAAATTAGACTGAGAAGGATCTATTCAACTTCTAGTCTTATATAGTGGTCCCATCTAGGGCTCAGGGCCTCCTAGAGTACCATGGCCTGCTGAATTAAAGATACTATTTCAGAATTAATCAGTTGTGGTCAGTTTCTACCTGATAGAACTAAATCTTACTCCTCAAGATCGATTACTGCATCAGGAGCAAAGAGGGAAGGTGCTTTGTGGGATGCAATCTCTAACACTGTGGTATGATCCCCAAGCCATGCTTTCAGGAAGTGCTACCATTTTGAAATGTTGTCCCATCAGGATTTGTCCTTCAGAAGGAAGATGTTGCAAGCATTAGCCCCCTGCAGGGTATGTTTACGTGTTTATCCTCTCAAGTAGTTGTCCTGAAAGATGATTTGTGAAAACCATGGTTACACTTACCGTTAATGGTATTTCTAAGAATCTTCCAGGACAGCGTCCATATTCCCGCCCTGATGTTTTTGTTTTAAGTGATGGTTTTTGAAACTGCTGCATTTTTACCTAAGGGAATGGGCTTTTTAATCTCTATTTGGTTTGTTTTCTTGTTGAAGGCATAGACCATCATCTCGCAAGTAGCTGGCCTGGAATATTCTCGGAAATACTGTTACCGGTAAGTGTAACAATGGTTTTCTCAAATCATCTTCCAGGACAACTACTTGAGAGGATTTTGTTTTGTTTCAGAGTGATGAAACCTCTCACTAGTTTTTATTGCTGTCTGTGTCCCAACTGAGTTTACCCTATCTATTTTTCCTATAGGCGCTGCTAAGACAGTGACGTGAGATTCAAGTTGCCATCACCAAAGAGATTAAGGGAAAACCTTCCAACGGGGACACTGGTTTTAATGACAACTAAGGGGGGTTTTCCTTCACTTTGGAAAGATTTTCTCTTGTGTCTCTGGTACAAAACATGAAAAGGAAATCTCTGCAATGGGACTTGACAGGTTACATCCTTGCTGAACTTGACCGACATGGTCCAAAGTTTAAAGATGATTTGTCACTACAAAAATATACACTTTGTTAACCCCCCTCCTCTCCCCAGGGAATCCTGTTCCCTGAATGGCAGGCTGTAGCTCCAGACTCTGTAAACTATAAAGTCAGCAGCTGTGGAATGGAGAAGAGGTGCCCCCCCCCCCTTCAACTTCTGTTCTAAGCCTGCATATGTCCAAAATCATTTTGTTTTTGCTGCTGTTAGCCACCCTGCAATAGGAAGTCAGATATGTTCATTCTCTATGGTCCTACTGTATGTAGGGATGTAGCAACCTTCACTTTCTTGATTAGAAGATGGACTACAGGTTATAGACTATGGTGTGTGCAGTGTTCATAGAGCAGTGCGTGTGACCACAGCTAGTGTGCACTGCTCATTCTGCACAAGTGAAAGGGAGAAAGGTTTGGGAGCGCATGGAGAAAATTATTCCAGACAAAAAAAAAAAAACAGGGCCCATTAAATAATGTATATGGATTGTTTTTGCAAAATAATGATATAGCTTGGTGTCAATTTGCTATATTTCCGCTTACTATTCCTTGGCTGCATTTTTTAGACTGTTTACCTTTATTTTCACATAGTAATTCTGCAAATAACACACTTCTTGTCCTATGGTGGCTATATTCACTCACTGTATTGTATCTCTGGAGGAAAACTGTTTGTCACCCAGGCTAGACTCCAAAGATATCTTGCTCTCTATCTTGACTACATTGGTAGTTGAGGATTAGTAGTTTACAGAAGAATATATAATTAATTTGTGCTTTAAGTTCACCTCACCGTAAGTGACAAGGATACCGCGTTTCTGGAAAGATCGTAAAGTATTTCTGTACTTAATGAAAATGTCCTTTGCACTAAAAATGAATACTAGTGCAGCTGTTACATCCTGGGACTGGTGAGCCAAAATGTATTCGATATCTGTGCTTGGGTTTAGATATCCTTTAAGAAAAGGAAAAAAAATAAAGATTTGGATTCATATTGAAACTTTGGTACAGAAAAATGTATGTATGTCTTTACCAAAGTATGATGTTCTTTCTTTTTTGTTTTGATGCAGTTGGCTACATGTTCCTTGCTACTGAAGATGTGAATGGGGATAATGTGCAAGATGTTGTTTTTCTTTTTAAAACTGATAATTCCAGCAACTTGAATATATCCTGTGCAGATGGAGGTATATATTTTACATCTTGTTTGCATGTGAAACTTTTTGGTAACCTCTTTTCTAAATGTTGCAAAATTACTGAAAGGAGGAGAAGCATTATGGAATACCTTCTCAAATATAGGATGCAGGCATGACCCATTATGAATCAGCAATCTTTCAAATACAATAGAAAATCAGTATCCACAGCATTGCCCTTCAGTTTTTTTGCCTTGTACTTTTGCTCAGTGGTTTGTCAGAGTCTTTTATAAATTTTTCTACTAGATTATAAAATTATCATGTTACATTGTGCAGACATGTTAGATAAAATCATTATAGTCCAATTTCATCTTTTGGATACAAAATTAATAACAGTTGCTAGGCATCTTTATTATTCAAAAATTAAGCTCTGGTTGCAATGCTTCTTTAGTGATTTCCCTCGCAGGCCGACCACTCTACAACCAATCGCCATCCATCTTCTGGAAGGAATGTTGCCCGTCCTCTTCCAACCCATTTATTTCCTTTAAGTCAGTCATTCCCGCCACCTTGAGGGTACATTTTTACACCAGCTAGGGCTCACAGTTCTGGACAGTGAGGCACATGAGCAACACACTGTCCAGAAGTAAGGACCATTGACAAGAGAAGAAATATCTAGGACATCACTAGACTGATGAGCCACTACAAATGGCAAAACTAAAGGAAATTTTAAAAAAGAGGGGTTTCAGGGAGGGCTTTTACTGTATATAAAGATGACATTAAGAAAAGTCAATATTGAGGAAAAAATATAACCACCGCCATATAAAAAAAGTCATAAAAATGAGATCATTATTGTAAAAACACAAATTTGTATGTACCTTGAACTGTAAGGAACTGGTCTGATGCATTACTACCAGTATACGTGGTACTGTTTTTCTTTTGAAATGTCATACAATTCAGGCTAATTATCTTCACCTTGGTGTCTCCCTTAACTCAGCCCAGTTCTTCTTTCCTCACATAATCACCTTTCACATGGGACCATATCCATATTATTGACCTGTCTTACTCTGTGGGGCAACCAAAGTCTTAATACATACCCTTGTCATTTTTTGCCACACCTGCTTAAACATCCTCTTGTTCAGTTTCCACCAACAAAACTTACCTCTACTGGCTTTCTATTATAGCTGTTGGAAGATGTATCTATCCCTTCATCCACTCCTTATCTGACTTCAGTTACCTGCCAATGATAGTCAAGTTGTCATACTTCCAAACCCCAAAATCCTTAAAGTGTCATTAAACTGATATTGCAAACTAGACATGGATCACCATCAAATGCAGTCTAATAATAATCAGCAAACATGAAAATAAATGCCCCAAATCCCATTTTCTCTCTTCCATATACCGTGATCACCTGACATCCGTTATTTTTTCCCCACCACACTGATATTGCGGAGAAGCAAGCACAAATTCTCTGATGAAGCCCACATACATCACTCCTGTTTTCGTGTACCTGCAGGGTGCCAGCCGGCTAGCAGGAGGAAGGAGCCATGTCAATCACCCCTTCTAGAACTGCCCTGCAAGCAGATTCAGTGGTGACATGGGGCAGAGAGGGAGGACATGTAATCCAAAATCCTGGAGCTGCCCCTCAAGCTAACAAAGAGTTCTGTAAGGCAGCTTCCAGAGAAAGAATACAAGAAGTGAACTTTTTTTTTTTTTTCTGTAAACTTCTCGAGCACGCACACAGAGTGGCAACGCAGCAATCAGAGAATCGGCTTCTATTGCGTTGCCACTAACAATAAAGATGTCAGTGGAAACAACAGGATGTTTATGGATCTGGTAAACATGGATGAAGAACCTCTGCAGCAAAGTACAGAATAGTCTTTTAGAGAAAAATACACATAGAATATTTTTGGTTCTAGTTATTTTTTTTTCTTTCTTTTTTTTTTTAAACTAACTTGTCATACTTTCCTGCTCTGTGCAAGGGTTTTGCATAGATTAGCCCTGATCCTCTCCTTCTTGGGTCCCCCGCTGACGCTCTTGGCTCCTCACCCTTGACCAGTGCCCAAAATTGCAAAGTGCTTGCTATGGGGGCACTAGTGCGTGCTCGCTCCTGAGCTCCGCTCTAGAGCTGCAGCTCAGCCTGCCCCCTCTTTCCTCGTTGGCTCACTGGCTGCATTTGACAGCAGTGCAGTGTCTCAGCCAATGAGGAGAGAGAGACCTGGGACAGTCGAGGCTTCTGTGCAGCATTGCTGGATCAAGAGGGGGCTCAGGTGAGTTTTTTTGGGAGGAGGGGGGGGGGGGTTTGTAGCGGAAATGCACACAGAGGGTTTTTTCCCTTCATGCATAGAATACATGAAGGTAAATAACCTTCAGCATGTACAACCACTTTAACGACACTTTGAGCCTAATCTTAAACTACTTTTCTGCTTCTCCTCTGACCTATATATAGTTTTCCCACTCTTGCATAGCTTGCAGAATTGTCTTTGAAAATGTCTTTAGGAATTCTTAAACAGGTTATACTGCCACTAGCAGGCAGTTGGGATACTGGCAAACAAAAAATGTTATGCCAGTTCTGTTTAACCCTATCTCAAACCATAATGCCTCAGTTTTTTGCAAGTGTTGTTTTGAGGTTGGACACCTTTTTCTTCAGTTGCTGATAAAAAAATCTATCAATAGTTTGCTAGCTTTTTATTTTATTTACTTTATTTTTTCTTTAACCATTTGAATACAAGGTAATTTTACACCTTCCTGCCCAGGCCATTTTTCAGCGCTCTCATATTTTGAATGACAATTGCGCGGTCATACAACATTGTACCCAAACTAAAATTTTATCATTTTCTTCACACAACTAGAGCTTTCTTTTGGTGGTATTTAATCACCGCCGGGGTTTTTATTTTTTGCTAAATTATCAAAAAAAGACCGAAAATTTTGAAAAAAAACTCGTTTTTCTTTTTCTGTTATAAAAGTTTGCAAATAAATAATTCTTCTTCATAAATTTAGGCCAAGATGTATTCTGATACATTTCTTTGGTGAAAATAACCCAAATTAGGATGTATTTTTTAGTTTGTAGGAAAGTTATAGAGTTCAGAAACTATGATATAGATCTGAATATTGATCAGTCCTGAAGTACTGACGGCCAATCTAATTTCTTGAGGTCCAAGAATGTCAGAACAGTACAGATATCCCCCAAATGCCCCTTTTTGCAGAGTAGACAGTCTGATGTACTTCATAAGAGGAATGGCGAGTTTTTTGAAGTTTTTTTTTTTGTCATAATTTTTCAGAAAATGAAAAAAATGCAAACAATTTTTTTCACTATTTTTTTTTTTTACATACTGTCACCAGTGCAGTACAGCGTCTTCATATAACTGGCATGGCGGTGATCAGGGACACTGGTAACAGTATGAAAAAAAAATATATATTTTTTTTTTAATTTTTTTATTCCTTTTATTCTTTTTTTTTAAGATTTTTTTTTCATATTTCACTATGTCCAAAGTAGTACAATGTTACCATAGTGGTAGGTTATGGTAGTAACAAGAAACGCACAGCTAAATTAAAAAAAATGTTGTTTTCTTTTTTTTTGCTACTTTGGGCCAGTTTTCATTTGACAATAAAAAAAATCAGGAGATATTCATTACCATTTACCACCAAATGAAAGCCCAATTTGTCCTGAAAAAAAACAAGGTATAATTCACCTGGATGTACAAAGTAGTTGTAATGATATGTACGGTTTTACGAACACATGTCAAAATTGCAAGATTGTGCTTAGGCGTTAAGATTTGTATAACCTTTAGGCGTGAAGGGATTAAGGATGTTAAGTCTCAAACATGCACTCCTCCCTACAGAGGAGTCGTTTTTTCCCTCACAGTTGTCTTCAGTCCTTGACTCCTTTTATCCCTTTCCTTCTCCTGAGATTCTTACTGATCTACAAGCTTGACAGGGATCAGTCCCTATGATTCCCTTCCTTAGCAAGGACCTGACTCTTCTGTATCTTCCGAACTCTGTTCATAACTCTGTTCCTGGTGTTTTTTCCTGGCATCCGCGTTGCGGAACACTCATGAGACCTCTTCTGAAGAGAATCTGTTTTCTGTATTCTCAAAATTTGGGCAACGCTGAGGGTCCTATCATCTGCACACCTTGTCTAGATATGATTTGTGGCACTGTATTTCTAGAGTCAAGGTATTGCCTTCTGCATCTCCTCAACTGATCATGTCTACATTGAAGAGTAAGCGTTCAGTATGTTAGCGTCCCTCCTTCCCACCCTGAAGGAAGTATCCATCATTGAAAAGTATTGTACCCCCCTGGATAGTCAGCAGGCAGGAATCACTGTTACGCTTCTGCAGATTTCCCCTAAGAGGGATAGTGTAAGTCAAGAGACCCTCTTGGGACCTGATTACTGGGAGATTGGTCTCCTTTCTGTTACTGAGCTGTGGTTTTTTGAGGACTTCTCTACATCCCTTCCTATTTTCTATTAAATTAATATTTCTAGTACTAACACTAGGATTCCTGACCCTCACTCCTCAGCAGAGGATTTTGCTTTTTATGGGAATAGGTTAGATAATTGTTGGTTCGAATCCCAACCACGGCACCACCTGCCTGGAGTTTGCATGTTCTCCCTGTGCCTGAGTGGGTTTCCTCCGGATACTCCGGTTTCCTCCCACACTCCAAAGACCTGCTGGTAGGTGAATTGGCTCCTGTCTAAATTGGCCCCTAGTATGTGTTTGTATGAATGTGAGTTAGGGACCTTAGATTGTACACCCCTTGAGGGTTAGGGACTGATGTGAATGTACACTATATATGTAAAGCGCTGCGTAAATTGACGGCGCTATATAAGTACCTGAAATAGGCCGAACAGACAGAACCCAGAAGAAAGATCAGGTGAAGATGGAAGTGCCCAAGTGCTGACATCACAGCACTGGAGGGCTTGCTTTTGACATGTAAGTCTGTCATAATGTGCTAGTATGCTGTGCACATTATGGCTTAACCACTTCATGTCCGGACACTTTTACCCCCTTCCTGTCCAGGCTAATTTTCAGCTTTCAGCGCTATCACACTTTGACAATTGCACGGTCATGCAACACTGTACCCATATGAATTTTTTATCATTTTTTTGAGCCCGATAAAGCTTTATTTTGGTGATATTTATTCACCACTGGGATTTTTTTTTTTTTGCTATATACATGAAAGAAAAAAAAATTTGGAAAAAAGTGTTTTATAAAATTTTGTAAATAAATATTTCGTCATAAATCTTGGCCAAAATTAATTCAGTTATCTTTTTAGTAAAAAAAAAATAACCCAAATTAGTTTATAACCAAAAATTATAGGAGGTGGTTAAACAACCCTGGGGCCTTTTTTTTTTTTTAACCCAGTGCTTTAAAATGTGGTGGGGGGGACTGATGGGCATTATTACAATACAATTATTGTAGCTATGCTGGATTAATAAAATGTGTACAACCTTACTCAAATTCAGTAATGCGTTTTTCTCTTTACAGATTTTAAGTCTCCATGCTTCTTTTTATCTGCTTTGTCCGGGACAAATGGGAGCACTTTGTGGGTCAAACCAGTTAGTGATGACAATATTCAGTTAGTGCAATGTGGAATCCATAACCTTGGTGGTGCAGGACATTCTGGTTGTCTATTAATTGGAAGTTCAGAAGTCATATTAGCCGTTGATGCAAAATCGGGTAAGTCCCTTTTCAGTGTAAAAATATCTGTTTATCAGATTGGAGGATGGACTTGTACCTAATGGCAGATTTATACTTCCACTTGCCATATAAAAATATTTAAAGTAATTGTTTTAAAGAAGCCTACATAAGGCATACTTTGTTTCCTGCCTCTTGGGTATTTAAAGCTGAACTCCAGCCTTCTCTTCAGTCTTGTACAGTTGTATAGGCTCCTCTTCTATACTGAAATTGCCAACTCTTATTCCATTGCACAATGTGAGCTTCTCAAAGTGTACATTAGAAGCTGCAGCAAATAAGATAGCACTTGCATCATTTCCTGGTTGGGGGAAGTTCTGCATCATCTAGACTTTCCTCCCCAGCCTTACTGTCTCTGGTCCTCCCCTTTCATTATTTGGATATCAGTTCTTTTAATCAGGGGGGCTCAGCATCACATGTGGGAATTGCCTAGGGTAGTCTGCATGCAAATGCATCCTGCAAAGGAATGCCCACTGCTCCAGACTGATATCCACTCATCAAAGCATTTTGAGATTGGCATAATTCCTCCCAAGAAGCAAACCACTGCTTGCATTGGGGAATGATGGCCCTTGAGAGGAGTACTGAGGCAGGGCGCTGCAATGTTTTCAAGAAAATTTGTACACCCTGCTGGCCTCTCCTGCCAGACCTCATCTTTCTGCACTGCATAAAGAAGCACAGATACCCAGTGATGTCCCTGGGTATACAATAAGGTATGTAAGGTTTTATTTAAAACTGTCATTGGCATGTTGATGAGGAAGGGAGGGTTGGGGCAAGGTAGTCAAATATAAACAGATTCATCTTAAGCTGTATCCCATCTTTGAGTAGACTTGTGATCAGATGGTCCAGATATCAGCAGTAGCATATCTGTTAGTGGGACACCGATATTAGGAAGATGTCTTGCGATATCCCAGGCAAAAAGGGATATCTTGGTCCTCCAGGTTGGGGGCATTGGTACCAGAAAGAGAGAACCGTCCTCTTTTTACTTACAACTTATGTGATCAGATGGTCCAGATATCAGCAGTAGCATATCTGTTAGTGGGACACCCATATTGGGAAGATGTCTTGCAATGTCCTAGGCTAAAAGGGATATCTTGGTCTTTCAGGTTGGGGGCATTGGCACCAGAAAGAGAGAACCGTCCTCTTTTTACTTACACAAAGATGATATACAGTATATTGTGATACGTTATGTTAATCGGTACAAACAAGATGCTTTGGGGTCAATTCCCTAAGCTACATGAATTATTTTAACTACATTTGGTGTTTTTATATTAAAATAATTTTCCCTTTAATTTGTTCAGTTCTTATGCATGAATTTTATATAGTTATGCATTGCTCGATATGTTTGTCTAAAGTGTATCCAAAGCCAAAACTGTTTTATTTTTCATTTTGAATAAAATGTAGAAGGGATAGAACTTCTGTCTGTCTGAATTTTATTGCTGGGGAGACTCACCCTCTCCAATTTTTCTGGTGACCACTTTCAACAAGACTGAAAGTGAGGGGGAGAAACTGAGGGGAAATCTAAGGACGACACTTGTTCCACTGACAACTGTCTAAGGCTACATTCACACTGTGGTTAGGGCTGGTACGAATTGTAGCGGCCGTTTCTGCTACAGCTCTCAGTGGCTAAGAGACCCCAGAAGAGGAGGATCAGGGCTACTCTGAACAAAACCATTGCACAAAGCAGGTAAGTATAACACAATTGTTATTTTTATGGAAAAGTGGAAGGTTTACAATCATTCTAATTGATGGTGTGAATGTAGCCTAAGAAAATATTTCCTTTTTCTTCCTGTTGTGTCTCTGAGACAAAAAGTGAAAGAAGTTCTCCCTAATTGGATAGATTGTGGAAAAAAAGAAAAACTTGACAGGAGTTTTGCCTAGGGATGCACCGATATATCGGCCGCCAAAAATAGGGTTATCGGCATTTGGTCGATAGAAAAAAAAGGCACCGATAATGGCATGCTGCGTCCCATAGACTGCAGTGGAAAATAGCATCCCATTAACTTCAATGCAAAAACGCCCCCTAGTGACTTCAATGCAAAATCGCTACCTATAGACTTTAATATAAAATCACATCCCATAGACTTCAATGTAAAATCGCATCCAATAGACTTCAATGCAGAATCATGTCCTATTGAGTTCAATGCTAAAACTCCTCCGAGTGCCTTCAGTCCCATAGACTTCAATGCAAAATGCCCCATCGTGATTTCAATGCAAAAAACGCCCCGTAGTGACTTCGGTGTTAAGTCTGGAATTTCAGTGCACCACTAATTTTAATCATTCCCTACTGCTTTTAAAAACCAATACAAAAATACTTTAGAGATATTTTAAACATTGGAACCCCTTGTTTCTCCATGTGTATGAATCTTTATTTTATTTCATGAAATGTTATTTTATCTCTTCCTGGAATGGCTCTGTTCCCTGCTCTCCTCAATAGACACTTCCTAGGCCCTCATTATCCCCAGCCAGAAGGTAGTAACCTAAAAGTAGTAATAAGCTGTGCTGTAATATCTACTACAAAAAAATTTTATATAACATGCACACTGTAATTTCAGGTGATCTTCTAATACCATGTATAATTATTTATTTTGATAATATAGAATAAAATATGTAATTAAATTAACTATTAAATTATTTGTAAATTGTGAAGTGCTATAAAATGTTTGCATGAAACATCAGTGTGTCTCATGTATACAATCCTTGCTAAATTTACAGCTGTCATTTTGTGAAACGCTGAAAAGCTCTGATATGCGTGTTTATATTCCAGGAAATATTTTGTGGAGAAAGCCAACTGGAATTGCATTTAACTCAGTGGTTTTAAAGCCTTTGCTGAAAATCCCTGATATGGATGAGGATGGTATAGAAGATCTGATGATTATTTTAACCATCGAACAAGAAGTAAGATAAATTCCATAGCATAAACCCTACAGATGAACTCTGGGATAGGCAAATGTTGTCTATTTACAAGAGTCATGTATTTTTCCATGATTATTGGTGTGCTTTATGTGTTTCTTCTAGATCTGAAATTAGAACTTTGCCTCTCTGCAGGAGTTTCCTGTAATAAAGACCAGTTACTGCAGTCCTCTACTTGTGATTGGTCTTGTTTCCACCCCCACCCCACCTAGCTTTCTGCAGGCAGCCTCTGCTCTGTGCACAGGCTATCTACAGCTAAGTGATGATGTCACTGCTACTTTTGGGTGTGCAAAGGCATATGGTGCTCACAATGTAGATTTATTTTCTTTGTAGCTATTGAATATATAATGTATTTAAATGGAATTTTTGCACCTGGAGTCCAGCTTTATGTCTTGCTTGTATTGTTGAATGCCTGTGTTTTCTTCATTTATCTGTAAAATTTGAAAACAAAAATATAGCAGCAAAGAAAGCAGATTAATTTATTGGCTTATATAGTTTTATCCTGTATTATATAATTTACTACTGATGTTAACATGTATGGGTTGGAGTTTATGTACCTTACATTACCTATTTATGATTTTATTTATTTGGAGAAACTTTTTTAAAATTTTGCGCTCTCTCTCGTGTTCAAAAAAAGCCTTTTTTTTTTTTTACAGAGATCGATAACTCAAGGTGAAATTTACACTTAGAACTGAATGGCTTATCACACTGAGTTATACCCTACCTGATGGCTGAGTTGTGTTTTTGCAGGGAGAGAAAAAAGTAACCATGGTCCTGAAAATACCAAGATAGTGGTACTTAGTATGGAAACAATGTAAAATTTTTATAATAAAAAAAAATATGAAAATTGTTTTGGAGAAACCTACATAAAGCATACTTTGCTTCCTGCTTGGGTATTTAAACTGAACTCCAGCCTTACCTTCAGTCTTGCACAGTTGTACAGGCTCCTCTCCTGTACTAAAATTGCCTACGCTGATCTTACTGCACACTGTCAGTTTCTCAAAGTGTACATTAGAAGCTGCAATTAATGAGAAAAAGCTTGTCCCATTTCCTGGTTGGAGGAAGTCCTGCATTAGCTAGACATTTTCCTCCCCAGCCTTACTGTCTCTGGTCCCCCCCTTTCATTATTTGGATATCAACTTCTTATAATCATGGAGGCTCAGCTTCATTTGTGGTAATTGCCTAGGGTAGGCTGCATGCAATTGCATCCTGCAAAGGAATGCCCACTCCTCCAGACTGATATCCACTTATCAAGTCATTATGATATTGGCATAACTCCTCCTTATTCAGAAGGTGCAGCAAGTCAGATAGAGCCCATCTCATTTACTGGCTGGAGGACATCTAGCTCTTTCTGCTCTGACCTTATTGTCCCTGACCTGCCCCTTTTATATATTTGGATTTCAGCTTTTTCAATCATGGAGCCTCAGGATCACATTTAGACATAAACCTACCGCAGTCGGCTTGCAAATGCAGTTCGACTAGGAGCACCTACTCCTCCAGACTTACATCAACCCATCAAAGCCTTTTAATATTTGCATAACACCTCCCAAGAGCCAGCCCACTGCTGCCATCACAGCTGAAGACTCTTGATGTTTTTAGGAAGATATATACAGCACCCTGCCAGCCCCTCCCACTAGCCATGATCTTCCTGCATTGCATGGAGAAGCACAGACACTTGATGGTGTCACCGAGTCTAAAATAAGATGTTTCGTTAAAAAATTTAATGTTTTATTTAAAAACTTCATTACATGTTGAAGAAGGGGAAATGAAGGAACCAAAGAAGGCAAATGCAAGCAGGTTACATTTCAGACTCTGAAATGTAAAAATACTATACACAAGGAACACTTTCATAGCTTACAAAGTTATTGAGTTACAATGTATACAAAATGAATGGCAGGTTACAATAGGGGGCAGCACAACCTCCTTCTTGGATGTAAGCCCTTGTGCCAGGTTTATTTTTCTGTACTTTGGCATGCCCTACGCCATCTGTTTCTTATCTGACACTGATGAGGCTGCTCCTCAATATAAAAGCAAATCTAAGTTTACCTATACTTTAGAATCTGGTTGAATTTCCTTGTTACTTGCTCATCAGACTTGTGGATGGCTGTTATAACATGCAAACCAGAACCCATACCTATGTTTTCTAGACAACTTGTCTCAGCTGGTTCTTTAATCAGTTATGTGTATTGACCTTTTGCCAGAATTTTTTTCATACCCAGCAATTCTTGTTTATCTTAATTTACCTGTTGAAAATTGCTAACCATTCATTTATATATTGAACGTAATGGCAACAGTGATGAGGAAATGATGACAAAGGCATTGAGCAGTTGATGTTGCACATGTATAAAAAGTTGACGGACAGTAACACAGTGTGACTAGGACATTTATGCACCTGATGACTGATATATATATATATCCACTTTAAGACCAGGCCTTTTCTGACACTTTTTGCTAACATGTAAAAATTTGTGTATTTTGATAGAATATTACTTAGAACCCCCAAACATATTTTTATTTATATATATATATATATATTTTTTTTAAGCAGAGGCCATAGAGAATAAAATGGTGGGTGGGTGCACATTAAAATACCTAATTGTTTTTTTTACAGTTTCAAAGATGATATAACGCCATATAAATAGATACAAAACATGTCACGCTTTCAAACTGCACACGCCCATGCTATGGCAACATACATTTGGCGCTGTCTACATCCAGGGAAACTGGAAGTGATGAATGCGCATTGCTTACGGTTTTTTCTATACCATAGAGGTGATCAGAGCCGTTCGGGTCTCTGATTACCTCTATGGTCAGCTTACAGAAGCTCCAGCTGGTCACTTGGGTCTTCCAGTGGGATTGGAGAGACCTAGAGAGCTGCAAAATGTGGCTGGAGGGGGGTTGCCCCCTCCTGCTGCTTTTAAAAGCAATCCAGCAGATAATTAGCCACTAGGGTTGCTGTTACAAGAATGAGGTGTCAAGTGTGTGTGTGTGTGTGTGTGTGTGTGTACGTACACACACATTGTGCTCCTGAGCAGTAGATGGGTTAGATGTTTAGGAAGTGTTGATGGACAGCAGCCAGAGGAAAAGTGTGCTACTATAGGCAAGTACAAACAAGCAGTTGTTAGGCACATGATGACCAGCTCTGTAATAAAATATGAGTACCTGCAATCTACCTTTTTGAACTTTGCATGTACTATGAACAGCTGCAATAACCAATAACAGTGGGGCAGAGGGCCTAACAATAAGAAATGAGCATGTTGACTTGTGTTTGATCATATACAGTATTTATATAGCATAATTACATTGTAGGTGTGCTTTAACCAATCTTGGGCAGGCACAGTGGCTAAATGGTTAGCACTTCCACCTGGCAGTAGTAGGGCTGTTGGTTCGAATCCCAATCACGACACCACCTGCCTGGAGGTTTGCATGTTCTCCCTGTGCCTGCGTGGGTTTCCTCCGGGTACTCCGGTTTCCTCCCATACTCCAAAGACATGCTGGTAGGTTAATTGGATCCTGTCTAAATTGGCCCTAGTATGTGTATGGATGTAAGTTAGGGACCTTAGATTGTACACCCCTTGAGGGTTAGGGACTGATGTGACTGTACAATATATATATATCTAAAGCGCTGCGTAAATTGACGGCGCTATATAAGTAACTGAAATAAATAAATAAATCTTGACAAAAATATTTCCACAGTTTATCATGGCTATCTCTAAATAGATTGTAGTTAAAAAAAAAAAAAAAAGTAATAAACCATCTGCATTTTTTTAGTTTAACACCTTGAGTATGATAGCCCAAACATTGCCCAGTAAACTATTTGTGCAAATTCTTACTCCAGCACTTGCAGTTTACAACTTCCATTGCTACAGAAAGCTGTTAAAACTTTAGCTCTCCATAAATCTCTGGGTCCTGATGGTCTTCCTCATGCTTATTATAAAACCTTCCCTGATCTCTTGGTCCCACATATGGCTCTTTATTTCAATCACCTACGGGATGGGGTGTAGTTCCATGCGATGAGAATAGAGCATGTATTCGTGTCATTCCAAAGCCTAAAAAAAGATACCACTGCTGTTCCTAACTACCGCCCTATCTTTGATTAATTCGCCCTAAAGATTGTTACTAAGGTTTTGGCTTTGCGCCTCAATATGTTTTTAGCAAACTACATTCAGGATGACCAATCAGGGTTTATTCAAGGACATCAAACACTTGACCAGATCTTTCAAACATTAACATTGATAACTGCAGTAAAGTCTAATTGGGATAATTCCTTACCAAGGGAAATTATTGCTGCTATCTCAGATCTTCACAAAGCGTTTGATAGTTTGACCTGGGACTATTTATTTCAAACGTTGGGCACCTTTGGGTTTGGCTCCACCTTTATTTCCCTGTTATAAGCTTTATAGCTTTTAAGCTCAGGTTTCTATTTGTGGGTATAAATCAGCTCCTCTCCCCATCAGAGGGGGTACTAGGCCAGGTTGTCCACTCTCCCCCTTACTTTTTGTGCTGGCAATAGAACCACTTGCTAATGCTATTCGTTCCCATCCTGCCATTACAGGCATCCAATGTACCCGCCGGGACCTCAGATGTGCCCTGTTTGCTGACGATGTTCTCATGTATGTTTCCAACCCCCGGATGTCTTTGCCCAATTTGTTGACTTTACTTCATCAATTTTCTTTGGCTTTGAGACTCACGTTAAATTATTCTAAAACAACTTCTCTAAATATCACTTTATCCTCTTTGGAGGTTCAGAACCTTCGAGACAATTTTGATTGTCAGTGGGCTCCTCGCTCTGTTCCTTATCTGGGGATCCATCTTACACGCTCTATTGCGACATTATATCGTGCCAATTATCCCCCACTTTTTAAACGACTTAAGGAAAATCTGCGTAGTTGGACAGACTTCCCTTTATCTTGGTTCAGTAGAATCAACTCTGTCAAAATGACCTTTTTACCAAGATTACTCTACTTTGTTCGGATGTTACCAATTGCGATCCCCAGAGGAGAAATATTGCGCTTACAATCAGAAATCTCTCGATTTCGTGTGGGGTAATAAACGCCCCCGGATTAATAACGCGACTATATATTTCCAGATAAAACATGGTGGATTGGGACTTCCCAACCTCTTGGCCTATTTTCAAGTGGCCCAGATAATGCAGCTCTCTTACACAAGAGCCAAAGGTTTTACACCCCAATGGGTTAGTATCAAAGCCTTATCTCGTCATCCTTATGCTATTGGTTCTCTTATGTGGCTTCCCAATTGATTGCGTCCTCCCATTTTATGCCCTACATTATCTCATTCTTTAGCAGTATGGGATAGGTTGCACATCCGTAAATCCTTATTTTCCACCCATACCCTCTTGGCTCCAGTCTTTTGTGATCCCAAATATGTACCTGGTCTAGTGCAATCTTTATTTCAGTGGTGGAGCAATAAGGGCTTTCTACGTATTGGGGATTATTTGGATGGGGATCACCCATACTCTTCACAATATTTTCAAGATAAGCACCAATTACCTCCTAGTGAAATCTTTTGATATAATCAAATTGTGTCCTTCATCCAATCTAAACTTAAATTGACGGAACCCCTAACACTCACTTCTCTTGAAATTTCTTGTCGAGCTTCTGGTATGGTGAAAGGTTGCAACTCTATTATATATACTTCACTTATTGATCCAAAAACTTAGCTTCTTTATATGATTCGGTGGGAAAGGGACTTAAATATCTCCTTAGATCTAACTGATTGGCACGACACGGCTTACACTTTGTCCAAAATTTCTATTAATACTACAGTTATTGAGTCTAATTATAAAACGCTCCTACGTTGGTACATGTTCCCTGCAAGTCTTGCTAAAATATATCCTACCATGTTACCTTCCTGTTTTCAGCGCTGTGGGTGGGAGGACACAATGTGTCATACTTGGTGGCAATGTCTTGTGGTGACTAGATTCTGGATCCATTTATTCAATTTTCTTTATTCAATGATAGGAGTGAATGTCATTGGTCGCCAGAGGTGGCCCTTTTTCCAGAAATTGCCCTAGGGTATTCCCAAGAAATCGGTCAGATTGATTCTTTACATTCTCCTGGCTGCAAGAATTATGATAACCAAATACTGGAAGCAATCTGTGTCAAAAATAAACTCAATTGGATCATGATTAATGATAAGCTACCTTGTATTCTTAATAATAATGCTTCAAAATTCGACAGAACTTGGGATCCATGGATTCGATATCTCTCCATCCCCTAATGGATTCATGACTGATCCTTCTTTACTTTACTCTTCCTTCTATGCTTTGCTTCTTTACTATTGTTTCCTACATTTTTGACTCCGATATTTCATTGTGTTGTAATATATATTGGTATTTGACTACAGATGGATTGTGTCTAGAGTTTAATTCTCACCGTGAACAATATATCACTATATACCAGATCTTTGTTTCCGGTTGTTATCTATCTTGGTCTCTAGACTGCATTGGAGGGATTACTAGGTCTCATACCTATTCCTTTTATTTAATGAGTTCTTCTTTAAAATCAGCTAAAATGTTAGTTTCTAAAAAAAAAGTTTTATTACAGTAATAACCTCAGCTTTATTTAAAGCACAGCTAAACCCAAGAACAGAAATGTAATAGATTGCAGTTTACGACTGCATTAGTTTCCTTTTTCTAGCTTTTCTCCCTTTATTTTCAATTGGTGATCAAGCCAGTACCTCACTTTCTGTACTAGGGTGACAACTTGCTGTACTGTATCTATGAGGAAGAAGCATAGTGGCCTTAAAATAGGACTGCAGAACATCTCTCTAGTCTCTTCTCCATAGGATAAGGGGGAGGTGTTTAGTGGTCCATAGATATAGTTCGGAACAATTAATGCAGGTTCCTGCAGTTGAAAGTCAAATCCTGTGAGAAAGGAGTGGGGGGCATGGCTCAGCTACACTGTGCGGACACACACAACCTGGCTTGGGAGCATGCCCACCTAGATTGCCCCATAGCACAGAGGAGGAGCAGACATGCTCGGTCAGGAGACCCCAGAAGAGCTGTGACAGCGTGAGGAAAGTGCAGCCGATAAGCGATAACTGCATTTACCAGTGATCTGCTGTGTCATTGGACACAGCTGATCATGTGGTAAAAGGCCGCTGTGATTGACCTTTTACCACATCACGTGATCGGCTGTGTCCATAGGACACAGCGATCACGATGATCGCCGGGTGCGCGTGGAGGGCACGTTCTGGGGAGATGTCATATGACGCCCTCCCAGAACTGGACAACCAGGCAGTATCCGTCATTCGGCTATAGCGAGGTTGGCAAGAGGTTAATGTCACAAAAACAGACCAGAAATCGCAGCTGTGTAAAATCACTGCAGAATTCCTTCAGAAACGCACCGCAACTGCTGCTTGAAAACTCATAGAAATCGCACTGCATCAATGTGAACCAACAAAATGTGTGCTATGAAGACACATATAGCATATGTTGCTTCTGTACTAAGTGTCTTCCTGACTCTATTCTTTTTAAACTATATTATTTTTATTTTACTGCTATAAGTTTGAAGTACTGTGGTTAATAGATACAATATGTAACTATTGAACATTTTCTAATTTTCATTGCCTGCTTTTTAAGGATATTTGTAAAAGGAAAATATAAATATCAATTACCTGTAAGTGCAATTCAAATTTTAAGGATGTTCTGTGTTTACTTTTAGCCACATAGTGCCATATTCTCTGGAAAAAGTGGTGACCGTATTGGCCAAACTTGGAGAATTGATAGAGAAAAACCAAATGGTCTTTACACTCATATTACAAAGTCAAAGGCAGAGTATGTGTTGTTCTACACAGGTAAGGCATGCTCGTAAATACTTTACAGACTGTTTAATAAGATCATGAAGGGGCCCCCCCCCCCATGAATTCTTTATTGAGAAAGATCAACATGCAAGGCACAAACAAGCATGGTGACCTAAGTACAGTATGAGGTATAACAAGCATAACAGAGAGTACATGTATAATAGCATGGTTAAAAAATAAAGCACATTAACTCTTTCCACAAATGAGTCACATTTTGCAATATTTAGTCCAGTGATGGAAGCAGGTGTATTATGAAAACCTATTAGTATTGGTTACCTCCGCAAAGCAGGAGACATTTCACACCTGAGAGTCACGTTTTTCTGAGTAGTAGTGAAAGAAGGAGAAGATGGAATAAGAAGGAAAAGAGAAAAGGGGGGGGAATGGTGTAAGAAACAGTAGAGAAAGGTGGGGAAGCAGAGTGTAGAACTGTAAGAAGAGCACAAAACTGAGCAAGGGAGCACCGAAAATGCTCTCGAAAGCTATTTACACTCAAGAAGTTTTTCATATCTCATCTGTACGCATCTCCATGTAGCAGATTAGCATATTTAGCTGTGGATCTACAATGTAACCAGCAAACCCAAGTCTTGACGTAATGGGTAACTATCCTGAGTGATATGCATCAGTTCCTCCAATTCTGCAATTTTGTTAATGCAGGAAAACCATTCTGCAATCATAGGTGATTGTTTGTTTTTCTCCAGTGAACAGGGAAACAGTCTGGCCGCGTTCACCATATGCATCACTAGATATTTAAAATATTGACATTTGGACAAGTGTATGTTGCAGCAGGTACTGGGTGGGAGTGAAGACTTTTAAAATAAGTTAAGAGATTTGAAAGTGTGTGTTTTTGGGTAAGGTTTCTGGCATACTCTATAAAAATCTGACCAAGGCAGAGTGCATTCAAGAAGTGCCTGCCTTGGAAGTAAGCCCACAAAGGTACTGGATGACTAGATGAGCGAGAAGGTCGAAGTGGCCCCTTTTATAGAAATGACCTGCCAAGATGTTCGTTTTAGGCCAATATTCTTCCAGAAATTTTCCAGTTAGCACTGAGCGTCAGACCTATAACCAGATACGTTTTCAGAGAGAAGAGGTTGACAGTAGCCACATGGCATCCAGTGGGAATGTCAAGAAAAGTTGTTTCACTGATATCCAATCTTTCAAGGATTGGTGAAGGGTCCAGTCCACAATTTTTGACAAATGACAGGCCCAGTAATATTTTTAACTGTCCAGAAGGCCAATACTTCCCTTATGTTTTGGAAGAGTCATAAGAGCAAAGCTTAATCTATGAGTTCTCCCCTGCAATGAAAATGTAGTCCTCATTGTCTTCAGAGAAGGAAAAAAATGGCGAGCAAAGAAATAGGGGCGAGCAAAGAAATAGCATGTAAAGTAAATGAGGTAGAACATTAATTTTCAATATTGTGGCTCTCCTAAACCAGGAATATCATGCTTTATCCCAGTCTTTGAAATCTTGTTGGATTTGTACTAACAGGGCTGATAGTTGCAACTATAGACATCTGCCAGGGTAGATTGAAGTTGGATCCCCAGATAAGTGCTGCGAACAATAAGTCACCTCTTCTGCGGGCAGGGATATGTTAAAAGCTTATGATTTGGAGTAGTTCACCTTTAAATTTGAAGGAAAAAATTAGTCTTCAGCAATGGCTGCTAATTTATACTCTGCTCCTCACCAAGACACCCTGCACCACCAAATTGGCACATAGACTCCTGAGGAAGGATTTTAAGGCTATGACATAGTATGGGTGACAGAGGGCACCTCTGTCTCATTCCATTGTGATTCTGAAAGGCGTCTGATAGGTGGCCATTTACTGTCGCTTTGGCATGAGGGGAGGTATCCTTGAGAAGAACTTGTTTTATAAGCCTTAAAGAAGTGGATTAAATATTTAGCAAATATCACCATCCTCACAAATCAGCTGTTGTTTCTTTCCTAACTCCTTTTGTGTTTCCAGCACTACATCTTTCATATAGCTCCCAGTAACAGTCCATCTTGAGTTTGTTTAGAGGGGGTGGATACAGCTTCAGCAATCCACCACCTCGCTCTGTCACTCCTGCCCTGGAAGTTGTGGACCAGCTTCCTGCATGGGCACACATCCAAGCAGCAAACTATAGCAAGCAGGTCTGTCACATGGCTGTTTCCATAGTGTCACACAGAAAACAGGAAACAGAGGCCGTCTGGCAAGATGGTAAACGCTGTGCTGTCTAATTTACTGCTTGGACTGAAGTGTCATAGGCATGTCCAGATCTGGTGGTGGTGTTGAGGGCTTCTGCTTCCCCAAATTTCTGTTGCACCCCATCTTCCTTCTGTGGATGCTGTGGCTGCTCCTCTTATCCTGACACTGCACACATGGCACTTATCAAGCTCTTCCTCCCCACACAGCAGTTATTGAATTCTCCCCCAGTTGCTCTAAGAAACACAGTGTTGCATTTGATTTTCTTTGTCAGAAAATAATAGCTGACTGCAAATTTAAATGCAATTTTAAGTTTTTTAATAATATTTAATTGGGAAGTAACATTAAAATATGTATGTTATATAATTGTTTCAGGAAAAGGAAATGTGGAGCCTTTTAAAGTAGATCCACTATATTTCCACCTACACAAAAAATGTATACTGCAGAGCAGAGAATTTTATAAACAGAATTCTTTATCTTCATGTTTTTAAGTCAGCAGGGTTTTCATAACACCCTTCAGAAAAAAGTTTAGAATTTTATTCATGTCATGGTGTTAATGTAGGGCTGGACAATTCCCTGGCGCCATATTGCCATGGCAACCAGAAACTGTGTCCTGGCGCCTGGGCCCCCCCCAACCCACACTGCCCTGTTCTCTCCCACTCCACGTCCTCTGCCGGGTCCCCAGCATACCGGGACCCCCAGAGTCTCCCCCATCCCTCCCCATGCACAGTCCTATGTCCAGCACAGCCCTATGAAAGCAGGCCCCTTGAGGACACTGTAGCCCCCCCCCCTTCCCCCCAAAGCTCATGGAGTGGAGGACTTGACCGCCCCATACATATCACAAAGCCTGTGAATGCCGACTTCAGCTGCAGTGGCTCTCCCCACCAGAGTCACCGGAGCCAAGTCCCACTAAATGTGTGACAGCGGTCAGCCCCACCTCCAGCACGCTGCCGTCCCCCCTCCCCCCATCAACCACAACAACCAGGTGGACATCTGGAGGAGCCACTGCTGCACAGGTGAGAGCCCTCTCATTGTCTCCCACCTGTCCCTCTGCCCCCACCTATCCTGCTGCCCCCCACTGGTTGCCCCCCTCCTATGATGCTGCCTGCCACCTGTCTTGCTGCCCCCCTGGGATTCCCCCCCCCCCCCCCACACCTATCCTGCTTCCCCCCCACCTTTTCCACTGCCCCCCTCCCGTGATACTCCACCGGGTCTTGTTACCCACCACCTGTCTTTACTCCCCCCCTCCTATGACACTTCCCCCTCTGGTCCAGTTCCCCCTTCCTGTGACGCTCCCCCCCCTCCTGTGATGCTGCCCTCACCTGACAGGCTGCCCCACCAGCTGGCTCCTAACTTTTTTAGCTGGCTCCTAGATTCAAAGCAAATTTGTCAAGCCCTGGGTAAATGTATGCCTACAGTTTACTGTAGAATGCTTTCACTTTGTTTTGTATTCTTTCACAAGGAAACATACAAAATATGAACACTCTATATTGGGCCTGATAAACCTAAAAGTCCCATACTATTTGCTTATTTGAATATTATCTGCCTCCACTGAAGCCAACCATATACAGATTGAAATATGGCTGGTTCCTGTTGAACCTGCCGAATTTCAATTCATGTATGGGCAGGCTGGTTGTACTGAAGTTGATCGATTGATCGATTTCAGTACAACCGACCTGTCGGTTTTTTGTTTGATCACTGCCAGCGGCTATAGCCACAAGCAGTGATCATTGTATTCTGATGACTGGGAAACCTCCCACTGTCAGAATACAATGGCTCCGTGGGAGGGATTCCCCCATCAACACTGAACGTGTTCATGGGGGGAACAGCAATTTTCTTTCCTTCAACCCGTAGAGCAGTGTTTCTCAAGTAATGGGTCATGACCGGGGTGGACTGGGAATGCGGTGCAAGTGCCCCCCCGGCTGCTCTAATGTCCCAATAAAACTTCCAGTGTCCTGACAGCAGAGCTTAATAAAAACCTTTGGCCGCACTATTATAAATGTTAACAGGGCTGGGACTGCAACTACGGCTGGCTTTAATATTTGTATTATTGCGACCAGCCGGTCCCATTAAGGTGGTGCGCACGGTGCACTTACAAAGCAGTCCCATGGCCTCCACGCTCATTCCTCCTTCCTCCATGGCAGTGCTGGGAGCAAGTGACATAACTATGCTTCCTGCCAGCCATGCAGGAGGGAAGAAAAGCACCACTGCACACCATGGAATGACTCCGTTAGGTACTTTTTCCTAGGTTGTGGCAGGGTGATGGAGAGCGCATTTTGAAAGGAGTGAAAAAAAAAAACCAGGATGGTCATTTGGGGGGGATGAAAGTGTGCATGGAAGGGGAGATCTGAAGGAAGCCATGAAAGGGGGAGGTTTTGTGGAATAAATTATAATATTTTGGAAATTATTTTTGGGTCGCGATTTAATGACCAAGGACAAATATGGGTCCTGAGGTTCTATAGGGGGAGAATCGCTGCCTTAGAGTATCACCTTGGCTCTATAAAAATAAGTAAACATAGCGTTACCTTTGAATTTCCATTCTCATCTTTCTCATGTGTCTGTTATTTTATCCATTCCCTTTTGAAATCCCTTTAGGCTTGTAAATACTAATTATAAAATACAGAAAGGATTAACAAGATTTTTTTTATTTTCACAGATAACACTATTAAAGGATATTCTGTCAACGACCTATGTTCTACAACAGCAGGCCAACCAAGCAAACTTTCAGACTCCAAACATGACCCTGAATGGCAAGCACAGATGAAAGACTTTATACCCATCGTATCTGAGAGGTATTTTTTTTTAACCTGTATGGTGTTTTGAAGGTCAGACAATAAAGCACAACCGGGTAGTTTTATGATTGTGCAGAGAAAACCAAAACCAGCAGCTCTTATATAGACAAGAATTTCTGGCCTTGTGAAGTAAAGATGATTTCTGTTGCTAAATACTGTGAATAGAACATTTTGTACTGATGTAGGAAGATAAGAGTTGATGGGAATTCCACACATTGCTAGTATATTGAATGTCACAAACATAGGGGTTGATTTACTAAAGGCTAATATACTGTGCCCTACAATTGCAGTTGCTGCAGAACTTAGTAAATGTGGTAAAGCTTCACTTTGCAAAGAATACCCAATCACATGGAAGGAAAATAGAAAACAGCATTTTTTTTCTTGCACATGATTGGATGATAGAAATCAGCTGAGCTTCCCCTCTAGAGCAAATGCAGTACACAGTATATTTGCCTTTAGTAAATCAACCCCCCCCCCCAGTGTATTCTTTGTAATCATATATAAATAGTGTTGTAAACTTATGTAACACATAGTTTGTAAAGAATCCTTGTATACACACTACATTAACTTTCAGATAAAAACTAGCCATACGCTACAAGAATTTCATTTTCATTTTTCAAAACTTTTCATTTCAGTTCATTTGATTTTCAGATCATTAGTGGGGTCAAATTGAAGTTCGTTGTTGCCCTTAGTGATTAGAAAATTCAGAAGAGCAGGAAGGAAATTTTGTTTGAGAAAGCATAACTTTCCATTTATCAACATTAAACCTCATTTGCCACATAGTTGCCCAATTAACAGTGCATTGAGGTCGGCTTGTAAGTTGGAGACATCCTGTAAGGACGTTATTCCACTGCACAGCTTGGTGTCATCTGCAAAGACTGAAATGGGATTTTTAATCCCAGACCCTATATCATTTATAAATATATTAAAAAGTAAGGGTCCCAACACTGAACCTTGGGGTACACCACTGACAACCCTAGACCATTCAGAGTATGAATCATTAACCACTACTCTCTGAATACAATCTTTTCACTAGCTTTCTACCCATTTACATACGGATTTTTCCAAGCCTGTAGACTTTACCTTACACATTAGCCGTGTGTAGGGAACTGTGTCAAACGCTTTTGCAAAATCCAAGTATACCACGTCCACCGCCACCCCTCTGTCCAAGGTTTTGCTTACTTATAAAAAGAAATCAAATTTATTTGACAACTTCTGTCTTTCATGAATCCATGCTGTCTGTTACTTAACTTCCCTGAAGATATTCCTGAGTGTAGCTCTGGGTAAGGTTTCAGTACCACAAGCAGTAACCCCGAGCTACACTCGGGAATACCCTGCAGCGTTGCTCCGGGATCCCTTCTGCACTTACCTTGTCCTGCGCTCCCTCGATGTCCCCCCTGCAGCGTCCCTGCCGATGCCGGCATCTGTCTTCCGGGTTCCGTCCCCTGCAATGTCAGGACGTACGGGGGACAGAACTGGCTGGAAATTTAAAAATGTCAAAAAGTGACATTCACTAAATACACTAAAATCACATAGTAAAACATTACTGTATCAAAGCATTTCACATACATTTTGTCCCTAGTGCTTTGTCCTGTGCCCTGCCTGCATTTTTACTGTTCTTTCTGCCTGGAAACTGAGAAATGTCCATGGCATCCAAAAAGCGTCCCTTTAGGTCAAAAGCGGTTTTAGACCAGCTAGAGAACAGCGATAGTAAATTAGAACTACTTGCAGAATTGAGTGATAATGATTCGTGGGGAAATTTGTCATCGGACACTAAAAACGATTTTGCGACTTTGCTCATTGATGTGCGAACTTGGCGCTCTATTTCAAATTTCAGTGTTTTTGGTTTGATTATATTATCGAATTAAATGTATTATTATATTATTTTTTATGATTATTAATTAAATTATAATTTATGATTTCGTGTTTCAAATTTTATCCTATCCGGGATGTTTACTAGACTCTTGTTTGGACAGATTTCAGTGAGTTATTCCTAAAAATTACAGGCCTACAATAAAAGACATATTTCCATGCAAAAAAATGTACCGGTTTGAGCACAGAAATACTGACATAATCAGACCACTAGGGAGGCTACAATATTTTTTCTAGCTAGAACTCATCTATGTGGTCTTTTATTAAACTCTCCAGTATTTTTCCAATTCTAAACGTTAAACAGGTCTATAGTTACTTGGGAAAGACTTTGATCCCTTTTTAAATATAGGCACCACATTGGCCTTACACCAATCCAGTGGTACTATGCCAGTCATTAAAGAGTCCCTAAAAATTAGAAACAATGACTTTGAAATGACAGAGCTCAGTTCTTTTAGGACCCGAGGGTGTATGCCATCTGGTTCAGGTGCTTTATTCACCTTTATTCTGTCTAAATACTTCTGGATCATATCAATTTTGAGCCATTGTGGATCATCTGGAAATGTGTCAATACCATGCCCATTATGGACAAGAGCTCCCCCATGCTCCTTTGTATACACAGAGCTGAAGACGGTATTTAATAAATTTGCCTTCTCTTTGTCCCCAGTCACCCACTGCAGATTATTTTGTAAAGGGCCTACATGCTCAGACCGGACCTTTTTACTATTATTACATTTAAAAATTGTTTTGGGGTTTGTTCTACTTTCTGTTGCAATTTGTCATTCATTTTGAATTTTTGTGTCCTGTTCTGTTGTATTTTTTGTAAAATTCAAATGAATATAGTGTTCCTTAATTTTTATATTAAAAAAAAAAACTCTTTTCATATTGTGTCCTTGCCACTCTGCATGAGCTGAAAAGACAGAGAAAACCATGTTGACCTTTTCTTCTGTAAACTGCGAACTCTTGTCAACAACCATGTAATGTACTGTAGATGATCAAAGGCAGACATGTTTGAAATCCAATAAAAGCCAGCGCACCAAGTTAAAGATACAGATGGAGAGTTTACTAAAGTCTGATACTGGCAGCACAGACTCTGCTTGTCACTGTGATAAAGAAGTCTGCCAAGTCCTTGACATTCTTTTTTCTGCTGATATGGCACTTTGGTAAACTCCTCATGTGGATTTGTAGCTAAAGGCAAAACTGTTTTTTTTTTTCATTTTGCTTAGAGTTATGCGTTACCATTGAAAGTAAAAGAAAATAAATTTTGTGTTGACATTAAAATACTAATAGAGCAGGAATCTACCAATGGGGACACTAGGATATCCTCTCACTTCCTGTTGTGGCTATGAGACAGGAAGTGAAGAGAAATCTTACCAAAGATGGCAAAAAAAAAAAACAGATGGGGGTTGTAACCCTCTCTTACTATATTCAAAATGAAAAAGAAAATGTTTGCCTTCAAACACACTTTAATTTGGCTTGCTGTTTTTTTTTCTTATTGGATTTACATAGTACCATATTTAACCATGCACCCCCATTCCCCTTATACAGGGTTGTTCTATTTCTCTCTCTTTTTTTGTTCAGTATGTTTTTGATGTATTTTTCTGTTTCAACAGCATCCCCACCGCCCTATAGCAGAAATACTGCTACAGGGCAGCACAAGTGCACAAAATCACATATATACAGTACGTGAATTTGCATTTCTGGGTAGGGGGCGTGTGTGCCCTACCCGCGCCACCATTCATGGCCACAGCTGTCAATCACCGGGTCCCAGCCTGTAATTACTCGCCAACACCTGGTGATTTCCGACGATCATCGACGGGAGGAGGACTGTTTTGTTTACTAACAGTCCTCCTCCCTGTCAGCTCGGGCACACTGCTGTGGATGGTTGTACACAGCACAGCCATCCAGAGCAGTGTGATTACAGTGAATCACACACACCACCCCCTAGTAAAACATTCCCTGCACACAGTTAACCCTTTGATCGCCCCTCATGTTAACCCCTTCCTGCCCAGTGCCATTAGTACAGTGTCAATTTTTTATTTTTTTTATTTAGCACTGATCACTGTATTGGTGTCACTGGGGATGTCAGTGACACCAAGTCAGTTCCCCCCAGTGTCAGAATGTCTGCCGCAGTCCCGCTATAAGTCGCTGATCGCCGCCATTACTAGTAAAAATAAACATTTAAAAAAAAATCCCAGTATATATATACCACCATTTGTAAACGCTATAACTTTCACGTAAACCAATTAATTTACACGCATTGGGATTTTTAGCAAAGACATGTCACAGAATACATTTTGGCCTAAATTTATGATGAAATTTGAGTTTTAAAATTTTTTTTACTGGACAAGTATAAGAACAAAAAAGTAAAAAAAAAAAAATTTTTCCTCAAAATTGTCAGTCTTCTTTTTTTTATTTTTTATAGTGCAAAAAAATTAAAACCGCACAGGCGATCAAAAACCACTGAAAGAGAGCTCAATTTGTGGGACAAAATGGACAGAAATTTCATTTGGGTACAGCGTTCCATGACCGCACAATTGTCAGTTAAAGTAACGCAGTGCTGTAATGCAAATAATGGCCTGGTCAGGAAGGGGGGTAAATCCTGAGGCGGGCAAGTGGTTAAGTTCAGCAAGGGTGACAGCCATGTCTCTTTGCATAGATACAGCAAAGGCAGACACAGATTTTTCACGGATGTACCAAGAGCTCCCTCTAGCGGCTAATCCACAAATTACATTAAAAACATATGAAGGAGTAAGTATGTTAAAATACTTTCTCTTGAGGTCATGTTTTTTAATCTTGGTGAATACAAAGAAATAATGACTTTATATGAAATGTCATCATGTAGAAGGAACAATGGTGTGAAGTGTTGCATCTACCCCAAAGCCTAAAGAATCTATACTTCACACAAGATGCTGCCATATTATTTTATTCTTTTACCTCTAAACTTTGGGGTTTAAAGTCATAGTTTAGATTTTATTTAATTGGACAACAGAACTTGTTTCCAAAATCTCTTATCTATCGTTGGCTTTGCATACTGTGATTTAAGTCGCTTTCAGCTAGCTTTTGCTCTCAAAATGATGCAACCCATTACCTACAGTTTCTGTTGGAACAAATACACTCACATTGGTTAATGGTAAGTTTCCTTGACCCATTTTGCACATGGAAGTTAATTGGCATGTGACCAGAGTTGATGTTGTGTTACAAATTAAGAACATTGATATTTGTGTAAACAACACTGTACAATGGAGCACTGATGTGTAAGCAAAACACCTTGATAGGTTCCAATGTTAGATGTCATTGTTGGCTCTGGTAGTGTCTTCACCTGATCTGTTAAAGCTTATCTCCAGACAAACAACTAAGTACATAAAGGAAATACATATAAGGGAGCTGGCTTACATGCTGAAGGATTTGTAATTTTGTACATCTATTTCTGAGATTTACACAGCCCTCTTTCCCTTTAATGTTTTTCTTTCCTCTTTATGTTACTTCCCTTACAGGATAAGTTCACCTTTTAGTAAAAAATAATAAATGCGCATTTTTTTTTCAGGTAAAAAAAATGTGCATTTATTGTTTTTGTTTGCAGGAGCCTGTAAAGCATTGCACCAGCTATCAGCAGATTGCTGGTGCCATGCAGGTCTCCTGCAGATCTGCCAGTATATCTGCTTGCCTGTACGGGATGTGCGAGCAAGCAGATACAGTGCATTGAAAAAGTATTCATATCCCTTGAAATTTTCCACATTTTTTCATGTTACAACCAAAAACACAAATATATTTTATTGGGATTTTATGTGAAAGACCAACACAAAGTGGCACATAATTGTGAAGTAGAAGGAAAATGATTTTCAAACTTTTTTACTAATCTGTGAAAAGCGTAGCGTGCATTTGTATTCAGCCCCCCTGAGTCAGTACTTTTTAGGACCAGCTTTCATCTTTTTGGGGATGTCTCTTTGCTGAGAGTGACATTTTTGCTCATTCTTCTTTGCAAAATAGCTTAAGCTCTGTCAGATTGGATGGAGAGTGTCTTTGAAGAGCAATAAACGAGTCTTGCCACAGATTCTCAATTGAATTTAGGTCTGGACTTTGACTGGGCCATTCTAACACATGAATATTCCTTGATCTAAACCATTCCATTGTAGCTCTGGCTGTATGTTTAGGGTCCTTGTCCTGCTGGAAGGTGAACCTCGACCCCAATCTCAAGTCTTTTCAGACTCTTAACAGGTTTTCTTCTAAGATTGTCTTGTATTTGTCTCTATCCCTCTTCCCATCAACTCTGACCAGCTTCCCTGTCCCTACTGAAGAAAAGCATCCTCACAACATGGTGCTGCCACCACCATGTTTCACGGTGGGGATGGTGTGTTCAAGGCATTGTGCAGTGTTAGTTTTCCGCCACACATGACGTTTTGCTTTTAGGCCAGAAAGTTCAATTTTGGTCTTATCTGACCAGAGCACCTTCTTCCACATGTTTGCTGTGTCCCCCAGATGGCTTCTCGCAAACTGCAAACGGGATTTCTTAAAGGCTTTGTTTCAACAATGGCTTTCTTCTTGCCACTTTTCCATAAAGGCCAGATTTGTAGAGTGCATGACTAATAGTTGTCTTGTGGACAGATTCTCCCACCTGAGCTGTGGATCTCTGCAGCTCCTCCAGAGGTACCATGGGCCTCTTGGCTGCTTTTCTGATTAATGCTCACCTTGCCTGGCCTGTCAGTTTAGGTGGATGGCCATGTATTGGTAAGTTTTCAGCTGTGCCACACTCTTTCCTTTTTCGGATGATGGATTTTATTTCAAATTTTCTTTTAAATTTGACAGCTGGTAAGGGGGAAAAAGATCCCCCTCAAGCTGGCAAAAGGGGGAGTGGAGGCCGGTCTGATCATAACATTTCACACCCTGAATATGGGTGTAACATGTTATGAAAGGTAAACTTATCCTTTAATACTGTGCAATGTTCCTAAGGCACATAAGAGAGACGTTTGTCCCCCAAACCTGAATCGCATTGTTTTCTCCCATATTTGGGTTGTTGAAAAGCGTTTAGATTTTAGAGTTCTGTAAGAGCATCTTATTAGCCTAGCAGAATTTCTTGTCCCTGGCAGTGACATCTCCTTTTGATCATTGCTAGGCCATGTATTATTGAGCCCAAGCAACCTTAATTTTCAACTGGAGGTGCCATTGTGGGCAATAACTTGACTCGTTCTCAGTTGTACTAAGCATTCTGTGTGTAGCCGGCTATGTTTTTGAAAGCATATGTGAACATATTTCTTTATTGTAAGTGCCTTTTGAATGTGGAGGGAATGCTGTTTTTGCACTTTGTGTACTGTATTAAATCAGATCTTAATAAAAAAACTGTTGAAAAGAAATTTACATAGCCCTGTTGCATAGCCATGCAGATGACACCACTTTCTTAACATTTCGCATAAGAAGTTTTTTTTTTTCCCTTCATTCAACACAGCAGACTGAAAGAGAGAAGAAAAGAACTGAGAGGTCGCCGTAGTAATAATGCGATGTTTGTGCAGTGATCTCCCCTGCTGAGCTACTGTGTTTTGACTGGGGGACTGCCACCCGACCAGAACACTTTGGGGTGGTTTTCTTGCATGCCTGTTAGACAGAAGCTGGACAGGCTGCTGTTAACACAGGCTCAATGTCAGGCAGTTTCCGACCGATATTCGACCCGTTTGTACCAGCCTTTAGACGGGATACAGCCTGATGTCTGGACAATGAAAGAGTAGCAGCAAACTGTTAAGATCACCTGTCTGCCTACTGTGCTGTCAACATGTGCTTTGTCTAATGTCCCGTACACATGATGAGAAAATCAGACGAAAAATACCGCTTTCTAAGCGATCGTCCGATAATCTGATCATTAGTACATTTCATGCGACAATATCTGAAAAGACAAACACAAACATTTTTCTCGTACGATACCAGGACAAACGATGGTGCATGCTAGGAAACGAAAGAATACATTACACTGCTTTCGAAGTTGTATTCTGTCATATGAGAATTTTCACAACTTTAGTAACCTCTTCATTTTCGATATGAGAGTAGCATACCCCCACAAAAAAAAAAAAACCCACGATCATTCATCTGATATTCTCATCTTGTGTATAGGGCTTAACATTTGCATGCAAATCAACTGATTGACTTCCAGTCTGTGTGTTGCACTATAGGGTTTGACAAGATGCTTATACCGAGTTCAGTTCAGGTACATTCACTAGTTGCATTCTTAACAGAAATATTTATTAATGTATAATTTGCATTCATGTTTGTATTTCATATGTGGAGTACAGCTTTATAGATACTGTATGAGTCAATTAGGTTCAGGATATTACAAAAAGATAACACTAGTAGAATAGCTGAAGGGGTGCTCTAACATTTGCAAATGATGCATATGAATTTTTTCCATTGTTTGTTTTTTTTTTTTTTCCTATGTCTTTTTTCTTTTTTTTTGTATTTTATTAAAGTTACTTTAGTATGTTTATTCAAAGTGGCTTTAATTTATTTGCACATGTTTTTATGATTTCAGCTCAGGTAGAATTCTCTACTTGTTAAATGTTCCTGGGAGTTATTACAACAACATTTTGGTTGTGAAATCAGAAGTTTCAGAACTGCTTGATGGACAAAAGTTTCGATCTTTGTGGTCTGTGAACACAACAGATATTTTAAGGTAATTAAACAAGGACTTAAAATAGAACTATAGGCAAAAACTTTATTTTTTTTCATTTTGGATAACGTAAGGGAGGCTTATAACGCTTGTCAGATTTTTTATTTTGCCATTGAGTTACATTTCAGAGATTTCCCTTCACTTCCTGTTCCATAACCAAACAGGAAGTGAGAGGAAATCCCTGAAAATTAAGTGAATCCCTTGGGGACCCCCAGGTCACCAGAACTAGTGTCCCCATTGGAAGATTTCTCCTCTGTTACTTTTCCGGGACAACCCAAATTTTTGGGTTTTTCTTTACTTTCACTTTCATTGGTAATGGCAAACAGGACAAATGGAGAGAATGAATCTCTCCCGAATGCGGGCACAGACAGCAATAAAAACCAACAGGGAAAGCCCTTTCCACTCTTATCCAAAACTAAAAGCTGTACTTTAACTTTTTTGCTTTTTATTGCCATACTTGAATATCCGTATGTATATTATATTGTATATATCTGTATGTATAGTTAACAACATCATCATGAGACAACATATGGGACCTATATTGAAATCCACAGAATTACATTGTTTATCTTAGAGTTCTAATTCACTGTGTGCTTATGAGTTTTATCAGACCATAGTGTTTCACAAATATTGTACATACAGTATCCCACCCCGCACATTTTTGTAAATATTTTATTATCTTTTCATGTGACAACACTGAAGAAATTACACTTTGCTACAATGTAAAGTAGTGAGTGTACAGCTTGTATAACAGTGTAACTTTTCTGTCCCGTCAAAATAACTCAACACACAGCCATTAATATCTAAACCGCTGGCAATAAAATTGAGTACACCCCTAAGTGAAAAAGTCCAAACTGGGCACAATTAGCCATTTTCCCTCCCCAGTGTCATGTGACTTGTTAGTGTTACAAGGTCTCAGGTGTGAATGGGGAGCAGGTGTGTTAAATTTGGTGTTATCGCTCTCACGCTCTCATACTGGTCACTGGAAGCTCAACATGGCACCTCATGGCAAATAACTCTCTGAGGATCTGAAAAAAAGAATTGTCGCTCTACATAAAGATGCCCTAGGCTATAAGAAGATTGCCAAGACCCTGAAACTGAGCTGCAGCATGGTAGCCAAGACCATACAGCGGTTTAACAGGAGAGGTTCCACTCAGAACAGGCTTCACCATTATCAACCAAAGAAGTTCAGTGCACCTGCTCAGCATCATATCCAGAGGTTGTCTTTGGGAAATAGACGTATGAGTGCTGCCAGCATTGCTGCAAAGATAGTAGGGGTGGGGGGTCAGCCTGTCAGTGCTCAGACCATACGCCGCACACTGCATCAAATTGGTCTGCATGACTGTCGTCCCAGAAGGAAGCCTCTTCTAAATATGAGGCACAAGAAAGCCCAAAAACAGTTTGCTGAAGACAAGCAGACTAAGGACATAGATTACTCGAACCATGTCCTGTGGTCTGATGAGACAAAGATAAACTTATTTGGTTCAGATGGTGTCAAGCGTGTGTGGCGGCAACCAGGTGAGTAGTACAAAGACAAGTGTGTCTTGCCTACCGTCAAGCATGGTGGTGTGAGTGTCATGGTCTGGGGCTGCATGAGTGCTGCCGGCACTGGGGAGCTACAGTTCATTGAGGGAACCATGAATGCCAACATGTACTGTGACATACTGAAGCAGAGCATGATCCCCTCCCTTCAGAGACTTGGCCGCAGGGCAGTATTCCAACATAACGACCCCAAACACACCTCCAAGACTACCACTGCCTTGCTAAAGAAGCTGAGGGTAAAGGTGATGGACTGGCCAAGTATTTTTCCCAGACCTAAACCCTATTGAGCATCTGTGGGGCATCCTCAAATGGAAGGTGGAGGAGCTCAAGGTCTCTAACATCCACCAGCTCCGTGATGCCGTCATGGAGAAGTGGAAGAGGACTCCAGTGGCAACCTGTGAAGCTCTGGTGAACCCCATGCCCAAGAGGGTTAAGGCAGTGCTGGAAAATAATGGTGGCCACACAAAATATTGACACTTTGGGCCCAATTTGTACATTTTCACTTAGAGGTGTACTCACTTTTGTTGTCAGCAGTTTAAACATTAATGGCTGCGTCTTGAGTTACTTTGAGGGGACAGAAAATTTACACTGTTATACAAGCTGTACACTCACTGCTTTACATTGTAGAAAAGTGCCATTTCTTCAGTGTTGCCACATGAAAAGATATAATAAAATGTTTACAAAAATGTGAGGGGTGTACTCACTTCTGTGAGATACTGTATATAATTCTATATATTGCTCTTACATAGGTGAATTTGTGTTGGCAACCCTGCTCTTTATCATCTACTAAGAAACAACAGCTATTTTGATGTTCTATCAACAGATGCTTTATTAACTTACTGTGGCTTTTAAAGCTGTATTATAGTCACATGGCTTTGAAAATGTGAAATGGACACCATCCTTTTGCCTTTCCAGTGAGGCTTCCTGGTATGAGGGAGCATGTGACCATAACTGTGCTGTGGCCTAAGCTGTCAATCACCAGGCCTGAACACTGTCACTAAGGGGGACCAATGATGTCATCTTCTTGCCTATGTTTTAGCACTAGAGCCTAAACAGGCAGGGATACTGAAAATAGGAAGGCAGCAAGGCTCAGTAAGTATAAAAGTATGGCAGTAAGGCCTCGTTCACATGGGCATATTTAAAGGCAAATTTGTCTTTATTAGATTTTGTATCATATTAAACAATATATAGCAAGAAAGTAATAAGAACATCGACAATGGAATGGGCAAAAAAACAACAACATAGGTATGAATATGATCCATGGGGATGAAGGAAGATGAATCCAAACATAGATACAAGGGGGGCATCCCCAGACAGGCGGTATTCAACAATGAGATAATTCCATAAAACCAAGAGAATACACCCAGACAGAGAATGAGTGAAGAAAAAAAAAAGGGGGGGGGGGACACCAGATGTAAAGATATTGAAGGAAAAGAGGAAAGAAAAGGAAGAGGGTTGGCAGACAGGCACGGCAACAAGTGGAGACAAGGTGCTCATCCATCAGTATCCCATCGGAATGATCCCACCGGCCGCACCCCAATACGGACTGCAGGGCCACACCAACGAACATGCTAGAATGAAAAAGACTCGGGGGAGTAGGGCTCAACTCCGTTAAGGCACAACATGGGAACACAAATCTCGGAGAGACGAAGTGGAGGGGAAATGGAGCCAGACCGACCACAGCAACTTATGTTTATCGTAGGTATCATTGGCAAATGCCAACATTTTTTCCATACTCATGGTATCATTAAGTACAGAGACCCACAGTGGAAGAGGCAGGGGAGTAGTCGTCTTCCAAAAGAGGTATCAATTGGCGGGCCGCGGATAGAAAGAAGCACAGCAAATTATTCTTCTGCGCAGCCAGCGAGCCCGGTAATATGGAGAGGAGAGCATTTTCTGGTGAAGGGGCCAAGGACTCACTATAGATGTTGTCATATATAGCAAAGACCTGTCGCCAGAAGGGTTGTATTAGGTCAAAATCCCACCAGATATGGAGCTGTGTACCAACAGCTTTAGTACAGCGCCAGCATAGATTAGATGTAGAAGGAAATATTTTGTGTAGGAGAAGGGGTCCCTGTACCATGGAGAAAGGAGCTTAAAGTTCTTTTCTTGTGAATAACAAGAAATAGACGATTTATGAGTGAAGTGGAACGATGTGGACCAGTCTGCAGCCGAGATGTCTTTACCTAGATCTCGAGCCCACGCCTTGGTGTAGGAAGGGAGATCAAAATGAAGAGCATTGTGCAATACTTTATATAGGGAGGCTAGGACATGTCTAGGCAGATTAGAGAGGGAGCACAGCTGCTCAAACTCAGTAAGTGGACGATGAGTGTCGGAGGAAGAGTGTAGGTGTTTGCAAAATGCGGAAAAATGTAAAGTGGTCAACCAACCCCCAGGCCCACCCAGAAGGAGCCGAAGACCCGATTGAGGGCAAATAAAGTCTTGAGCTACGGGCCATAAGGTGCGCGTAAAGGGACCAATGACAGAAGAGCCCCACCCCTGAGGAAGAGCAGGGTTGTCAAATAGGGGTGATAAGGGAGAGGGATCAGACGATAAGAGGGCAACAATGCCCCGTTGATACCACAATCGCAGTACAGCCACAGTCAATGGGGATAGGCAGAGAAAACACTGGTGGTCCCAACTATAACCCCACGGCAAAGCCCGTAGGTCAACCGGAGTCAAATCTTGTTCAATCATACAAGAGGCTTTATGGAAGGGCCTGGGAAACCAGTCAAGCATCCGGGCTAGCAATGTGGCTCTATAATATAGTTCAAAGTCTGGTAAACCCACTGCGCCTTTGAATTTCGGGTACGTAAGTACCCTATATTTTAACCATGAGAAACCTTGGTTCCAAATAAATCTAATTGAAAGGGAACGTAGGGAAAGGAAGAAACTCTTAGGCACAGTAATCGACACAGTCTGGAAAACGTATAGTAACTTTGGTAAGGTATCCATTTAAAAGGGTGTTTATGCGGCCGAACCAGGGCTAAGCCAAAGCACCCCAGGACGCCAGATCTTTTCGGATACGAGAAAGCAAGGGTAAGTAATTAAGGGAATACAGAGCAGTAAGGTCAGCAGAAATCATAATCCCTAGATACCTAATAGCCTTTGGGCGCCATTGAAAAGAGAAATTGGAGAGCAAGTTCGCCAACACATGGGCAGGTAACGATACATTCAAGACCTCCGTTTTAGAGATATGAAGTTTGAAGTTACCGAAGAGACCGAATCTGGGGAATTCATGAAAAAGACTGGGAAGTGAAACAAGTGGTTGTTGGATGTATACTAAAAGGTCATCTGCGTATAAAGACAGTTTGTGATGCGCAGAGGGAGTGCAGATGCCCAAAATTGAGTCATTCGCTCGTATGGCTCTCGCAAGATGTTCCATTTCCAAAACAAAAAGAAGAGGCGAGAGTGGGCAACCCTGTCTAGTCCCATTCAAAATGGGGAAGGGTGAAGAGACCGTACCATTCACCAGGACAGACGCTGAGGGGCGAGAATAGAGGGCCATAATCCAAGCGAGGAACCGCGAGCCCAAACCTATCTGTTCTAAGGTAAGATGTAGAAAACGCCAATCAATGCGATCGAACGCCTTCTCAGCGTCAAATGAAAGGAGGCAAGCCTTTGAGCCATGTTGTTTGATATAAGAGATAAGATGGATAGTTTTAGAAGTATTATCACTAGCTTCACGACCTGGGACAAAACCAACCTGATCACAATGGACCAAGGTTGGTAAAAAAGGGGAGAGGCGGTTCGCCAAAAGCTTAGCAAAAAGCTTACCATCTAGATTAAGTAGAGAGATTGGGCGGTAGCTACCGCAAATAGAAGGGTCTTTATCCAGCTTTGGGATAACTGAAATGTTGGCGGACATAAAAGCTGAAGAAGGCACTTTCAGATCGTCGATATTAAAAGCTTGGGCCAAAAGCGGGGTCAGTGGGGCAGCAAAAGTTTTGTAAAAGCGAGGGGTAAACCAATCTGGGCCCGGGCACTTACCAGTTTTCCCAGAACTTCTATAGTTGAGAAGGGCTCCTCCAGATCCAATGCATCCTGGGCATCTAGAACAGACAGTGCCGTCTCCATAATGTATTGGGACATAGCCATAAGAGAGGAAGCGGGAGCAGCAGCAGGATGCACCGAGGATAGATTATAGAGTTGAGAATAGTAACGCTCGAACGCAGATGAAATTCCCCTATTGTGGTAGAGTTTAGTATTGTCAGGTGCCTTGATGTGCTGGGTTGAACAACGGAATGGATGGGGGTGGAGTACACGTGCCAGATGTTGACCACATTTATTTGCTAGGGAGTAGTGAGTGTTGCGTGCTTTGTCTTGTGCAACAAGAGACGAAGAATCTAAAAGTTGGAGTAAATCTCTGTGAGCATTAGCTAAGTCCACCGCAATCCTTGGGTCCAACGTTCTTTTGTGTGAAGATTCCAGGCTTGAGAACAAGCGACACATCTCCATCGTTCGAGCCTTTTTTAAACGAGAGCCATGTTTAATAAGAACACATTTAAGGTTCTCCCATTGATTGAGAGGGCCAGTAGTGTCCAATGAATGATCAAGAACAAAATGTTGAATTAGTCTGCACATCCTTCACAACACACAATCCTTGAGCAGAGTATCATTCAAGCGCCAAGAAAAGTGGAGCAGAGATGATGGTCCTGAATCATAAGATGTATTGGGGCATGGTCAGACCATAGGAAATGACCGATAGAGGAAGAAGTCGGACAATCTAGGAAAGACTGTGACACAAAGAAATAGTCAATACGACTGTATGACGCGTGAGCTGCAGAATAATAACTATAGTCTTGCTCCGAAGGGTGTTGGATTCGCCAAACGTCCACTAAATGTAATTCATGCAAGCGTGACTTAATAAGGGATAAGACCGATGAAGCGAGAGAAGATTTACCCATGGAAGTGTCCAGGTCTAGAGAGAATGCTATGTTAAAGTCCCCTCCAACAATAAAACAGGGACCCCCAAAATCGGACAGCTTAGAGAGGACCGTTGCGAGAAATGGAGCCTGATCTTGATTGGGAGCGTATACGTTCGCCACCGTGAAAACAAAATCTTGGAACTTCAATTTGAGGAAGAGGTAGCGCCCAGCTGGATGTATTAGTGAGTCCAAGACCTCAGGGCCAAAGGTATGATGAAAAGCCACCGACACCCCCCCTAGACCAGGCCAGCGGATTAGTACTATGATACCACTGAGTATAATAACGATTGTGGAGGACTAGGATAACATCGGAGCGAAAATGAGTCTCCTGAAGGAGCAATATCTGCGATCCATGTTTATGGAAATGATAGAGCATCTGGCCCCACTTCACATGGGCATATTTAAGTGTAAAATCGCATCAGGGCCGTGTACTACCTACATGGTATGCACGGGTGTTGCATGCATCCACATGCAGGCAGTCACATTCATGTTAATTGGGACACATCAGCTGCACAGGCATAGACATTGTTCTTAATTTGACATCCACTTGGGTGCGGTTGCCAGAACTCAAACTGTCAAAATTGGAGCTGCATCTGTGTTCATATAGCCTCTGCCTCCCAATTGATGTAATTGCCTGCACACTGAATACCTGTGCATCCAGTGCAGGAAAAATACGGCCATCACATGGGTGTATGCTTAGAAATGACCATGTGAATGAGGCCTGATGGGGCGTAAACAATATCACAGCTACATAAGCAGACATTAGTTTGTTTTTACTATAAGTATCAGGCTACTGGCGACTTGATCTAAATCTGGAATGAATTGATCCTTTGCAATAGTAATACCATTAAAGTGTTACTAGATCCAGGACCCTGCATTCACTATATCTGGTCTCCCACAGTACACAGAACATGTAAATTAAATTATTTTAGTAAATATAAACTGCTAAATACCTTTTCTCATCGGCAGTTAGAGCAGTCTTATGACTTCGATCAGTGTTCAGCAAAGCACTGGTTAAAGCTTGTAGGAGGAGTTTTCATTCTGCTCTGGGAGGGTGCAGAACCACTGACCTCTGTCTGGACAGTGCTGATTGGCCCTGTTCTGATCACATGCCCTCTCCCAAGAAAAAAAAAGATGGAGGGGCAGAGAAGTCAGGATTAAACAGCCTTTTTACACAATGCAGAGAATGAACCCCTTCGGTTCCACAGGGAGTATAACAAGCATGCTTTACTGCATATACCGAATGATTTTACTGTTGTTGGTTTAGTAACAGTTTAAAGTTCAAATAATTGTGCAGGCTTCTTATTATTAGTATTATAATAATATAAAGAAAAATAACAAAACAAATCTTTAGGCATGGTGCACACATACGCAGTTTGCTTTTGATCCATTTCTGCAGTGCTTTTTGCTGTCCTTCTCGCGTGTTTTTTAATGGGTTTTTGTGGGGCCAATTTGAGATTCTAAAAGAAAACACAAATTGCATCAAAAATACACTACATGATTTTTCTGGAGGGTCTCCATTGAAGTACAATGACCAAAAACGCACCGTTTTGCATTTACAAAAAGTGCCTAACCCTTCCCAAAAACGCTACGGCTAAAAAAAACTATATATGTGAACACGTCCCATAGGAAACCATGTTAAATGGACTGTAGTGCGTTTCTGCAAAAAGCACCAAAAAAGCCATTAATGTTTTAAAGCCCCCCTGCTCACATGGGCATATACACATATGCAGAGTGTAACATCTTATGATCTGGCTCCCCTGTGTCAGCCAGCTACAGCAGCAGGGGAGAGGAGACAGCACCATCAATGGATGTGCCATAGGAATAGGGTGAAATTACCGCTCCAGGCTTTACCAACCATTGTCAAGCAAGCGCTCTCTCCTCTCCCCTGCAGCTGCTGCTGACTGACACAGGGAAGCTGGATCACGTGACCAGACCACAGTGGACTGAAAATAATTAAGTGTATGAAATAATCACATTCCTTGAGTTCTTCTTTAACCAATTTACGACCGTCTAACACATATATTTGGCAGCAAAGGGGTGGGCTTTAATGTCCACGTGCCGCACATGTGTGTCCCTGGGCGGCCGATGTTTACATGCTGAGTGCGCTCACTGCGAGCTGCCAGCACAGAGACGAAGCTGCGAGTGAAAGTTTTTGGTTCCTGCTAATGACTAGTAACTGTCGGGCCCATCTTCCGACCAGTTGACCACTGTGATAGTGTGAGAGGCCAATCTTTCCCACCCTCTGGCATTCAGAACTTTTTAAAAGGACACCGGCGTGAGCAGGAAGGGGGTAACATTCTAGCAAGTGATAATCAATTACATTAAGTATATAAAATAGCAATAAATTCATCAAACTTCATTTTGGCTTCATAGTATATGAAAGTGTGTAATTATCACGTACCTGGTGATGGAGGCCAATGGAGAGAGGGCTTCCCTTGCGGCTAAGTTCCGGACTCCCCTGAGAGTGGGACAGCGGGAGTCTGGCCCAAAGTTGCACAGGCCACCTGTAGGAGTGCTGGTTGGAGGTCCACTCAGAAGCACAGCTGGTGCACGGAGATAGGTCTGCAGACAGGAGGCTCCTGTGCGTGGTATGCAAGCCCTTAAAGGATTTGGATATTTACTGGGTAGTCGGTTCAAGCCAAGGTCAGGTACCAGGTGGGAATCAGAGCGGTCGTAGTCAGATGGGATAGCCAAGGTCATTCACAGAGGAGCGAGAGAGAGAGTATCCGTAAGCCAAGCCGAGGTCAGATCAGGGGTAAATCAGAGTAGACAGGTCCAGGAGCAAGCCGAGTCGGTAACAGAAATTCACAAGTCAGAATCACAGGAAACAGGGCACGAGGAGCTAGAGATCATCCAGCAACTAGAGGAAGTGATGAGCCTCCTTATAAAGGCCGCCTGGCACCAGACTGAGGCTGATATGTACTTCTGCGGCCATCTAGAGTACTGGCAGAAATGCCGGATCTTCCAAAACTCCTGCCGTGGACAGGACCCTGACAGTAATGCTTCTGGAGCTCAGAGACAGATGATGAACACCTCCTTAGATGCTGCCTAGAACATCTTCAGAGAGATGCAAGAGACACTTTTTGAGCACCAGAGTGTTCACTTTTTTTAAGCTTGCATAACTTTTATTTAAAGCAGAAATGTAAATAAGGCTGTTAAGGTGTTATTGTGTTAATATTCAAAGGCTAGTCCATCCAAAAGTTATATTTCAGTATTTGGTAGATGCTCAAGCTTTAAATTGCCTAGTTGTTCCATGTATCTCATGGGGAGATCATGTACCTGTGTTCCCAAGTCTGCATGTCTGACATGAGCAAAATTGGGTGTGCCCCCCTCCATGTTGGATTTTTAATTCATGTAAAATTATGGAGAATTCAGTATGAGTGAAAACACCCCAAGGTTGATGGGAACACCCAAAACTCCAGAATCAAAGACAGTAACTATGGCATGGAGATGTTATTCCCAAGACATAACAAACCAGTTTGTAACTAAGTTGGAATACTCCACCTAGAACTTAAATATGTTTGGGCAGTCTCCTTCGTGACTGTCGACTAAAAGTGCATCAACTTTTAAATCTGTATTTCTACATTTGGTAGATTAAACTGCCTTTATTGTATTAAAGTACCATTTTTGTTTCTTGTAGTAAACCCACACTGGGCTATTTCAAGAGAGATGTTTTGTCAATAATAATGGAAATTGGAATTGGAAATAACAGAAAGAAGGTTTGTGCTTTGTTTTTGTTCTTTTTTTTTTTCATGTCTGTATCTTTCGGCCATTTTAATGCATACATTTTTTTAGTACCCTTTAGATCCCAAAATGTAATTGTGTTTTTTTAAGTTAGTCATTGTACCTTATTCAGTAATCAACCAGATGTTGCTAATATCTAATGAGTATCAGCTAATGTGATCATTTTATATTCGTACAATGCCAAGGAAATTGTAGTTGGGCAGTCTCACCTCTCTTTTTTGAGCTGGCATTGTAATTATAATGTTTCTATGGACTTTGCTGTAAACACCTCAGATTTTATATATATAAAAAAGGTGCAGTGCTAAAATCACAATAAAAGGCTAAATGAATCAAGTGGAACAGTAAAGTGCATCACATAAGTACATCAAACTTGCAAGTAAAATAATCAGCAAGTAATAGTAAAGCAATAATGTCTGTGAATACGGACATAAGTACTATAATACTTTCTGTTGATTATTTTTATCTGCACTTGTAGTGCACTAATTATCACTTGTATTCACGGACATTATTGCTTTATTATTACTTGCTGATTTGCTGCTTATTTTACTCACAAGTGTGATGCACTTTACTGTTCTACTTGATTTATTTAGCCTTTTATTTTGATTTTAGCGCTGCACTTTTTTTTATATATATGTGGGGATTGTTACCTATACCTTGCGTGCTAGCTGCTTTATAGTTATTTCCATGGCTTGACTATATACAATACATTTACCTCATATTTTATGTATTTTAGATTAAACAAAAAGATGACGTTTTTTCTCTTTCTCAAAGTTTATACACAATAATCCTCCTTTGTTTTTTTCTAATTTTATATAGATATTTGAAAGTGAAGTATGGGGTTTAAACAAAAAACAAAATTGTAGTCCCCTAGGTGATCTGATGCTGCATCTGTCCCCTCCGGCTCTGCACTGAGAAATGAGCAATCAAAGAACAGTAATCACTCTGTACTCTGTCCCTCCAGTGCTCACTGGAGTGTTGGCTGTGGAGGGGGATGGAGCTGCTGGCTCAGGCTTTCAGTGGCTCGCAGAGAGGCTTAACCAGCTGCCGTTCCAGACATCTGGGTGTATCCCAACTGTAAACCTCAAAGTGCTTCATTTCTAAAGCTTGTCTGAGCTGTCAGAAAACAGGGGATGGAGAGCTAAAGTTACGTACTGCAGAGCACATTGAGGAGAACTGATTGGAGGGAAGGGATACACACCACTTCACACTGCACAGGAACAAAACTGAGGCTGCCAATCTGCTGGAGGTCCGTCCCCTATCATCTATTTTCTCTTGGTGTCAGGATTCATGCAGGGGAATGGGGCAGCAGACAGAAATTACAGTGATTTGAATAGAGACAAGTACACACTATAGAGGGATATGATTTGTTCATACTTCGTGTCTGAGGATTACAACTACTTTAAACATACATAAAACAAGAGCAGTTTGGCTAAAGTGTTGTAAGGAGAGAAGAAGAAGCGCCTCTAAGTGCAGCAGACCACTTTAATATATAATAAAAAGTAGGAACACTCACATGGTAGTAGAGTAATAAAAGCATGTAGGGTATTGTGTTGTAGAAACACCATGTGGAACTGCTGTCACTGGTGCCTGTATCATCCAAGTCTCAGTGGTAGGGAGCTTGGTTCAGGAGGGAGACAGATGTGGAGCCGGCTGGCATGCACATCCTCCTAAAGATGGTGGCTGGAACGCACGCTGAACCTCAACATCGGCGTAGGTGTGATGTCATCAGTGACCAAGATGCAATGCGATGCATTTCGGAGCATGCGCTGGCTTCTAATGGCGGAAGAGCGCTCCTTCCTCAAGCAGGGGGCTAAAGTGTTGAACTGCAGAAATCCCGTAAGATACGTTTAATCCAAATTACCTTTGTTGGACAGTGTGTCTTTGGACCGACTCTAGATGCTCTAATTAAGGGTGTTACCGGTGGCGCGAGCACTCATCTTCCCAAGGGAAAGAAACCTAGGAGCAGACTGCAAAGTAGTCTCCCTCCACGATCAATAACAAGGCTTCCCTTTTATTTCTGTACCCCCTAAACCTCATCATTCTGGTTCTCCAAACTTGGTTCCCAGATTACCTGAAAAGTCTTGCACTCTACATCTGACAAATCTATCTTCTTATGGAGATGCCCCTGGTTGCCAGGAGGTGGTGTTCCACAGCTACAACTCTAGTTTCATTCCCTGCTCCCTCCTTACACCCTCTTGCTTCCTGTGTCTCCCCACACACTAGTAATTCTCCATTAGACTTTCTGGCCTTCTGTACCCAAATGTTATAGCTTCAATTCCAATTGCAAAAAGATTTTATTCCAACCTGTTTCAAAACACAAAGACAAATATGCCCTGTCCTGGGCCTTAAAACCTTGAATGTTCTGGCCCAACAAATCCAGATAGAATCAACGAGATCTGTCACTGCCTCCCCTCACCAAAGAGACTTTTTGGATTCTATGGACTTAAAAGATGCTTACTTATGTGTATGGGTACATCTGGGTCTGATCCTGGACACATCTCAGACCAGAGTATTTCTTCCTCAGGAGAGCTTCAGACTTTCAAGTTTAAGGTTCATACTCTTCCGTCTGGAAACCCTCAGACTCTCTGCTTCTGCATGAGTGTCTTGGGGTTAATGGTAGCCTTTTTGAGGTGGTTCCTTTTGCCTAATTTCACTCCTGACATCTGTAGCGCAATATTTTGCCATTGTGTGTCAAATCTTGTCAAGTCTTTTTTTTTTTTCTTTTTTCTAGACAGGCTGATACAGTTAACGCCAGGCCATCCCTGAGTTGGTGGCTCAGGAATCCCACTCTAGTAGTAAAGTCCTTTATTTGCACCTCTTTGGAAAATTCTTGCAGACCCCATTTTGTCAGGCTCAGGGAGAGTCTAGGGCACCTTGTTGGTGCTGGGGTCTTGGTTGTAGGAAGAACTTTATTTCCTGATGAACATCTCCTTGCTGTCCCTATAGTGTTTGACCAACCAGTTAGCAGTCCAGCTGCTCTAGATTCAGTTAGATAACCCTATGACAGTGACATATAATTGTCAAAGAAGAACCAGAAGTCTCACCATGCAAATGAGTTACATCTGAGCCTGTCCTGGGCAAAACTCCATGTTTCAGCCTGTCAGCAGTGTAAGTCCTAGGGCGGGTGTCTGCAACCCGCGTCTCCAGAGCCGCATGCGGCTCTTTTTCACCTTTGTTGCGGCTCCGGAGCACACTGCCCACCAGGTGACAGGCAATAGGGTTGCCGTAGCTCAGTGGTCGGCAAGCCGCGGCTCTTCTGTGTGCCGGGCGCCCGCTCCCCTCCCTCCTCTCGGGCGGCCGCCCCAAAAGTCAGGACTCTGCAGCTAGCCCAGCAATGGGCAAACTACGGCCCGCCGGACCTTTTAATCCGGCCCGCGGAGCGTGGCAAACATTGGCTGTCAGGATGTAGGCGGGGCAGCGTGACGAACTCCTCTCCTCTCACAGTCCGCCCTGAAGACTGGAACGGCGCGGGAACACGGCGAGAGGAACGCGCGGAGCAAAGGTAAGTGAATTGACACAATATGGGGAATGAATTACTATATGGGGGATGAATTACTATAGGGGGGATGAATTACTATAGGGGGGATGAATTACGATATGGGGGATGAATTACTATGGGGGATGAATTACTATATGGGGGATGAATTACTATGGGGGATGAATTACTATGGGGGATGAATTACTATGGGGGATGAATTACTATATGGGGGATGAATTACTATATGGGGGATGAATTACTATATGGGGGATGAATTACTATATGGGGGATGAATTACTATGTGGGGGATGAATTACTATGTGGGGGATGAATTACTATGTGGGGGATAAATTACTATGTGGGGGATAAATTACTATGTGGGGGATGAATTACTATATGGGGGATGAATTACTATATGGGGGATGTATTTTCAGTTTTAAAAATGTGGCTCTCAAAATAAATTTCAATCGTGGTTTTGGCGAGATTTGGCTCAGTTGAAAAAAAAGGTTGCCCACCACTGACCTAAGGCTATGACTGTGATTATGACGATACACTGTGGCCCTGATTAACCCTTTGCTTACTGGGCCCTTAAACCCCCTTCATGACCAGAGCGCTTTTTGCAATATATGCAGTGTCGGATTTGTTTTAAATGTTGCAATGGTTTTGCGGCTCCCAGTCTTTTTTTCCCTCTCGGAAACGGGTCCAAGTGGCTCTTTATGTCTTAAAGGTTGCAGACCCCTGTCCTAAGGGTATACAATTGGTAGGCAGATTTTCTCAGGCGGCACAACCTGCATCCAGGAAAGTGGTCTCTACGCCCACATAATTTCTAGGTACTGGGGCAGAGTTTGGGAATGCCGAATGTGTACTGCCGTTCAACAACAAACTGGACAGCTTTGTATCCAGGTCTAGAGATCCACTGGTGGAAGCAGTGATGGCTTTGTTGGATCGGTACACCCTGATCTTTGGAGAGCATACGGACAATCCTCATGAATTTGGATTGTTCCAGGCAAATGTGGTACGACAGCCTGGTAAAACGTCTAGCAGATACACTGAAGACTTTGCCATATAGTCTAGATCACGTGTGTCAAACTGGTGGCCCTCCAGCTGTTGCCAAACTACAAGTCCCATAAGGCATTGCAAGATTGACAGTTACAAGCATGACTCCCAAAGGCAGAGGTATGATGGGACTTGTAGTTTTGCAGTAGCTGGAGGGCCGCCATTTTGACACCCCTGGTTTAGATCTATTGTCCCAAGTGTGGATTTCCTATCCTGCTCTACAATTGCTGGCTTTAATTGCATAGCTGTTAAAGCCCAGTTCCTAAGGAAAAGGGACATCTCAGACTCTGTGATTCCTCTGATGCTTAAGAATACGAATTCCACCTCCCACAAAATAGATCATTGCACATGGAAGTCATTGGTTTGAGACCAGGAGCTTCAACCCTTCATGCTTCTCTTCATGTAGCTAGGTCTCTATCAATGTTTGGGAGTTGGCACTATCAAACTTTGCACTTTTGATTCTTTTTCAGACTGATAGGTTCATACTCTCTAATTATTCATCTCATGTGATACCCCCAGTCTTCACATTTAAGTCATTAGGATCTCAATCTGGTCACCTTAGTACTTCAGAAGCTGCCATTTGAACCATTGTCTACATTACTCTCGCCCACAAGCTTTCCTTGTAGCGAGCACCTCTGTGAGGCATTTGTCTGAACTGGCAGCCTTATCTCACAAAGAACCCTTTTTGGTTTTGAGGACAAGGTGGTATTACGGCCCAGGATTTCCTTCTTGCCTAAGGTAGTCTTTGCTTTTCACCTTAACCAAGACACTTTCGTCCATCCCTTTGTCTGGCTTCAGTTCATCAAAAGGCTGTTTTCCTCCATTGTCTGGATATGGTTCAGGCTGTGCAAGTCTCTCAGCCACAGCTTCATTTCGAAAAACAGATTCCTTTTTTGTCTTCCCAGAAGGGCACCTCAGCATTTAGTTCCACCATTTTTAGGTAACTGAACCAGACTGTTCAGGCTTATGGCCCAAAGAATTGGGTTTTCCCCTTTCTAGTTAAGACTAGAAACACACAGTGTTACCAAATAAATTACTAAAATATAAAAGTGTAAAAAACAGTGCTGTGTAAATCCTGCCAAATTATTATGTCATAAACATTAGGTATTTTAAGTCTGCTGCTGAGCTAGTTATTGTCCCCCTTATATAGCAAACCAAGATGAAAACTTCTCAAAGCGCTCTCTTGTACAGTAATATATATTCAATATCTGTGCAAATACCAATCAACTTTAAGTTCAAATAATTGTGCAGTCTATAGTGGCATTGTGCAGTCTCCTTCCAAAATTACTGTGCGGTGCACCCCTCCTTTGTTCCAACACTCCGACAGTTGTGGACTCTTATGTATAAAGGGCGCCTTTGAAGACAAAATGCTTTAGACGAAGACCAGATGTGACGTCATATCCGGCCAGTGGAACACACGCCAGACCTTGACTTCCAGTTCGGCAGTTTTCATGGTTTTAAAAAACTTTATTAAGTGCAAGTAATTTTAACTCTGTTTATAATAAAACGGAATTACGCTATGTGGGCCCTTTTGCCGTTCCTTTTTGCATGTGAGAGGACATCAGCCTTCCATCCATAGGAGATGTAGTGGAGGAGAGATTGACTGAGGGAAATACAAATACAGTCACAGTGATCACAAGGAATTAGTAGCATATTAGACTCTCTATACATAAGAGTCAACAATTGTCCGTGAGTGTGAAATAAAGGAGGGCAGCACCACACAGTAATTTTGGCACTTATTGTTTTGGAAGAAGCCTGCACAATTATTTGAACTTTAAAGTGTTACTAAACCCACAACAGTAAAATCAGTCTGTATATGCAGTAAAGCATGCTTGTTATACTCACTGTGGAACCTAATGGGTTAATCCTCTGCATTGTGTAAAAAGGCTGTTTGATCCTGACTTCTCTGCCCCTCTTCTTGTTCAAATGTCCACGCTGATAAGACAGACTGAACCGTAGCCCTTCTGCACATGCTCAGTTTAGTGTGCATTGCTAGAGAGGTTTTTTTTTTTTTCCTTGGGAGAGTGCATGTGATCGGCACAGGGCCAATCAGCACTGTCCAGGCAGAGGGTCAGGGGTTCTGCATCCTCCTATAGCTGAAAGAAAACTCCTCCTACAAGCTTTAACCAGTGCTCAGCTGAAGTCACAAGACTGCTCTAAGTGCTGATGAGGAAAGGTATTTAGCAGTTTATATTTACTAAAATAATTGCACTTCCATGTTCTATGTACTGTGGGAGACCAAATATAGTGAATGCAGGGTCCTGGGTTTAGTAACATTTTAAGTTGATTGGTGTTTGCACAGACATTGGATACATATATGGTATATATTACTGTATAGGGAAGTTTTTTTCATCCTGTTTAGCTGGACCTTTCTGCCTAATTTAATACCAGCTTCTTTTACAGGTAAGTCAGAAATCCTTATATTTGCAAGTTTGATTTGCTGAATTTACAAAGTTAACAGTGTCATAAACCTGGGAGATTAAATGGGGCACATACTAAACATAAAACAATGCATAAATGATTTGCATATCTTGACTCTTCTGTAAACAATTAGCTTGACTCCTCTCCCCCCAGCTCTAGCAAAAGTAATTTTGAAAATTTGCTTATAACTTCAGCTTTCTTTTTCTGTGGATCTACTGATCACTTTAACATGATCATAGCCTCTACTTTTTATTTTTTCAGAATATGCTTACCTTACATTGTCCAAATTTGTGACAGATTTACTTAAAAAATGTAATTCCGTTTTTATGGTAACATTGGCATTGTAAGCATGGTAGTGAAAAATATTCATAGAAAGTACTCCTTATATTGTTTGTTTAGAATTCTCATTCTCAAAAATATTATTTTAAGCTAAGTCCAGTAAGATTTAAAAATTGTCACATGACTGGAAATAAAGATACTTCTTTGTTAGACTCCTTTCACATGGGCCATCTGATCAGGTCCGCCTGTCTGTTTTTCAGGCGGACCTGATCAGAAGGTCAATTCATTCCTAAGGACAGGCGGGTGTTAAAGGTCTTTGTCCTATTACACCCGCCTACCTCCGAGGCTGATCCAGTCCACTAAATAAAGGGGATCTGTCTCTTCCATTTCGGTGGATCGTAGAGGAGGTTAGCTGGGTGTAAAGAGACAGTGGTGTCCATTTACTCCGAGCCCACCCATAGAGTAGAGCAGGCTCCGTCAGTGTCCACTCTGCAGAAACTGAATGGATATGGATGTGTCATCCGCCCACTCTGCTCCAATCAGCAAGAGATGTGTGAGCAGATCCCGTGCTGATTAAAACGGAATCCACCCTATATGAAAAGGGGCCTTAAAACTTTTTTAATTGAGCCTACTGTTCCTTTGATAGAAATGTTTGCATTTTGCTTGCTGCCGAGGAGGACTGTCTAAAACGGTCTGCAGTTAACTGAAATGTATACATTGACATTACAACAGTCTTTCAAACAGAAACCTTCAAAATGTTATCATTTTTAAAGCGGACTATTGTTACGCCCCCGGTCACATCAAAGCCGATTCCAGTTGCGATTTGCAAGACATCTGACACAGATGTTTATGCAAATCACAACAAAAGTAGTGCATGCACTACTTTAAAAATCGGTGCGGCTCCAACCAAGTCGGAAACCACACCGATATGACCACTCTAATAGCGGACAATAGGGTGCAACTCAGCATACGATTTGCAAGTCGCATGGCATGCAAATCGCATGCCAATTCACACCCGATGTGACTGGGGTGTAAGTCTTTTTCCAAGCATAATGTGACAAAATAGGGTTGGGAATATTCTTTACAATGTGGATTATTTTGCTCACTTGGCTTACAATGTCAACTAGTCATAAATGTTTTTACATTTAGGTTTACAGGATAGTACTTGAAACATTTAGTTAGCTTTGTTAGGTCTCATGTTTAGAAGGTGTCTAGTGTCTGCAAGTCTGCTAGTGTAAAATTCTCAGCACTTTTCTACACCTTGGGGTGCTGCATAAAGCTGCCAATACAAGTAAATGGCAGTACGCAGCCATGTTCATGTAAACGCTGAACATTTCTGCATTTGCATTTACCCGTGCATGCTTGTTTGGCATTTTTCCCCAGATCCAGAAGTGTCACATTTGGGGAAAACCTCTGCACGTGCATGTGCAGGTAAATGCAAATGCAAAAGCACTCAGTGTTTACACAAGTAGGGCGACGTACAGTCATTCTCTTGTATTGATGGCTGTATGCAGCTCCCCAAGCATCCACACGTCTGTGTGCATAAGGCCTTGATGACCTTCTAATCCCTATGATTTTGCAGATATACCTTTTTGTATTTTCTTTTTATCGATCTTTTTAAATAGTAAACTTTACATCATTTTTTTTGCAGGTTATTATTATAGATAGCAAAAGTGGGACTCTGCAATGGGAAATTGAAATGAATGTAGGAACTGTCAGACAAAATCCTGGTGTATTGAATACAGGCGACCACCGCTCCACTTTCCTTTTCTGGGGAGAATATTCAACTGATTCTAATAACACTGTGAGTTTATACCAGTTTAATTTTGCTCACCATCACACTATATGTGTAAAATTGTGATATTGTTTTTGTCACCTGAACTCTAGCCATAGTGTAACTATCTGTCCTTTTACAACTTGTCAGTAATTGCCATATGCTGAAGGTTGCTTTAGTCCTGTGCTTTTAGCTTAAAGGATGCTTGTGTTACTGGTCTGCTCATTTTTACATCTATTTGCCTTTTCTTGTTGATTGCTGCTTGCCCATGTCGGTTTTTTCTTATCCAGAGATCTACTTTGATATTGTTTCCTTTTAATGGCTTTTTACTCCTACTCTTCTAGTGTATTGACATCACCATTTAGCTGCTTGAACATCACTGACAGAGGTTTTGGTCCATGTTCTGCTCTGAATATTACCTTGATTACTATCTTAACTCCTTTTATGGGAAGAGCTTGACAGATAACCGTGTTCAAGTCTCACTAAATTTTTTCCCTCTGCACTGTTTTTCGGTTCCTCTCTCTGCTCTTAGTCCTTCCCGATGCTGCTCCTTTATGCCTTTCACTTCCTTACTACAGATCTTCCAGCAAAAAGTAAGGGACCACTTTGTACGAGGGGAATTCAAGTCAAACCGGGACTTTTAATTTTGCGGGTATAAAAAGGGATGCTAGTGTGGCGGTACTACACACAGTAGTAAATGGCAAGTGTGTCCTATTACTGATATTTGGCGCACATGTCGTGGAGCAGTCCAGAGATCATTAATCAAGATGGCGGACAATAGTCTTAAGTGGGTGCATGAAACAGCGTGCGGTGATGAAGTTTCTTGTGAAAGAAGGCGTAAAACCCACTGATATCTAGAGAAGACTTTCAAGCTCGGCCACAGTAAGACACTGAAATGGTGTAAAAGTTTCAGAGATGGCCGTACATCCATCAGTGATGTTCCCAGCTGTGGTGGTTCCCAGCCTACAGCAGTCATTTCTGTGAACATTCAGCGAGTGGAATGCCTTATCCTGGATAATCGATGCATAAATTGCACAAAAGATGAATCTTTCTCTGGGACCGGTAAATACAATGATGACAAAGTGAAGCAGGCTGTCCTAGGATGGTTCAGGTGTACTAACAAATCTTTTAATGCCACAGCTTTCCAGACATTAGTTAAAAGCTTGAATAAGTGTATAAATGTAGCAGGGGAGTATGTTGAAAAATAAATGCGGTATCCACTCCTTGAAATTTGTTCTTTTAATATACAAACTCATAAGTCCCAGTTTGACTTGAATACCCCTCATAGTAGTCCCCCACCCACCTAAATGTAAACTGTAGGAAAAAAGATGACACTTTCGACCACAGCATCTTCCTGCCAGACTATTTTCTCAGTTTCACTTATTTAAACAGTACTTTAATAGCACTATGTGGACTTTTTATTCATGTTTATTGGTGTTCTTATACTTTGAACTTTGATACTAGCTGCTGTTTATGATGTAGAAGTTTTGCTTCTGCTACAGTGGTAATTGATAATCAGGCTGTTCTGTCTGACAGGGTAACCCTTTGGCAGGTAAATATGTGCTTGAATGTACTCCAGCTTTAAATGTGAAGGTTTTGGATGGTTTATAGAATTTTCACTGAAAATGACAAAAGCCTTTTTCTGCATGTATTAAATGTTTTTTCCACAGTTGGATATACAACATGTTTGATATAATTCACTTTACAGCTAATTTGTCTTTTCCTAGATTCTGTAAGCAGCAGCACCACTTTTACTGTTTAAAGCGTGCAGTGAAGTAGTTAGTAAAGCTGTAGTCTTCTTGTTTTAATTGCATATGCAAAATAACTTGTTCTACAGGGATTTCATTTTGCTTTATTTAAAATAACAGTGCATTTTTTACAAACGTAATCATTAAATATTTAATGAATATATTGCACAAATATTTAGAAACTCAGATAACACCAAAATAAAATCTGCCCTTCATTGTAGATGGAGCTGAAAGAAAACCTGTATATGTTTCACCCATCCCAGCCAAAAGTACTTATGCATCTAAGTAGTCATACTGAAAATGTTATCATATTTGGTGGTAAGTTTAAATCTTGCTTCTTTACAATATATGAGTAATGAAGATGCGATGATTTGCTCAACAACAAAAGCATAAAAGAAATTGCTGTCTGATATAGTGCAGAGCTCTCATGCCTGAGAGCTCCAACATTTTTATATATACAGTATTAGACATTGGCAATGTGAGAATATTGCCAAGTAGGTGTGCACATACAAGAAATGCTCTGCATACTAGAAACTTTCCGTTTTTAAAATGTGATACTGAATAGAGACACTAAAGAAAAGATATAGTAGTAGAAGGAAAACACAGACCTGGCACAATGTCAAACACTTAGTATAAATGCAGTATAATGCGCTTAACCTCCTGTACTCCTATAACCCTTTCCCATTCTGTGAAACCTTAGTTTATTGCTAGTGTCCTTAAGTGATGGATTTGTTTTCCCTGATGAAGAAGTCTTTCTATGCACCACTATTTTTTTTTATTTTGGATTCCTCAATCAATTCTTCACTGCATTCTACTATAACATTAGAAGCCATGCAATCTGGATCAGTGTAACCTTAGTAATACATTGGAAACCATAACCGGACCCCACGCTGTGGGGATGTCCTGTAATGTTGCTTGAGGCACTGGGTCCTGCTTGGTCACAAACTTTGGCACTGAGTGCAACGCATGCAGTTAGCAACAGAGTGATGAACAGTTCAAGAGCCGTTCCTATTACTCCCAGACCCTGAAGACCCCTCCAGAGGTATGCTCACCTTGACAGACAAAACCTAGACCCATATAAGGGCCAAGGTCAATTGGCATATAAGATAGGTTCATCCTGTAATCAGACCAATACTGTATCCCTTACAGGCTAGCAAGTATGAGAATTAATATCTACATTCCTTGAAACTGGGAATGTGTTTGAGTTTATTCACTTATCGAGTGTTTAAACTTTCAGAATTGGGGGTAAGATTTGCCCCATTAAGAGCTTAGTTTCTGGTGGATGGCTAGATGTTACATCACACCACAGGTCGTACTGACCACTACTTCTGCAGAGAGCCTTTATATGGTTTTTGCAGCAAAAACTTCACTACAGGACGCTCAACACCTGGGTTTCTGTGCATCTTTCTGCAGTCACGATTACTGAATTTCTTCACCATACTCTGAAAACCCCACAGGGGAATACCCTCATTGACAGTAATGGCAGAAACTAGGCACGGGTGGACCATGGCAAAAAAATTCAGGCAAACACTCGATCTGCTGAAATTTCTGAAAACACTGAAGTCACTAAAAGTGACAGTGCTTCCCTTCAGCAGAGCAGGACCCTATTTTAGCACCAATCTCTGTATCCAAAGCTAATTCTATCTCTATCATTCAACATGCAGCCTTTCTGAACAAGGCAGATTTCTTCAACTATGTCAGACTTTCTCAGAGAGTTAATCACCTTAATACAGCCATTCCTGTCCAGAGCTAAAAAAAAGTGCTCAGGCTCTTTTCCTGAGTCATAAGTGAAAAAAGAAAGAAATTGCTACAGGCTGCAGAAGACTTCTCACCCCCACGCTCTTATATACCCGATACACCGGTTTCACTTAAAACGCTTGCCTGTGTAGACATGCTCACTTCTGCTGTGCACAATAGCCTTGGCACACTTGAGTCTTTGTCTTGCTATGCCTCTTTTGGTAAAAGGGTTTTTTAATAAGGTTTATACTTGCTTGATCTGAGCAATGGAACTGCACAAAGTGGCCCCGAACCTCCTCTTCTTGGGTTCCTTACTGGCGCTCCTGGCTCCTCCTTTTCACGGAGTGCCCCCATAGGCACTTTCTCGTGCTGGCTCGTTCCCAAGACTTGCTGTCTATGTCTAATCTCTCACTGCCTCAACAAAGCCTGAAAGCTGCTGAGAAATAACTTTGAAACACACTCGCTAGCATTTTTCTGGTCTTAGCCATTTTGAGTAAGGGAAGATGATTCTTGTAGCATTTACTTCCTGGAATCCATTTCCCCCTGGCCCAGGTATGCATACAGGAGGGTGTACTTAGCTGAGAAAACCCTTTCTCCCCTCCTGCAGACTCATGGGATGTATGACATAATTTGACTAGGCCTGGAAACCAGGTAACTGAAGAAATATAAAAAAAAATTAAACCAAGTACATATATGCTATATTATCACATACAATACTTTCCCATCCATTTACTAATGATAGCAACATAATGGTTAAAAATAGTTAACGTTGATTGAGAAAGCTCTGTAACCAGCTATTACTGCAATCTGAACTATTTCTTGTCCCAGCTAGTGGTCATTCCAGTCCCTATAGATAGCAGGTTAAATGGATTCTGTTCAGCCATGTTCATAGTGTCAAATTCTTCCTTGACTTAAAACCACTAAATAAGTACTTGCTTTTTTCAAAGTTTTGCATGAAATAAGCAAGGTCAGTAATTGCCTTTCTGAGACAAGATCTTTGTATTAGTAGATATGCCTACCTGCACATTTCCATTTATTTGTTTCACCAGTGCTTTCTGATTTGTTGCACTGCCATTCAGCCTATTCTTGGTCTTCAGAGTATTTACAAAGGTGCTTGCACCCCTACTCGTCCTTCTAAAAACTTTGGGGAATCCTGGTCATAGGGTACTAAGTCTGCTTTCTTCTGAAGGATTCATCCCCATGAAAACTATCTGCAGATGTCCAAACAGCTATCCAGATGCTTCAGGCCTTCGGCTGGGTAATCAGTTTTCAAACGTTTGCTGTCCAGTCTACCTCTCACCAAGAATACTTAAGCCTAAACACAGCCCAGGCAATGGTTTTTCTTTCAGCAAACAAACTTGCCTCTCCTGCTCAATCTCATGCTCAAACCTTAAGTTCAAATGGACATTCCCCTGTGATAATGTCCTTTACAGTCCTGAGCCTTATGGCAGCCTCATTTGAGGATGCTCCTTTCACTCTGCTCCACTGAAGGCCTCTTCTGCATAACATTCTGTTTGCCTGGAACACACTCTCTTTCGATCTTCCTAGTCTTCAGTCAAGCAAGGAACTCTGTATTTTGGTGGATTTACAACCCAACCTTAGAAAGGAGGAAGCCATTTCTTCCATGCTCATTGAAGGTTATAACAACAGATGACAGCCTCACAGGCTAGGGGAGAATGTTCCAAATTATCACAGTTCACAGAACCTGGACCCCCAAGGGAAGCAAATTTCCCTATCAAATCCTGGATTGCAGAGCAATAAAAACTAGCTTTCCATCACTGTACCCCCTTCTCCAAGAGCACCCAATAAGGGTGCAGTCAGACAATGCTCCAGCAGTGACCTATATCAATCATCAAAGGGTACCAGGAGTCAAACTGTCCATGAGAAAATCAGACATTTTCTTCAAGACTGAGTACCATTGTGTAGCGCATTCTGCTGTTCACATTTTGTGGAGTGGACAATTGGCAGGCAGATTTCCTCAGCTGTCAAAAGTAGTCCCTTCATCTTGATATGCCAGAAATGGAGGACTTCAGATGTGGACATCCTGTCCTGCAAGTTCAATAGCAGGTTACTTCTATTGCCAGGACTAATGTGTGAACCTGTTACTAATTCTGGCACCGAGCAGGCTATCTAAACTGATCATCTACACGTGGCTAATGCTGTTTTGTGTACATCCCTGTGTCCAGTCTCTAGTCTATCTACTGTCGGAAAGCTATTCAGTGCTGTCTGGTTTAGATACACCTGTCTACCTGTACCAGCTGCTGGCAAGAATAACAAGTCACTCGTGCCACTCTGTGCCAATGCCACCTGTTCGCTTTACCAGGGGTCCTGTGCCAAAAGTGTAAGAGAGGCCATTCTCATCACCTCTGGCTCCTCCTCCAGGTTAGTTAACACTGTCTTCCAAGTAACATTTGCCAGTGTGGATCCTTCCTCGATTGCTAGGAAAATAAAAAATCCATTATTCTCATTTCACCAAACTGGCCCAGAAGAACTTGGCAGACAGACATACTCAAAATTGAGGGAGGTGACCCCTGGCCTCTTCCAAACATGCCAGGTCCTGCTCTTTCAAGGCCCCCTGCTCTATCTTGCTCAGAGCCAGAAAAGCAACTTCACAAATGAGATACAGTACCTGGAAATTGTATTTTGCATGGCGTGAACACAGGCTCTCCATCCCCCGAAATTACACTGTGCCTCATATTCTGACCATCCTACATTGGGGACTAGAATTTGGCCTTAAAGTAGTATTAAACCCAAAAGCAAATTTTATCACATTGCAGCTAACCCGTTCTTAGCTATGATAGCTGCATTCGTTTTCTTTAGAAGGGTTTATTTTTATCTGGTTATCTAGCCAGTAAGTCTGTTTTTTTAAAACAACAAGCTCTCCTGCAGATGTAGTATTTAGAGGGTTGAGACAAACCATTTACCACTGACAGGAGAGTTTACAATGCTCAGCTTTTATTCATGTAAAATCTATATGTCAAAAGAAAAAAAAACTGTTTCTGTAACTCAATAAATAACTTTTCAATGATAAACTGATGATAGTGATATTTTGAATTTTAGTGACAATGTCCTCAGTCAGAAATGTCCGTACCAAATGGTGAAAATTCACAATAAATTAATAGTGATAGTTCAATAATGAATCCACATGACACCTCCACCAAATCCCTCAAAAGTGTGCTCTCACCTTCAAACAGATGTACTCAGATGGGATCCTTCTTTTAACCACGTGCAGGCACAGTCATGTATATGTACATCATCATGCATGTGGCTTACAATTACTGCTAATCAGTAACTGGGTAACATGTGATCGCTATGATTGGTCATAGCGATCACATGATAACAGTATAAACAACCTGTCATGAATGGCCTTCCATCCATCAACAGCTTGCTTACGGTTGTAATCTGTGTTTGGCCCAGAGCATTCATATGGTACCTGGCTACCTGTACCATGTGATAAGCTGTAGCCAATCATGATCACATCCAAAAGCAAGATGTTAATGGTTAAACCAACTACAACTATTTCTTATACCGTGATCTGTATAAGCAAAAACAGTGTAAAAAAAAAAATCCCGGTTTACCCCACCCCCCAGAGTAGTTCAGTGTCACTATGGTAACACTGAGCTACTCTGATGACAGGATGTTAAAAAAAATTGTAAAAAAAAGTTAAAAAACCCCAAATGTTAAAAAAATGTAATTAAAAAAAATATTGTTTGCTTGTTTTTGTTTTTTTTACTTACTTTCATCAGTCAGTGTCCCTGATCACCGCCACACCAGTCATATGATGATCCCGTACTGCACTGATAACAGTATGTTAAGAAAAACTTCTTTAAAAAGAGAGGTTTTCAGAGATCGTCTAAAGGTGAATAGATTAGGAGACAGCTGGACAGGTTGGGGTAGAGAGTTTCATAGGATGGGGAAGTCCTGGAAGTGAGCATGGGAGGAGGTGACACGGGAAGTAGAGAGAAAAAGGTCTTGGGAGGATCGAAGAGAGTGGTTTGGTTGATATTTTGAATTTGAACCCTAATTTTCTTGGCGTTTTAAAAGGACCTGAATCTAATAACTTTATTTCTGGACTGTAAAAATCTTGTGACGCCTTATTCTCCATTTGAAGACATTTACTCTAAGGGCTCAGTTTGAGGTTACAGTACATGAGAGGATTGCCTATACAAACTTCCTCTACCTAGTTTGGATACTTATCTATGTCAGAGTATAGCAGCCACTGCCTTGTTGCTCCATTCTATTTCATGAGAAAGATATTGATCTTGGTTTTTTAACAACTTTTACAGTCATTTGTATGACAGGTTCCCGAGCACCAATGTCATAAACATTCATGGTTGCTTACATAACCATTACCAAAGATTAGGAAAAATGAAGCTGCTGTAAAGGTTTACTGATCTGGCGTGTTGTAAATAGGCCTATTCTAAGGAGATGAGAGGAAAGGGTTAAGGCAGCAAGGAAGCATTGATGAGAAGTAGAAATGGCTGTGTGCATTGGCAATGGCTGTAACTCATATTGTTTTTTTGATTGTATTGTGCTAAAGGCTAAGTCCACCTTTTACAAAAAAAATGCAATTATTTTTTTTTTGCAAATCAGATCAATGGATCATGGGTGCAGTGCCAGGCTCCTGCAGATTCTTCCTCCAGTTCCCTGTCCATACCACTGTGCAGACTTCCATTTTTAGAGCTGAAGGAAGTGCCAATGGATGACTACCACAATCGTGTTCCTTGGAGTAGGCAGCTGACAGGGCTTAGCGTTTATTCATTTGCAGATTTCTGTGTATCAATTATGTGGATGTGCTGGCAGAGCCGAGCATAGCTGCACAAATTTCAAAAGTGACAGGAGTTGCGGGAAGTTCGTTTTTAACACTTGTTAAGTTTTCGTTTTGCTTTTTGTTACTGTTTATCAATGAATGATATTTTTTTTTTTACTTTTGTTTTGAAAGTGGCTTTGTTTGAACGCAGCCGGCATGCCTGCTATGTTCTGATCACAGGACCTCAAATGATGGAAAACCCAGGCAATCTGACTGTATCTAAGAGGAGATTAAAGGAGGATATCAGTAATGCAACAGTGATTGGGCTTGGGACTGAAGAGGTCGACACTGAAGAGATAAAGAGCTATTTCTCCAGGATGAGATATTCCAGCCACTAGTGGAAAGGAACTATTTCAGAATGAACACTAAATGCCATGCTACTTACTTTAAGGATAACCACATTTATTAAAAATAATGCAAGAACTATTTTGGTGAAAGAACAAATCTGAATGCCCACAGAATCTAAAAAAGATGAATCAATCTTTTAGGATACTCCAAGCTTTCTCAAATATGGTTTTGGAAACTGAAACATATCTATCTGTAATTTTGTAAATAATCTGGTCATTTTATTTGCAGTGATTACTCAATGGAGTGGTACAGATACACTGAAGAATATGTGCAGTTAGTAAGCTGTAGGGTAATAAGCTACCTAGAAAACTGTGCTGGTTTATGTTGGGTCTGTCTGTCATGGAAGTCATTGTGTGAACAATATATAGGCTTGCCGTTGCTAACAGTACCAGGACAGGGTTATCAGTACCCAGGGCAAGGATACAGTATGCAGCTCTGTGTCCAGCAGTGGTACATGGACTTCCCGGCATTAAATCAATTTAGGCTGAGTGCTGCTCCACCATTCACAGGAAGCATTGCATTTTATCAGTGAATACAAGGCTTCCTCTGTTGGAGCATGCAACATCATAGACCCACCTCTCTACATCAGCCCATCAGAGCAAGCCTTGTGTTCACTGATAAAATATGGGGCTTCCTATTTTGATATGCGTATACCCAGCTTTAGAATACAAATAAAGGGCAGATTGCTCTGCATTCCCAAATGCCTATCTATTGTATGTTTAGTCGTTCGCTAACAATAGACATCAGATAATTTTTTTGTTGATATACTCTATGCCAGCTGGATGACAAAGTTGTTCGGCAATAATGTATAGCATGCTTATATACAGTATAGGTGTATATAGTGTGTGTGTTTGTGTATATACACTCACCGGTCCCTTTTATTAGGTACACCTGAAAATGCCTTGTTGATGTCAGAAGAGAATGGGCAGACTGGTTGGTGCGACATCTAGATAGTAGGATCAGAACTTGGCATAAACAACATGAAAGTATGGATCCATCCTTTTATCAATGGTTTAGGCAGGTGGTGGTGCAATGGTGTTGGGGATATTGTCTTGGCACTAGCAAGGTGTACCTAATAAAGTGGCTGGTGAATGTGTCTGTTGGCCAGTAGTATGGTTTTTGAAGCCTACATTGCACAAAGCTGCAGTGTACAAAGATGTTTGGCTTTATTATCAGCTGCCATTTAGGACAGGTCCCATGTACCTTGTCTGCTGAAATCAGATGTCTCTGCACAGCACCTGTAAACTCCGCTACCAACGGTTTCTTTTTGGACTGATGAGACAGGAATGCACAGTAAACTTAGATTCGGTGCCATATTCGCTTTAATTTTCAAAATTTCAGTAAAAATTGTTCCTGCATCAACTGTACTTGATAACTGAAGTTTTGCACATTACTGTGTGTAGTTTGATGACTTCTAAACATATTTATATTTATTTTTTCTTTACAAATAACTTGAAAAAGACTTGAAAACCACCATACCAGTAACTGGTATTTTAAGTTCTAGTTTTGTTTAACTGGTGGACACCTGTGAACAGGGGTACGTGTAATATGGTATCGATGTGTGGGCAACCGCAATAGAAAGTAGCTGCAGAACATAGAATTAAAATTAATAAGCTATGCAGTTAATAAGGTAATGCTACCTTTTTAAAGGGACTGATGAAGCAAAATACATGCACATATGTTTTCTGGTTGAAACTAATTTTTGCCTTGCACTAAAACACAGTAAGTTCAGCTTTGCTGCCTGGAACTAGCTTTGGTTCACGAGTTGACAATTGGCTTTAGAGCCACATATTTAGCATCATAGCAGACGCCACTTAAGCTGAGTATCCTTTAGATATTTTATGAACAATGATAAGGCATGTAAGCACATCCCATTAAACCGTATGTATCCCTAAAATAAAAAATGTAATATATTGCAGTTTACCTGCAGTGGCTGCATTGGTTTTATACATTTTGTTTTGTACCACAAACACTGCCTCCTCTTCTTATCTCCGTTTATAATGGAGGATGTGTTCTGTAAATAACAGAATCTAGCTGGGAACGCTGATGAGTGTTTGAGAAGCAATTTTCTGTATTTACAGAAAATGCACTTATGCTGCCAAAAAAAAAAAAAATCATGCAGCTATCACATCTTAGTACTGCAACATGTTAGGTTTTTTTTTCTTGGGTGTTTAGATATCCTTGAATGTGTCATTTCTTAGCCTGCACACTACCTTTTTAGTATAAAATGTCTTTGTACTTTGTGTAATGAAACAAAGCATAGAAATTTACTGACCTCCTCTCTGTAAGTAGTTTAGAAAATCTACCTGTTGTATGAAGAAATGACGCATTTAGTTCAGGATTGAATGTGCATTTTAGTTTAGTTTTCTTTCTTTGGCCCCAGTTTGAGCACTGACATGCACTTTGCTCCTTGATTTACAAAGTGCAGATCATTTTTCAAGCCCTTTCCAGTAAAAGGGCATAGATAACCCTGATACTCAGCTACTTTGTGTGCAAGGTAATGTATAAATCACCTGGATGGCAATTTTGTGTCAACACACTCCATTTCCATGTCTTGTTTTGGAAGTAAAGGAAATTGAACAAAGTTGATTATATCTTTGTATTTTACCAAAGTTACATGTTTATCTTTGTAATCAATCTTTTCAGGAGATAATTGATGGATCTCGAGATTGTTGTTTACATTGATTGAAGTGACCTTTTTTTTTATGTTTTATGTATTAAAGCCTAACTCCAGGTTTTAAAATATAATAGCTGCAAAAAAAAAGTGACAACATTCAAGTTGCAGAGGTGGACTACCTGCTCTATAAACATAGGGAAACTGAGCAGGAAAAGTATACTTTGCAAAGCAGACATACAGCAATTTGACTTGCAGTTCATACATGCCTGTGGGTGGTAGATATATTCATTAGGATGAATGACTGTAATGCTGAAAAATGTATGCATTCATTTATGATCTTTTGAACATTTGTTTGATATATGAATTGCCTCAGCTTTCAACCAGATACCCCATGTAGAGAACTGATTGTACCTGTTTTTAGATTTTTGATTACCTCCTAATTGAAGCATTTTATGAATTTAAAAGTGTGTCCAGTACAGTGCTACAAATCGGTTAATAATTATTATTTATATGTTAATTTAAAACAATCTTGAAACTCATTATGTGCCTTTTGTTATGTTAAAGAAAATGGCTAATAAAAAAATGAGTAAACTGTAGGTTGTTCTGAAAATCCAGAATAGAGCATTGTGGTTTTAAATTTACAGTTGTGTGATATAAATGCATATGAAATGCAGTTGGTCACATAAAGACATTAATTCAGGAATGAGATAAATACAGGCCAACTGAGTGTTTATTTTGATTTTTTTTTTCCAGTGATGTCCCTTTAACACCTAACTTCAGAGAAGATGTTTAATTTGGACAGAGTGGAGGAAGAGGATAGAGCCCTTGTTAGGTTTAAAGTGAAGGGGTTGAGCATATCTCAGGTTATTACTGTTTTTCTTGATGGCATGTGGTTCCCTCATTTTTTTTATGTTGTCAACAGGTCACATGACAGTTGTTTACAGTGGATGGCTTCCTTTCATGCCATCCATTGTATAAAAGTGTGTCTAGCTGTGAATGGTCACAGTGATCACAGGCTGGGCCATTCACAGCCCATCTGTGTCATGTGATTAGCCGTAGCCAATCACAGCTAATCACAACAAAAAAACCTGAATGAATCGATTTTTATTCAGTTAAATGCTTGCTTATAGCAAAGAAATTATTTGCTATAAGCAATCAAATTGTGTAAAAAAATACAATAGTAAATACAATTGGGTCGTTCCAGACATTGTTCAGAAGAACAGCGTACCTTGATTAAAAAGTTGATTGGAGAGGGGAAAACATAAAGAAGTGCAGAAAATTATAGACTGCTCAGCTAAAATGATCGCAAATGCTTTAAAATGGCAACCAAAACCTGAAAGATGTTGAAGAAAGCGAAAAACTACCATTCGAATGGATAGAAGAATAGCCAAAATGGCAAGGACTCAGCCAACAATCAGCTCCAGGAAGATCAAAGAAGGTCTAAAGTTACCTGTGAGTACTGTTACAATTAGAAGACGCCTATGTGAAGCCAAGCTATCTGCAAGAAGCCCCCGCAAAGTCCCACTGTTGAAAAAAAGACGTGCTGAAGAGGTTACAATTTTGCCAAAGAGCACATTGACTGGCCTAAAGAGAAATGGTGCAACATTTTGTGGACTGATGAAAGTAAGATTGTTCTTTTTGGGTCTAGTGGCCGTAGACAGTTTGTCAGACGACCCCCAAACACTGAATTCAAGCCACAGTACACTGTGAAGACAGTGAAGCATGGTTGCGTAAGCATCATGATATGGGGATGTTTCTCATACTACAGTGTTGGGCCTATTTATCGCATACCAGGGACCATGAATCAGTTTGAATACATCAGAATACTTGAAGAGGTCATGCTGCCTTATGCTGTAGAGGAAATGCCCTTGGGTGTTCCAACAAGACAACGACCCCAAACACACCAGTAAACGTGCAACATCTTGGTTCCAGACCAACAAGATTGACGTTATGGAGTGGCCAGCCCAATCCCCGGATCTTAATCCAGTAGAAAACTTGTGGGGTGACACAAAAAATGCAGTTTCTGAGGCAAAACCAAGAAATAGAGAAGAACTGTGGAATGTAGTCCAATCATCCTGGGCTGGAATACCTGTTCACAGGTGCCAGAAGTTTGTTGACTCCATGCAAAACAGATGTACAGCAGTTCTCAGAAACAGTGCTTATACAACTAAATATTAAGTGATTCATAGGAAAGCAAAATCTTCAAACATTTTTCAGTTTATATAGTGAATGTTTGAGTTTGTAAAGAAGAATACAAACACTGCTATTTTTTTTGAACAGTCTAATCACTTTTCTTCATTTTTTTTAGAGGAACAACACAAATTTTATATTTTTCTTCATTTTTTGATTTGGAATAGAATGTGTAGTGTTCCCAATGCATTTGTGTGTATGGAAATAAAAGCTATTAGAAGGATTTTGAGCTTTATTCATTTTTTCAACACACTGCTATTATTTTGAACACGTATGTGCAAATATATGTAAGTATATTTGCCTTGGGAATTTAACACAATGTAGGGACCAATACTATAAGGTAAGTAAAAAGATTGGAGGGAAGTGATAGAGTCCAAAAGGGAGAGCAAATAAAGACCAAAGGTTACAGTATTAGAAATCCACTCATCTAACAGTGAGCAGACTAACCAACAAAAGAGTGATCGTTAAGGGCTCACATAGGAAATTAAGATTGGAGGTGCAAGTATATGGGGTGATGTTGTATACTCTGAAGAGAAACAAAATACCTATAATGACCAAAGTGGTGAAAAAGGAGTGCAAAACAATCTTTATGTATCACCCACCATAATAGATGTACAAACCTTATGAGGACAAACACAGCCAAAAATGTTGTTGCTGGTAAAAATACGTACAAGAGTTCCATCCCCTGGGCTATGTAGGATCCCCTAAGATGTTAGCAGGTATACGGTTGTACCAAATGTACAAGGGTTCCCGTCCTCGGGATTGCATAGCTTGGAGGACTTCACATTGAAAAGTCATATCTGATTCTACCATTGCTCTTTGATACCCCTCAAGCCAAGCTCTTCCTTTCCCAAGAGAAGTTGAAGAAACCGCTGGGTCAAATTTGGCAGTTTTGATCATTCATCAATTTTCCTTGCAGAGCTGTATGTGAGTGGTGGAATTGATGGTATCCATCTTCAAAGAAGTTCAAGTTTCTGAATTCCACTCCAGATCTTTAAAAAGAAATATCCTGAAGGTGTGGGACAATTCCAACCTTTGTCTGGGCTAGGTGGTCAGATATTATGCTTTTTTCCAGGGCTGATCTAGTCTGTCTAATCTGGGGGTGCAGTAAAAAAACATCAGTGGGGCAGAGGATGCGAGGTCAGCAGGGCAGTGTACAGGGGGTTAGCAGGGGCAAAGGATAGGGTCATCAGTTTGTAGGGGAAAGTTCAGGGGTCAGTGGTAAGCGAGGCAGAGTTCAGGGGTCAGTAGTAGATGACACAGAGCACCGATTTTGCCTAGGAGGAGCTTGTTGTAAATGTAAAACTTGATGTATAGAATGCACGGAGTAACATACAAAATAACATATAGAGTACACCATCAGGTTGAACCCACCTGTTCACATCAGATTCCCCCTTACATCAAGAATCACCAATAGAATTCCTCCTCCTCCTCTCAAGAGTCCCCATCCCCCAAACCTCAAGGTCCCCAGAGTAATCCCCCTTACATCAGGGTCCCTACGATCACCCCCTAACATCAGGGTCACCAGAGTAACCCACCTAACATCAAGGTCCCTGGGGTTCCTCATCCTTACCTCATGGACTCCAGAGCCCCCCTTCCCCCATTGCTTACATCAGGATCTCCAGAGTAACCCCCCCCTTACATTAGGGTCCCCAGAGTCACTCCCCCCTAACATGAGGGTCCCTGGGGTTCCTCAGCCTTACCTCAGGGTCCTCAAAGCCCCCCTAATATTAGGGTCCCTAGAGTCACCTCCGTTATGTCAGGTGCTTAGAGTAATCCCCCCCAGAGTGATCCCCCTTACATCAGGGTCCCCAAAGTCACCCCCTAACATCAGGGTCCCTGGGGTTCATCAGCCTTACCTCAGGGTCCCCAGAACCACCCTGACATTAAAGTCCCTAGAGTCACCCTACTTACATCAGAGTCCCTAGAGTCACTTCCTTAATGGAGAGCCCCCAGAGTCCCCCTTTACATCAGGGTCCCCATCCTCCTTACATCAGGATCCTAAGAGCCCCTCTTGAATTATAGGCAGCAAGAACGAAGAATAAAATGAAGGGGTGCATCTAAAGCTGGCCAAAGACAGATCAAAATATGTTAGGTTCAGCCAGAAATAGACAAATTTCGATCCATGTATGGGCAAACTGGTTGTACTGAAGTCGATCTATTGATCGACTTCAGCATAACCAGCCTGTTACGGTGTAGGGGCCTGGCCAATTATTAATTCCTGCTTAATCCTCTCATTAATGTCCCCAACTATTAATTCCCTCATTAATCCCTTGTGTCTAGAGGAAGTGCATCCTCCAATTAGTATTCTACTCCTGTGCCAAAGACCCGTAGCTGTAATTAACGCGCCCCCTCCACAAAAGGTCCCAAATTCAATTAGTGTATCCCCCCCACTGTTATCCTGTTTACAGCTGCAAATTCAATTACTGTATTTCCATTCCTGTCCATTCTCTCCATTGTCATCCAAAATGTCCCTAAACCCAATTAAGGCAGTCCCTCCATTGTCATCCTGCTAATGACAATGTCATTGTCACGTTCCTGGAAGAAGTAGTTAGCGACTGGGCATAGTGTATTGGGGTGGAGGCAGGAGGGGGGCTGTTTGCTTTGGTGGGGCACAACTGAAATCAATAGGGGCACAGCCCACCTCAGCACAACCTAGATCCGCTCATGCTTCTTTCCTGGAAATTTGTCACAATAGATGCCAGCCTTCTGGGTTAGGGCAGAGTTCCAGGCCACCCAGCTGTTCAGGCTTGTTGGTCTCTAGAGGAATCCAAACTTCCAATCAACATAGGGATGCAAGTGATTTTTCTGTGGTTGCTTCATTGGACATCCCTTCTGACTGTTTATTTAGTTCAGAAGTAGGAAATATCCTGTCCTAGGCAGAGCTTCATGTTCCAGCCATCTCTTTCACATTTTTGGGGTGGAGAACTGGCAGGCAGGTTTCCTAAGCAAACTGTCCCTGAGGAATAGTCTCTCCATCATGAAGCATACAATTAAGTCCATATATATTTGAACACAGGCACAATTTTCATACTTTTGGCTCTGTATGCCACCAGAATAAATTAAAATGAAACAATCCAAATTAATTTGAAGCACAGACTTTTAGCTTGAATTCAAGGAGCTGAACATAAATATCAAGTACAATTTTAGGAACTGCAACCATTTTTATACACAGTCCCTCCATTTTCAGGGGCTCAGATGTAATTGGACAAATGAAAATAACCATAAATAAAATGTTCATTTTTAATATTTTGTTGAGAATCCTTTACTGGCAATGAGAGCCTGAAGTCTGAAACCCATGGACTTTACCAAAGACTGGGTTTCCTCCTTTCTGATGCTTTGCCAGGCTGTCTTCAGTTGTTCTTTGTGGGTCTTTCTGGTTTTAGTCTTGCCTTCAGCAAGTGAAATGCATGCTCAGTTGGGTTGAGATCAAGTGATTGACTGGGCCATTGCAGAATATTCCACTTCTTTTCCTTCAAAAGCTCCTGGTTTGCTTTTGCAGTGTGTTTTGGATCATTGTCTATCTGTACTGTGAAGCGCCGTCCAATAAACTTTGCTGCATTTGGCTGAATCTGGGCTGACAGTATATCTCTAAACACTGCAAAATTCATCCAGCTGCTTCTGTCACATCATCAATAAACACCAATGACCCAGTGCCACTGGAAGCCATGCATGCCCATGCCATCACACTGCCTCCACCATGTGTTACAGATGACATTGTGTGTTTTGGATTATGAGCTGTTCCAAGCCTTCTCCACACTTTTTTTCTTCCTGTCATTCTGGTACAGATTAATCTTAGTTTCATCCATCCAAATAATGCTTTTCCAGAACTGGTCTGGCTTTTTTAGATGTTTTTGTCAAAGTCTAATCTGGCTTTTCTATTCTTCAGGCTTATGAATGGTTTGCACTTTGTGGTGAACCCTCTGTAATTGCTCTTGTGAAGTCTTCTCTTGAAGTCTTGTAGACTTTGACAAGGATTCGCCCACCTCCTAGAGAGTGTACTTCACTTGTCTGGATGTTGTGAATGGGCTTTTCTTTACCATAGAGAGGATCCTGCGATCATCTACCACTGTTGTCTTTCGTGGACATCCATGCCTTTTTATGTTGCTGAGCTCACTAGTGCATTCTTCTTTCCTCAGAATGTAACAAAATTTTAACCCATGATGTAGGTTCACAGCAATAGATTCCAAATGCAAATAACACACATATAATCAACTCCAGACCTTTTACCTGCTTAGTTGATGAAGAAATAATGAAAGGAATAGCCCACACCTGGCCATGAAACAGCTTTTGATTCAACTGTCCAATTACTTTTGGTCCCTTGAAAAAGGAGGGGTGGATGCTCTTAAGAGCTGTAATTCTTTTAACATTTCTTTTAACATTCTGCTAAAACTCTGTAAAGTAGTACTGCCTGGACCTTGAAGAAGGGGACATACCCCGAAAGCTTGTCCTCAAAATTGTATGTTAGTGCAAATAAAAAAAAGTATCACGTCAGTACTCAATTGTTTCTGATATACATACCCTCAAATTAAACCTGAAAGTGTGCACTTTCAACCCATATCAATTATATAACTATAGCTTGAATATATTTTGGTAAATACCTGAAAAAATCTAAAATTCTGCCTGTGTCCAAATATATATAGACCTAACTGTATGTTTCCATTGGGGGATGCTGGATAGGGACCTAGAAACATCTTGGTTCAACAAGAAGCTGGAGGATTCTTGGCTGACTACAGTCTCGCCTTTACTTTGGAATAACAGCTTGTGGATGTGAGAGCACCATTGGTGTGATTGCCGTATGACCTATTCAGAGGGATTTTTAAACAAGCAATATTGTTTTAATATAATATCTTTCTGAAATAAAAATATGAGGTTTTAACCTTTAAATGTCTGTGTCTTTGTCGGTACCAAGAAAATCCTACTGTCCCTGTTCTTTAGATCTTTTGAAAAAAAGCTGGAGATATTTGTCTTCAGTATGAGGGATCCAACAGTGAGTGTAGTGAACACTTTGGTAGCATCATAGAATCCTTATGCCCTGATCTATGCCTTTTCCCTTCTGAAGCTGCTACCTCATCTGTTTCAAAGGCTTGAAAGGAAAGGCATTACAGTCATTCCAATAGTTTTGAATTGGCCTTGAAGCTTGTGGTATGCCAGCCTTGTTGGTTTGTTAACTGACACCCTGTTATCTCTGCCATATCTGTTTTCTCAGGAACTGATCTTCCACCCTGCTTGGATATTGGCTTCAACAGCTTGGCTGTTTAAACCTGGGTTCTGAAAGAGCAAGGATTTGCAGACACTGTTTTCCTGACTGTGCCTATTAAATTTAATTTCTGCAAGATTTATTATCGTATGTGGAAGACTTATTTTCAAAGGTGTGAGTATTTGGAAGTTCCCCAAGTGCCTTTTCTGTCAGCCATGTTCTTTTCCTTCTTGCGGATGAAAGTAGAACAACATTTATCCATTAGCACAATTAAGGGTCAAGTCTCTGCCTCTTCTGTTTTTTTCAGCATTCTCATACTAATCAGGGCTGTTGTTAGAAACCACATACAGCCAACCTGACAGCCCCCCCCCCCAAAAAAAAATACCCACAACAGTTTACTATTCTGCTTTTATGAATGAACACAGCGAGTAATCGGTACTGATCACTCATTGTGTTCATTCAGGAAAGGAAGGGGCTGGTAAATGTGACATATTTACCAGACCTTTCTCCCACTCTCCTTCCTGAAGGACCCAGTGGGGTCTGTGCAACAGGGAGAAAAGTATGGTGCACAGGGAGAGTGATGGGTGTGGCGGGGGGGAATTAGTGTAACCAATCTCCTATATGACTTTCTGCAGCAGCTAAAAGCCAGCAGGAGGGAGAGGAGAAGCAGCTTTCAGCTGCTTCAGAGAAAGTTATACAGGGGATTGGTTCCAGTAACCCCCCCCCATTCCCCTGTTAAGCCGATTACCCTCCCTGCCAACATCTGATTCTCCCCCCTGCTGGCCTGGGCCTCATACAGAAGGACTGGTGGTACCTCCTTATGCACGGCCCTGCTACTAATTCATTCAAGGGATTGGAGACATTGTTCCACCAGCCTGGCCCTCACTCCAACCATGAGGTTACACCTAGTCCTGTCAGTGTCACAGAAACAGCAGTTTGAACCTATTAGAGACATACTGTATATTTAATGTTGTAATTGTGGCCATCGTGTTAGCCACATGGGTCTCCAAGTTTTCAGAATTGTCCTGCCCTTTTTTTAGACAAATGACAAACTGAATTCTTGTTTGTTATTCCTGACGGTCCTTAAAGAGGTTTTGTTCATGTTTTCTGTTTTACAAGATTGATGTATCTGCCTCTGGAGATGCTAGTTTTGGTTGTAAGGATCTACAAGCGGCTTTTTAATGTCCTTGTTATTTCCTTTCTTTTCAAATTTTTCTTGTTGGGATGGTTCCCTGTAATGTTTAGGTGTGTCTGCCACTCTGTTAGGACATATACTTGTGTTGCTTAACCACTTGCCTACAGGGCACTTATACCCCCCTTCCTGCCCATGCCAATTTTAAGCTTTCACTGAAAATTGCACTTTGAATGACAATTGCACGTTCATGCAACACTGTACCCATATGAAATTTTTATCATTTTTTTTTAGACAGATAGACCTTTCTTTTGGTGGTATTTAATCACCTCTGAGTTTTTTATTTTTTGCTAAACAAACCAAAAACAACTGGAAATTTTGAAAAAAAAAACTGTTTTATCTCAGTTTCTGTTATAAAATTTTGTAAATAAGTGATTTTTCTCCTTCACTGATGTGCACTAATGAGGCTGAAGTGATGGGCACTGTTGAGGAGGCACTGGTAGGTGGCACTGATGGGCATTGACAGGCATCTCTGATGGGCACTGAAAGGCAGCACTCGTATATGGCACTGTTAGGTGGCACTGACTGGTACTGTTAGGTGGCACTGATAGGCAGCACTGACGGGCACTGTTAGGTGGCACTGACTGGCACTGTTAGGCGGCACTGACGAGCACTGATAGGTGGCACTGATAGGCGGCACTGATAGGTGGCACTGACTGGCATTGATAGATGCCACTGAAAGGCAGCTCAGATGGACACTGATATGTGGCATTGATGTGCACTGGTAGGCACTGATATGTGGCATTGATGAGCACTGACAGGTGGCATTAATGGGGCTACACTGATCATCAGGGCCCGTATGATCAGCGTTCATGTCCCCTCTGAGTAATGCCGATTACCGGCTCTCCTCTCCTCAGGAGCTGTCATCTTGACAGCTCGTGAGGAGTGAAATGCCGATAACCGGCATTTCCTTATTTACATGCGATCTGCGGCTCTTTCCATTGATCGGTGATCCTCTATGTCCCCCGGGGCGCACACACGCGGTTAGAATGGGAGGACATCATACGACATCCACCCAGAACAAGAGAACAGCCTTGCGCCCGTCATTTCCTTATATGAAGCAGTTAAAGACAAACTCCACTTTCGTGGTAAAAAAAAACAGAAACTAAAAAAAGCATAAAATAGCATATACAATTGCTACACAGATTATATTGTAATTGAACGTTATTAAAAATTACCTTTCCTTTTCAGTCTACAGCGCTGTAATCTTATATAAATTCTAGATGTTATGGCAACCTGGTGTACAGAACCCCCCCCCAGAAATGTAATTTCCTGCTCGTGTGATTGGCTCACTGATTTTCCCAGAAGTCTACACCAAGACACAAGTCAGATTTTAGGTATCCTCTGCAAAAAAAAATTCAATTTTGGTGAGACGCTCCCAAAAGTTTAATTGCATCTAAAGGGATTCAAATCTTGCCACTTTACTCATTAGAACCCTGCAAGATTTTCAGCTGATTGATAATGAAAATGTCACTCCCATGTACATTCACTATGCACGTTGGCACAAGCAAACATAAGGCTTTGCCTTCAGACCAACAAAAGGTAGAAATCTGTAACAAAGTTTGTTAAAATGCCCGCAATGTACAGTACATTGATCACCCAGAGCAGAATGTTTTTTTCTCAACCAAAGTGGAAATCCAGGCTGTACCTGCAGCCACTGCTGGCTGACACAGGGAAGCCAGATCACAAGACCAGACTGGAGTGGCCTGAAAATATGTGAGCATATGCATCTTTCTTAGATAGGTTAGTCAGTATAGGTGTTAGGAGATGGGAGAGCATTTTAAGATTAGTTACGTATAGCCTAGAATTCCACTTTAATGCCATCAAGCTGTATCTCATAATGGCCAACGGAGAAAAGAGGTTTTTTGCACTCATTGTCAAATTATTTTGTTTAAGTCCAAGAAGGGACACAACTCCCTCCCCTCATTTCTCCATCTTTTCTCTTTGGCCTGCTTGCGAAAACTGGTAAGGTGGGAGGGGTCATATCTGCAAAGAGCCATTGTCCATTTATCCTTTAGGTGTCAGTATAACTCTACATTGCTTTATTTAAACAAATACCACATTATAACATAATTGAAATGCTGGCACCAATGTTTCTCAGATTTTATTAATTCATGGAATGGCACAAAGGAGTTTCTAAACAATAAACACACAGTACACAGAAAATGCTAATTTGAAAATTATTTATTGGAAACATTATTTGGCCATGGTGCTATTTAAGGGGTAACCTTAAAATAAGCAAATCAAATAACAGATTAATTATAGATATAGGTGTCTTGGTTAAACAATCAATAACAAACCAAAAATTCTGTCATCATGCCCATCCAGATAAACTGGATGACTGAACCCTGCAAGCCAAAGCCAGCAAGCAACTAGCTGGCTCAGGGCGCATCAACAGCATGGCTAAATCAATTATGTTTTGCACACTAATGTTGAAGATGTCAAGACCAGTTTCTGATAGGTGTACTAGATAGTCCCGAAAAAGTGCAGGTAAGAAGCCTTCGTGCTGAAAGTGACGGTATAACAACACTCCGGAGGAGATCAGAAAGTTGTGAGCGTCCGATTAAGGTGTCTCCAAATTTTGTCAATGTAATGGAGGTTTCCTGATAAAGACCACAAAAGTCTGGGTGCCATCTCAGAATAAGCTAGGGCAGTGTGAGGAAAAAAAAAGCTTAATATAATAGAATATAAATCTCTCTTCATCTCACAAAGAAGTTCTCATGTCCTAACTTTGCCAATAGCATTGGCCACGGCAGAGATAAAAAAAATGTCAGGTAAATTGTTCTTAACATCCTTCCAACGGAGGCCTCTAATGCCCCACCAAAGAACTTGAAACATATTAGCGTTCAAACCTACATTGGTGGAATAAGACCTGGTCTCTGTTCGCTTCTTGGTCCAGTATATAAAAGAGTGACCAACTATCCAATTAATTTGTTTAGAAGGACCTGAAAAAGACACAATTAATTAAAATCAGCATGGATGAAATAGAGACCATGGCACAAGAGTCTGACAGACAAATATTGAGAAGCATATAAAATGGCCAAATTGAATGAACGAAACAAAGTAACAGCCTTGACTTTTCCAAAGGCATTCATTTTAGATCTGCTAATGAACAATTTAATGGAATTACCCTAAAAAAAAAATGTGAAGATAAAAAAAAACAATTTGAACATTTGTTAGGAGCTGTAAATTCACCTATTCTCCAACAAATGCTAACATGAAAGGAGATCGAAAAAGCAAAACCTCAAAATAGAAAAAGCAAACTATTTCGAGTACTGAGATGAGTCTACCCAGCAGGTCAATGGAGATAGGGAGTCTATTATCAAAATCCAGGCAAGACTTACTGAAACCTTTCAAAACTTGGGAAACTTGAGAGGTTAACCACTTCAAGTCTGGACAATTTTACCCCCTTCCTGTCCAGGCCAATTTTCAGCTTTCAGTGCTATGACACTTTGAATGACAATTGCTCGGTCATGCAACACTGTACCCATATGAATTTTTTAGCATTTTTTTTAGACAGATAAAACTTTATTTTGGTGGTATTTATTCACCGCTGGGATTTTAATTTTTTTTGCTATATAAATGAAAAAGTCCAAACTTCTTTTTAAAAAGTTTTTTGTATAACATTTTTCAAATAAATAATCTTTCGTCATAAATCTTGGCCAAAATTTATTCAGTTATCTTTTTAGTAAAAAAAAAAAAAAACCGAATTAGTTTATAACTAGAGATGAGCGAATCGAACCAGGCGAAGTGGAATTCGTTTCGAATTTCAGGAAAAATTCGATTCGCGGTGAATCCGAATATTAGCATACTTCGGGTGCACGAATCAGATTTTTCCCGATCAGCCGGCAAAAGTGTCCCTGCAGAGAGCTCCGCTATTTCTGACAGTTCCTTCACATGTACAGCGGTTGAAACATTGTATCTATTTGTTTCCATTTAGGATACAGATGTTTTTATTCGGAAATAGATACAATGTTTCAACCGCTGTAAATGTGAAGGAACTGTCCGAGAACTGTCAGAAATAGCGGAGCTCTCTGCAGATACACTTTTTGCTGTACTGGAATACTTCTTCTTTTCATTCTTCTTTTCATTCTTCTCATTCTTCTTTTCATTCTTCTTTTCATTCTTCTTCTTTTCATTCTTCTTTTCATTCTTCTCATTCTTCTTTTCTTCTTCATGAAAAGAAGAATGAGAAGAAGAATGAAAAGAAGAATGAAAAGAAGAAGAATGAGAAGAAGAATGAGAAGAATGAAAAGAAGAAGAAGAATGAGAAGAAGAATGAAAAGAAGAATGAAAAGAAGAAGAAGAATGAGAAGAATGAAAAGAAGAATGAAAAGAAGAATGAAAAGAAGAAGAATGAAAAGAAGAAGAAGAATCTTTTCATTCTTCTCATTCTTCTTTTCATTCTTTTCATTCTTCTTTTCATTCTTCTTTTCATTCTTCTTCTTTTCATTCTTCTTTTCATTCTTCTTCTTCTTCTTTTCATTCTTCTTCTTTTCATCTCATTCTTCTTTTCATTCTTCTCATTCTTCTTTTCATTCTTCTTCTTTTCATTCTTCTCATTCTTCTTTTCATTCTTCTCATTCTTCTTTTCATTCTTCTTCTTCTTCTTCTTTTCATTCTTCTTCTTCTTCTTTTCATTCTTCTTTTCATTCTTCTTCTTCTTTTCATTCTTCTTTTCATTCTTCTTCTTTTCATTCTCTTTTCATTCTTCTTCTTTTCATTCTTCTTTTCATTCTTCTCATTCTTCTTTTCATTCTCTTTTCATTCTTCTCATTCTTCTTTTCATTCTTCTTTTCATTCTTTTTCTTTTCATTCTTCTTTTCATTCTTCTCATTCTTCTTTTCTTCTTCATGAAAAGAAGAATGAGAAGAATGAAAAGAAGAATGAAAAGAAGAAGAATGAAAAGAAGAATGAGAAGAAGAATGAAAAGAAGAATGAGAAGAATGAAAAGAAGAAGAAGAATGAGAAGAATGAAAAGAAGAATGAAAAGAAGAAGAAGAATGAAAAGAAGAAGAAGAATGAAAAGAAGAAGAATCTTTTCATTCTTCTCATTCTTCTTTTCATTCTTCTTCTTCTTTTCATTCTTCTTCTTCTTTTCATTCTTCTTCTCATTCTTCTTCTTTTCATTCTTCTTCTTCTTCTTTTCATTCTTCTCATTCTTCTTCTTTTCATTCTTCTTCTTCTTTTCATTCTTCTCATTCTTCTTTTCATTCTTCTTCTTCTTCTTTTCATTCTTCTTCTTCTTTTCATTCTTCTTCTTCTTTTCATTCTTCTTCTCATTCTTCTTCTTTTTCTTTTCATTCTTCTTTTCATTCTTCTTCTTCTTCTTTTCATTCTTCTTCTTCTTCTTTTCATTCTTCTTTTCCTTCTTCTTTTCATTCTTCTTTTCATTCTTCTTTTCATTCTTCTTTTCATTCTTCTTCTTCTTTTCATTCTTCTTTTCATTCTTCTCATTCTTCTTTATGAAAAGAAGAATGAGAAGAAGAATGAGAAGAATGAAAAGAAGAAGAATGAAAAGAAGAATGAGAAGAATGAAAAGAATGAGAAGAATGAAAAGAAGAATGAAAAGAAGAAGAAGAAGAATGAAAAGAAGAAGAAGAATGAAAAGAAGAATGAGAAGAAGAATGAGAAGAAGAATGAAAAGAAGAATGAGAAGAATGAAAAGAAGAAGAATGAAAAGAATGAAAAGAAGAAGAAGCAGAATGAAAAGAAGAAGAATGAAAAGAAGAAGAATGAAAAGAAGAAGAAGAAGAATCTTTTCATTCTTCTCATTCTTCTTTTCATTCTTCTTATTCTTCTTTTCATTCTTCTTCTTCTTCTTTTCATTCTTCTTCTTCTTCTTTTCATTCTTCTTCTTCTTCTGAGGATGAGGATGAAGAAGAAGTAGGATGAAAATAAGAAGAATTCCAAGCCGGCAAAAAGTGTATCTGCAGAGCTCCTCTATTTCTGACAGTTCTCTGACATTCACATTTACAGCGGTTGAAGCATTGTATCTATTTGTTTCCATAAATGGAAACAAATAGATACAATGTTTCAACCGCTGTAAATGTGAATGTCAGAGAACTGTCAGAAATAGCGGAGCTCTGCAGATACACTTAGCGGAGCTCTGCAGATACACTTTTTGCCGGCTTGGAATTCTTCTTATTTTCATCCTACTTCTTCTTCTTCATCCTCATCCTCAGAAGAAGAGGATGAGGATGAAGAAGAAGAAGAAGTAGGATGAAAATAAGAAGAATTCCAAGCCGGCAAAAAGTGTATCTGCAGAGCTCCGCTAAGTGTATCTGCAGAGCTCCGCTATTTCTGACAGTTCTCTGACATTCACTCCATACAGCGGTTGAAACATTGTATCTATTTGTTTCCATTTATGGAAACAAATAGATACAATGTTTCAACCGCTGTATGGAGTGAATGTCAGAGAACTGTCAGAAATAGCAGAGCTCTGCAGATACACTTAGCGGAGCTCTGCAGATACACTTTTTGCCGGCTTGGAATTCTTCTTATTTTCATCCTACTTCTTCTTCTTCATCCTCATCCTCAGAAGAAGAAGAGGATGAGGATGAAGAAGAAGTAGGATGAAAATAAGAAGAATTCCAAGCCGGCAAAAAGTGTATCTGCAGAGCTCCGCTAAGTGTATCTGCAGAGCTCCGCTAAGAAATAGCGGAGCTCTGCAGATACACTTTTTGCCGGCTTGGAATTCTCCTTTTTCTCATCCTTCTTCTTCTTCTCATCCTTCTTCTTCTTCTCATCCTTCTCCTTCTTCTCATCCTTCTTCTTCTTCTTCTCATCCTTCTTCTTCTTCTCATCCTTCTCCTTCTTCTCATCCTTCTTCTTCTTCTCATCCTTCTTCTTCTTCTCATCCTTCTTCTTCTTCTCATCCTTCTTCTTCTTCTCATCCTTCTTCTTCTCATCCTTCTCCTTCTCATCCTTCTTCTTCTTCTCATCCTTCTTCTTCTTCTCATCCTTCTCCTTCTTCTCATCCTTCTTCTTCTTCTCATCCTTCTCCTTCTTCTCATCCTTCTCCTTCTTCTCATCCTTCTTCTTCTTCTCATCCTTCTTCTTCTCATCCGTCTCCTTCTTCTCATCCTTCTTCTCATCCTTCTCCTTCTTCTCATCCTTCTTCTCATCCTTCTCCTTCCTCTCATCCTTCTCCTTCTTCTCATCCTTCTCCTTCTCATCCTTCTCCTTCTCCTTCTTCTCATCCTTCTCCTTCTCATCCTTCTCCTTCTTCTCATCCTTCTCCTTCTCCTTCTTCTCATCCTTCTCCTCCTTCTTCTCATCCTTCTCCTTCTCCTTCTCATCCTTCTCCTTCTCCTCCTTCTCCTTCTCCTTCTCCTCCTTCTCATCCTTCTCCTTCTTCTCATCCTTCTCATCCTTCTCCTTCTTCTCATCCTTCTCCTTCTCCTTCTTCTCATCCTTCTCCTTCTCCTTCTTCTCATCCTTCTCCTTCTCCTTCTTCTCATCCTTCTCCTTCTCCTTCTTCTCATCCTTCTCCTTCTCCTTCTTCTCATCCTTCTCCTTCTCCTTCTTCTCATCCTTCTCCTTCTCCTTCTTCTCATCCTTCTCCTTCTCCTTCTCCTTCCTCATCTCCAAGGGCATTTAAATTAAAGGTACAGTGTTCTGCACTAATATAAAGGCTCTCTGAAGCCTAGAAACCCTTTTTATAAGTTAAATTCGTAGCGAATAAATTCGCATCGAATCAAATTTCTTCCTCAAATTCGGCGAATCGGCCGAATCGAATTTTTGAATAATTCGCTCATCTCTATTTATAACCAAAAATTATAAAATTAGCAAAAGATTGGCCTGTTTCCTTTTATTCTTCTTGTCATAGAGGCTGTACACAAAGCACTGGAAGAGAAGACATTAGTGGGGTGACGATGTAGCTTATTCCAGCTATATGGCTCTGAAAGCATGAATTAGGTTTCACAAACCTTCTGGGGCAAATAAGATGTTTCATTTCTGTATTGTTCCTCTGGTTGACTAATGATGATCTGATAATGGCATATAACAGTATCCAAAAGCAGATCATACACTATTAGATTTTCAACAATGAAAACCAGCGCAAACCCACATGATCAATTACATTACTCAGTTTAAAAAAACATTAATGTGCTAATAAAGTAAATTATATATAAAATATATTGATATATAAAAATTTAAAATTATAAGTCCAGTGACAAAAAAGCAAAGTGACAAAAAATCAAAAAAATCAAAAAAAACCCCAGAAAATATATATACAGTCATGGCCGAAATTGTTGGCACCCTTGATATTTCTCCAGGAAATCATGTATTTCTCACGAAACGTATTGCATTAACACATGTTTTGCTATACACATGTTTATTCCCTTTGTGTGTATTGGGACAAAACAAAAAAAGGGAGGAAAGAAAGCAAATTCGACATAATGTCACACAAACCTCCAAAAATGGGCTGGACAAAAGTATTGGCACCCTTTCACAACTGCGGATAAATAAGAATGTTACAAGCATGTGATGCTCCTGTAAACTCACCTGGGGCAAGTAACAGGTGTGGGCAATATAGAAATCACACCTGAAAGCAGATAAAAAGGAGAGACGTTCACTTAACCTTTGCATTGTGTGTCTGTCTGTGCCACACTAAGCATGGACAACAGAAAGAGGAGACGAGAACTGTCTGAGGACCTGAGAACCAAAATTGTGGCAAAATATCAACAATCTCAAGGTTACAAGTCCATCTCCAGAGAACTAGATTTGCCTTTGTCCACAGTGCGCAACATTATCAAGAAGTTTGCAACCCATGGCACTGTAGCTAATCTCCCTGGTCGTGGACGGATGAGGAAAATTGATGAAAGATTGCAACGCAGAATAGTCCGGATGGTGGATAAGCAGCCCCAAACATGTTCCAAAGACATTCAAGCTGTCCTGCAGGCTCAGGGAGCATCAGTGTCAGCGCGAACTATCCGTCGACATTTAAATGAAATGAAACGCTATGGCAGGAGACCCAGGAGGACCCCACTGCTGACACAGAGACATAAAAAAGCAAGACTACAGTTTGCCAAAATGTACTTGAGTAAGCCAAAAGCCTTCTGGGAAAACGTCTTGTGGACAGATGAGACCAAGATAGAGCTTTTCGGTAAAGCACATCATTCTACTGTTTACCGAAAACGGAATGAGGCCTACAAAGAACAAAACACAGTACCTACGGTAAAATATGGTGGAGGTTCAATGATGTTTTGGGGTTGTTTTGCTGCCTCTGGCACTGGGTGCCTTGACTGTGTGCAAGGCATCATGAAATCTGAGGATTACCAAAGGATTTTGGGTCGCACTGTAGGGCCCAGTGTCAGAAAGCTGGGTTTGCGTCCAAGATCCTGGGTCTTCCAGCAGGACAATGACCCCAAACATACGTCAAAAAGCACTCAGAAATGGATGGCAAAGAAGCGCTGGAGAGTTCTGAAGTGGCCAGCAATGAGCCCAGATCTAAATCCCATTGAACACCTGTGGAGAGATCTTAAAATTGCTGTTGGGAAAAGGTGTCCTTCCAATAAGAGAGACCTGGAGCTGTTTGCAAAGGAAGAGTGGTCCAAAATTCCGGGTGAGAGGTGTCAGAAGCTTATTGATGGTTATAGGAAGCGACTGATTTCAGTTATGTTTTCCAAAGGGTGTGCAACCAAATATTAAGTTAAGGGTGCCAATACTTTTGTCCAGCCCATTTTTGGGGTTTTGTGTGACATTATGTCATATTTGCTTTTCTGCCTCTGTTTTATATTTGTTCCAATACATACAAAGGGAATAAACATGTGTATAGCAAAACATGTGTTAATGCAATACCTTTTTTGTGTGAAATACTTGATTTTCAGGAAAAATATCAAGGGTGCCAACAATTTCGGCCATGACTGTATATATATATATAATTACAGTCCCGTGACAAAATTAAATCAAATTAAATTATAATATATTTTCCATTTGATTCTTCCGTGTTACTGATCCCTTCACCATCCACCAGTGCAGAAATCAACATTAACCGCACTCACCAGATAATGGTGAGTCACACGCCTTTCAGGATTGTTAAGGGCTCCTGGACCCCCTTTACTTTGTCTGAGACCTCCAAGTGCTGTTTCCTCTTATGTCTAGGTACCTCTTCTGCTTACTCCTCTCACCGAATCCCCCAAAGGAAAATCAGGAAGAAGAAAAGACCATAGCGTGATACCGCAGTAACTTCTCCTCAAATTAATCTCTCCAGACCACTCACATTCTTTTGCGGGGTATAGCCCACTTTTTATTCAAAACAACAGCGATTCTCTTCAAGAATGATCCACTTTTCATTTACACCGATTATACAAGGACCCCACAGTTTAGTGTGCAGCAGGATGGCAGACCTCAGCTACAGACTCTTCTACTTAGGCTAAGATGGCCCCTTGGAACGCACCGCTCGGCGTGCGCTCCACTCACCGGAAATGACGTCAGACGACGGACCAGGCAACCGGAAGTGCGTCGACGCGTTTCGCCCCACCCACAGGGCGTTATCAAGACGCTCATTACCACTTCCCAGCCGCTTATAAAGCTTTGGGAGATCCCTCCCACTAATTCCTCTGGCACAAAAACCTGGATACAAGCATGTCAATCACCGCCATCCATCTGCACACCCATGTGGGGTCCCTTTACATCAGAAACCATTACAAGAAATATATTGCTTAAAGGACACATTACTTCAAAAACATACTTTACTTAAAAAACATTCTTTAGATAAAAAATAATACTTTTAATCCTAAGTCTTCAACCCCACACACAAGGGAGAAGACCAATAAAAATAAATGCAAGTAAAAATAAATAAAAATAAAAATAAATATAAAAATAAAATAAAATAAAAATAAAAGTAAAAATAAAAATAAATAAAAATAAAAATTTATTTATTTTTTTTTTTTTTTTAAAAATAAAAAAATTTAAATAAAAATAGAAAAAAATATATAAAAAATAAATAAAAATAAAAATAAAATAAAAATAGAAATAAAAATAAAAATAAATATAAAAATAAAAATAAAAAGAAATAAAAATAAAATAAATATAAATCAAAAATAAAATAAAAAAGAAATAAAATAACCTAATTAAAATAAAAACCTAATCATGAACACGCACTACGGACCTATAACTGGATATTACCAATTCGACAAGAAACAGTTTATATCAATATCTACATTCAACCCATTGGGATGCAATGTACCCATTTGATAAATCCACTTCGTTTCATTTTGGGACACATTTATTACCATATTACCTCCCCTCCATGGGGCTTCTACTCTATCTATCCCACAAAATTTCAACGATGCCGGATCTCTATTATGATATCTTCTAAAATGATATGATAAACTATGATGTTTGAATCCCTTCTTTATGTTCCTAATATGTTCTCCCAATCTGGTGGCAAGTTTCCTAGTTGTTCTCCCTATATACTGGAGCTTGCAGGGGCACTCCAGCAGATAGGTCACATGCGTACTATCACATGATATGAATTTATTGATCTTATGGGATCCTCCATTATAACAGGATTGAAAAACCTTTATTTGCTTCTTTTTATCCCCTTTCAGGGTTCTACAAACCAAACACCTCCCACATTTGAAAAAACCAGCCCTATCCAAGAAAGTAACCAATTTTTTAGGTACATCTGGAACATTTTTAACAAGTCTAGACCTTAAAGTAGTCGGTTTTCTATATATAAACAAGGGTTTACTAGGTAACACTTTCCCAAGCGTTTCATCCCTCATCAAAATAGACCAATATTTTTTAATTATGTTTTCAACTAATTTGTAATGCTTAGAATATCCTGTGATAAAAGCCACATCCCCCAACTTGTTTTTACTTGCTTTTTTCTTAAGAAGTTCATCTCTACTAATCTTTTTAACCTGTTCTAATGAAACAGCCAAATTTTCTTCTCTATATCCTTTCTCCCTAAACCTTTGCAATAACACCTCAGCCTGTTCCAAAAAAACACCTTCATCATCACAATTACGTTTGATCCTAATAAGCTGACTCTTAGGGATGGATTTGAGCCAATTTTTATGGTGACAACTAAAACTTGGGATATATCCATTCCTATCTACTTGCTTGAAATATGTCTTAGTGTAGAACCTGTCATCTTTCTTGTAAATTGTCAGATCCAAAAAATCAACTGCCACCTCACTAATATTTTTAGTAAATGATATGTTATAAGAATTAATCCCCATTTCTTGGATAAACTCCTCCAGTGTCTCTCTTGTACCTCTCCAGATTATAAAGATGTCATCGATAAATCTTCTATACACCAGCAACTCTGTGGTTTGTTTCTTAAAAATAGCTTCATTTTCCCACCTACTCATGAACAAGTTAGCCACCGATGGTGCATACTTGGCCCCCATGGCCACGCCTCTTGCTTGCCTATAATATTTCCCAGAGTACCAAAAGTAGTTATGTGACATAGCTAAATTTAAACTATTAAGTAAAAATTCAGTTTGTTGTGGTTTTAAGCCTGCCTTAGCCTCCAAGGCCCATCTAACAGATCCTAATGCATCCGTATGCCTTATGTTAGTGTACAGGGAATTAACATCCACACTCGCCATCACACATTTCCCCTCTTCCCTTATTCCCTTAATCAGATTAATCAGATCACCACTATCCCTCAGGTACGCTGGAAACATTGGAACTAGAGGTTGTAGAAATTTATCCACATATTCACCCAGTCTACAAAACAATGAATCTATCCCACTAACAATGGGTCTCCCGGGGGGTTTATTAAGATCTTTGTGAATTTTTGGTAATTGGTAGATCACAGGTGTTATTGGAGCAGAGGGTACCAGATATTTAATCTCTTTTTTGTTAAGTATACCTTTTCTACCCCCTTCTTTAACATGTTTTACTAACAGACTCTTATATTTATTGATAGGGTTACCCCTTAACAACTCATATGTTTCAACATCATCTACCAATCTACTTAGTTCTGTATAGTAATCCACCTTGTTTAGTACCACCAGGCCACCACCCTTATCGGCTGGCCTTATAACAATATTTTTATTTTCCTCCAGTCTTTTTATACCAATTTCTAAATCTTGTTTCTTTCTCATAAAGGGAATGGCTAAATCCTCCAGATCATGTTCCACCATTTTTTTAAACGTTTCTACACAACAATTATTAGAGATTTTCGGATTAAACACCGATTTATTCCTCAACTGCGTATGCAGAAAATAATCATCTCCTTTTACACTATTATACCCAAAATTAGTTTTATTCGCCCAATACTTCTTTAAATTTATTTTCCTTACAAACTTATGTATATCAATATAAGTTTCCAGTTTATTCAGTTTTTTGTCCGGTGCGTATTTCAATCCTAATGCTAAAACTTTTAACTCTTCTTCATTTAAAACAGAATCACTCAAATTGAAGATCCCTTGATTTAAGTTGACCTCTTTCTTTTTCCTTGTCCCCCCTCTGCATCCCCTCCTTTTGGCCAGTAGGGTTCTTGTTGGTTCATAGGAGGTCTCCACCCTCCTCCTCCCCTCCTCGGTGGATAAAAAGGTCCACCTCTTCCCCTCATCTGAAAAGACCCTCTTCCTCCTCCCCCTCTCCATGGGGGTCCCCCATACCCCCCCCTCTGAAAATCCTCCCTCATTGGAGGGTAACCATATTCCTGAGGTGCTAGGTTGCCCCAATTGTTAAATGGCTCAAACCTATTATATACTGGCACATTATATTTTGGTGTCCCATTTTGTCCCTTGTTTTTTATGGGGGATTTTCTTGTATCCTGAGGGGATTTATTTTTATTTTTGACCATAGGTGATTTCCCTGTCGTCCTCTCATTTCCTGTTCCTGGTGAGGAGCTCCTAGATTCACTATTAATACTTGTAACATCTTCCTGCCATTTATAAACATTATTATTTTTATAATCCTGCATATCCCGATAGTATTTCTTAATTTTCTTTTTCTGTGTATCTTCATCCACTTTTTTAACATATTCCTGAATTTGTTTAACCTTATCTCCAAACTCACTGGAATTATTGAAAGGTGTCATTTTATCTTTTAATTCTTGAATTTTCTCATCCAATATTTTAAGTTTCCTTTTCCTTCTCTGTACAATAAGTTCCATTAGTTTCATTTCCACATTATTAAAAAAAGAAAACCATTCCTCATCCAATTCTTTACTTATCAAACCATCATTTGGTCCCACCTCCCACCTTAACCTTCTAGGCGTGATCCCCTCTTTAATATATTTTTCTAGAGTGACTACATCCCACCATGCTCTAATCTGTTTATCCAATGAATTCTTAAGGTGCCTGAAATCTTTAGTTAAATCCATGTGCTCATAATTCTGTGAAAAAACATCCTCTATATTAACTCTTTTCTGAGATGCAAAATTAAAAATATCCATAGCTGCTAAGTTTCAAAGATGTGATAACACCTCAAATATGTAAAAAAACAAAACCTCAGCGCTCAGGACTTCCTATTTACCATACAAATCCCCGTGAGATGCTGCTGTGCACAGGTACAAAGGACCAAAAACTTTTAACAATGAAAACCAGCGCAAACCCACATGATCAATTACATTACTCAGTTTAAAAAAACATTAATGTGCTAATAAAGTAAATTATATATAAAATATATTGATATATAAAAATTTAAAATTATAAGTCCAGTGACAAAAAAGCAAAGTGACAAAAAATCAAAAAAATCAAAAAAAAACCCCAGAAAATATATATATATATATATATAATTACAGTCCCGTGACAAAATTAAATCAAATTAAATTATAATATATTTTCCATTTGATTCTTCCGTGTTACTGATCCCTTCACCATCCACCAGTGCAGAAATCAACATTAACCGCACTCACCAGATAATGGTGAGTCACACGCCTTTCAGGATTGTTAAGGGCTCCTGGACCCCCTTTACTTTGTCTGAGACCTCCAAGTGCTGTTTCCTCTTATGTCTAGGTACCTCTTCTGCTTACTCCTCTCACCGAATCCCCCAAAGGAAAATCAGGAAGAAGAAAAGACCATAGCGTGATACCGCAGTAACTTCTCCTCAAATTAATCTCTCCAGACCACTCACATTCTTTTGCGGGGTATAGCCCACTTTTTATTCAAAACAACAGCGATTCTCTTCAAGAATGATCCACTTTTCATGTACACCGATTATACAAGGACCCCACAGTTTAGTGTGCAGCAGGATGGCAGACCTCAGCTACAGACTCTTCTACTTAGGCTAAGATGGCCCCTTGGAACGCACCGCTCGGCGTGCGCTCCACTCACCGGAAATGACGTCAGACGACGGACCAGGCAACCGGAAGTGCGTCAACGCGTTTCGCCCCACCCACAGGGCGTTATCAAGACGCTCATTACCACTTCCCAGCCGCTTATAAAGCTTTGGGAGATCCCTCCCACTAATTCCTCTGGCACAAAAACCTGGATACAAGCATGTCAATCACCGCCATCCATCTGCACACCCATGTGGGGTCCCTTTACATCAGAAACCATTACAAGAAATATATTGCTTAAAGGACACATTACTTCAAAAACATACTTTACTTAAAAAACAGAGTGTGGGATTGTGGGATAGATAGAGTAGAAGCCCCATGGAGGGGAGGTAATATGGTAATAAATGTGTCCCAAAATGAAACGAAGTGGATTTATCAAATGGGTACATTGCATCCCAATGGGTTGAATGTAGATATTGATATAAACTGTTTCTTGTCGAATTGGTAATATCCAGTTATAGGTCCGTAGTGCGTGTTCATGATTAGGTTTTTATTTTAATTAGGTTATTTTATTTCTTTTTTATTTTATTTTTGATTTATATTTATTTTATTTTTATTTTTATTTCTTTTTATTTTTATATTTTTATTTTTATATTTATTTTTATTTCTATTTTTATTTTATTTTTATTTTTATTTATTTTTTATATATTTTTTTCTATTTTTATTTAAATTTTTTTATTTTTAAAAAAAAAAAAAAAAAAAAATTTATTTTTATTTATTTTTATTTTTATTTTTATTTTTACTTTTATTTTTATTTTTATTTTATTTTATTTTTATATTTATTTTTATTTTTATTTATTTTTACTTGCATTTATTTTTATTGGTCTTCTCCCTTGTGTGTGGGGTTGAAGACTTAGGATTAAAAGTATTATTTTTTATCTAAAGAATGTTTTTTAAGTAAAGTATGTTTTTGAAGTAATGTGTCCTTTAAGCAATATATTTCTTGTAATGGTTTCTGATGTAAAGGGACCCCACATGGGTGTGCAGATGGATGGCGGTGATTGACATGCTTGTATCCAGGTTTTTGTGCCAGAGGAATTAGTGGGAGGGATCTCCCAAAGCTTTATAAGCGGCTGGGAAGTGGTAATGAGCGTCTTGATAACGCCCTGTGGGTGGGGCGAAACGCGTTGACGCACTTCCGGTTGCCTGGTCCGTCGTCTGACGTCATTTCCGGTGAGTGGAGCGCACGCCGAGCGGTGCGTTCCAAGGGGCCATCTTAGCCTAAGTAGAAGAGTCTGTAGCTGAGGTCTGCCATCCTGCCGCACACTAAACTGTGGGGTCCTTGTATAATCGGTGTACATGAAAAGTTGATCATTCTTGAAGAGAATCGCTGTTGTTTTGAATAAAAAGTGGGCTATACCCCGCAAAAGAATGTGAGTGGTCTGGAGAGATTAATTTGAGGAGAAGTTACTGCGGTATCACGCTATGGTCTTTTCTTCTTCCTGATTTTCCTTTGGGGGATTCGGTGAGAGGAGTAAGCAGAAGAGGTACCTAGACATAAGAGGAAACAGCACTTGGAGGTCTCAGACAAAGTAAAGGGGGTCCAGGAGCCCTTAACAATCCTGAAAGGCGTGTGACTCACCATTATCTGGTGAGTGCGGTTAATGTTGATTTCTGCACTGGTGGATGGTGAAGGGATCAGTAACACGGAAGAATCAAATGGAAAATATATTATAATTTAATTTGATTTAATTTTGTCACGGGACTGTAATTATATATATATATATATATATATTTTCTGGGGTTTTTTTTGATTTTTTTGATTTTTTGTCACTTTGCTTTTTTGTCACTGGACTTATAATTTTAAATTTTTATATATCAATATATTTTATATATAATTTACTTTATTAGCACATTAATGTTTTTTTAAACTGAGTAATGTAATTGATCATGTGGGTTTGCGCTGGTTTTCATTGTTAAAAGTTTTTGGTCCTTTGTACCTGTGCACAGCAGCATCTCACGGGGATTTGTATGGTAAATAGGAAGTCCTGAGCGCTGAGGTTTTGTTTTTTTACTATTAGATTTTCAAATGATCGTTTGTATAATCATTCGTAGGAAAATTCTCATCAGTACATTTGATGACATGACATAGAAATGTTGGTTGAAAGTACTGTACTTTAAAAAATGTTTGCTTTGATCATTCATTTTGGAGTGCATGGCCTTTCCTGAATGAAAACAATCAAATTCACTGTTAGAAATTGTTGGTTTGAGAAAAACATACTATCCTACATCTTCTAATTTTCTTGCCACTACCGTCAATTTGACACCACTATTAGAAAATCAAACAAACATTCTTAATTCTTTCAAACTGTCAGGGAATCTCTGAAAAATTAATTTAGTCAGCTATGTTGATTGTTTTAATCGATCGATGGACAACAATATCTCCAATTCAAATATAATTTATAAAAATTAAGCTAACTCAATTAGTTATTTCTGAGTTATTTTGCCATGCACAAATGTTTGAATAGTATAGACTACAGTCTATGAAAAATAAGTTAATATTTATTTTACAGAAATCACTTACAAACATCATATAACAGTCAGTGTGAGAGGTGGACACAAAAACTAAAATACCGTATTTTCCGGCGTATAAGACGACTGGATGTATAAGACGACCCCCTACTTTTCCTGTTAAAATATAGGGTTTGGGCTATACTCGCCGTATAAGACTACCCCTCTTCCAATGCACACCAAATAAAAATGAAAAAACATCAGATTTGATTTCAATATGGTATGGTATTCCAATGATGGGGCACGATTCCTCGCTCTGACACCAATTATGGGGCACGATTCCTCGCTCTGACACCAATGATGGGGCACTATTCCTCCCACTGACACCAGTGATGGGACACTATTCCTCCCACTGACACCAATGATGAGGCACTATTCCTCCCCATCATTAGTGTCAGTGTGTGAGGAATAGTGTCCCATCATTAGTGTCAGAGCGAAGAATCGTGCCCCATCATTGGTGTCAGTGGGAGGAATAGCACCCCATCATTGGTGTCCGTGGGAGGAATAGCGCCCCATCATTGGTGTCAGTGGGAGGAATCGTGCCCCATCATTGGTGTCAGAGCAACGAATCGTGCCCCATCATTGGTGTCAGTGGGAGGAATAGCACCCCATCATTTGTGTCAGTGGGAAGAATCGTGCCCCATATTGGTGTCAGTGGGAGGAATAGCACCCCATCATTGGTGTCAGTGGGAAGAATCGTGCCCCATATTGGTGTCAGTGGGAGGAATAGCGCCCCATCATTGGTGTCAGTGGGAGGAATAGCGCCCCATCATTGGTGTCAGTGGGAGGAATAGCGCCCCATCATTGGTGTCAGTGGGAGGAATAGCGCCCCATCATTGGTGTCAGTGGGAGGAATAGTGTCCCAACATTGGTGTCAGTGGGAGGAATAGTACCCCGTCAGTGGGTAGAGGAATAGTGCCCCATTGTTGGTGTCAGTGGGGGGAGGAATAGTGCCCCATCGTTGGTGTCAGTGGGAAGAATAGTGCCTCATCATTGGTATCAGTGGGAGGAATAGTGCCCCATCAATGGTGTCAGTGGGAGGAATAGTGCCCCATCATTGGTGTCAGTGGGAGGAATAATGCCCCATCAGTAGTATCAGTGACACCAATGATGGGGCACTATTCCTCCCACTGACACCAATGACACTTGCTGACCCCTGTTCCAGTATGGTGCTGCTGCAGCCAGCATATGTGGTTGCAGCAGCACCTCTGCACTGCACACTTACCGACTCCCTCACTCGATTTTCGCGGGTCCGCTCATCTCCGCCTCCTCGCCCGTGATTGGCCGCCTGTGTGTCTTTCCTGAGCTACAGTTCTGGTGGCCAATCACCGGTGAGGAGGCGGAGCTGAGCGGCAGGAGTGAGGGAGTGGCCGGAGTGACTGAAGGAGCAGCGCTTCCTGGACTGGATCGTCGTGGGAGCCAGGTAAGAGACAGCAGCCCTCTGCCCGCCCCTGTACTTAGTGTCCCTTCCGTCGGAAGGGGGGGACGGCGGCGGCACCGCGCGGCCCCCCTGAAAAGTTCCGCCCTGACGTATACTGTCGTATAAGACGACCCCCGACTTTTGAGAAGATTTTCAAGGGACAAAAAGTCGTCTTATACGCCGGAAAATACGGTAGTTAAAATGAAGTTCTAAAATTATCTGTGACACGGAGTATATATATTGAATTAAATAAAAAAAAAATTTCCCCTCATAGACAGCATAACGCTAACTACCTAGAAGACAATAATCTGCCTTTTACAGAATCCAACAGTTATTCTCTTGCAGAAAGAATAAGCGTCGAAATGTGTAAAAGTGCATCAATACGGCCAAAAAAAAGAGAAATTATAAAATTATTTAGGAAAAAAAAGACGACCTGACTTTAGTGGTGATGCTATCGTTGGAGAAATACTAAGTTACAGCTAGGATTATTGCAATTGGTCTATTAATTTAAGCAAAGAAAAAAAACACCAAGAAAATAATATATTACATTTACCCTTCAAATATACACTGTAGGCTTTGGAATGGCAGATGACCAGACCCAAAGATGGCTGCTGATTAATGGGAGGAGTTTGTCTTCTCCAAAATGGCATCTAGCTATGTTGAAGCTGTGTGCCCTGGTTTCAGTGAAGTGTGTGATCTAGAGGAGTGGGTGTAATCAGATCTAAATGATGTTCCTCAGATGATGTCTCTCTAGTTTATGGGAGTGCATTCTTTCTTCATGGTGAAGTCTGATCCCTTCCTGTCTACCTCACTTGTCATATATCCAATTGCAGACAATACACTCATAATAACCCCACCCAGAGGGTGTAATCTTCCTTCTCATTAGTGGATCAAGATAATCATCAACCATGTGTTTACCTATGTATTAGCTCACTTGAACACCATATGGCACCCCAGGATGAGATATGTCTATCCTGAGTTTATATGGAAAATGAATTTTCTAGTATTTACACTTATATAATAAATGTATCTTTTCCTACACAGTTACAACTATAAAATATATAGAAAGCCTTGGAGAGTCTGCTGATTTCCTAACTTGTAGCAGCAATTAAACAGAACAGGCTAGTTACAGAGATGGCATGATTTCATAGTCAAATATTAATGATATATATAAAGTTCCCACGCTATAAACTCTTTTTGGGTATGGCTACATTATAAAGCACACATTTCTAAAATGATGATTACAAATGAACAAACTGTAGGAGTATTAAGAACCCTTTTTCCAGCACTCGGCTATTTTGTAAGGATAAAATATTTATGTAATCAACATAGATACAGTGCGACATTGTGTTATCATCTAAAGTCATATATTTATAAATTTGTCCATGATAATTATAGTTATTTTGTTTGGTAAAAAAAGTTTATAACCCATTAGCTTGTCTTTTGTAAGAAATATGGAACCTTGCATAGATATGTAGATATATTATGACAGTGTCATAAGGTCTTCGCCTTATGATCTGCCATATAAGAGTCCATGAAACTGGCTTATAATATATGAATAACTTAAGCAGGGGAAATAGACTTTTACAAGCAGCTCATCTCTCTTAATGGAGGTCTTCTCTCTTGTTTATCTTCCCAGAGCTGAGACAATGGCAAGCGGTGGACACACAAGCTGGTAATTGTTTTGTCCACACAAGGTAACAAAATGCAGTGGACTTCTCTCTATACAAGGATTTCTTTCTCGTCCATCTGGTCAAATAACATTTGTTGGTTTGGAACAATAAACCAGCTTCAAAGTGATAAGAGATCCTCTCCTTATGCAGGCCATAGACGGGCCGTTTAATCGGCCGAATTGTCAGCCGACAAACGAAAAATCGGTCGTTGCTGCCATGGATGCTGCCACCAATGCTTACGAAAAACGTCCGTTTTTCATAGATTTTCCAGCATGACCGATAAAAAGAAACGAGAAGATCCGCGAAAAACAGCTGACGGCATTGCCCTACTAACGGTGTGAATATCAGCCGATTTTTCGGTTGGACGAAAATTCGGCCGATAAACGGCCTGTCTATGGCCTGCATAAGTTTCAGGTGTGAATGCATACGAAAACATCCATTGTTCAGAGACTACAAGAAACCTTGACTTAATTAACTTATCCACAACTTGTTTGTAGAGCAAATTTTCTCTTAAACATTTAACTGAAATGAAGACATTTGTCTCTGTTTACTTGGAATCTGCCTATTGTAGTCCAAAATTAAAAATGATAAAATATTTATTTTTTAAAAGTTCTGAAAAAACAAAATTCTAATAGTGTATAGTCAGCTTAAGAGTGAATTAGCTCATTAATTATAGCCCAGGCAAATGGTTTGAGCTGTGGAGACGTGAAGAACCAGAGATGTTGGTAGTTGTGAATGCTGCTATTCTGCTGTTAGGATCTGGCCTCCATCAGCTTAAGTTATGTCAAAATGTCCAGCTGGCATTCATCCACTTCTGTAGCTAAGCCAGACAGGCATTTATAGTTAATGGTGATGAGTCAAGAAGAACATTTAATAGTCATTTGTATGGAATAAACTCAGGATTGAAAAATACAAATTGTATATTTTTTTATTTTAATCAGGTAGATTTGAAATACTATGTGATTATTTAATATTTACTTTACAATTTCCAACCAGCAGGTGGAACTCAAATTTCATATATTCCTCTGTCATAATAATATTGTGGAAAAAGTTTGCAGAGCCAAAGCTCCCTAAAGGGTTAGAGCCACAAAGAGAGAGGCACAAGGAGGGAGAAGATTCTCCCATGGGCAGTATGATAATAAAGGACATTTTTTAGGAATGGGACCATCCTGGAAAAGAAGAATCTATGCAGAGGAACCCAGGGCTGAAGAGGGTCCATAGATCCCAAAAGAAGATGAGTTTAGATAATAATGGTATTTTCAATCTTAGTGGGACTGTTTTAACCCTGGAAGAAACAGCATTGTTGAATAAAGGACTTAAATATGCCCCTAAAGTTAAACTGAATAAGTTTCAGACATATGTGGACATCCATAAGTTTACTGGACAGGTGTCCTTAAAGAAATATTTAATGATCAATCATATTAAAAATAGTCAAGAGATCAATGAAGTGAGACATTCTAATTTGAAAAATGCATCTTTATTCAACCCTCCTGCTACTTCCAGTCCCCATATTACCATTTTTAAAGATATGGTTCTTAAGGAACTAGAGTCCGTGCGAATTAAAAAACCTGTGAATCAACATGCAATTAATGTTGGGATTAAAACAACTTTTAGATAGGAAGGTTCTAGTGATATGACCAGCAGATAAAGGGGGAGGAGTGGTTGTTTGGGGTAAAAAGGATTATATTAAGGAGGTATATAAGATCCTTGATGATAAAGATACTTATAAAGTTTTACTTAAAGATACTATGATTAATTATAAGACGGAACTTAAAAAGGTCATTAAGGATGGCTAAAGGAATAGTGTAATTACGAAAAAAGAGAGAGCATTTTTATGTTCCTCAGCACCTCATCTTCCCATAATGTATTGTCTTCCCAAGATACACAAAGATCAATGTCAACCCCCAGGGAGGCAGATTATAAGTGGTATTGGTTCCCTCTACTCTAGAGCAGGGAAATATATTGATTCCTTTCTTCAACCACTGTTTTTTAATACTCCTTTTTTGAAAGTTACAAAGCAGATTTTAAAAGATGTCAAAGATATTGTGGTTGATAAATCTACTTTCTTAGTAACAGCTATTGTAGTGTTACATAGGACATGTAGATGGCATGGAAGCAGTGAACTATTATCTGAGTTGGGCTGGAGACATCCCTGATCTCTAGAAGTCGTTCATTGTGAGATTACTGGATTTCACCATGACCCACAACTATTTCTGGTTTGATGAGTTGTTTATTTGCAAGCAATAGGCTTTGCGAATTTATTCATGGCAAGGTGGGAGGAAGACATCATCCACTCTAGAGATTGGCCGGAACTAATGTTTTATCGGCGCTATATAGATGATGTCTTCCTCCTATGGCAAGGGACTGAAGAGGCACTTAACAATTTTTTTCTGATCCTTAATAATAACAACTTAAATATCTGTTTGTCCCATATGTATAGTCAGATTGAAGTTAATTTCTTGGATATGACTATGATTAATGATGGTAGGAGTATTGTCACTAAGTCTTTCTTTAAACCTACCAATAAAAATAGTTATATCCCCACTGATAGCTGTCACCACCCGCTCTAGCTTAAGAATATACCTAAAGGCCAATTCGTAAGTATGAGAAGGAATAGTAACAACTTAGAGGACTTCTGTATGCAATCTGGAACATTGAAAGCTAGATTTCTAGAAACAGGTTATAATGATGTCTTTCTGGAGGATACCATAAAGCAAGTAGCTAGTGTGAATAGGGAATCATTACTTGCTATTCAGAGGGAGAAAAAGAGGTCAGATATCAGCTGCCCTTTTATCACCAATTTTCCCATCCAGCATATGGAAATGAAAAACATTATTAAAAAATATTGGGGGATTCTAAGGAATGATCCAGTTTTGGCGAAGGTGTTGCCAGAGAAACCTGAGGTTGTGTTTATAGCACCCTCTTTGAGAAACATCACAAGTGTAATAAAAGCGCCACACCCTTAATACTTTAAAGCAGCAATTCCACCTCAAAGAAACCAAATAAATTTCTTAGTGCTATAACTTAAATAAAGGAATGCGCTAAAACCACAAACTATTCCTAATTTAGTGTAGAAACATTAGTGCAAAAGATATATATATCTATTCTCAATTAATATAAAAAAATATCAAAATTATGTGCAAAACTATTTTTTAGTGCATAAGTAATTTAAATAATTAAATTTGTGAATATAACAATTGTCCAATTCTGAATTTCTTCAAATGTCCAAACAAATCTTTTTCAAATTCAGGTGCTCTCAAAGAAATTGTGCCAAAATCCACCACCAAAGTAAAGTTGGGTAACTCACCAGAGCTCCATGCTGATCAATCTCTAGATCAGCAAAAAACGCTTTTCGCTCTGGGAGCAGATGCAATAAATCAACTTCTCAGGTGTGATGATCAATAGACCCTTGGGCTTGGCTTGCTGGATGCTGACGTCTGTGGAGAGGATTGAGTCACGAGCGCTGTAGTGAGTGTGCGGGGAACAGGAGACTGTTATACCATTTGCTGTTTATGCTGTTATACTGGTGTCGGTGAAGACACCCTTTTTGTGAGTGTAAATCTTTATTAAATTGTTGGATACTTTTATAAAAAAAACTGGCTGCACCATGATTTTCTCTTTCATTCCCAAACATGACCTCGGTGGAGAGATATAAAAAGAGAGAGTGATATAATGCTCCTGGAACCATTATATTGAGTGGTGGATACCTACCTTATGGATGATTGTGTAGCTATTGATCATCACACCTGAGAAGTTGATTTATTGCATCTGCTCCCAGAGCAAAAAGTGTTTTTTGCTGATCTAGAGATTGATCAGCATGGAGCTCTGGTGAGTTACCCAACTTTGGTGGTGGATTTTGGCACAATTTCTTTGAGAGCACCTGAATTTGAAAAAGATTTGTTTGGACATTTGAAGAAATTCAGAATTGGACAATTGTTATATTCACAAATTTAATTATTTAAATTACTTATGCACTAAAAAATAGTTTTGCACATAATTTTGATATTTTTTTATATTAATTGAGAATAGATATACATATCTTTTGCACTAATGTTTCTACACTAAATTAGGAATAGTTTGTGGTTTTAGCGCATTCCTTTATTTAAGTTATATCTTTGAGAAACATGATAGCCCCTAATGTGGTTAATCCCCCAAACGAAATTTTGCTATTTGCTGATCTGTGAGGTTTTCATCCCTGCAATAGATGCATGAAATATAAATTGGAGGGATTTAGAAGAAGTAAAATTGGCTCTTTTGGCTCTAACTCTACTGGAAGGAGTTATTGTATAAACTCTTTAATTACCTTCTGGAATGTCCTTGCTAAAATAGTACATAGGGAGGACAACTAGGAGACTAAGGGATTGGTTAAGAGAACACCTTTATAACATCAAAAAAGGGCTTAAGGAGCATTCAGTTTTGAGGCATTTTTAGAGAATACCACCAGAGGAAACCTGTAGGAATTAGATTTGTGGGGATTGATCTGATTCACCCCCATTGGAGGGATGTAATAAAGGTAAGGCAGTATCTATGCTTGAAGCAAAGTGGATATATGAGATGCAGACGTTGTCATGGTTAAATATTGACATTGACATTAATTGTTTTATTGACAATAGTTAGGGTTTTCCATCATTACCATTTTGGGTGTAAACAAATCTGTGTGTGCTTTGCGCGCAGCCCAGAACATAAAGGCAGGTGCCCTAAGATCCCTGTGACAACATCCTAATCCATTAGGTAGATGGGATTTTGTTTACTAAAGCTGGTTTACTCAGAATCTCATGCACCTGTGCATGGTAGCCAATCAGCTTCTAACCTCATCTTGTTCAATTAAGCTTTACCAATAAAACCTGTAAGCTGATTGGTTTTATGCAGAAGTGCACGAGATTCTGAGTGAATCAGCTTTAGTAAACAAACCTCACAGTGACCCTGGATGATGGCAGAACAAAGCTGGTGCTGGTTTTCTGGCATGAGGGAAGCTGCAAATATAAGAAAAAAGGCAACATTTTTTTAAGGTTTGGATAGAGTGGAGAGAGATTATAAACCAGGGCTGAGTCAAGGGGTGGGCAGGAGGGACGGCTGTCCTGAACACTGTGGTATCATGTGAGATGAGGAGGCAACACAAGGAGAATGGGGGGGGGGGGGATTTGTGTTGGGAGGGGGGATTTGTTGGGCGACAGGGGGTCAGAATTGTTCCAGGAGGGGACATTTGGGGAGGTGTGCTATGAGTGTTAAATTGAGGAGAAAAGGATTTGTGCTAGGAGGGGGGATTTGGGGAGGTTGTGCTAGAAAAGGTGATATGGTGGGGGGGAGGGGATTTGTGCTGGGAGGGCGTTTTTTTTGGGGGGGGGGATTTGTGCTAGTAGGGATGATTGAGGGGTATTGCAAGGATAGGAAATATGGTGAGGAGTGTAAGGGAGGTAATTTGTGCTCAGAGGGGAAATTTGAGGGGTAGAGAATTTGTGCTAGGAGGGGAAAACTTTTTTTTTGGGGGGGGGGGGGAGTTGTGCTGGAGACATATGGGGAAAGAGAGGATTTGAGCTGGAGGAATTAGTGGGACAAATATTTATGCTGGGAGGGGGGGTTCAGCATGCAGGCTGATTTGTACTGGGAGGAGGGGGAATTTATGCTTAGAGGGTAAGCATACAGATTGGAGTTTGATTTTTTGATTTTTTTTTGGGGGGGGGGGAGTGATGATCAGTGCCCTGATGATCGGTGCCCAGCGGTGCCACCCGCAAGTTCCGCCCACCTGTGCCCTGCAGTGCGCCCACTAGCTCCGCCCACCTGTGCCCAGCAGTGCACCCACCTGTGCCCAGCAGTGCACCCACCTGTGCCACTCTGCAATTTCACACACCTGTGCCCAGAAGTGCCACCTACCTGTGCCCAGCAGTGCCACCCACCTGTGCCCACCCACCTGTGCCCACCAATGCCACCCACCTGTGCCCACCCACCAGTGCTGCCCACCAGTGCCACCCACCAGTGCAGCCCAGCAGTGCTGCCAGTCAGTGCCACCAGTCAGTGCCCAGCGGTTGTGCCAGTCAGTGCCGCCAGTCAGTGCCCAGCAGTGATGCCAGTCAGTGCCGTCTATCAGTACCCATCATTAGTGTCACCTATCAGTGCTGCATATTAGTGCCGCCTATCCGTGACACCTCATTAGTGCTGTCTATCAGTGCCGGCTATCCGTGCCACCTCATTAGTACTGCCTATCAGTGCCCTTTAGTGCTGCCTATCAGTGCCCATCAGTGCTGCCTCATCAACGCACATCAGTGAAGGAGAAAAATTACCTGTCTGAAAAATTTTATGATAGAAACAAAGAAACTTTTTTTTTTTTCAAATTTTTGGCAATTTTTTATTTATAGCGCAAAAAGTAAAGTGCCCAGTGGCGATTAAATACCACCAAAAGAAAGCTCTATTTGTGAGAAAAAAATGATCAAAATTTCATATGGGTACAATGTTGCATGACCGCGCAATTGTCAAAGTGCAACAGCGCTGAAAGCTGAAAATTGTCCTGGTAAATAAGGGGGTATAAGTGCCTGGTAGGCAAGTGGTTAAGGAGATTCGCCCTCTCTGTCCTGCTTACCATTATCATTGAAAGTGAAAGTAAAGAAAATCCCAAATTTTGGGTTGTCCCCAGAGTAAATAGTAATAGAGGGTAAATTTTACAACGGGGACACTAGTTCTGGTGACCTGGGGGTCCCCAAGAAATTCCTTTAATTTTTTCTCACCTCCTGTTTGACTATTGGACAAGAAGTGAAGGGAAATCTCTGAAATGGGACACAGATGGAGAAAGAAAAAATCTAATAGGGTTTATAACCCTTGCTTGCTCTGTCCAAAATGGTAAAAAAAAGTTTTTGCCTATAGTTTTACTTGAAGGTATTGTCAGGAAGAGTACTGTGATCCATTTAAGAGGTATTGCTGCCTATTGTAATATGGAAAGGCTGCACATTACTGCACTGTGATGTATGACTTTCCCTATAGCACTTTCTTCCAAAGTTTTGATTTTACTTTGCGGTCACAAAGATGGATGGATCTGCAATTTATATGAAAAAAAATCTGTTTTGAGATGTTGCACATGTAATACATGCTGAAAGTAAACATAGAGGGAGATTTTCTAAGAATCTGGTGTAGCTGTGCATGGTAGCCAATCAGCTTCTAACTTCAGCTTGTTCAATTAACCACTTGCCAACCGCTTTGATGGCTACAGCACGGTTGCCCAGTTCTGGGAGGGCGTCATATAACGTCTGTGGCTGCGGTGGGACCTAATTTTAATAATAGTAGCAATTTAATTCCAGAAACCTGTGTCAAAGAAGTTATGCCTTGGGAAGTTTCGCCTTTAGGTTTTCATTTAACAATGCAAATTAAAGAAAAATTTGGAAAGGAGATTACGTTGACATATTTTCCTTAATTCCATCGGCAAAATATTTTTTTATAAAGATAGAAAAATAGCAGATGATACATTAGAAGATAAGAGACATAGACCAGTTGCAAGATCATTTAATAACTGGTTACACGCCTTTTCAATATTTGCCAGTGTACTAGGACAAAAACATCTGGAATTCTGCAGCGGGCTTTTCCAACATCTTGAACATATACTGGAAGCATATAAAAATTTTGGAGAACCTGGATGTTTTTTCTATGGCGAGTTATATAGGCAAAAAATTGCAATATACACTTCTTTAAAGTGGGGCATGAAGGATGTAGGGTTGTGGTTAAATTTGATGGCACCACAGAAACCAACAGTTCCTAAACTGCAATTGGCATCTGTAGTGTCACCATATAAAAGAGGTTTTTGTTATGCCTATAATGACATTTTGATTCCCATCTACCAAGTTAATGATTATCGTTTCATCAAGGCCCATTCTAGCAGCTTCCGTGGCTGCACCTATTCTTAATGACTGAGAAGTAAATCTTAGATGCTGTAAACCTGCTAGTCTCAGGCGCTTTGTAAATACCAAACTAAACTGGTATTTTGTAAGGAGGTATAAATCAGAATGAATTAAAAATAAACCTTTATTTTCCAGCCTCACCGACCAATAATTTTTAACTGACTCTAAAGTGCATATGCTGTGATCTTCTCCCAGATCTAGAACTTCATTTGGCTCCACGTCTAATAAATCAGCACCTGTCATTTATAAAAAATCTATCATAGAAATGTTGGTATTGGCTTGTTATTTAAAATGCAGACTCTAGGACTGTCATCTTTACTCTTTCTTCCCTACTTGGTGAGTCACTGAATGAAATAAACATATGTATATTAGTTGTCAGGATAGCTGAAATATACATGCTTGTTCGGGTTCAATGACTCTCCACGTAGTAAAGCAACCCTCATGATATCCCCAGAACGGCATCTTCAAAAACAAGTCAGCATCAGCAATGGCAACTCCCCTTATTTCTAACCTGACAAGGTTCCCTTTAATGAATGCAAAAAATAATTTGGCGTACCCTATTAAAGCGTTTCAGAAATTTGTCCCCAAGTCTTTACCAACAGTGCACGTTTTGCAGGTAACCTAGCATGTGTAAAGTTGGATGAACTGGCAACGTGATTTACCTAAACTTGTAGATATTACGAATACACTATATGTCCAACTTTACAACTATTGACAAGTAAACTTGACTTATTTGGCTCCCACATAACAAAACATCAAGGCTGGGCTGAGGGTTAGGCAGAAGAGGTGACCACATTAGGTGCCATGCCATGCCTCTGCCATGTGAAAGGGTACGAAAAGGGACTTGCAATTTATGCTGCAGGGGTAGTTCACATCTCATAGTTAATAGCTGACTCTTTATTGAGCTGTCTGTGGCCAGGCTAAATGACTCTTATTTGAATCCTTGGATTTTTTAGAAGCCTAGCCCTCTAAACATTAATGACTGCCAGTTGACATGGTAGACAACATAAGAGGTGTATTTGCCTCCTCTCCCTACTAGCAGTTGCCTAGTCTCTGCCTGCCTGACATCAGCCTGACTCCTAGTTCTACTGTACACACAGGAAAGAACAAGATGGGATTGAGCTTATGCATCTACAGAGGAGCTTCATAATGAGGACCGGTGAGAGAAAGGAATCTGTAAGGAATATTTATGCAGAGAACTTTGGAATAAATGAACTTTTGGTGCTTAAGGACCTTATTCAACAGTGGCAAAAATGGCAGATTAATGGGAAACTTCCAGCAAGACATGAGCAGTTTGTTTTAAAGAGAACCTGTCAAGATGGCACTGCAACTCAGATCTGGAGCGTGTCTTTGGTTTTGGATAAAGAAATGATAGTTTCAGAATAGAGATCATTTCTGTAGCATCCAATACAATGATGTATTGCCTCACAACCTGCACTCTTATTAGGAGTTGTAAAGAATAGCAGCATCTGACATGGATAATATCCTCTGTTCCAACAGGTAACAGCCATCCCACACTGCTAATAATTACTAAATACTAGAAACAGTGTACTAATTAGCCATTAAAGTGTATCTATATCCCCAAACCTTTAACATTTTGGATAGAGTGAAGAAGGATTAAAACTCTTTTCAGGTTTTACTGAAGTTGGAGGTCCTTTTGGGAAGATTCCTTGACTTTCTGTTTGGTAAACAAAAATTGTCCCCAGGGCAGATAGAAAGAGCAACATAAACAGAATGAAGGCCTTGTTTGCACTTGCTTTGCTCTCAGAAGAGTGATTCATATTCAGATTGCATTTCAGAGAGCATTGTCAGGCAGTCAGGAGGCATTGTATCACTTTCTCACCACCTGTTTTGTAATGTTTCTTTAACAAACTCCCTAAATGCTGGACTACCAAACCACAACTATGTGTGTCGTGCATGGTTGTGGGTGGTTTTAGCATGGCCCCATTCACAAAGCATCAAGGCTGTGGCATGTGTACATCCCCGGCCCCTGCCTTGCAAGCTAAAGGAGAAGTGGTTGAGGGGTGGTTTAAATGTAGGGTTTGCATAAGTTTGGTGTATGTTGCAAGTGCAAAAGTGCAAAAAATGTAAGTTTTGGGTACATTGTGCAAATAATATGTTTCACTGTGAAATGAACACCAGTGCAATTACTGTATGCTTGTTTATTTATAAGTTGCAATGGTAAACATTGGCTTCATACTTCTGGCTGTGCATTGTGGTAGAGGTATATGAATCAAGAGTGGCTGGACAGAGTTACAATTATTTTGGCAGGTGAAATAGTTCTCATACTAACTGTATTTAGCTATATGCTGGAGATCTGTTTAAAGTTGAAATGAAAGTAATTTTAAGAAAAAATAATAAACATGTCTATTCTGACCTGCTGCGTGCAGTGATTTTGTACAGAGCAGCCTGGATCCTCCTCTTTTTGGGTCTCCCGCAGGCTCTCCTGGCCCCTCCCTCCTGTCGGGTGCCCCCACAGCAAGCAGCTTGCTATGGGGGCACCTGCTGCTCTGTGTGTCCATGTGTCCATTCACACATGGAGCCACGTCTCGGCCCCACCCCTCTCTCTTCTCATTAGCTCACTGGCTATGATTGACAGCCCCCCCCTTCTGTCTCAGCCAATGAGAATAAGGAGTCCCAGGATAGCCGAGACTCCAGTGCACATCACTAGATCGAGAGGGGGCTTAGGTGAGTATTGGGGGGGCTAGGGGTGATGCTGCACACAGAAGGTATTTTACCTTCATGCAAAGAATACATGAAGGTAAATAACCTTGAGCCTTTACAACCACTTTAAGGCAGCTATAGAAAATGTGGATTAATCATTTTACAACCGCGTCATAGCCGAATGATGGCTACAGCACGGTTGTCCAGTTCTGGGAGGGCATCATATGGAGTCCTCCCAGAACACACCCCCAGCGGTGCACACCCGGCACTGTCAGTGATCGCTGTGTCCTACAGACACAGCTGACCACATGACTAGGTAAAAGGCCAATCACAGCGGCCTTTTACTATGTGATCAGCTGTGTCCAATGACACAGCAGATCACATAGTAAATACAGTTGCCAGATATTGGCAGCACTTTGCTCACTCTGTCACAGCATGAGGAAAGTACTGCCGATAACCAGTAAATGTCACAGAGGACACCCGCACTGATCATCAGTGCCACTCATTAGTGCCCAGACGTGCTGCCCAGCAGTGCTACCCAGCAGTGTCACCCACCAGTGCACCTAGCAGTTGCCCCCTATCAGTGCCCATCAATGCCACCCATCAATGGCACCCATCAGTGTCCATAAGTGCCGCCTATCAGTGCCGCCTATCAGTGCCTCCTCATCAATGCCGCCTCATCAGTGCCACCTCATCAGTGCAGCCTAATAGTGCCCATCAGTGTTGCCTATCCGTGCCACCTCATCAGTTCCCATCAGTGCTGCCTATCAGTGCAGCCTCATCAACACACATTAAATACCACCAAAAGAAAGCTCTGTCTGTGTGAAAAAATTATAAAAATTTCATATGGATACAATGTTGCATGAATGCACAATTGTCATTCATAATGCAACAGCATTAAAAACTGAAAATTGGCCTGGGCAGGAACACAGTAAAAGTGTCCAGTAGGCAAGTAGTTAATGCTGCTCTAAAATCATTCTTACATCATTAAAATACATTTCATAAATGCAAGAATCCCCAAGTACCTGAATTTGAACTGGTATCTGCCTCTGGAGTGTTGGACTGAAGTGTGAGAGGAAGAAACAACTCAAGCAGGGCCGGCACCAGCATAAGGCAACTTAGATAGTCGCCTTAGGGCACTAGGATGGGGGGGGGGGTGCGTTAAGATCCAATTCCCAAGCTACTTGCTGGAGATTCAGATTTTTAACCACTTCCCATCTGGCATATTGAAATAAAGCGGCCAGGCAGGTGCTCTGTCATTCTGGGTGGACATTATATGACATCTTCCCAATCGCCTGCCTCATGCGCACCCTAGGGGGCCACGCAGTGGTGTGAACTGTGACTCATTGTGTCCACTGGACACAGTGGAACACAGATCTTTTACTGAGCCACTGTGCATCGCCCTGGTACCATGTGATCCCTGTGACCAAACACAGCAATCACATGTCAATTGTAAACAATGGCTTTCATTTATAGCTATTGTGTACTATTGTGATCTCAATGACTGTTCACAGTGATCACATGGTACATGGTCAATCACAGCAGACCTGTGCCATGTGATAGCTGCGGCTAATCACAGCTATCACAATTGTACACAAGGGCCTCAAGAAATTAGATAGGTTGTCAGTACATTAGGATTGATCAATTTTCAAATATATTGTATATACCATAGTTTGAAGACTCTAGAACATCATCATCAGTAGGGTAAAACTAACCTGTCTAACGACGGTCTAATCCCAGCTCACGTTCCCTATTAGTGGGTGAACAATCCAACGCTTGGTGAATTCTGCTTCACAATGATAGGAAGAGCCGACATCGAAGGATCAAAAAGCGACGTCGCTATGAACGCTTGGCCGCCACAAGCCAGTTATCCCTGGCACACAGAGGCACACAGAGTAAATAATATACACTGATTCAGGTTATTTTTACCAATGAAATGTAGCAGAATATATTTGGCCTAAATTTATGAAGAAAGATTATTTCTTTGCCCAAGTTTGTAAAAGAAACTAAAAAAAAAATGTTTTTTTTTTTTCAATTTTTGGTACAAAAATTAAAAAATATAAAACCAGATAATTAATAAATACCACAAAATAAAAGCTCTATCTGTCTCAAAAAATGCAAAAAATTTGATTTGGGTACAGATTTTCTTAATTGAGTAATTGTAATTTTAACTGTGACAATGCTAAAAACTGAAAATTGGCCTGGGCAGGAAGAGGGTGAAAGTGTCCAGTATTGTAGTGGTTAAAATACCTGTCTTCTGTTCCCTAAAGCTGCGCCGTCTCTCCTACCAGCACAGCGTAGAAGTATTAGTTTGCCTCAGCTTCCAGTTGATCATAGGCAATGAGGGGAAGCATAGAATGGATAACCCCACCCCCTCATTACACACTGCCATTTAGTGGCAGTTCAGCACAGGTCACATTTTCAGTGCTGTGTTGCGTCCTTCATGCTGCACCCCATCGCATTATGGTGGAGGTACCAGGGCGGCTGTATACAGTGAAGGGATGTGGGGAGTGAATAAATTTGACCCCTCATTACATACATCATTCAGAGGCAGTTTGATTAAAATTTTAAATGCAGCATTACGTCCTTCATGCTGCGCCCATCACATAATGGGCAGGTGGCAGGAGGACTGTGGGTGGGAAGGGGATAGCAAAATCTACCTTCGCGTGTGTAGACAAAAATCCTTGCATCGGCCCTGAGTACAAGCAACTTATGTGTTGACAAGAAACATGCCAAAATGAAAAGAATGCAGAGTGACAGAGAAAAGAGCTCATCGCTAAGGAGCTCATTGCTAAAGACAGAGACACATTGTATCTTCCCCCTAGAAGATGGTACCAAGGTCCAAGACACAACTCAATGCACTCCCAGAGACCTGTCTTCAGAAGACCCCCTATACACCTTGTTCTTGATGAATTTATATAGTCTGCCAACTTGGCAGAAACAGTAAGCTTACGTGGGATGGAATGTAGTGGAAGGCCTACTACTGAATGATACATTTCTCTGCTTCTCTCCCTCCGCAACTGAGAAAGGACCTCCAGATAAGGTGAGGTTGACTGGACAAGTGATCTGAAGCCAGGTGGGAGGTCCTCCACTGTTGGAACTGACATGCAGGCAGCCAGGCCAGAGCCAATTAGCATGCAGCTTCTCCTAAAGACCTATCTACTAAGAGGAGTACCTCTTTGACTGCTACCACAGTACTGCAGTTCCAGTAGGGTGGCACATCGTCCTTATCCCTTGGATATCTCCATCTGAGAGGAATGCAGTTTATAAGGATAAGCGCAGGCAAATGACTGTGTTCTGAAATGTTTTACTGAAGTAGCAATTCTCAGCCAGATTTTCTTGTTGCTAAACAGGGTGTAGGGACTATGCTATGCAGCTAGATTCCCCTGATTGTGCCATAGAGGCATCACTGTGCAGTCCATGTTTATGCAGCTTTCAGTATCTGTTGTGTATTATTCTGCAGTGTATGCAAGCTCTTTGCCATTCCCACTCTGTTTTGCATTACTGATTTTAATTGCACCTGTTTGGTAATCTGTGAGTTACATTTAGGCTTGGCTCACACAATTAGTTTTTTATTGCTTTTTGCAGAAACACACTACAGTTCATTTAACATGGTTTCCTATGAGCCATGTTCACATCTATGCTTTTTTGAGCTGATGTGTTTTTAGAAAGGGTCAGGGACTTTTTTTCAATGCAAAAAAGCAATATTTATGCTACGACAGAGTTCAATGGAGAAGTTGCTGAAACGCATGTAGTGCATTTTTGCCGTGTTTTGCTTTTTTATTCTGCCCACCAACAACTAAAATAAAAAAAGGGGGGACGTGGCTATATGGGCGTATGATGTGGCATTTATCCTTGATGGCAGACATTGGTACTCATGACTGTTTTTGAACTAATAGCATCTCTGTGATCTAATTGAATATTGTGGTAAGAGATTTAACTATAATATTCTTATAATGTGTATTAATGGTTATATTATTGTTGTGTATAAATTTATATACCTGTTACTATGAAGTTATGTATATGTTTTTGTATACAATTCCCCCAAAGCCTTTGAAAAAGCAGATGTGGACTGCGAAACGCATAGGCGTTTACAGAGGGATATTGTTTTGTTCAAATACACTATGTGACCTTTTGGTTCTAAGTAAATGTATTGTGCATTATAGTGCGTATTTAATGGCCAAATTGTTGGCCCATTGTTTTACTGGGTGTTTTTTTTTAGCTTATTGTTGTTTTTTTTCTTTAGTACATTGCCTTAAAGTCCATATTCCTGGAGATAGCTCCATTTAGGAAAAAAAAAACCTGAAAAAAATACAAAACGTGCATACAAAAAAGCATTGCAAAAAGCACTGTAAAACGGACAAAAAGCACAATGCATTGGTGTGAACCAGACCTTATTCTTTGCCTGATCACCGATTCTGTTACAGAACAAATGCTCACTGTGTGGTTTTAATCTCCTATATGTGTCCAAGTTGTAACACACAATAAAATTATCTTTATGCTTGTTCATGCCTAGCTATGGTATGAAATTATTTTGTAGCTTTAGGCCCCATGTACATGGGATACTTCTGAACGATGGAAACTGACTGCTGGAAAACGTAGGTAAAAAAAAGTCTGTTTAGCCGCGTTTGCATAACGCGTTTATGTGCCTTTGCGTTTAGAAGTATTTTTTAAAGATAAGCACAGGAGAACCTCCCAAATGCCCAGAATGAACTGAAAAATGGTAAACTATTTCAGACTGTTTCAGAGAAATACAGAGAGTAGAAGCAGACACAGCATGTGTTGACATTAGCTAGGTGTGAGTTGCTCATTAACATTTCTTTTGTTTCCAAGGGTGGGAAGGTGCTGGAGTGAGTCATTATGGCCATCTGGCAAGGGGTCTTCATGAGGAATGTGAGGTGTGAATGATCATTAACATATCTTTTGTTTCCAAGGGTGGGAGAGGTCTGAGGTGTGAATTGGTCATTACTATGTGTGACCAGCTTGGTAGGAACATCCTGTGTACAGTGTTTTGTCCATTTGAGCACCTTGAAAATGCTTTGCATGCATTTTTCATGATGAAAAAAGGCTCTGGACAGCATCGGGAACTGTAAGAGTTAAAAAAAATGCAAATGCTTATAAACGCAATTTGCCGCGTTTACAAGCATTTACAAGCGTTTTTTGTTTGAAACGCTGATAAAATCGACTTCTGAACGCAAGTTTGGTGTGTTCAAAAAAACGACTGTAAACTCAAATGTCTGTAAACGACTGTAAACGAAGATGTGTACATGGACACATAGGAAAACATTAGGGTGAGTTCAAGGGCTGCTGAACAGCTCCTAAACGTGAGCTTATCAGCTGCAGTGTACATGAGCCCTTAAAGTATAATAAAGGCAAAACTTTTTTTTTTTCATTTTGGACAGAGTAGAGATGGATTAGAACACATTTTGTTTCTATTGCAGTGTGCCGAAGGGAGATTCACCCTCTCTTTTTGTCCTGTTTACCATTATCATCAAAAGTGAAAGTAAAGAACACCCCGTATTTTGGGTTGTCCCTAGAAAAGTAATAGAGGGGAAATATTTCAATGGGGACACTAGTTCTGGTGACTTGGGGATTCTCAAGGAATTCCCTTAATTTGCCGGGATTATCTTTCACTTCCTGTTTTAGCTATGGAACAGGAAGTGAAGAGAAATCTACCCAATGGGACACAGATGGCAAAAAATAAACTGTCAGAGGGTATAACCCTGCTTTGCTCTATCCAAAAAGAAGAAACATTTTTTTGACATAACTCACAGTTTTCGTATTGAGGTGCAGGCCTCAGGTAAATATCTGTGTACACTATATGCATAAACTGCTGTAAACAATGCATCCACAAGCATGCTACCATCTCTGATTACAGTTACAGAGCATATAATGGGTGTTACTTTGTGGGCAGATTGTTTCCCTAAATCCTCCTCTAGTGTCTGTATTAGTCTAGGTCAGGGGTGGGCAAACTTTTTGACTTCAGGGCCGCAATGGGTTCATATATTGGACCCGGGGGCCGGACCAAGAGTAGATATAGTAATTCATCCCCCATATAGTAATTCATCCCCCATATAGTAATTCATCCCCCATAGTAATTCATTCCCCTATAGTAATTCATTCCCCATATTAATTCATCCCCCATATTAATTCATCCCTCATATAGTATTTCATCCCCCATAGTACTATTCCCCCCCAAGTAGTAAGCCAAGTCCCCCCTGTGTCAATTTACTTACCTTTGCTCCGCGCGTTCCTCTCGCCGTGTTCCCGCGCCGTTCCGGTCTTCAGGGCGGACTGTGAGAGGAGCCTAGCTCCCCTCACGTTCGTCACGCTGCCCCGCCTACACACATCCTGACAGCCATCCTGACAGTATCACGCTCCGCGGGCCGGATTAAAAGGTCCGCCGGGCCGTATATGGCCCGCGGGCCGTAGTTTGCCCATTGCTGGTCTAGGTTCACACCTAAGCGTTTTCCACTGCATTTTGCATTCTACAGAAATGTACAGCAGTCCATTTAACATGATTTCCTATGGGACAGGTTCACATCTCCGCGTTTTCACCCGGTGTGTTTTTTGGAAAGGGTCAGGGACTTTAACACCTTCCCACCCTGCTATAGCAGATTGATGGCCGGGCAGGACACTCGCCGTTGTGACTGGGCGTCATATGACATCCTGTCAAAATGAGCCGCTCGCGGGGCCGCACAATGCCTTGATCTGTCATATGACATATAACTACACTGGCCCGTTGCCAGGGTCATTGTGACCAATTACAGCAGATCACATGTCATGTGAATACAATGGATAGCTTCCTGTTATGCCTCCCATTGTATACAATTATATTGTTAGCTGTGACTGGTCAAAGCAGTCAAATGATACAGACAGGGCCAATCACAGCCCATCTGTATCATGTGATCAGCTTTGCCCAATCACAGCTCATCACAACAAAAGACTGAATTAATCAGTTTCATTCAGTAATAATGATTGCAAATATCAATGAAATATATTGGTATTAGCAATCATAATGTGTTAAACAAAAAAAATCCTGATCACTTGCCCAGAGTAGTTCAATGTTACTATGGTAACATTGTCTTGCTTTGGTCAGAGTGTGGTGAAAAATAATAATAAAAAAAAAGAAACATTTAAAAAAAATAAACATTCAATTATTATTATTATTTTCACCAAAGAAATGTAGCAGAATACATTTTGACCTACATTTATGAAGAAATGTTATTTATATGCAAAATTTTTTAACAGAAACAAAGATTTCAGGCGTTTTTTGTTTTATTTAGCAAAAAATAAAAAAACTCAGTGGTGATTAAATACCACAAAAAGAAAGCTCTATTTGTGTGAAAAAAAAATGATAAAACTTTCATATGGGTACAGTGTTGCATGACCGCGCAATTGTCATTCAAAGTGCAATAGTGCTGGAAGCTGAAAATTGACCTGGCCAGGAAGGGGATAAAAGTGCCCGGTATTGAAGTGGTTCAACTCAAAATGTTGCGTTTTTGGTTCTATAGACTTTAATGAAGACACTGCAGAAAAGCATGTAGTGAATTTTTGATGCATTTTATTCTGCCCAGCAACAAGTTGAAAAAAAACCCACAAAACCCATCAAAAACATGGCAAACGCAAACTGCATAGGTGTGAACCTAGCCTTACTGTTTTTCTGACAGTTTGAAAGTAATACTGGACAAAAATTAGGTCAGTATAAAGTAAAAATGGACATCACATTAAAAAATATGATACAATCAGATTACATAGTATTTTTAGATGGCTACAGTTCAGTTTATGTTTCTCAATATTTTAATTTTATGGTAACAAAATGAACAATAGCTAGGGGAATTTGGGAAATGGTCAGTAAGTCACCAGTCACGCCGCTTTAAAATTGCGTGATTTGTGTGCAATTTCTGTGCATTTTCAGGTGTGATTTCTAAATACTTTATTGCTGTTTGTAAAGTTTTTCAATGAATTCTTGCAGTTTGATTTCCATTATATTCTATGTATGTGAAATCGCAACAAAACTGCAGAAAAAGTAATGCAAGAACTACTTTAGAAATCACGCTGCAGCAAATCGCACATGTTAAGACACTGACATTCATTAGATGTGATTTCAGGTGCAATTTCAATTTGCAAATCACAGCTGAAATCACCCCAAGACATTCAAACCTTTTTGTAAAACACATTTTTTTGTGTTTTAACGCATGTTGAATAGGCATGATCTTTGGAATTGTAGTGCATGTAAAACATCTCTAAAAAGTCATTTAAAGAGTATTTTTTTAAACAGTAAAGGTTTGCGGTCTGAAGGATTGACAAGATTCTGAGCATACAATGAGGCAGGACCATTTACAGCAGGCATCATAAAAATGACATTTCAAAATTTACAAGATACAGTGTAAAATGTGACCTGTTCTTAAGCTATGCACGTGATTTATAAAATAATAAATGCAGTGTAAATTTTTAATGCCTGCAAAGTTATATTCCTTCAACACATTCATATGTACAGTATGCATATGTATTTTGTCTGTTTTTGTTTGTTTGAGAAGGGTTGTTATACATACATTCAGCAGCATTTGTAAAAAGATAATTTTTTGGGGGGAGCATTGTGACCATAGCATGGAAGGGTGGAATTTACAGAAAAGTAAAGTGAACATTGATCTGCTTCTTTGAAATAAGGGGTCATCATTGTTTGGTGAGGAAGCACTTTTCACTAAACACTGGGTGGATCATGGAATTAACTGTTATATGGCACACTCTTTGAGGAATATGAAGAACATGAAAATGATGCGGTTCATTGGACATTTCATATTTAGTTATTTTGTGTAATTTTGGAATACTTTTGGTGCAATGGTAACATTTTTGTCACTTTGAATTGGATTTCAATAATTTTTGAGCATTGGGTATATGGTTAGAAATATTTGTGTATAAAGTGTTTATAGCACCCTATTTATATATCATTTATGTACTTAAGTGTTGTGGAGACACTATTTAAGGGGCAGCTGACACCACCCAGTGGCAGTATAATTTTTGGAAGCGCTGGGTGTTTTGTAGAATTTACTCATTTGTGAAAATTAGTTGAAATAAAGAAATCAATTGGTATCATATGGATATGAACCTGGAATGTTGTTCATTAAAGTGGTTGTAAACCCTCACATATATCCAGTGAAGAGACTGACTTTAGGGGATATACAGAGATTAAACAAATCCTCCTACATAAGTTGTATCGGTTTATCTGGAGGCGACTTTCCTCTACATCCATTCAAAGTGCAGAATTTACACATGATCTCTTTCTTTGAAAAGCAGGGGGTGGGGAGCTGAAGTTACACTCTGAGAGTTGATTGGAGGGAAAGGACACACCCTTCTTCACACAGCACACAGGAGCAGAGCTGAGGCTGTCAATCAGCTGGAGTTCCCTTCCCTGTCACCTTTTTTTCTCTTGGTGTCAGGAAAACTTGTCAGACAGTGACTTATGCTGATAGCAAAGGAATGAAGCAGCAGACAGAAATGACACTTAGTGCTCTGAATTGAGAAAAGTACACATTGTAGAGGGATATGATTTGTTCATATTTCATGTCTGAGGTTTACAACCACTTGAAGACTAGCCATCACTTCCTCCATTCACATGATGTAGATAAGTTCCTGTACCCATTCCACTGAAAGAGTATTTTTGTTGTCTTTTGAAAAAAAAAAAATGGGAAGATTCTGCTCAACTTTTGCTTCTTTTGAAAAATACAACACATGTAAAAATGAAATGAAAGTGCATATGAAAGGTGCATTTGATTTATGTTAAAACACATTTTTTCCAATGCAAGGGTATACATTTACTTACAGTAATACACATTGTATATATACACAAACAAAAAATACAAACATTTCTACTAATGGTTGTCAGGAATCTGCAGTAATCAAGTTATAATTCTTTTTGTTAAACAACAAGAGATGAAGGGAAACAGAAAGAAGTATGAACGCATAAAGAACGAGTGACATGGAGAATTTTCCTTTGTCATACACCTGCCCACTTTGTTACTGTGATTAAGAAAAAGGTAGAGATAGCGGCAGCCTAGTGCTTATACTACTGTTTGAAATTTGACTGTATGGTAAAATCACAATGAGGAAGTGCTGTAATTACTTGTTGAATGCCACAATATGATTTTATAATAGTGTTTTAGATCTGTAAAGGAAAAATTGGAAGCCATAAATACAGTATGGCAAGTATTTTTTACGTCTGGCTTCCTGTAGATTATGGGTTTATGGTTTCCTGTGAGCTTCTCTCATTTCCCTTTTCTTGCTCCTCCCTTTGACACTGAGATCGCTTTTTAACAAACATTAGTTATACGACTGATTAGTGAATACTACACATCTCTCCAAGAACAAGTGAAAGCTTTCTACATGCAGCCTTATGGTCATCAATGACTGTTCATCCTCAGTATCAAATGTGTTCTTCTGGTATTATCAGCTAATGTTCTGCTAAAGGTAAGATCACTTGTATTGGACTGTATAATACACATTATATATATATATATATATATATATATATATACACACACACACACATATTTTTTATTTATTTTTTGTTACAAATTAAGACCTTTTCAGGGGTGAATGGAAAAGGAAGTTTTGTGCATGACCTGCAAGCCTGTGTTTGCTTTGAAGAACTTAGTACAGGGAGGCAATAAGAAAAGAATTACACATCCTCTGCATCTAATTATGGATTGTTAAGTAAATGCAGACTAGGTGGACATAAAACATAAGGTACCTACATACATGAGATGATTGTCTCCCCATATGGCTGCTTCCAGTCAGATTGATAAAAAAAGAAATGATAAATAAATTCATCTTTCGGCAATTTTTCATGTCTGCAACTAAATCCTGACTATTTTAAGAAAAAGTATCAGTTACTTTATTATTATACAGGATTTATATGGCGCCAACAGTTTGCTCAGCGCTTTACAATATAATTGTTACATATTATATATAGTTACTTGATATATATCTTCATTGTGTACTTGACTGAAACAAGCACGTATGTCTATTCACAACCAAATAATATCCTCCATCCATCATCTTTTGTCTGTGGGTTTACTTTACTCTTTTTCCATACAATTTACTCATACATTGAATGCCTAGAATTTATGATCCCCAGAATGCAAATGATTCATTTTGTAATCCATAGAATCCATGTGCATTTTTCATCAAAATTTCATGTGTAGTTCATATGAACTTTAACATGCAAATTTTGACACATTTCATTATTTACAATATCATATATTAACAGGATTGAGTACGTTTTAATACTGTTGAGGAAAGCTGTAATATGTTCAAATTTTATGCTCCTATATAGAAATAATAAATACATCATTTGTGTCTTGTGATACAGAAAAAAAAAACAAAAAAACCATGGATTTTTCCCAGTAAACTATTTTTAATTGATATCACACTATGATAAAAAATTTTGACCTTGTATAAAAGAAAAAAATCATGCTAATTGATCATTTAAACTAAGTTTTAGATCAACTTATATTTTAACAACTAACACACTTACATGTGACACCTTTTTTGGAAAAAGTTTCAGAGGGCTGCCTTAACCATCACCTTTGTGGTCACATAAAAGGTTATTTATTAAAACTGGAGTATGCAAAATCTGGTGCAGCACTGTATAGAAACTAATCAGCTTCCAGGTTTTATTGTCAAAGCCTTAGGCCCCTTTTACACATTCCATATGTCTGATTTTTATCTGTCCGTTTATGGATGAGAAACAGACACCCATGTATTTCTATGGACTAGTGGATTTAAATGGATGATCTTCTGTTTACATCTGTTAATGTTCGCATCTGTTTTTTTTTGAATGGAAGAAAACTCTATTTTTCTTATGTTAAAAAATACGGAACAGATGAAAAACAGACGTAAAATGGATGTAAACAGACAACAATGGGTTTAAACGGACTTAAATGGATGAAAATGGATGTAAATGGTTGAAAAACTGATGTAAATGGACGAAAAGCTTAGGGTGTAAGCCCGCACCCTGTGACTAAGTGCCTAGCACAAAATGCGTCAGGGGGGCTACAGCATCTGAGACGTTATGCCACGCGGGTGGCCATCCTGAATTCCTATGGTCAGTGTAATTTTCCTTTTTATTACATTGCTTGTTATCTGTGGAATAAAATTACCTCTTAATACTGTATCATGCTATGTGGTGTCCTTCATTGGGCCCTCCTTGTGAGCGCCGTCATTTGCAGAGCCCATTTTAGTGATGACCCAACGCACTGATACATACTAAGGGTCCCCAGAGAACCTTGCACAGACGCGACCAGACGCTGTGACATCTGCCTAAAGACCCTAAAGTTTTTGGAACCTGGCTGAATTTGGGAGCAGATGACCAGAGCATACCTGATGAGACAGGATAATATCTCAAATGTGTGTTTATAGCGCACTTCTGGTGAGTGCGCATTTTGCTTATATAATCACGGCATCTGGCAGCCTTGGATCTACTACCCATACACGTTTATTGTGATCTTGAAGGGATCCTCACGTCTCCTTTTATTTGGGACAATTCATCACCATTTACCATCACCTGATGGTGATACACCTCACACAGCATATTTATATCTTGGATGATTATGATAGAGTATTTATTGATCACTTTGCACTTTAATATGCATATGGTTTTGTTTTAGCGCTGCACCTTCTTTATCATTATTTATATATTTGAAGGTTGTTTTGGTTACCTTTGGTGTTCCAGCGGCTACTTCTGGAAGTAGCGCTCACTATTCTCTTTGCATACATGATGAAAAACGGATGTGAACTGATGAAAAACGGATGACAAACTGGCGTAAACTGATGACAAACTGGCGTAAACTGATGACAAACTGGCGTAAACTGATGAAGAGCTGATGTGAACTGATGAAAAACGGTTGTGAACTGACGAAAAACGGACGTGAACTGACGAAAAACGGACGTGAACTGACGAAAAACGGACGTGAACTGACGAAAAACGGACATGAACTGATGAAAAACTGGTGTGAACTGATAACAAACTGACGTGAAATGATGTGAACTGATGAAAAACTGACGTGAACTGATGAAACACCAACGTAAACTGATGAAAAACCGACGTGAACTGATGAAAAACCGACGTGAACTGATGAAAAACCGACGTGAACTGATGAAAAAGGGACGTGAACTGATGAAAAAGGAATGTGGACTGACGAAAAATGGTTGTGAACTGACGAAAAATGGTTGTGAACTGATAAAAAAACGGACGTGAACTGATGAAAAAACAGACGTGAACTGATGAAAAACTGACGTGAACTGATGAAAAACTGAAGTGAACTGATGAAAAAGGGACGTGAACTGATGAAAAAGGGACGTGAACTGATGAAAAAGGGATGTGAACTGACGAAAAATGGTTGTGAACTGACGAAAAATGGTTGTGAACTGACGAAAAATGGTTGTGAACTGATGAAAAAACGGACGTGAACTGATGAAAAAACGGACGTGAACTGATGAAAAAACAGACGTGAACTGATGAAAAAACAGACGTGAACTGATGAAAAACGGACGTGAACTGATGAAAAAACGGACGTGAACTGATGAAAAAACGGACGTGAACTGATGACAAACTGATGTGAAATGATGTGAACTGATGAAAAACTGACATGAACTGATGAAAAACGGATGTGAACTGATCTGTTTTTTCTTGGAAAAATGTGACTGAACTGATGAAAAAAAACGGAACGCACGTGTGAAAGGGGCCACACTGAGCAAGCTGAAGTTAGGAGCTGGATGGATACCATGCTTAGTTGTCCCAGATTCTGAGTGCTCCAGTTTTAGTAAATCCCCCCAAAATCTCAAATTGACACTACCTTTACATTTCTAGGAAGTCTCTTAAATCACGTTGTTTCGCTTTCCGAAAAATGGAATTTTATTTTTTCAGTGTAGTCTTCTCTCCGCTGAATGCTCATTCACAAAAAAAAAAAAAAAAAAAAAAGAGTACCTCCACCCCTCACTACCTCCATAAACCCCAACATCTAGTGTAACATAGATTCATTTAAAATATTAAAAACCCACTCACATACTCAGGTGCTTTACCAAGCACAGACAGATTACAAATATCTGAGAATCCTCTCCTCCAGAGATGGCTTTTATTTAGCCATAAACACGTGACCAATGTGATGATGGAATTAGTCTGCTCGGTGGGGTTGATTTACTAAAGGGAAATAGACAGTGCCTTTTGCACAGTGAAGTTGCACTCTGCTAGAGCAGTTACTCCAGAGCTTGGTAAATGAGCAGAGGCACTGCTGACTTCTATTATCCAATCATTTGCAAGCAAGAATGCCGTTTTTTTTATTTTCCTTGGAGGTGATTGGGTATTCTTTGCAAAGTGAAGCTTTACCTCATTTACTAAACTCTGGAGCAACTGCACTTTGCACAGTGCACAGTCTATTTGCCTTTAGTAAATCCACTCCATAGTATTTCATCCTAAGCACTTTCTATATAGAGGTGACAGACTATGGTTTGTTTCTTCTAGACAAAACAATTTATATAAATGTATATGTATGTGAGTGTATACGTGTGTGTTAACCTAGGTTAATGCTTAAGCATTTACTGCAGCGTTTGGCAGAAATGCAGTACAGTCCATTTAACATGATTTCCTAGGGGGCATGTTAACATCTCCACGTTTTCACTCGGTGCGGTTTTTGGAAAGGGTCAGGGACGGTTTTGAACGCAAAAAGTAGCATTTGTGGTTCTATAGACTTCAATGGAAATGCTGCAGAAAAGCATGTAGTGCGTTTTTGATGTGTTTCACTATTTTTATGTGTTTTTGCTGCGTTTTGCATTTTAAATCTGCCTAGCAATAAGATAAAAAAAGCATCAAAAATGCGTCAAAAACACACGCGCAAAACGCAATGCAGAAACGGCTCAAATGCAAACTGCATAGGTGTGAACCTAGCTTTAGTCTACCTTCACCTCTAAGGCTTAGACTCTTCAATGAGAAGCAGTGTGAAAGAGGTTGTAGTACTTCGTCACATTCAGCTGGACTTGTTCTATAATGTTGAAGGTGTTCCGTAGCTTCCCCGAGTCACTTCTTCAGTCCCAATGAGTATCAGGAAGATACCCCAGCATTTAAATCCACATGACACTCAGTGGAACTGAATTAGTTTAGATAAGCTACAAAATGTCTTCAACATCACAAGACAAGTCCACTTGAAGGGAACTACTTACTACTACTAGCTATAACATGAGCTGGATTAAAGAGAACCTTTACTGACAGTGTGAAGAACCACCTGTGATCTATGGGAAAAAAATCCAACTTTCACTAGATACAAATCTGAAAGGAGCTTTCCTAAACATTATTACTTTCTTGCGTGTATTATTCATATTCAGTTGCACATGATCAATCACAATGATCTTTTCTTCTAAAATTGTTTGGGAAACACAATGACAATAGAGACCATTCAGAGCTAGTCTCCCAGCACAAATATCATTTACAATTACTTTTGTCTTAATGAGCACTTTTTCTACATGTTGTTCCCTGAATATATCTTTGATGGGGTGAGTGAATGTCGTTAGTTCTTGTTTTAGGGCTAGCTAGGGGAAGGAGAGTACATGTACCTAGGATTGAACTAAATGGCTTGTTTGTTATTCAAAGCTAAAAGGACATAGACTACTGCAGATTATTTTCCTACCAGAGTCATAAAACTTTGTGAACTTGTACCCTTTCTTCCAAAGAAAGAAAATTTGCATACATATTCATAAAATAATCTTATGCAAAAATGACATTGTCATTCGCCAATAAACCTGATTTGAATGGATTTGCGCATTGCTAAAATGTTAAATACATATACAGTATGTGAAATGTTTTACCTTTCAAAATAATTGTCATTCTGTTCAGCAAAACTTGGGATATAGACACCTTTGCCAGGGCAGTGTAGCTGGGTACAGTAGGTGTCAGGACTAGAAGGATCCTTAGGATGCTGATGAGATCATCAAACTGACCCAGTTTTGTTCAGCAAGCTTTCAGTATTAGAATGGCAGCACTATGCAATTCAACAGAGACTGATTTCTGTTTAACCCAAGTCCTGCTATGCAGGGGATTACAGGAAGCTAACATACTGTCAAGTTCAAGCACTTATAGTAGCTACATGTACAGATATTTTCAATTTTATAAAACCTTAGGTGGTGGTCTTTAACAGCTGAATTTACTGTTTTGTCTTGGGTTCCCATTTTAAGTATAACTGAATTTTGAACTATACAACGTCCATTATTACATGTTCCTACAACATTTAAGGCTTCATGCACACTGGGGCTCTTCCAACAACGTTTCTTCTAGTAGGAGAAAAGCAGCTGCAAATACGCTCCTAAGCCACGTTGTTTCAAACACTTTTAGGTTCATTTAGGCATGTCAAGTGCTTCAGCGTTTATTAATTTCATTAGCCAGAATATTAACCGCATAAGGATTGCCCACAGTACATTTACTGCTGCAGGGCGGCCCCTGTGCGCAAAATCACGTACATATACATCATTCACGCTCCTGCGGGTATCGCGGGCCAGAGGGGCGCTTGTGCGCCCCCGTCGACCCGCGGATGCCACAATTTGATCCCCGAGGGATCAGTCATCCGATTTAGGCCAGTGATGTCCAGATCAAGTTGGATGATCGATCCCTGTCCTGTTCTGTGTTGACAGTTACACGGGACAGGAAGTGATGAAATCTTCTCTCTGGGCACATTCTGTCCCAGGGAGAGAAGAATCAACATAAACTGAGTAAAAGCACTACACAATTACAGTTAGAACACTCTAGCACACATTTAACCCCTTGATCGCCCCTCCCAGTTAACCCCTTCACTGCCCTGTCACCAGTGTCATTAGTAGTGTACAGATTTTTTGCTGATCACTGTCTTAGTGTTGCTGGCAACTTCAGATAGAGCTAGCGTCAGTTAGTGCCCCTCCCAGATAGCATCAGATTGCTCATCAGTACATCAGTAATCACATTTAACCCCTTGATTGCCACGAACACACTCACATACACAATAAACCTCCATTGCTAGTATAGCGTCTGAATGGGTCAATATCTTTGATCAGATCAGCACTATACCAGCGTTCACATTAGTGTCCCCAGAAACACAGCATTAGCAGGATCAGCCCCGGCACCTGCCAGCACCTTCATTTAGCTCCTACGCTTACCCCCCCCCCTTCTCCCCCAGCAAGTGCAGTGTCAGTAGATCACTGTCACTTGATACATTGCACACAAAACTGCAATGTTCGCAGAATCAGGCCTGATCACTGTTAGCACTTGTAAAGTGGTAACTTTTTGTAAAGCTGGTAAATTTTTTGTAGCGGTTCAAGCAATCCCTGACAGTCAGGTGCTCTTTTTCCCATGAGTCGCACTAGGTACCTATAAATTTAGTGGCCAAAATGGTGCACAACAGTTTTTAACCCAGATTCAAACCTTGCCAGACCATTCACATGGAAACCCATTAAGGTTTCCGAATTTAAAGTATTTTTGGGCTTAACCCTCAACATGGGTATTACTAAAAAAAAGGTAAATTACGGTTGTATTAGTCCACAGACCCAATTAGTCATATGCCCATGTTCTCTGCTGCCATGGTCAAGAATAGATATGAGAGTATAATGCGTTTTATGCATTTCAACAACACACTCTGTTGTCCTCAGGGTGACCCTGAATTTGACCTGCTCCACAAAATTCAGCTCCTCGTAAATCACCTTAACCAAAAATTTGCAGGTGTCTATACTCCCAAGCAAAACATCTGCGTTGATGAGTCCCTCATTAATTTTTCTGGCCGTCTTGCATTCAAACAATTTATCCAGAGCATGCGTGCCAGATATGGGGTCAAGGTGTATAAGACCTGTGAGAGGGCAACAGGCTATACATATAAGTTTCGGATATACGAAGGAAGTCCCCCGGATGCCCAGACTACATAGGGAGCAGTGGCAAGATAGTTTGGGACTTGGTGTCATTCTTTTTCAATATGGGGTACCACTTATATGTGGACAAATTTTATTCAAGTATTTATTAGACATTTGTACAATCATGGAATTGGTGCATGTGGCACCATGCGACCTAATCACCAGGGCTTACCCTGACTGCTTGTAAATATCCGTTTTAGAAAGGGGGAAAAATCCTGCTTGAGAAATGAGGAATTGCTCGCAGTGAAGTGGAAGGAGAAACGGGATGTTTTTGTCCTGTCTTCCATTCACGCAGATACGACCATCCAAATTACCACGGCAACTGGTGTTGTTAAGAAGCCCCTCTGTGTCCATGACTATAACCTTAACATGGAAGGGGTGGACTTCAACGACCAGACGATGAAGCCATACTTAGTTTCCCAAAAAGCCAGACGCTGGTACAAAAAAGTGTCTATTTATTTATTTGAATTAGCTCTATATAACACTTTTGAACTTTACAAAGCAACTGGCCAAAGTGGATCCTTCCTAAAATTCCAGGAAGAGATCATCATGGCCCTTTTGTATCCAGTAGGTACTATGCCCCAAACCCTCAACCCAGATGCAGTTAGCCAGCTGCATGAGAGGCATTTTCCTGATGCCATTCCTGGTAACCCAACCCAAAGGGCACCCGAAAAAAAGATGTGTCTGTAGCAGACATGGAATTACGCATGTTCCTCCTGTCCTAACCAACCTGGTTTCTGCCTCAAGGACTGCTTCCATTGCTACCACACACTAGTGGAATATTAGTATAGGCTACAGCACGGCACAGTTCAGGGTACATAATTACACAGGGTCTCGAAAGTGGCCAGTGGGTGGATGGCCCCTATGTGCTGTTGGATGAGATTTTTCATCCGCAGTTAAAAAAAGATCATATATGCTGAAGCATGGGGGTGTGGGGTGGCCAGTGGGTGGATGGCCCCTATGCTTTGGCATATATATTTTATAATATGTTTTGGCACATTTCATGTGTGCCCACCCGTAGAAGTGGATGGGTGCAGGGAGGTATATTCTAATGGTGGGCATACCACACACTTTTTCTGGCAGAGATTTCTTCATTTTTTTTTTAAAAAAGAGAACATAGCATATACACCCAACAAGGACCAGCAGCGTACTGGTACATCACTGGACTTTGAGTGGTTATACCAGCAGCAGGCATCATCCTGGTATCGTTTTTTGAAGCCGGCGATGGGCTTTCATGTAAAAGCAATCCTAGTGGCTAATTAGCTGCACGATTGCTTTTACAAGCAGCAAGACCAGATGCCCCCCGTCCCCCACTGCCTTCCACGGCCTTCTCGGGCAGTCTCATGCCATCGGGGGGGAACCTGAGAATGCAGCCTGTGTTTCTGCCAGCTGACCATAGAGTTGATTGGAGACCAGAATGGTGCCAATCATCTCTATACTCTAAGAAATCAGAAGCTACGAACATTCCATCACTTCTGTTTTGCAGGATATAAACAGCGCCATTTGTAAATTAGGAAAGCATCTGATCACACCGATCTTGGTGAGATTAGATAATGTAACGGCAGAGGAGATATCTAGAGTCTGATAGACCCCAGATTTCTCAAAAAAGAATATATGACAATGCCCATTGAAGTTATAGGGGATATTTGCATTCCGTGTGAAAGCATTAAAAGTGCTAAAAAAATTAAAAAAATTAAAAGGGACAGTGAAAAAATAATTAAAAATATCTAAATAACTTAAAAAAGAAAAAAAAAGTACCCTCCCCCCCTGCACAAGCACCTGTATGTGTGAGCATTGACCCCGTGCCAGTATGTAAACAGTGGTTGCACCATACATGTGAGGTATCACCACAAAAGTCAGATCAAGGGCAGTAATTATAGCACTAGACCTCCTCTGTAAATCTAAAATGGTATCTTGTAAAGGCTTTTAAAGCGTTGGCTATGAATATTAAAAATGTATGCAGTTTGTCGCCATTGCACGGGGCATGCGCAGTTTTAAAGCAGGTCACGTTTGGTGTCTATTTACTCAGCATAGCATCATCTTTTATAAGTTACCAAATAATTGACCAATATATTGTGTTTTTGTGCATTAAAATTTAAAAGTGTATTTTATAAAAAAACATTTGCGTTTGAAAAATTGTTGGGCGAGTACTACAGTTGCAAGAAAAAGTATGTGAACCCCTTGGGATTACGTGGAGTTTTGCATGAATTGGGCATAAAATGTGCTCTGAACGTCATCTAAATCACAACAATAGAAGAACACAGTCTGCTGAACATAATACTACAGAAACATTAGATGTTGCCATGGTTTAATTGCACATAACATGTAAACATTCACAGTGCAGGGAGGAAAAAGTATGTGAGGCCCTAGCTTAATGACTTCTCCCAGAACTAATTGGAGCCAGGAGTGTGCCAACCTTGACTCCAATCAGTGTGATGATATTGGATGTGTTGCTGACAGCTGTCCTGCCCTTAAAAAACACACACCTGTTTTGGGTTTACTGGTTTCAAGAAGCACTGTCTGATGTGAACCATGCCTCGCAGGAAAAAGCTCTCAGATGACCTACAATCAAGAATTGTTGACTTGCATGAAGCTGGAAAGGGTTACAAAAGTATCTCCAAAAGCCTTGATGTTCATGTGTCCACGGTAAGACAGACTGTCTACAAATGGAGAAAGTTTAGCACCGTTGTTACTCTCCCTAGGCGTGGTCATCCTGTAAAAATGACTGCAAGAGCACAGCGCAGAATGCTGCATGAGGTAAAGAAGAATCCCAGAGTGTCAGCTAAAGACCTACAGAAATCTCTGGCACATGCTAACATTTTTGTTGACACATCTACAATAAGGAAAACATTAAACAAGAATGGAGTACATGGGAGGACACCACGGAGGAAGCCATTGCTGTCCAAAAAGAATATTGCAGTACGTTTGAAGTTTGCAAAAGAGCACCTGGATGTTCCACAGCACTACTGGCAAACTATACTGTGGACAGATGAAACCAAGATTGAGTTGTTTGGGAAGAACACACAACACTATGTGTGGAGAAAAAAAGGCAAAGCACACCAACATCAAAACCTCATCCCCACTGTAAAACATGGCGGAGGGAGCATCATGGTTTGGGGCTGCTTTGCTGCCTCAGGGCCTGGACGGATTGTTGTCATTGATGGGAAAATGAATTCCAGAGTTTATCAAGACATTTTGCAGGAAAACGTACGACCATCTGTCCGCCAACTGAAGCTCCGCAGAGGATGGGTGATGCAACAGGACAATGACCCAAAGCATACAAGTAATTCAACAAAACAATGACTGCAACAGCACAGAATACGCCTTCTGGAGTAGCCCAGTCAGAGTCCTGACCTCAACCCGATTGAAATGTTGTGGCATGACCTTAAGAGAGTGATTCACACCAGACATCCCAAGAATATTGCTACACTGAAACAGTTTTGTGAAGAGGAGTGGTCCAAAATTACTCCAGATCGTTGTGCAGGTCTGATTTGCAACTACAGGAAATGTTTGGTTGAGGTTATTGCTGCCAAAAGGAGGGTCAACCAGTTATTAAGTCCAAAGGTTCACATACTTTTTCCTCCCTGCACTGTGAATGTTTACATGTTATGTGCAATTAAACCATGGCAACATCTAATGTTTGTATAGTATTATGTTCAGCAGACTGTGTTCTTCTATTGTTGTGACTTAGATGACGTTCAGAGCACATTTTATGCCCAATTCATGCAAAACTCCACGTAATCCCAAGGGGTTCACATACTTTTTCTTGCAACTGTATGTGACATAAAAAATTGCAGCACCCACCATTTTATTCACTAGGGTGTTTGCTTTAAGAAAAATATAATGTTTGGGGGTTCAAAGTAATTTCCTAGCAAACATTCTGATTTTTTTTCATGTGAACAAAAGGTGTCAGAAAAGGCTTGGTCTTCAGGTGGTTAGAAGAGTGAGTGATGTGTGGCATAAAACTAATGCTGGGCATAAAATGCCCCTTCCCCCCAAAATGACCCCTATTTGGAAATTAGACACCCCAAACTATTTGCTGAGAGGCATGTTGAGTCAATAGAAGAATGTATTTTTTTACCAAAAGTTTTTGGAAAATGACAAAAAAAAATAATTTGTTTACACAAAATTGTCACTTAAATGATTTATTGCTCACACATGCCATGGGTATATGTGGAATTACTCCCCAAAATGCATTCTGCTACTTCTCTTGAGTATGGGGATACCACATATGAGAGACTTTTTGGCAGTCTAGCAAAGTACAGGACCCCAAAATCCAATAATCACCTTCAGGCTTTTAAAGGGCTTTATTTCCTCATTACACTTCCTGACGACCTATCACAGTTTTGGAGGTCCTGAAATGCCAAGATAGCACCAAACCCCCCCATATGACCAATTTTTGGAATGTAGACACCCCAAGGAATTTGATAAGAAGCATATTTTTCAGACCTCCTTTGTTGCCACAAGGTTTTGGAAAACGAAGAAAGAAAGCAAAAACATTTTTTCTTTTCTTTTTTTATATTTCAAAGCCTTGTGAGAAAAAATGAGATCTGCAAAATACTCACCATGCTTCTTTTTAAATTCCTTGGAGTGTCTACTTTCCAAAAAGGGGTCATTTGGGGGGGGGGGGGGGGGGGTTTGGTGCTATCGAGGTATTTCAGGGCCTCTGAAACTGTGATAGGTAGTGATTAAGTGAAATGAAGAAGTTACACACCTTCAGGCTTTCAAAGTGGTCATTACATTTCAGGCTCCTGTATGTGGCTAGGCTATCAAAATGTCTCACACATGTGGTATCCCCATACTCGGTAGAAGTAGCAGAATGTATTTTAGGATGTAATTCCACATATACCCATGGCTTGTGTGAGCAATATATAATCGCCTAAGCTCCCACCTCAATGACAACAACCTCCTCGATCCACTACAGTCTGGCTTCCGTCCCCTACACTCCACCGAAACCGCCCTACTCAAAATCACTAATGACCCGCTAACCGCCAAAGCTAATGGCCACTACTCAGTCCACTTACTGCTCGACCTCTCCACGGCCTTCGACACAGTTTACCACCCCCTCCTCCTTAATAAACTACACTCCCTTGGCATCAGAGACTCCGCTCTCTCCTCGCTCTCCTCCTATCTATCCCAACGCTCCTTCAGCGTTACCTATAACGCTACCACTTCCTCCTCTCTCCCCCTCTCTGTTGGGGTTCCCCAAGGCTCTGTACTCGGGCCCCTACTCTTCTCCATCTACACCTCCTCCCTTGGCCAACTGATACACTCCCACAGCTTCAACTACCACCTCTATGCCGATGACACACAAATCTACCTCTCCACCCCTCGCCTCACGCCCTCAGTCTCCGCCCATATCACCCACCTACTGAACGACATTTCAGATTGGATGTCGCTCCACTTCCTCAAATTAAACCTTTGCAAAACCGAGCTCCTAATTTTCTCCTCAGCCCGCGCCCCCACTCCCACCCTCTCCATCACGACCAACAACGCAACCATCAGTCCCACCCCGCAAACCAAAGTCCTAGGTGTCACTCTAGACTCAAACCTGTCCTTCCAACCCCATGTCCAATTGCTGGCAAACTCATGCAGGCTCCACCTCCGCAACATCTCCAAAATACGCTTGTTCCTAACCCCAGACACTACTAAACAACTCATACACTCCCTTATTATCTCACGACTCAACTATTGCAACTCCCTCCTCACCGGCCTACCCCAACACAGGCTATCCCCGCTTCAGTCTATCCTGAACTCAGCAGCCAGACTCATCCACCTTACTAACCGCTCTGCATCTGCCACCCCCCTCTGTCATTCCCTCCACTGGCTTCCGATTGCACAACGCATTAAATTCAAACTACTGACACTGACATACAAAGCCATTCATAACACTGCCCCGAACTACCTCAACAACCTGATACCCAAATACCACCCAACCCGCACTCTTCACTCCTCACAAGACCTCCTACTTTCTAGCTCCCTGGTCTCCTCTTCCCACGCCCGACTGCAGGGCTTCTCCAGGACTTCCCCCATCCCCTGGAACTCACTACCCCAATCCATCAGATTGTCACCTACCTTTCTCACCTTCAGGCGCACCCTGAAAACCCATCTCTTCAGGGAAGCCTGCCCCACCCTCACCTAACAGCCGATCTCCTCCACTTCTCCTACCACTCCATCCCCCACAGCCACTTCCTCCTGTGCCACTATCCCCTCCCTCCTAGATTGTAAGCTTGAAAGAGCAGGGCCCTCGAACCCCTCGTATACTGTTTTGTTACTGTATTGTCTCATGTACTGTCCCCCACTACTCTGTACAGCGCTGAGCAAACTTTTTGGCGCTATATAAATACTGTATAATAATAATATAATAATTTGTGACAACTTTGTGTAAAAAAAAAAATTATGTTTTTGTCATTTTCCAGAAACTTGTGGAAAAAAAATAAATCTTCCATGGACTCAATATGCCTCTCAACAGATAGCTTAGGGTGTCTACTTTCTGAAAAGGGGTCATTTGGGGGTGTTTGTATCCTGGTATTTTAGCACCTCAAGAAATGTGATGCGCAGTCAGAAAGTAAAAGCTGTGTAAATTCCATTATGTATACCATAATTTGTAGATGCTACAACTTTCACACAAAGCAATCAATATACACTTATTGGGATTTTTTTTTACCAAAAACATGTAGCAGAATACATTTTGGCGTAAATTTATGACGAAATTTGAGTTTTTTGGATATTTTTTATGACAGAAATGAGAAAATATTGTTTTCTTTTAAAATTTTCGGTCTTTGTTTGCAAAAAGTAAAAAGCGCACAGGTGATCAAATACCACTGAAAGAAAGCTCTATTTGTGTGAAAGAAAGGACATACATTTTGTTTGGGTACAGCATTACATGACCATGCAATTACCAGTTGAAATAGTGAATTGCCGAATAAAAAAAAGGCCTGGTCATTGGGGGGGGGGGGGGGGGAAGGGGGTAAATTCTCAGGATGGCAAGTGGTTAATTTATTCTGGCCATTAAAATGAAAAAACGCTCAAGCACTAATAAGGCCAAGTGTTAACACGTTTAGAAGCGTTTACATGCGCTTACCCGCATTTAGGTGCATCAAGCATTTTGTCCTACCTCTAAACTCCTGTAAATGCCTACAGTGTGCATAGACACATAGGTTAGCGTGGAGGAGAGTTTAGAGGCAGAGAAAAAAAAAATTCAAACGTTTGTAAAAGCAGCGTTTTGTTCAAGTGTGCATGAGGCCTAGATAAACCAGTACCATGGGTTATCATTATGAAGGTCCAATTTTCAGATGCAGGGTCTTTTCTGATTTTTTTAAATTACATTTTTATATAAAAAAAGAAAAAAAAACAGCGTAGGGTCCCCCTCCCTAATCCCTTTAGGTCTTGTAGGAAGGTTAGAAGGGAGTTTAGGCTTGGTAAGACTTTTATTGGAAACCCCACCTCCCAAACATGGGGGGGAAAGTGGGTGGGGTTCCTCATAAATTCCTACCAGACCATTGATCTGAGCACAGGCCTGGCAGGACAATAAAGGGGGGGATGAATGAGCGCCCCCCCTCCTTCAGCTTACCAGGCCACGTGCCCTCAGCACGGGGACAGTGTCCCCATGCCGAAGGGGAAGGGACCTCTTCCCCACAACCCTGACCCGGTGGTTGTGGGAGTCTGCGAGCAGGGGAGCTCATTAGCATCAGGGTACCCCTTTAAATAAGGGGGCACCCTGAAGCTGCCTCCCCCTTGTGAATGAGTAAGGGGTGCCTCTTTCTATTCCCTAAAGGGTTAAATTGTGAAAAAATAAACACGCCAGACTTGAAAAAAAATCCTTTTTTTATTGAACAAAAAACAAAAGTCCTTTAAAAAAAAAAAAAAAAAAAAGCAAAAAAATGGTTCCATTGTTGTAATTCATTGCCAATCATGGCATCAAATGCTGTCACGACAACGCTGTCTCGCCGAAATAAACATAAACCCGACGCCTGCCGACCTGTCCGCACTCGCCGCAATCTGACAGGTCTGACAGTTGCCGTCATATGCAAACAATTGGGTGGAGCGAGTGGTGAGGTCACCACTCACTCTACCCAATTGTGCTGTGATTGGCCAAAGCATTGCACCTGACCTGTGGTCAGGTGCAATGCTTTGGCCAATCACAATGCACTGTGAGAGCGCAGTGTATTGTGGGGTGCGGCGGTCATAAAGCCTGCCGACCGACTTTACCATCCATGTATTTGCAGCACACACGTATAGCCGATGTTTGAGTGGAACATACATTAAGGCCATCACTGTTGTACACATTCAGACAAGGTCAAAAGTGGGGTAACTCTCAGGCGTAGAACCACCATCAAGAAGACAGCAACCTGAAAGAGATTTGAATCCAAAACTAAAAAAATGCTTTAGCTATAGATGAACTTTAGTGCAGAAAAACGATTTTTTTTGCATTGCAGCAATGCACACATTACAAGTAGTAGAGCATTGCGGTGCCACTCATATTGCATGGCACACCAACACACTAAGGCATGGCAATTTCAATGCAGCACACCACATAACCCACTAACAGCCCAAAAATACGTAAACGCTGCATTTTTTCTGGTAAAACACACTGCAATGCATGTAGGCAAGTGTAAAAAAGCATAAGCCTGTTTACACCCACCTGTCCATAGGGCTCCATAGACCTTCCGATCAGGTTCACCTGAAAAACTGACAGGTGAACCTGATTGGAATGCCTGTGTGAAAGGGGCCTTAAGGCTTCTGTCCCAGGATTGGAGCCAAACAGGACAAATGTCATATCCATGCCCGTTCAGTTTATGCAGAGCAGACATGGGAAGTCCCCTTTGAGCTCTATGGGCAGCCGGGTGTAAATTAACTCCGATGTCTGTTTACATTAGGCTACCCCTGATCTGGTCTGCGTCCTTTTCCTTTTTTTTTTTTTTGCTTGACCTTGTCAGACCAGGAGGTAAGAGAGTGTAAACAGACACCTGTCTGTCCACAGGGCTCCAATCAGATCTAGCTAAAAAACTGACAATTGTACCTGATTAGTATACCCATGAGAAAAGGCCTAAGGGACATTACAGTTTTATTTAGCCCTCTCTTGCAAAGACGTGTATAAACCAACAAATGACACCATTGTTGCACTAACCTTTGACTCTATGCTGTTGCTGACCAGTTTTAAGCTTTCATTCTCTGTCATTTATAAGCCATTTTCATACATGAAGCCTGTTGTACAAGTACTTGAGTAGTTTGCACATACTGCAGTTGTTTATATGTATTTGGAAGGGTTATTACATGAAATGAAAGTGATGATCCATTAATGTCAATGATAGTGCTAAGCAATTTCACCTTAAAGACATTATATTTGTGTTGAGTGTTGAGGTAACAGACCTAGACCTAATAGCTTATGCTAGGTTTGGCTATCCATCCAGGGACTCCATTGGCAGTAGAGCCAGAACTCCTTTGTAGGACCCTGGCAAAAAACTGTTGGCATGGGTTCTGTTTCATCATAATCTGCTGTATTCTAAATCCATAGCACCACAATAGTTTACTGACATGTCCTTTCCCCAGCTGCCATACTGTGCCTATATTCCAGTGCTGCAAACTTTCCAAGCCCTTTGATTAGTTCTCCTGCCAAGTGCAGGAGGCAGAGATGGGTGCCAGAATGTTAGGGAAACTGAAACCTGCTGCAAGCATGTGCTAACAACGCTTTCTTTTATTGCGCATTTATACACTCTATTATTGGGTGCACCTAAAAAAATGCATGCAAACACACATTTTCAAGTGTTTTCAGGCACTCCAATTAAAGTCTATGAAGCCAAAAACACGTGATTGTGCCTGAACACTTTTTCAAACTCCATATGAGAAGCTCAGGTGTAAACGAGCCCGTTGAGAATAATTAAATTCTTCATCTTTAAGCCCCGTACAAACGTGTCCAATATCGGCCTGTATTGACTGGTTAAACAGAAACCGTCCAACATGCAGCCCAACTGTACGTCAGCCTGTTCGATAGAAGCTGGATACTCGTCCGGCTTCTATCAAAGGGGCTTGCTGGAAAACCAGCATCCGATCAGTAATGGCAGCCAATGGCTGCAAGCGCTGACTGGTGTGTTCTGGCAGGTGGCAGTCCCCATGTCAGAACACAATAGCTCAGTGCAAAGATCGCTGTACTAACTAATACAGCAAGCTCCTCCCAAGCTCTTCAGTTTTTTTTCGCTCAGCCCACTGGGTTGAACAAAAAAAAAAAAAAACTCGTAGTGTGTATCAGCCATTAGTGTTGTTGCACTTCAAGAATCATGCAACAAAGTGCTCAGATCTGAATGGGGGCTTCCAATCATGTGGGTAAAACAGTGCTGGATGGAGCATCTCTACTCTACTCAGTAAAGCAGTAAATGGCTTAGAGGACAAGATATCTGTAAGATCGGAAAATTAGGTTTCCAATTTGTTTTGCTGTATATATTTCAACTTAATGTAAAGGCAATGAAGGCAAACTTTTTTTTTTGTTTTGGATAGAGTAGAAAGAAATTGGAACACTTGTCAGGTTTTTTGTGCTCCGTGCCTCCGGTAGGAAGATTCACCCTCTCTGTTAGTCATGTTTACCATTATCATGAGAGTGAAAGTAAAAGAAAACACCAAATTTTGGGTTGTCAGCAGAACAGGAGTAGAGTGAAAATCTTACAATGCATAGACTAATTTTGGTGACAGCCAGTGATTCCCTAACCCTTCAATGACTGTAGGACAGGAAGTGAAGAGAAATCTTCCCAATGGGATGCAGATGGCTAAAATAATTGACAGGGGATGTAATCCTCCCTTTATCCAAAATGAAAAAAATAGTTTTTCCTTCAGTTCTACCTTTAATCTAATTTTAGTCATTACAAAATTGTATCTATATGCTATATATATATATATATATATAGAGAGAGAGAGAGAGAGAGAGAGAGAGAGAGAGAGAGAGAGAGAGAGAGATACATTTCATTATCTTTATTAATGTCAATATGGTTAGAATCATTTTTAATTCCTACAAAAGTACAAAACGTTTGGAATATTTCTAATATGTCTTTTGGCAGGGTCTAATTTTATTTTGCCAAATTCATGGTATGGAACGATTCATTGATGGGGATAGATGTAACGGGAGGAAAAGAGGAGACAAGGGCATGACATTTATGATAGTGACATAAACATTCCAAGGGTAGCCAAGTGTTCTTCTTATAAGGCAGTTTGTACTTTAGGGTTGTTATCCCTTTAAACATAAAATAGCTCCAGACAGAAGTTTTTAAAGCATGAGTATTCATGAGTATCACTTCCCTTTAAAAGTGAGAACACAGTAGAAGCTTACTCATCTGGCAGCCATCTGATTAAAAGAGGAAGAAAAAACAAATCATGCATACATACCAAATTAGCAGCAGTACATGGAGATCAAAGTTTTCATTTTCCGGCTGACTAATTTGAAAAGCGAACAATTCGGTATATTTACGTATGCGTGAACAGTGGCCTGCTACATAACAATTGATATAAACAGTGATACTGAAGCCATGGCTGAAATGTATAGGCTTATCTTCCTTTATTCATAGTCATAGTTAGTCTGGCTGAAAAAAGACAAAAAAGTCCACCCAGTTCAAACATTAAAAAAAAGTTATAATCCTACACCCACAGATGATCCAGATTAAGGCAAAAAAAAAAAACCCAGCAAAGCATGATCCAATTTGCTCCTGGAGGGAAAGAAAATTCCTTTCTGAACCCCCGAGAGGCAATCGTATATTCCCTTGATCAACTTTACCTATAAATGTCAGTATCCAGTTATATTCTGTGTATCTAAGAAAGAATCCAGGCTGTTTTTAAAGCAATCCACTGAGCTGGCCAGAACCAACTCTTGAGGGAGTCTATTCCACATTTTCACCGCTTTTACTGTGAAGAAACCTTTCCATGTTTGGAGATTACATTTCTTTTTCTCCAGACGTAGAGTGCCCCCTTGTCCTCTGTGATGACTTCAGGGTGAATAACTCTACACCAAGTTCACTATATGAACCACGGATGTATTTATTCATGTTGATCACATCCCCCCTTAATCTCCTCTTCTCAAGAGAATATATTCAGTTCCTCTAATCTTTCCTCATAGCTGAGCTCCTCCATGCCTCTTATCAGTTTAGTTGCCATTCTCTGTACTTTCTCCAGTTCCCCAATGTTCTTTTTGTGAATTTGTGCCCAAAACTGAACTGCATATTCCAGATGAGGTCTTACTAATGATTTGTACAGGGGTAATATGATGATATTTCTCTCTGGAGTCTATACCTCTTTTAATACAAGAGAGGATTTTGCTCGCTTTAGAAACTGCAGCTTGGCATTGCGTACCATTATTAAGCTTGTGATCTACCAGAACTCCCAGATCCTTCACCATTGATTCCCCCAGTTGTACTCCCCCTAGTATGTATGATGCATGCATATTCTTAACCCCGAAGTGCATCACCTTACATTTAATCTCATTTGCCACATAGTTGCCAATTAAACAGTGCATTGAGGTCGGCTTGTAAATTGGAGACATCCTGTAAGGACGTTATTCCACTGCACAGCTTGGTGTCATCTGCAAAGACTGAAATGGGATTTGTAATCTCTATATGGTTTATAAATATATTAAAAAATTAGGGTCCCAACACTGAACCTTGGGGTACACCACTGACAACCCTAGACCATTCAGAGTATGAATCAATAACCACTACTCTCTGAATACGATCTTTTAGCCAGTTTTCTATCCATTTACATACAGATTTTTCCAAGCCCGTAGACTTTACCTTACACATTAGCCGTGTGTGGAGAACTGTGTCAAACACTTTAGCAAAATCCAAGTATACCACGTCCACCGCCACCCCTTTGTCCAAGGTTTTGCTCACCTCCTCATAAAAAGAAATCAGATTTGTTTGACAACTTCTGTCTTTCATGAATCTATGCTGTCTGTTGTTTAACCGCTAGCCTACAGGGCACTTCTACCCCCTTCCTGCCCAGGCCAATTTCCAGCTCTCAGTGCTGTCGCACTTTGAATGACAATTGCACGGTCAAACACTGTACCCATATGAATTTTTTATCATTTTTTTGTAACAGATAGAGCTTTATTTTGGTGGTATTTAATAACCTCTGGGTTTTTTCTTAAACCAAAAACCGCTGAAAATTTTGAAAAATTAGTTTTTGTTATAAAATTTTGTAAATAAGTGATTTTTCTCCTTCACTGATGTGCGCTAATGGGGCTGCACTGATGGGCACTGATGGACACTGATAGGTGGCACTGATGGGCAGTGATGGGCAGTGATGAGGAGGCACTGGTAGGTGGCACTGATGGGCATTGACAGGCATCACTGATGGGCACTGAAAGGCAGCACTGATACATTGCACTGATAGGCGGCACTGACTGGCACTAATAGGCGGCACTGACTGGCACTAATAGGAGGCACCGACAGGCACTGATAGGCGGCACTGATGCGCACTGATAGGCAGCACGAACTGGCACTGATAGGCGGCACGGATTGGCAGCACTGATAGGTGGCGCTGACTGGCAATGATAGGTGGCACTGACTGGCACTGATGGGTGACACTGAAAGGCAGCTCAGATGGGCACTGATGTGGCACTGATGGGCACTGGCACGAGGCACTGACATAAGGCACTGATGGACACTGACAGGTGGCACTGCTGGGGCTACACTTATCATCAGGGCACAATAATCATCAGTGCCCTGATGATCAGTGTACATGTCCCCTCCGCGGAAAGCCAATTACCGCCTCTCCTCTCGAGCTGTCAGCGTGACAGCTCGAGAGGAGAGAAATGCAGATAACCGACATTTTTCTGTTTACATGTGATCAGCTGTGATTGAACACAGCTGATCACATGACCGAGCCGACATCTTCGGCTCTTTCCGTGATCGGTGATCCGCTGTGTCTGAGGGACACAGCACACAGTCGATCGCCGCGCTGCGTGCTCCATGAGCCGCGCATGCGCAGTGAGAATGGGAGGACGTCATATGACATCCTCCCAGAACGAGAAAACCACCTTGCGCCCGTTATATTACTATATGGCGGGCGGGAGGTGGTTAAAATATTTTTTGCCAGCAAGAACTCATCTATGTGGTCTTTTATTAAACTTTCCAGTATCTTCCCAACTATAGAAGTTAAACTAACAGGTCTATAATTACTTGGTAAAGATTTTGACCCCTTTTAAATATAGGCACCACATTGGCCTTACGCCAATCCAGTGGTACTATGCCAGTCATTAAAGAGTCCCTAAAAATTTGAAACAATGGCTTTGAACTGACAGAGCTCAATTCTTTAAGGGCCCCTGGGTGTATGCCATCATTGATGCCAATATTCCCTCCCAGTCTAAGTCTTGGAGAGCAGCTCTCAGTCTTGGAAAAAGTACCTCTTAAAATTGAGCGTTTTTATTTTTCCCGTATGTGCTTGCTGTTAACAATAAATGAAATCATGTTATGATCACTGCTACCCAGATATTCTTTTATATGGACATTTGTAATAAGCTCTGCATGGTTTGAGATTACCAGGTCCAGCAGAGCATCATTCCTAGTTGGGGCCTCTATGAAATGTACCATAAAATTGTCCTGTAGTAGGTTTAAAAATTTTTGCCCTTTAACTGTTGCTGCAGTATCATTATTCCAGTCAATTTCTGGGTAGTTAAAATCCCCCATTATCATCATTGTCCCAGTCCTTGCAGCTCTTTCAGTCTGTGCAAGGAGCTGAGTCTCCACCTCTTCATTAACACTGGGAGGCCTATAACAAACTCCAATGATTACTTTACAGTGTGACTTTGCCAGGCGACTTCCTGGCGATTTGTTGGTGACTCAATGTTACTTGAGTATGACTTAATACATGACTTTGCCATGCAACTTTGCAATTTTTTTTTACCAATTGGAAAATCAGTTTTTTTTGTTAGATTTCGTTTCATTTATTGAATTCCTAATAAAATCCTAATTTTCAAAACAAATGGAATTCAAATCAGTTGACAATTGATTGATTGAATCCTGTGTAAAGAATAGCTGGTTGCTAAAGAGAGGGCCGGAAAGCCAGCTGCCATGTCCTTAACAACCAATGACTCATCAGCTGTCAGTGGTTTCCCCTCTGACAGTTAAATGTAAATAAAAGAATGCTGGCAATTCTGGTGTGGATTTTAGGGGAACCGCATGCCAAAATTATACAATAAAACCTTGTGGGGTACCCCCCCAAAATCCATACCAGACCCTTATCCGAGCATGCAGCCTGACAGGTCAGGAAAGGGTAGGCAAGCGAGCACCCCCCCCCCCCCCCCCCCCGAACAGTACCAAGCCACATGCCTCAACATGTGTCACAGATCTGTGACTCTGATTCATGCAAAATGCGTTGTCATGGTTGTCATGGTAACTGGGATTTGTTTTGGCAAGTCTCCTTCCTGCTGAGGGCTCATGATGACTGTCGTTGGCTTTCCTGCACTCCACTGACATCACTTCCGGTGTGATGTGTGTATGTTATACCATGTACTTGTGTTAAAACGTATTCTGTTCTCTTTGTATTGCTTCCTTTGTGTGAAATACCTGGTGATCCTGCCAGTCCCCCTGATTTCCTATTTGAAACTGACCATGCTATCCATGGGACACAACTATCTCAGTGTGGCCAGTTTTCTGGCTGTGCTGGGAGAACAGCCTGCCTGTCCTCTAATGGTCAGACTTTGGCTGACACGCTCTCTGCACAGTTAATTACTGGGAAGATCAGTGTCTGCTGTTTCTCCACCACTACCTCTCCAAGCCCTTTATGCAGCTGAGAAAAGAAATTATGTGATCACATTAAAAAATAAAGAAAATATTTAAAATGAATACACATACACACACTCTCATCGACCACTTTATTAGGTACACCTTGCTAGTACTGGGTTGGACCCACGTTTGCTTTCAGAACTGCCTTAAGTCTTCATGGCATAGATTGAACAAAATAATAAAATAAGTGAGTGCTAAAACAAACAGCCAAAGCACCAAAAAGGCAAACCAAAAAAATCTCCAAATAATCAAAGACAGAAAGGTGCGGCGCTAGAGCAACAAATATCAAAGATCCAATATATATATACATAAAATTATCATATGGATTGCACTAGATCACATACCTGGAGATAGTGACAAAAGTGAAAATGTGCACACCTAATAAGTGATGTTGGTGTGCACTTAATAGTGCTGGGTGTCAATTCACATACACAGTATAAAACAGTTCATAAAGGTGCTTAAATGTGAAGATCCATCTGAAAGGAGCTCAGGTAGGTGCTCTTTACGTCATCCAGGTGATGTGCCATGAATATGTTAGGAATATGCACTCACCAGATGCGAAACCGTTATGCGCATATATGTATATCTCAAGTTGTCTGCCGGAGAACTCCTTCAGGACAGGATCAGCCTGGTCTGGTCACAAACCGATACGTATCCCCTTTCCCTGGGCAGTTTGCAGCACCTTAGGCCTTTCTCCGGAATGGGCTCTGTACAAGTATCCACTCCTACCAATGGCTCCCACTGCTGTCTCTGAGCCTATGTGGAGGGAGAGAGCTGCTACTCTCATGCATAGTGCTGGATCTAGATTGGACTCAGGTAAGTATAAGGGGGTGCTAGGGGAGGGGGAGCTGCATTCAAGGTTTTTTATCTTCATGCGGAGAATGTTTTACAACCATTTTAATAAAATTTACACATTTCTTGCAGCAGGATATGAGATTTTTCAATGCATCCTCAACCAACGCTGATCTGCCCACACAGTAAGGTTCTCCAAATGATAAGAGATCAATAGTGCACAAAAGAACCAACTGAGGCACACGACTCAGGATACCACTGACTCTACCACCTCCACAGTCCTTCGCTCGCACCTTGTGCCCATCATCTGATACATCTGTGGTTCAGCCCATAGTCCCGCAGAACATACAAATGACTGTTAAATAGAATTCAGAATGCTGCGCTGGTCATTCGAGTTCCTCCACACCAAACTTATAAAATCATGACAAGGAATTATTAATTGTTTTCTCCTAGCACATGACTGTTCTCCATTGCGCTGATTCTGTACTGAAGGAGATCTACAGCAGACAACTTGAGATATACAGTGGGGCAAAAAAGTATTTAGTCAGCCACCAATTGTGCAAGTTCTCCCACTTAAAAAGATCAGAGGCCTGTATTTGGCATCATAAGTAGACCTCAACTATGAGAGACAAAATGAGAAAAAAAATCCAGACAATCACATTGGCTGATTTGGAAAGAATTTATTTGCAAATTATGGTGGAAAATAAGTATTTGGTCACCTACAAACAAGCAAGATTTCTGGCTTTCACAGACCTGTACCTTCTTCTTTAAGAGGCTCCTCTGTCCTGCACTCATTACCTGTATCAATGGCAGTTGTTGGACCTTTTACTTGTTATCAGTATAAAAGACACCTGTCCACAACCTCAAACAGTCACACTCCAAACTCCACTATGGTGAAGATCAAAGAGCTGTTGAAGGACACCAGAAACAAAATTGTAGACCTGCACCAGGCTGGGAAGACTGAATCTGCAATAGGCAAGCAGCTTGGTGTGAACAAATCAACTGTGGGAGCAATAATTAGAAAATGGAAGACATACAAGACCACTGATAATGTCCCTCGATCTGGGGCTCCATGCAAGATCTCACCCCGTGGGGTCAAAATGATCACAAGAATAGTGAGAAAAAATCCCAGGACCACATGGGGGGACCTAGTGAATGACCTGAAGAGAGCTGGGACAAACGTAACAAAGGCTACCATCAGTAACACTACGCCACCAGGGACTCAGATCCTGCAGTGCCAGACGTGTCCCCCTGCTTAAGCCAGTACATGTCTGGGGCCATCTGAAGTTTGCTAGAGAGCATTTGGATGATCCAGAAGAGGATTGGAAGAATGTCATATGGTCAGTTGAAACCAAAATAGAACTGTTTGGTAGAAACACAACTCGTCGTGTTTGGAGAAGAGAGAATGCTGAGTTGCATCCAAAGAACACCATACCTACTGTGAAGCATGGGGGTGGCAACATCATGCTTTGGGGCTGTTTCTCCGCAAAGGGACCAGGATGACTGATCCATGTACAGGACTGAATGAATGGGGCCATGTATTGTGAGAGTTTGAGTGCAAACCTCATTCCATCAGCAAGGGCATTGAAGATGAAACGTGGCTGGGTCTTCCAACATATTTTTAAAATGAAAGGTGCCACGCTCTTATATTGGAATAAGAATATACAAATATAATCAATACAGCATTTGAATGAAGATATATATGAATATGATCAATACTCAATTAACAAACATAATATTTCTATGAAAATTTTGTAAAGAAGAAGAGGAAAAAAGAAAAGAGAAAAAAACCAAAAAACTCTCAATAAATAATTGATCTCCCTCTAAAATCAATATATTAATCTGTAAAAAGTATATTAATCTGTAAAAAATCTCAAAAATAAAAAAATGTGAATTTATGCGATTTTAAAAATAAATGTAAATCAATTTATAAATACATAAAAAATGCATGTAAATCAATTTATAAGTACATAAAAAAGGGAATTGATACCATTTCTAAAATAAATTATTAAATATAGATCAATTCATGTATTTATACATTTTCTACTATTATATCGCAGTAATCAATAAAGTTCACCAAGTCCCCTCAGAGTGAAATCCCTGCAATTGTTGGACCTTTTGCTAGACTTGATACCCTTGTCTGCAATCAATTGCTAGGTCAGTTCCTCTGTGGAAAGGCAAGCTGTATAATTATCCTCCTTGCTCCTATGGATTAGGCTGTGGATAGATCCTATATTGGGCTTGTATCTTCAGCTGAGGACCTCTGCTTTTTCTCCCTATTGCTCCTCGTGTAACCGGGAGGAAAAAAGAGAAGAATAGTGCCTTATCCTTGATATCAGGGTGGTTTTATTCATGCCAAATACGCACTTACAATTTTTACAAATCAGTAGCGCTTATAGTGTAGTGTCCAGCCTGCACGGCACGGCATCCCCCGGATGAAGCCACGTGACCCTGTCTCTCACTAACGGCGAGTATAGGCAGTGTGTGTCTCCATATGTGATCTAGTGCAATCCATATTATAATTTATGTATATATATTGGATCTTGGATATTTGTTGCTCTAGCACCGCACCTTTCTGTCTTTGATAGATTCAACAAGGTGTTGAAAACATTCCTCAGTGAATTTGGTCCATGTTGACATGATAGCATCACGTAGTTGCTGTAGATTTGTCAGTTGCACATCCATGATGCGAATCTCCCTTTCCACCACATCCCAAAGGTGCTTTATTGGATTGAGATCTGGTGACTGTGGAGGTTTTTGGAGTACAGGGAACTCATTATGTTCAAGAAACCAGTTTGAGATGATTTGAGCTTTGTGATATGGTGCATTATCCTGCTGGACGTAGCCATCAGAAGATGGGTACACTGTAGTCATAAAGGGATGGACATGGTCAGCAACAATACTCAGGTAGGCAGTGGCGTTTAAACAATGCTCAATTACTACTAAGGGGCCCAAAGTGTGCCAAGAAAATTTCCCCCACACCATTACACCATCAGCACCAACCTAAACCGTTAATACACGGCAGGAAGGATCCATGCTTTCATGTTGTTTATGCCAAATTCTGTCCCTACCATCTGAATGTCACAGCTGAAATAGAGACTCAGACCAGGCAACATTTTTCCAATTTTCTATTGTCCAATTTTGGTGAGCCTGCATGAATTGTAGCCTCTGTTTTCAGTACTTAGCTGACTGGAGTGGCACCCAGTGTGGTCTTCTGCTGCTGTAGCCCACCTGCCTCAAAGTTCATTGTGTTGTGCATTTAGAGATAGTATTCTGCATACCTAGTTGTAACAAGTGGTTATTTAAGTTACTGTTGCCTTTCTATCATCATGAACCAGCCTGCCCATTCTCCTCTGACCTCAACAAGGCTGTTCACTAGACAGTTTCTCTTTTTTTGGACCATTCTCTGTAAACCCTATAGATAGTTGTGTAAACCCTAAAGCATTTCTCAACCGGGGTGCTGCAGCACCTTGGGGTGCCATGAGGAGGCCCCAGGGGTGCCGCGGGAAAATTGCCAAAATATCCCCCAATCAATGCAAAATAGATTTCTCTCACCACCAGCAATGTTTTTTCTTTACATCAGTGCCAGTCCGCTAAGTAAAAAGCGTATGCAGATGTCACGACACTCAGGAATCTCAATGGGCAACCCACCCACGTCCTGGCAACCGATGACATGTCCCACGTGGCTTTCTGGGAGTGCGGTAAAGCGACCTGCTCTAGCTGCGGTGGATGAGCTCTTCTGTCAGCAGCTGAGGCTGAGACGGCACATGCTGGCGTGTGAGAGAGCAGAAAAAGCTAGAAAGAAATTTCAAACAGAACAAATTAGAATTCAAATGCCAATTAGAATGTATTCGAATCTAATAAGAAAAAATTAATTCCAAAAATGAATTAAACAAATTTAATGAAACAAAATGATTTAAATAATGAATCTAAACAAAACAAATTTTTTTGTTCTGCACATGTCTAAGAGAAAGATCAGAAAAGCTCAGAGCAGTCTCTCTTAGCATAGAAGATGATCAAATCATGCATATATGTAGGTGTAAAACTGCTAAAGAAATGTGGGAAGGATTACAAAAGGTGCAGGAAAAAGGGAATCTCAGCAATAAACTATATTTGATTAGAAAACTGTTCCAAACTAAGCTGATGAAAGGCCAGGATCTGTAGAATTATGTAAGGTGCACACTGGAGATGGTTGAACGCCTGAGAGGTATAGCAGAAGAAAAAAAATGTTGCAGCACTATTACTTTGTGGTTAACCAGAAAGTGAGGAAACGATTGTCACAGTACTGAATGCACGTCCAGATGATGAACTGACATTAGAATATGTTAAGAGAAAGCTTGTGAATGAATCTAAGCATAAAACAGAAAGCATTATTACTGACTGTGCCTCTGTCACAGAGTCTCCTTTAAAGATGAAAAATAGGAATAAAAAAAACAGCAACATGCAACAAGAAACACGTGAATGCTTTGTGTACAAGAAACAATTCTATTTAACTGCTTCCGCGCCACCCTATAGCAGAAATACTGCTACAGGACAGCACGGGTACGCAAAATCACGTGTATTTATACACACGTGATTTTGCATTACCGGGTAGAGGGCCTGCGTGCGGCCGCGCCTGTCAATCACCGGCTCCCGGCCGGTGATTACTCGCTGGTGCCCAGTGATTTCTGAGGATCTCTGACGGGGAGGAAAACAGTTCTCCCTGTCAGCTTGGGCACACTACTTTGGATGGCTGTGCACAGCACAGCCATCCAAAGCAGTGTGCTTACAGTGAAGCACACGCTGACACCGCCCCCTGTGTAAAACACTCCCAGCACACAGTTAACCTTTTGATCACCCCTCATGTGAAACTCCTTCCTGCCCAGTGCCATTAGTACAGCATCAGTGCATTTTTTATAGCACTGATCACTGTATTGGCGTCACTGGGGAAGTCCGTTCCCCCCAGTATCAGAATGTCCGATGCAGTCCCGCTATAAGTTGCTGATCGCTGCCATTACTAGTAATAAAAAAAAAAAAATCCCAATATCTATACCGCCATTTGTAAACGCTATAACTTTCACATAAAACAATTTATTTACACGTATTGGGATTTTTTTTAACAAAGACATTTAGCAGAATACATTTTGACCTAAACTTATGATGAAATTTGATTTTTAAAAATGTTTCTACTAGCCTTGTTTAATAGCAAAAAGTCAAAAATATAGTTTTTTTCTCAAAATTGTCAGTCCTTTTTTGTTTATAGCACAAAAAATAAAAATGCACAGGCGATCAAATACCACCGAAAGAAAGCTCTATTTGTGGGAAAAAAGGACGTAAATTTTATTTGGGTGCAGGGTTGCATGACAGCTCAACTGTCATTTAAAATAACACAGCGCCATAACACAAAAAATGGCCTGGTCAGAAAGGGGGGGTAAATACTCAGGAGGGCAAGTAGTTAAAAGCAAATTGCAGAATCTAGAAAGCTAGAATGCAAAAACAAACTAAACTACAAACAGCCAAAAGTGTGAACAAAGAAAATTATTTATCTTTAGATAATTAATAGGTTTTTCAATCCAAAAGTTGCACCTCATCTTTTCAGGCATGGTTTGTTGATTCAGGCGTGTCGCAAATAACAAAAATGTCTTTATTCACTTTGACCAGAGTAAGAGCCAGTTCACACTACATGTATTTCATTGTTTTTTCTGCATCCAAAATGCACAGAAAGAAGGGAATATGGTTGTCAATGTCATAGTTCACACCAGTGCTTGCAGTTCCAGTGCATTCTGGTTGCAGAAAAAAAAAAAAGCGGTAAAACACATCATAAACACACCGGAATGTACCAAAATGCACATGTCCCTGTTTAAAGTGAAGAAGAAGAGGGGAAAAATTAACTGTAAAGCATAAAAAACGCACCGGGAGGCATCAAAACACGCCTGCGGAGACACATCTGGAATGCATCTGTACTGCATTTCTATGGTGTGAACTGGCCCTAAAAGAGAAAAAAATCACCACAGCTAATGGGCAAATAATGGAATCAGAAGGAATAGGAAATGTTTTTCTTTACTGTCCTTTTTCCCCAGAGTTTCACCAGAAAGATATCTGTGAAAAATGTCCAGTATGTCCCTGCTCTTGAAATAAATCTTTTGTCAGTAAAGAAGCTCACAAAACAAGGCAACGTAGCGACCTTCCAAGGTGACAGCCGTGCCATCACAAAAGGGGATATCTTAATTGCAAAGCATAAAATAACAGCTGAACTGTTTTGGCTGAACTGCAATGAGATGGTAAGAGATCAGCATGTAGCCCAGACCCAACACGTTTCATGAGAATGCACATCTTCAGGGGATGCTAGTTCTACCAGCAGTAGAAGTGTAATTGTCAACGAAACTTCAATGTGTTCAAAATTTCACGAACTAACACAAACACTTCAAACTGAGGAAAATTTCACTTCAATGTCAAATGAAGATAAGCAACAAAGTGATACAGAAATAGAAATTAATGCAGACAATCCAAATACTGTCAAAGAAGAAACCAGGCCACAAGAGGCTTCAATCAGGAAATCCAGACTTCTCTCCTATGTTGCTCGTGTAGCTTTAAAACCAGAGCCAGATTCATGGGATGAGATGAAAAGTCTTCCAACAAAATGATTGCGGATACTTTGACAAAACTGCTTACAAGAAACAAATTTATAGAACTGAGATCCAAAATGGGACTAACATAAGGAGTAGTTGTTTAGCGGGGGTGTTAGAATATAGTGTTCATTTAGTTTGTGCAACAACTACATCAGTATTCACTGTATACTCTATGTCTTTTCTCTAAAATAAAGTTTACTCTTCCTTGTTGCAGTGAAGCAGAAAAGCACATGTGGACTGTGCACTGTCTGATCTGTTCTGTAGGTCTATATACAGAATTTCCAACAGATATTCAGGCAGATATCTATCATGCCATACCATCAACGAGGTGTGTGATTGGCCCCAAATTGATTTTGCAACAGAACAACCACCCTAAACATACAGCCATTGTCATTAAAAATATATTCAGCGTAAAGAAGACCAAGGAGTTCCCTGGAAGTGATGTTTTTTTCTGGTCATCCAGTCTGTCTGGGATTACATGAAGAAACAAAAGGATTTGAAGCAACCTACATCCACAGAAGATTTGTGGTTAGTTCTCCAAGATGTTTGAAACAACCTACTGTACCTACCGAGTTCCTTCAAAAACTGTGAGCAAGTAAACCTAGAAGAATTTATGCTGTTTTGAAGGCAAAAAGGTTGTCACACCAAATATTGATTTGATTTAGATTTCTCTACTGGTCATTTACTGTCCATTTTAATTGATAAAAAAAAAAACAATGCACACTTTTATTTCTGAAAGCATTTTGAATTTACAGCATTTTTTCACAAGTGCTTATAACTTTTGCACAATACTATATATATATATATATATACACACACACACACACACACACACACACACATATACATACATACATACATACATACACAGACACTGCTCTAAAAATGTAAAGGAACGCTTTTGAATCTGAGTATAGCATCAAGTCAATTAAACTCCTGGGATATTGATCTGGTCAGTTAAGTAGTAGAAGGGGTTGTTAATCATTTTCAGCTGTTTTGGGGTTAATGAAATGAACAGGTGCACTAGATGGGCAACAATAAGATGACCCCCAAAACAGGAATGGTTTTACAGGTGGAGGCGAATTACATTTTTTTCCTTACTCATCTTTTCTGACTGTTTTTCTCAAGTTTTGCATTTGGCTAGGGTCAGTGTCACTACTGGTAGCATGAGGCGATACCTGGACCCTGAAGAGGTTGCACAGGCAGTCCAACTCCTACAGGATGCCATTGCCAAAAGGTTTGTTGTGTCTCAAAAACATGGAGAAGATTCCAGGAGCCAGGCAGTTACTCTCGGAGAGCTGGACAGGGCCATAGAGGGTCCTTAACCCATCAGCAGGACTGGTATCCTCCTTTGTGCAAGGAGGTACAGGATGAGCACTGCCAGAGCCCTACAAAATGACCTCCAGCAGGCCACTGGTGTGAATGTCTCTGACCAAACAATCAGAAACAGACTTCATGAGGGTGGCCTGGAGGGCCCAACATCCTCTAGTGGGCTCAGTGCATGGCACCATAGAGCTCGATTGGCATTTGCCATTGAACACCAGAATTGGCAGGTCCGCCACTGGTGCCCTGTGCTTTTCACAGATGTGAGCAGGTTCACCCTGAGCACATGTGAGAGATGTGAAAGGGTCTGGAGAAGCCGTGGAGAACATTATGCTGCCTGTAACATCGTTCAGCACGACTGTTTTGGTGGTGGGTCAGTGATGGTCTGAGGAAGCATATCCATGGAGTGACACACAGACCTCTATAGGCTAGATAATGCCCGGCCTCATGTGGTGAGAGTATGCAGGCAGTTCCTGGAGGATGAAGGAATTGATATTATTGAATGGCCCCCACGCTCGCCTGACCTAAATCCAATAGAACACCTCTGCGATATCATGTTTCGGTCCATCCGACACCGCTAGGTCACACCTCAGACTGTCCAGAAGCTCAGTGATGCCCTGGTCCAAATCTGGGAGGAGATACCCCAGGACACCATCCGTCATCTCATTCGGAGCCTGCCTTACATTGTCAGGCATGCAAACAAGCACGTGGGGGTCTTACAAACTACTGAATACCATTTCGAGTTGCTGCAATGAAATTTCCACAAAATGGACTAGCCTGCTGCATCATTTTCTCACTTTGATTTTCAGGGTGTCTTTGAATTCAGTCCTCTGTAAGTTGATAATTTTCATTTCCATCCTTACATTCCTAACACATTACCCAGTCCATATCAGTATAGATATCCAGCATGATATTTTTCCCTATTGAGATCTGATGTGTTTTCAAAGCATTTCTTTAATTTTTTCGAGCCGTGTGTGTGTGTATATATGTATATATATATATATATATATATATATATATATATATATAAATAATACACACACACACAGTATATATATATATATATATATATATATATATATATATATATATATATATATATAATGGGGGTAGCTCAGTTGGGGGATCACCTTCCCTGGGAAAAAGATAGTCCAGACGGCAGGTTTTCCTTAAAAATCTGACTTGCAGCTAGTTTTATTTGAAAGGTTTCAAGCATCATAAACAAAACAGAACAGAAAATAAACCCTCGCCATTCAGGCACTAACTAAACAGAGGAGATTTTATATCTCACAGGTTAAGGGCTTCTCCCTGTCACCAACAAAACAAAACAGTATGCAAACCTTTTCCTGTACACCGCAAACTCTTTCATCCACAGCTCTCTCAGGTATGGCTCTCTGAGGCCAAGAGCAACTTCTTGAGCCAGTCCTATTTGATTTATACCACCTGCTGGTGGTCATCAGTTGACCATAAAATCTGGTCTGGAACCAACTCTGCCAAAGTGGCCTGGAAAACCCGGACTATACTCCACCTTAGTCTTCCAGATATGAACGCATGCAAGGTGACACATAGGGGTTTATTTACTAAAGCTGGAGAGTCCAAAATCAGACTCCCTTCTGCATAGAAACCAATCAGCTTCTAACCTCAGCTTGTTCAATGAAGCTTTGGCAATGAAACCTGGAAGCTGATTGGTTTCTATGCAGAAGGGAGTCTAATTATGGACTCTCCAGCTTTAGTAAATAAACCCCCTAGCGTCCATCAATCACCTTGCCTTTCATAATGTCACATTATATCTATATACATACACACAATATACACTCACTTGCCACTTTATTAGGTACACCTGTTCAATTGCTTGGTAACACAAATTGCTAATCAGCCAATCACATGGCAGCGACTCAATGCATTTAGGCATGTAGACTGGGTGAAGACAACTTGTTGAAGTTCAAACCGAGCATCAGAATGGGGAAGAAAGGGGATTTAATTGACTTTGAACATGGCATGGTTGTTGGTGCAAGATGGGCTGGTGTGAATATTTCAAAAACAGATGATCTACTGTGATTTTCATGCACAACCATCTCTAGGGTTTACAGAGAATGGTCAGAAAAAGAGAAAATATGAGCGAACATTGTGTGAGGAAGTGTTTACACGGTTTCCGCAAGGCATGATGGACCTTGTAGTTTGTCTTCCTGTGTAGCATTTGGTCGGTTGCTGGCTGGCAGTTCGGAGTGTGAATCGCACATCAGGAGGTCGGTAGCTAAAATGGTTAAGCTATGTGACTTGTAAACTCGTGTAAACACTTCCTCCTGTGACTAGTTTACAAAAAAGAGAATAGAGCAGCGCTACCCAGCCTGTTAAAATAAAGGCTCTTTATGAGCGCCACCCTTTCACAGTATCAAGTTTAAGGAGGGACCCCAGAGGTGCATGAGTGTCTGAGGAATCAGGGAACCTGGCCATGATGGATGACTAGTGAGGACCAGGGAGCACAGCATGACCTGAGTGCAGAGGACCTAGATGTACCTGATGAGAGAGGAAACTTCTTTCATGCATATTTTAAACGCACTTCTGGTGAGTGCGCAATTAACTTATTTCCTGTTCACCTTTGGATCACTTATCCTTATTGGCAAAGGAGACCCGGCAGAATTTGCACATCACATCCTTTTATGTTTTTGGACATTAGACTGAACATCGAATTTATCTTAAGATGAACAGTATAATCTAATGTCCTTATCTTTATACTCTTAAAAATTGAGTGTATGTTGATATTTCACTATTTTTATTAATAGCGCTGCACCTTTATTATCTATATATTGTCTTGGAAGGTTATGTTGGTTACCTTTTTTGGTGTTCTAGCGGCTTGTACCAAATTTTCATTACAGTAAGCGATCGCTACACAAGTTATATCTAGTGATTAAGATAATGGTTACCAAGTTTTTACAATTAATTAGGAATGTGGACAAGACATTCTAAAGGAATTGCTGAATTCATCTTCTGTAAGGGCCATCTATTCTGACAATGTTCAGTCTACTTTTCAGGGCCATTAAAACTGGTCTCAGAGCCTTCTCAAGCCAACAAATCCTCTTCGATCTCTTCTGAACAAGAAAATGAGGATGACCTTTGTCCAGGTTTTTGATTCCTCCTTTTGCAAGGTTGATGGAATGCTTTTAAATAGAAGCAAAGCTGTTGAAGTATTTCAAGTGCCTCCATAGGATGGCTTGACTATGGTGACTGAATGAAGTGATCGTTCTACAAGATTGGAGCATGTTGTTACAGCAGGATAACAAAATTGTGCCCTTTTGAACAGAAGGGTGTCCAGGGATTTGAATCACCCCTTCGGTCGTTGTAACTAGAGATGAGCGAATTATTCAAAAATTCGGTTCGGCTGATTCGCCGAATTCGCCGAATAAATTCGCTTTGAGCCGAATATATTCGCTGCGAATTTAACTTATAAAAAGGGTGTTTCTAGGCTTCAGAGAGCCTTTATATTAGTGCAGAACACTGTACCTTTAATTTAAATGCCCTTGGAGTCTGCTGGGGAAGAGAAATAATACTGTCAGTCAGTATGACATGCAGATGAGTGCCGTCGATCTTAGAATCACCGCACACTTCACTCATTTGGGCAGTCACGGGGCCAAAACCAGAGTGTGGAGCCACAGTGTGGCGGTGGAGGCAGCAGCAATGGGAGGCCATACAGCACCCTATGACAAAATGGAACCCACCAGCAGTGTGAGGAGACCTGAAAGTGGCACATGGCAGAGTGTGGCGATGGAGACAGCAGCAATGGGAGGCCGTACAGGGACCCATGACACACTCTGGACCTGGCAGCAGCATGAGGAGGCGGTACAGGGGCCCATGACAGATTACGGGCCTGGCAGCAGCATGAGGAGTCGGTACGGGGGCCCATGGCAGATTACGGGCCTGGCAGCAGCATGAGGAGGCGGTACAGGGGCCCATGGCAGAGTGGCGGAGCGTAAGCAGCTAAAATTGAAGGCCATACAGAGGCCTATGTTAAAAAGTCCCCCCAGCAGCAGCGTGGAGAGACGACTATCAAGAGTCCAATGGCAGAGTGGCGGAGCAGAAGCAGCTGCAATTGAAGGCCATACACAGGCCTAGGTTTAAAAGTCCCTCACAGTTAATTCCAATAACGAACTCTACTCCTCCGTGCAATCTACTTACGAGACCCTGGGCAGGTCTGGGTCCAATTTGTGGTAGAGACTGGTTTTGTTCAGCCATGCTTGAGCGAGTAATAACAGGTCTGTGCTGCCCTTTGGTGTCTGGCTTAATGCGCACAACACTGAACGTCCCAGCGTTTGTCAACGATTTGCCGTTAAGTGATGCAAACCCGCTGAACCACGTTCATGAGGAGCCGGTACAGGGGGGCATGAATCAGTATGGACCTGGCAGCAGCGTGAGCAGACGACAGAGGCATATGGCGCAGGGTGGCGGTGTAGGCAGCATTATTCTGAAGCCATACACAGGCCTAGGTTAAAAAGCGGAAGCCGTCAGCAGCGTGAGCAGACGACAGAGACACATGGCGCAGGGTGGCGGTGGATGCAGCAGTATTCGGAAGCCAAACACAGGCCTCGGTTAAAAAGCGGAAGCCGTCAGCAGCGTGAGCAGACGACAGAGGCACATGGCGCAGGGTGGCGGTGGAGGCAGCAGCAATGGAAGGCCATACAGCACCCTATCACAAAATGGAACCCACCAACAGTGTAAGGAGGCCTGAAAGTGGCACATGGCAGAGTCTGGCGATGAAGTCAGCAGCAATGGGAGGCCGTACAGGGACCCATGACACACTCTGGACCTGGCAGCAGCAAGAGGAGGCGGTACAGGGGCCCATTGCAGAGTGGCGAAGCGTAAGCAGCTTAAATTGAAGGCCATACAGAGGCCTATGTTAAAAAGTCCCCCCAGCAGCAGTGTGGGGAGACGACTATCAAGAGTCCAATGGCTGAGTGGCGATCCGGGAAGTCAGCGTTGTGATTGCAGATGCAATGCAGAGATTCTATGAGGTGATGCCGTGGGTGCGAAGAAGATCATATACCGTCGTACTTCCATCCATAAGACGGAACAACCTGCGAACCGGGAGCTTTATTGCCCTGACCCGCTGAGCAGCTTCTGGGATACCCAAGAGGCCCATGGCAGAGTGGCAGAGCGTAAGCAGCTTCAATTAAAGGCCATACAGAGGCCTATGTTAAAAAGTCCCCCCAGCAGCAGCGTGGGGAGACGACTATCAAGAGTCCAATGGCAGAGTGGCGGAGCGGAAGCAGCTTCAATTGAAGGCCATACACAGGCCTAGGTTAAAAAGTCCCCCCAGCAGCAGTGTGGGGAGACGACTATCAAGAGTCCAATGGCTGAGTGGCGATCCGGGAAGTCAGCGTTGTGATTGCAGATGCAATGCAGAAATTTTATGAGGTAATGCCGTGGGTGCGAAGAAGATCATATACCGTCGTACTTCCATCCATAAGACGGAACAACCTGCGAACTGGGATCTTTATTGCCCTGACCCGCTGAGCAGCTTCTGGGATACCCAAGAGTTTGGCTTCTGTGGGGAATATGGTTGAAAACTGAAACTTAAAGGCATGTTGACGGAAGGGCACCAGTGTCAGTGCTCCGGAGGGAATATAGCTTTAAAGCTGACACTTAAAGGTATATCGACGCTCAGAGACCACAGGAAGTGGAGCTTGCGTCTTAAATCGACTGAAAGTGGCAGACGTGAAACGTCTACGGGCCGTATATGAAACGGGTTGTTCCTCTTTCTGGAATAAGTGTTGGAAATGGCCACTCTTTTTGGTGTGGCGTTTTGTCTATTTAATTCCGATAACGGACTCTACTCCTCCGTGCAATCTAGTTACGAGACCCTGGGCAGGTCTGGGTCCAATTTGTGGTAGAGACTGGTTTTGTTCAGCCATGCTTGAGCGAGTAATAACAGGTCTGTGCTGCCCTTTGGTGTCTGGCTTAATGCGCACAACACTGAACGTCCCAGCATTTGTCAACGATTTGCCGTTAAGTGATGCAAACCCGCTGAACCACGTTCATGAGGAGCCGGTACAGGGGGCCATGAATCAGTATGGACCTGGCAGCAGTGTGAGGAGACCCGAAAGTGGCACATGGCGCAGGGTGGCGGTGGAGGCAGCAGTATTCGGAAGACATACACAGGACTAGTTTAAAAAGCGGAAGCCTTCAGCAGCGTGAGCAGACGACAGAGGCACATGGTGCAGGGTGGCGGTGGAGGCAGCAGTATTCGGAAGCCATACACAGGCCTAGGTTAAAAAGCGGAAGCCGTCAGCAGCGTGAGCAGACGACAGAGGCACATGGCGCAGGGTGGCGATGGAGGCAGCAGTATTCGGAAGCCATACACAGGCCTAGGTTTAAAACTGGAACCCAGCAGCGTGAGCAGACGACAAAGACGCACATGGCAGAGGATGGATCTGGCAGCAGTATGAGAAGGCGGTACAGGGGCCCGTGGCACAGTGTGGTGATGGGGGCTACAGCAACTGGATGCCAGAAAGTGGCCGATAGGGCTATATACTGCATGGAATTATAAAGTTGTAAAGACAGCGGCCTATAAGGCTATACACACTATAACAATCATGACTTGATTGACCATTGGCCTATAAGGCTATACACAGCATGAATATCATGACTTATTCTGAGAGTGGTTTGGAAGGCTATATACAAAAAGTAATTCATGAGCTGTCCGGACAGCGGACAATAAGTACATATATACAAATCAATTCATCAGCTGTCCAGCCAGCGGCCTCAAAGGCGACACATATAGAAAGCAATTCATGAGCTGTTCAGACAGCGGCCTCTAAGGCGACAGATATACAAAGCAATTCCCGAGGTGTTCAGGGAGCGGCCTGAACGGCTAGGTTATTACTAAATATATTTTTGTGGCCAAACATCGGCCTATAAATAGATGTCTACACAGTGACAAAAAATTATGTCGCCAGACAGCGGCCCCTAAGGCGACAGATATACAAAGCAATTCCCGCGAGCGCACAGGGCCCACAGTGTCTGAGGATGGACGTTGGCGCAGAAAGGCAGAGACCAACTGACTACATAGGTGGTTTTTATAGTACTTTATTTTGGCCTCCCTCTCAGCAGGTGTGAAAAAGGCCACCATTTTTGAACGGTAGCGAGGGTCCAACAAGGTGGAATTCCACCTTGTTGCAACGTCGCAGATCAGGCGATGCTGTGGAATTCCGTTCTGCCGCTGCAGCTCAAGGAGGGTGTGCTTTGCGGTGTAGGAATGGCTGAAATGCATGCAAAGTTTACGTGACATTTTAAGGATGTCTTGCAGTGGGATGGTGGATTTTAGGAACCGCTTGACAACCAGATTGAACACGTGAGCCATGCATGGCGCATGGCACAACCTTCCTTGACGCAGAGCAGACACCATGTTCTTTCCGTTGTCGGTCAACATGGTTCCGATTTTCAGTTTGCGCGGAGACAGCCATCTGTCGATTTCTCTGTTCATTACACTCAGAAGTTCCTCCCCTGTGTGACTACGTTCGCCAAGGCATATCAGGTGCAGCACAGCGTGACACCGTTGCGCCCTGCACATGTGATATGCCGGTCGGGTAATGGGACTTGGCACGGGGGTGGCGGCTGAGGACACGGCGGAAGAAGAGGTGGTAGAGGCGGACATCTTTGCTGGACCAAGGACGTGCAAACGTGGAGGCAAAAGCGGCGTGACCTGTCCAAGTTGCTGGTGCGGCTGTGCCGGCACCACGTTCACCCAGTGGGCCGTAAATGACATGTACTGTCCCTGACCGTAGTTACAGCTCCACACGTCGGTGCTGCCGTGCACTTTGGCAGAGACCGACATGCTCAAAGACTGGCCCACCATCTCTTCTACATGTGAATGCAGGGCTGGCACTGCCTTTTTGGCGAAGAAATGCCGGCTTGGCACTCTCCACCGCGGCTCGGCACAAGCCATCATTTCTCGGAAAGGTGCTGAGTCCACCACTTGGAAAGGGTGGGACTGCAGCACCAGCAACTTGGACAGGAGGACGTTCAGCTTCTGCACCGTCGGGTGCGTGCTTGCAAACTGTTGTCTCTTGGAAACGGATTGCAAGAAAGACTGCTGACGGAATCTGTGAAGAGGAGTAGCAGGAGAAGGAGCATCTGAACGAGCGGAAGATGCCAACGAGCGACAACTCCCCTCAGCAGAGGTGTTGGAGCCTTGACTGGCTGATAGAGGGCGATTGACGTCGGGTGACAAAGCAAGTAACGGAGCGGGTGATGGAGCGGGGGCTGGGGCAGGCAGAACCGCCGTATCTTTATCACGGTTTTCCCAGGCCACCGAATGGCGACGCTGCATATGCTGGCGCAACGCTGTAGTCCCAACATTGGCCCCCTGGCCACGCTTGACTTTCTGGCCACATAGTCGACATACGGCTACGTTTACTTCCTCGGGCGGCTTGACGAAAAATTGCCACACCGCCGTGTAGGAAACTTTGCCCCCGCTACTCCTCACTGGCTGACTGCTACTTCCTCCGTGCACACCGGCACCACTACTGGCCGTGGTGGTAGGCTGCAGTGGAGCTGGTGCTCTACTCCGTGGCCGTTTGGCTCCACTGACACTGCTGCGACCCTGCTGCCTCCTGGGCAACCCACCGACTGTTTTGCTCGCTGGCAAGCTGGCACCCTCTTCTCCTGATGATGCGGAAGCAATAGCCTGATGACAACGAGGCTGCCAAGTGCGATCAGCCTCATCATCATCAATTAGGGTCTCCGCGTCACTACTAGCCCCCTCGGCTGCGTGTGGGTCAGGAGACAGACCTGTCTCTAGACCGGCTACCGAGCCACTCTCCTCGCCAGTGCTTCTTCGCCTGGCTGCTGAAGAGGCGGATGTCTCCCCCCGTTCCTGACCGCCCTCTGTTAGCTCTTCCTCACTGTACAGTGGGGCTGAGCCCACAGCATGCGATACTTCGCTTGGTGAGGGAACACCAAAGGACAGGGGCAGGTCGAGGACACGTGATTTCAGTGGGCTTGCTCCCGGGCCATGCCAACTAACTTTGTGTCTGACGTACCCACCGACCGTTGGCTGTAGGTGTCAGAGGTGACCTGGGAAGAGGAAGACGACCGAGTCAACCAATCGATGACGGCAGGGTTGTCGGTGGAGACACGACCGCTGGATGACACCGGGAGCACTGGCTGCGACTAGTGCTGCCTCGACCCCTTCCTCTGCTGCCACGTCTGCTCGCTCCTGAAACATTGCCTCCTCTGCCACAATTGCAGCTTGCCGTTGGCTGTAAACTGTACGTTTATGTCACTGGAATGCACTAATCACCCAAAAAATATTACCGCCAGCCGGCATGTAAATGGATTTAAATCTTTGAACGTACAATAGTGGTTGTGAAGCAGAAAGTCAGTTTATTGTACACAATCGGTCAATTGCAGCTTGCCGTTGGCTGGAAACTGTACGTTTCTGTCACTGGAATGCACTAATCACCCAAAAAATATTACCGCCAGCCGGCGTGTAAATGGATTTAACTCTTTGAACGTACAATAGTGGTTGTGAAGCAGAAAGTCAGTTTATTTAGCACAATCGGTCAATTGCAGCTTGCCGTTGGCTGGAAACTGTACGTTTATGTCACTGGAATGCACTAATCACCCAAAAAATATTACCGCCACCCGGCGTGTATATGGATTTAACTCTTTGAACGTACAATAGTGGTTGTGAAGCAGAAAGTCAGTTTATTTAGCACAATCGGTCAATTGCAGCTTGCCGTTGGCTGGAAACTGTACGTTTAGGTCACTGGAATGCACTAATCACCCAAAAAATATTACCGCCAGCCGGCGTGTAAATGGATCTAACTCTTTGAACGTACAATAGTGGTTGTGAAGCAGAAAGTCAGTTTATTGTACACAATCGGTCAATTGCAGCTTGCCGTTGGCTGTAAACTGTACGTTTATGTCACTGGAATGCACTAATCACCCAAAAAATATTACCGCCAGCCGGCGTGTAAATGGATTTAACTCTTTGAATGTACAATAGTGGTTGTGAAGCAGAAAGTCAGTTTATTGTACACAATCGGTCAATTGCAGCTTGCCGTTGGCTGGAAACTGTACGTTTCTGTCACTGGAATGCAGTAATCACCCAAAAAATATTACCGCCAGCCGGCGTGTAAATGGATTTAACTCTTTGAACGTACAATAGTGGTTGTGAAGCAGAAAGTCAGTTTATTGTACACAATCGGTCAATTGCAGCTTGCCGTTGGCTGTAAACTGTACGTTTATGTCACTGGAATGCACTAATCACCCAAAAAATATTACCGCCAGCCGGCATGTAAATGGATTTAACTCTTTGAACGTACAATAGTGGTTGTGAAGCAGAAAGTCAGTTTATTGTACACAATCGGTCAATTGCAGCTTGCCGTTGGCTGGAAACTGTACGTTTCTGTCACTGGAATGCACTAATCACCCAAAAAATATTACCGCCAGCCGGCGTGTAAATGGATTTAACTCTTTGAACGTACAATAGTGGTTGTGAAGCAGAAAGTCAGTTTATTTAGCACAATCGGTCAATTGCAGCTTGCCGTTGGCTGGAAACTGTACGTTAATGTCACTGGAATGCACTAATCACCCAAAAAATATTACCGCCACCCGGCGTGTAAATGGATCTAACTCTTTGAATGTACAATAGTGGTTGTGAAGCAGAAAGTCAGTTTATTTAGCACAATCGGTCAATTGCAGCTTGCCGTTGGCTGGAAACTGTACGTTTATGTCACTGGAATGCACTAATCACCCAAAAAATATTACCGCCACCCGGCGTGTATATGGATTTAACTCTTTGAACGTACAATAGTGGTTGTGAAGCAGAAAGTCAGTTTATTTAGCACAATCGGTCAATTGCAGCTTGCCGTTGGCTGGAAACTGTACGTTTCTGTCACTGGAATGCACCAATCACCCAAAATATATTACCGCCACCCGGCGTGTATATGGATTTAACTCTTTGAACGTACAATAGTGGTTGTGAAGCAGAAAGTCAGTTTATTTAGCACAATCGGTCAATTGCAGCTTGCCGTTGGCTGTAAACTGTACGTTTAGGTCACTGGAATGCACTAATCACCCAAAAAATATTACCGCCAGCCGGCGTGTAAATGGATTTAACTCTTTGAACGTACAATAGTGGTTGTGAAGCAGAAAGTCAGTTTATTGTACACAATCGGTCAATTGCAGCTTGCCGTTGGCTGTAAACTGTACGTTTATGTCACTGGAATGCACTAATCACCCAAAAAATATTACCGCCAGCCGGCGTGTAAATGGATTTAACTCTTTCAACGTACAATAGTGGTTGTGAAGCAGAAAGTCAGTTTATTGTACACAATCGGTCAATTGCAGCTTGCCGTTGGCTGTAAACTGTACGTTTATGTCACTGGAATGCACTAATCACCCAAAAAATATTACCGCCAGCCGGCATGTAAATGGATTTAACTCTTTGAACGTACAATAGTGGTTGTGAAGCAGAAAGTCAGTTTATTGTACACAATCGGTCAATTGCAGCTTGCCGTTGGCTGGAAACTGTACGTTTATGTCACTGGAATGCACTAATCACCCAAAAAATATTACCGCCAGCCGGCGTGTAAATGGATTTAACTCTTTGAACGTACAATAGTGGTTGTGAAGCAGAAAGTCAGTTTATTTAGCACAATCGGTCAATTGCAGCTTGCCGTTGGCTGGAAACTGTACGTTTATGTCACTGGAATGCACTAATCACCCAAAAAATATTACCGCCACCCGGCGTGTAAATGGATCTAACTCTTTGAATGTACAATAGTGGTTGTGAAGCAGAAAGTCAGTTTATTTAGCACAATCGGTCAATTGCAGCTTGCCGTTGGCTGGAAACTGTACGTTTAGGTCACTGGAATGCACTAATCACCCAAAAAATATTACCGCCACCCGGCGTGTATATGGATTTAACTCTTTGAACGTACAATAGTGGTTGTGAAGCAGAAAGTCAGTTTATTTAGCACAATCGGTCAATTGCAGCTTGCCGTTGGCTGGAAACTGTACGTTTCTGTCACTGGAATGCACTAATCACCCAAAATATATTACCGTCACCCGGCGTGTATATGGATTTAACTCTTTGAACGTACAATAGTGGTTGTGAAGCAGAAAGTCAGTTTATTTAGCACAATCGGTCAATTGCAGCTTGCCGTTGGCTGTAAACTGTACGTTTAGGTCACTGGAATGCACTAATCACCCAAAAAATATTACCGCCAGCCGGCGTGTAAATGGATTTAACTCTTTGAACGTACAATAGTGGTTGTGAAGCAGAAAGTCAGTTTATTGTACACAATCGGTCAATTGCAGCTTGCCATTGGCTGTAAACTGTACGTTTATGTCACTGGAATGCACTAATCACCCAAAAAATATTACCGCCAGCCGGCGTGTAAATGGATTTAACTCTTTCAACGTACAATAGTGGTTGTGAAGCAGAAAGTCAGTTTATTGTACACAATCGGTCAATTGCAGCTTGCCGTTGGCTGGAAACTGTACGTTTCTGTCACTGGAATGCACTAATCACCCAAAAAATATTACCGCCAGCCGGCGTGTAAATGGATTTAACTCTTTGAACGTACAATAGTGGTTGTGAAGCAGAAAGTCAGTTTATTGTACACAATCGGTCAATTGCAGCTTGCCGTTGGCTGTAAACTGTACGTTTATGTCACTGGAATGCACTAATCACCCAAAAAATATTACCGCCAGCCGGCGTGTAAATGGATTTAACTCTTTGAACGTACAATAGTGGTTGTGAAGCAGAAAGTCAGTTTATTGTACACAATCGGTCAATTGCAGCTTGCCGTTGGCTGGAAACTGTACGTTTCTGTCACTGGAATGCACTAATCACCCAAAAAATATTACCGCCAGCCGGCGTGTAAATGGATTTAACTCTTTGAACGTACAATAGTGGTTGTGAAGCAGAAAGTCAGTTTATTTAGCACAATCGGTCAATTGCAGCTTGCCGTTGGCTGGAAACTGTACGTTTATGTCACTGGAATGCACTAATCACCCAAAAAATATTACCGCCACCCGGCGTGTAAATGGATCTAACTCTTTGAATGTACAATAGTGGTTGTGAAGCAGAAAGTCAGTTTATTTAGCACAATCGGTCAATTGCAGCTTGCCGTTGGCTGGAAACTGTACGTTTATGTCACTGGAATGCACTAATCACCCAAAAAATATTACCGCCACCCGGCGTGTATATGGATTTAACTCTTTGAACGTACAATAGTGGTTGTGAAGCAGAAAGTCAGTTTATTTAGCACAATCGGTCAATTGCAGCTTGCCGTTGGCTGGAAACTGTACGTTTCTGTCACTGGAATGCACTAATCACCCAAAATATATTACCGCCACCCGGCGTGTATATGGATTTAACTCTTTGAACGTACAATAGTGGTTGTGAAGCAGAAAGTCAGTTTATTTAGCACAATCGGTCAATTGCAGCTTGCCGTTGGCTGTAAACTGTACGTTTAGGTCACTGGAATGCACTAATCACCCATAAAATATTACCGCCAGCCGGCGTGTAAATGGATTTAACTCTTTGAACGTACAATAGTGGTTGTGAAGCAGAAAGTCAGTTTATTGTACACAATCGGTCAATTGCAGCTTGCCGTTGGCTGTAAACTGTACGTTTATGTCACTGGAATGCACTAATCACCCAAAAAATATTACCGCCAGCCGGCGTGTAAATGGATTTAACTCTTTCAACGTACAATAGTGGTTGTGAAGCAGAAAGTCAGTTTATTGTACACAATCGGTCAATTGCAGCTTGCCGTTGGCTGTAAACTGTACGTTTATGTCACTGGAATGCACTAATCACCCAAAAAATATTACCGCCAGCCGGCATGTAAATGGATTTAACTCTTTGAACGTACAATAGTGGTTGTGAAGCAGAAAGTCAGTTTATTGTACACAATCGGTCAATTGCAGCTTGCCGTTGGCTGGAAACTGTACGTTTATGTCACTGGAATGCACTAATCACCCAAAAAATATTACCGCCAGCCGGCGTGTAAATGGATTTAACTCTTTGAACGTACAATAGTGGTTGTGAAGCAGAAAGTCAGTTTATTTAGCACAATCGGTCAATTGCAGCTTGCCGTTGGCTGGAAACTGTACGTTTATGTCACTGGAATGCACTAATCACCCAAAAAATATTACCGCCACCCGGCGTGTAAATGGATCTAACTCTTTGAATGTACAATAGTGGTTGTGAAGCAGAAAGTCAGTTTATTTAGCACAATCGGTCAATTGCAGCTTGCCGTTGGCTGGAAACTGTACGTTTAGGTCACTGGAATGCACTAATCACCCAAAAAATATTACCGCCACCCGGCGTGTATATGGATTTAACTCTTTGAACGTACAATAGTGGTTGTGAAGCAGAAAGTCAGTTTATTTAGCACAATCGGTCAATTGCAGCTTGCCGTTGGCTGGAAACTGTACGTTTCTGTCACTGGAATGCACTAATCACCCAAAATATATTACCGTCACACGGCGTGTATATGGATTTAACTCTTTGAACGTACAATAGTGGTTGTGAAGCAGAAAGTCAGTTTATTTAGCACAATCGGTCAATTGCAGCTTGCCGTTGGCTGTAAACTGTACGTTTATGTCACTGGAATGCACTAATCACCCAAAAAATATTACCGCCAGCCGGCGTGTAAATGGATTTAACTCTTTGAACGTACAATAGTGGTTGTGAAGCAGAAAGTCAGTTTATTGTACACAATCGGTCAATTGCAGCTTGCCATTGGCTGTAAACTGTACGTTTATGTCACTGGAATGCACTAATCACCCAAAAAATATTACCGCCAGCCGGCGTGTAAATGGATTTAACTCTTTGAACGTACAATAGTGGTTGTGAAGCAGAAAGTCAGTTTATTTAGCACAATCGGTCAATTGCAGCTTGCCGTTGGCTGGAAACTGTACGTTTATGTCACTGGAATGCACTAATCACCCAAAAAATATTACCGCCAGCCGGCGTGTAAATGGATTTAACTCTTTGAACGTACAATAGTGGTTGTGAAGCAGAAAGTCAGTTTATTTAGCACAATCGGTCAATTGCAGCTTGCCGTTGGCTGGAAACTGTACGTTTATGTCACTAGAATGCACTAATCACCCAAAAAATATTACCGCCACACGGCGTGTAAATGGATCTAACTCTTTGAACGTACAATAGTGGTTGTGAAGCAGAAAGTCAGTTTATTTAGCACAATCGGTCAATTGCAGCTTGCCGTTGGCTGTAAACTGTACGTTTCTGTCACTGGAATGCACTAATCACCCAAAAAATATTACCGCCAGCCGGCGTGTAAATGGATTTAACTCTTTGAACGTACAATAGTGGTTGTGAAGCAGAAAGTCAGTTTATTGTACACAATCGGTCAATTGCAGCTTGCCGTTGGCTGTAAACTGTACGTTTATGTCACTGGAATGCACTAATCACCCAAAAAATATTACCGCCAGCCGGCGTGTAAATGGATTTAACTCTTTGAATGTACAATAGTGGTTGTGAAGCAGAAAGTCAGTTTATTGTACACAATCGGTCAATTGCAGCTTGCCGTTGGCTGGAAACTGTACGTTTCTGTCACTGGAATGCACTAATCACCCAAAAAATATTACCGCCAGCCGGCGTGTAAATGGATTTAACTCTTTGAACGTACAATAGTGGTTGTGAAGCAGAAAGTCAGTTTATTGTACACAATCGGTCAATTGCAGCTTGCCGTTGGCTGTAAACTGTACGTTTATGTCACTGGAATGCACTAATCACCCAAAAAATATTACCGCCACCCGGCGTGTAAATGGATCTAACTCTTTGAACGTACAATAGTGGTTGTGAAGCAGAAAGTCAGTTTATTGTACACAATCGGTCAATTGCAGCTTGCCGTTGGCTGGAAACTGTACGTTTCTGTCACTGGAATGCACTAATCACCCAAAAAATATTACCGCCAGCCGGCGTGTAAATGGATTTAACTCTTTGAACGTACAATAGTGGTTGTGAAGCAGAAAGTCAGTTTATTGTACACAATCGGTCAATTGCAGCTTGCCGTTGGCTGTAAACTGTACGTTTATGTCACTGGAATGCACTAATCACCCAAAAAATATTACCGCCACCCGGCGTGTAAATGGATCTAACTCTTTGAACGTACAATAGTGGTTGTGAAGCAGAAAGTCAGTTTATTGTACACAATCGGTCAATTGCAGCTTGCCGTTGGCTGGAAACTGTACGTTTCTGTCACTGGAATGCACTAATCACCCAAAAAATATTACCGCCAGCCGGCGTGTAAATGGATTTAACTCTTTGAACGTACAATAGTGGTTGTGAAGCAGAAAGTCAGTTTATTTAGCACAATCGGTCAATTGCAGCTTGCCGTTGGCTGGAAACTGTACGTTTATGTCACTGGAATGCACTAATCACCCAAAAAATATTACCGCCACCCGGCGTGTAAATGGATCTAACTCTTTGAATGTACAATAAAGAAAGTCAGTTTATTTAGCACAATCGGTCAATTGCAGCTTGCCGTTGGCTGGAAACTGTACGTTTATGTCACTGGAATGCACTAATCACCCAAAAAATATTACCGCCACCCGGCGTGTATATGGATTTAACTCTTTGAACGTACAATAGTGGTTGTGAAGCAGAAAGTCAGTTTATTTAGCACAATCGGTCAATTGCAGCTTGCCGTTGGCTGGAAACTGTACGTTTCTGTCACTGGAATGCACTAATCACCCAAAATATATTACCGCCACCCGGCGTGTATATGGATTTAACTCTTTGAACGTACAATAGTGGTTGTGAAGCAGAAAGTCAGTTTATTTAGCACAATCGGTCAATTGCAGCTTGCCGTTGGCTGTAAACTGTACATTTAGGTCACTGGAATGCACTAATCACCCAAAAAATATTACCGCCAGCTGGCGTGTAAATGGATTTAACTCTTTGAACGTACAATAGTGGTTGTGAAGCAGAAAGTCAGTTTATTGTACACAATCGGTCAATTGCAGCTTGCCGTTGGCTGTAAACTGTACGTTTATGTCACTGGAATGCACTAATCACCCAAAAAATATTACCGCCAGCCGGCGTGTAAATGGATTTAACTCTTTCAACGTACAATAGTGGTTGTGAAGCAGAAAGTCAGTTTATTGTACACAATCGGTCAATTGCAGCTTGCCGTTGGCTGTAAACTGTACGTTTATGTCACTGGAATGCACTAATCACCCAAAAAATATTACCGCCAGCCGGCATGTAAATGGATTTAACTCTTTCAACGTACAATAGTGGTTGTGAAGCAGAAAGTCAGTTTATTGTACACAATCGGTCAATTGCAGCTTGCCGTTGGCTGGAAACTGTACGTTTCTGTCACTGGAATGCACTAATCACCCAAAAAATATTACCGCCAGCCGGCGTGTAAATGGATTTAACTCTTTGAACGTACAATAGTGGTTGTGAAGCAGAAAGTCAGTTTATTTAGCACAATCGGTCAATTGCAGCTTGCCGTTGGCTGGAAACTGTACGTTTATGTCACTGGAATGCACTAATCACCCAAAAAATATTACCGCCACCCGGCGTGTAAATGGATCTAACTCTTTGAATGTACAATAGTGGTTGTGAAGCAGAAAGTCCGTTTATTGTACACAATCGGTCAATTGCAGCTTGCCGTTGGCTGGAAACTGTACGTTTCTGTCACTGGAATGCACTAATCACCCAAAAAATATTACCGCCAGCCGGCGTGTAAATGGATTTAACTCTTTGAACGTACAATAGTGGTTGTGAAGCAGAAAGTCAGTTTATTGTACACAATCGGTCAATTGCAGCTTGCCGTTGGCTGGAAACTGTACGTTTATGTCACTGGAATGCACTAATCACCCAAAAAATATTACCGCCAGCCGGCATGTAAATGGATTTAACTCTTTGAACGTACAATAGTGGTTGTGAAGCAGAAAGTCAGTTTATTTAGCACAATCGGTCAATTGCAGCTTGCCGTTGGCTGGAAACTGTACGTTTCTGTCACTGGAATGCACTAATCACCCAAAAAATATTACCGCCACCCGGCGTGTAAATGGATTTAACTCTTTGAACGTACAATAGTGGTTGTGAAGCAGAAAGTCAGTTTATTTAGCACAATCGGTCAATTGCAGCTTGCCGTTGGCTGGAAACTGTACGTTTATGTCACTGGAATGCACTAATCACCCAAAAAATATTACCGCCACCCGGCGTGTAAATGGATCTAACTCTTTGAATGTACAATAGTGGTTGTGAAGCAGAAAGTCAGTTTATTTAGCACAATCGGTCAATTGCAGCTTGCCGTTGCCTGGAAACTGTACGTTTCTGTCACTGGAATGCACTAATCACCCAAAATATATTACCGCCACCCGGCGTGTATATGGATTTAACTCTTTGAACGTACAATAGTGGTTGTGAAGCAGAAAGTCAGTTTATTTAGCACAATCGGTCAATTGCAGCTTGCCGTTGGCTGTAAACTGTACGTTTAGGTCACTGGAATGCACTAATCACCCAAAAAATATTACCGCCAGCCGGCGTGTAAATGGATTTAACTCTTTGAACGTACAATAGTGGTTGTGAAGCAGAAAGTCAGTTTATTGTACACAATCGGTCAATTGCAGCTTGCCGTTGGCTGTAAACTGTACGTTTATGTCACTGGAATGCACTAATCACCCAAAAAATATTACCGCCAGCCGGCGTGTAAATGGATTTAACTCTTTGAACGTACAATAGTGGTTGTGAAGCAGAAAGTCAGTTTATTGTACACAATCGGTCAATTGCAGCTTGCCGTTGGCTGGAAACTGTACGTTTCTGTCACTGGAATGTACTAATCACCCAAAAAATATTACCGCCAGCCGGCGTGTAAATGGATTTAACTCTTTCAACGTACAATAGTGGTTGTGAAGCAGAAAGTCAGTTTATTTAGCAGAATCGGTCAATTGCAGCTTGCCGTTGGCTGGAAACTGTACGTTTATGTCACTGGAATGCACTAATCACCCAAAAAATATTACCGCCACCCGGCGTGTAAATGGATCTAACTCTTTGAACGTACAATAGTGGTTGTGAAGCAGAAAGTCAGTTTATTGTACACAATCGGTCAATTGCAGCTTGCCGTTGGCTGGAAACTGTACGTTTATGTCACTGGAATGCACTAATCACCCAAAAAATATTACCGCCACCCGGCGTGTATATGGATTTAACTCTTTGAACGTACAATAGTGGTTGTGAAGCAGAAAGTCAGTTTATTTAGCACAATCGGTCAATTGCAGCTTGCCGTTGGCTGGAAACTGTACGTTTATGTCACTGGAATGCACTAATCACCCAAAAAATATTACCGCCACCCGGCGTGTAAATGGATCTAACTCTTTGAATGTACAATAGTGGTTGTGAAGCAGAAAGTCAGTTTATTGTACACAATCGGTCAATTGCAGCTTGCCGTTGGCTGGAAACTGTACGTTTCTGTCACTGGAATGCACTAATCACCCAAAAAATATTACCGCCAGCCGGCGTGTAAATGGATTTAACTCTTTGAACGTACAATAGTGGTTGTGAAGCAGAAAGTCAGTTTATTGTACACAATCGGTCAATTGCAGCTTGCCGTTGGCTGTAAACTGTACGTTTATGTCACTGGAATGCACTAATCACCCAAAAAATATTACCGCCAGCCGGCATGTAAATGGATTTAACTCTTTGAACGTACAATAGTGGTTGTGAAGCAGAAAGTCAGTTTATTTAGCACAATCGGTCAATTGCAGCTTGCCGTTGGCTGGAAACTGTACGTTTCTGTCACTGGAATGCACTAATCACCCAAAAAATATTACCGCCACCCGGCGTGTAAATGGATTTAACTCTTTGAACGTACAATAGTGGTTGTGAAGCAGAAAGTCAGTTTATTTAGCACAATCGGTCAATTGCAGCTTGCCGTTGGCTGTAAACTGTACGTTTAGGTCACTGGAATGCACTAATCACCCAAAAAATATTACCGCCAGCCGGCGTGTAAATGGATTTAACTCTTTGAACGTACAATAGTGGTTGTGAAGCAGAAAGTCAGTTTATTGTACACAATCGGTCAATTGCAGCTTGCCGTTAGCTGTAAACTGTACGTTTATGTCACTGGAATGCACTAATCACCCAAAAAATATTACCGCCAGCCGGCGTGTAAATGGATTTAACTCTTTGAACGTACAATAGTGGTTGTGAAGCAGAAAGTCAGTTTATTGTACACAATCGGTCAATTGCAGCTTGCCGTTGGCTGGAAACTGTACGTTTCTGTCACTGGAATGTACTAATCACCCAAAAAATATTACCGCCAGCCGGCGTGTAAATGGATTTAACTCTTTCAACGTACAATAGTGGTTGTGAAGCAGAAAGTCAGTTTATTTAGCAGAATCGGTCAATTGCAGCTTGCCGTTGGCTGGAAACTGTACGTTTATGTCACTGGAATGCACTAATCACCCAAAAAATATTACCGCCACCCGGCGTGTAAATGGATCTAACTCTTTGAACGTACAATAGTGGTTGTGAAGCAGAAAGTCAGTTTATTGTACACAATCGGTCAATTGCAGCTTGCCGTTGGCTGGAAACTGTACGTTTATGTCACTGGAATGCACTAATCACCCAAAAAATATTACCGCCACCCGGCGTGTATATGGATTTAACTCTTTGAACGTACAATAGTGGTTGTGAAGCAGAAAGTCAGTTTATTTAGCACAATCGGTCAATTGCAGCTTGCCGTTGGCTGGAAACTGTACGTTTATGTCACTGGAATGCACTAATCACCCAAAAAATATTAACTCCACCCGGCGTGTATATGGATTTAACTCTTTGAACGTACAATAGTGGTTGTGAAGCAGAAAGTCAGTTTATTTAGCACAATCGGTCAATTGCAGCTTGCCGTTGGCTGGAAACTGTACGTTTAGGTCACTGGAATGCACTAATCACCCAAAAAATATTACAGCCAGCCGGCGTGTAAATGGATTTAACTCTTTCAACGTACAATAGTGGTTGTGAAGCAGAAAGTCAGTTTATTGTACACAATCGGTCAATTGCAGCTTGCCGTTGGCTGTAAACTGTACGTTTATGTCACTGGAATGCACTAATCACCCAAAAAATATTACCGCCAGCCGGCCTGTAAATGGATTTAACTCTTTGAATGTACAATAGTGGTTGTGAAGCAGAAAGTCAGTTTATTTAGCACAATCGGTCAATTGCAGCTTGCCGTTGGCTGTAAACTGTACGTTTATGTCACTGGAATGCACTAATCACCCAAAAAATATTACCGCCACCCGGCGTGTAAATGGATCTAACTCTTTGAACGTACAATAGTGGTTGTGAAGCAGAAAGTCAGTTTATTTAGCACAATCGGTCAATTGCAGCTTGCCGTTGGCTGGAAACTGTACGTTTATGTCACTGGAATGCACTAATCACCCAAAAAATATTACCGCCACCCGGCGTGTAAATGGATCTAACTCTTTGAACGTACAATAGTGGTTGTGAAGCAGAAAGTCAGTTTATTGTACACAACCGGTCAATTGCAGCTTGCCGTTGGCTGGAATCTGTACGTTTCTGTCACTGGAATGCACTAATCACCCAAAAAATATTACCGCCAGCCGGTGTGTAAATGGATTTAACTCTTTGAACGTACAATAGTGGTTGTGAAGCAGAAAGTCAGTTTATTTAGCACAATCGGTCAATTGCAGCTTGCCGTTGGCTGGAAACTGTACGTTTATGTCACTGGAATGCACTAATCACCCAAAAAATATTACCGCAACCCGGCGTGTAAATGGATCTAACTCTTTGAACGTACAATAGTGGTTGTGAAGCAGAAAGTCAGTTTATTTAGCACAATCGGTCAATTGCAGCTTGCTGTTGGCTGGAAACTGTACGTTTGTGTCACTGGAATGCACTAATCACCCAAAAAATATTACCACCAGCCGGCGTGTAAATGGATTTAACTCTTTGAACGTACAATAGTGGTTGTGAAGCAGAAAGTCAGTTTTTTTTGCACAATCGGCAAACTGCAGCACCAACTGTGCACGACAGCCACCAAAAAAAAAAAGGGTGTATGTCACTTTAAATTTTCGATTCTTTGATAGCTGTGGCCCTAAGTAAGGATTCTGTGTCCCTGAGTAACGATTCTGTGTCCCTGAGTAACGATTCTGTGTCCCTGAGTAACGATTCTGTGGCCCTAAAGTCTCTGTGGCCCTAACTCTGTCCCTTAATACACACAGGTCTGTCTCTCTTGAATGACCGGAGGCTAATGGAGAATTCTAAGATGGCCGCGATTTATAGCTCCACCATTACACAGTGCTGGCTGGCTGCTGATTGGCTAATGCAATCACATGTCATGAATGCATTATGGGTCAGCGCGCCTTGTCTGCGCGCCTTCCCAGAGATCCCCGCCCCATCTTCTCTGTCCATTTTCTCCGTCGCCACACATGTCGCCGCCATTTTTGGGAAAATTCGATTCGTGCATCCGAAGTTTGCTAATCTTCGGATTCGTCGCAAATAGAATTTTTCCAAATCTTCGGAACGAATTCCACTTCGTCATGTTCGATTCGCTCATCTCTAGATGTAACCCATATGGGATAGGCCAGATACATTGATGGGAAAATGAATTCCAGAGTTTATCAAGACATTTTGCAGGAGAACGTAAAAACGTACGACCATCTGTCCGCCAACTGAAGCTCCGCAGAGGATGGGTGATGCAACAGGACAATGACCCAAAGCATACAAGTAATTCAACAAAACAATGGCTGCAACAGCACAGTCAGAGTTCTGACCTCAACCCGATTGAAATGCTGTGGCATGACCTTAAGAGAACGATTCACACCAGACATCCCAAGAATATTGCTACACTGAAACAGTTTTGTGAAGAGGAGTGGTCCAAAATTACTCCAGATCGTTGTGCAGGTCTGATCTGCAACTACAGGAAACGTTTGGTTGATGTTATTGCTGCCAAAGGAGGGTCAACCAGTTATTAAGTTCAAAGGTTCACATACTTTTTCCTCCCTGCTCTGTGAATGTTTACATGTTATGTGCAATTAAACCATAGCAACATCTAATGTTTGTGTAGTATTATGTTCAGCAGACTGTGTTCTTCTATTGCTGTGACTTAGATGACGTTCAGAGCACATTTTATGCCCAATTCATGCAAAACTCCACATAATCCCAAGGGGTTCACATACTTTTTCTTGCAACTGTATATTGGATTTCGCATAAATTCCTGGATCCAATCTCTATTGATTTTAAGAATTCCGATAGCTGTGTATATTATGCTAACTGAGATATCTAAAAGTTTTTTGAAAGTATCATCACACTCAGCTAATACCACTTCCTGGGGAAAAAAGTTCCACATTTCACTGCTCTAAAAGTAAAGAACCCATTTCGCTATTTAGATTAAACCTTATTTTGTCCATTATTAAATTGTGACCTCAGGGACCCTAGAATAAACAGGTTATTAAAGTTTATAAAATCACCTTTGGTGAATTTGTACACTGTGATCATATCACCTCTTCAGCGCCTCTTCTTCATAGTCAATAATTGTAATTTCTGTTATCATTCCTTATAACTGAGGTCCTCCTAACCCCTTATTCATTCTTTTGCCCTTTTTTGAAGTTTTTCTAGTTCAATGACATCTTCCTAGTGGATTGGTGGCCAAATTGAACTGTATATTAAAGATGGGGCTGAGCCATTGTTTTATAAAGGGTTAGAATTATCAATTTGCTGTATCTCTTGAACATACTGTATGTCATTTTTAATGCAAGAGAGTATTCTGCTAGCATTTTTAGATGCACATTGGCATTTTATGTTATTGCTAAAGCTGTGGTCTACAAAGACCCTCAAATCTTTTTCCCATCTCAGTTTCTCCCAGAGAAGCCCCTTTCAAATAGTTTTTTTATATTTTAGCAACTTTACATTTCTTAGTATTGAACATCATATACAATTTTGCTGCCCACCTCCACATTTTAACTAGGTCTTTTTGGTTAAATACTGTTTTCTTGTGCCAAATGTATTTCTTTATATACGTATGAACAGAACATGCAGCGCTAATAGAGATCAATCATACATGTATAGATAGTACATAATAAAAAATGGTATAGCGACCACCACTAAGTGATGACCCGTCTAAACGTTCACAGGGGCCGTGCGGTGTGCAAACGCACACGCTGTGATGTCACACCGCACGGCCCCTGTGGACGGCTTTTTTGATTGCTTTTGGATTACTTTGTGATTCCTTGTCAGCAGCTGCTCACTATAGAATGTGAGTAGTATACCTATTGCTTTGTTCTTTTACTCCTGTGGATAATAAAAGTACTACACTATTAGATCTTTTTGTTGCTCTGGCTCGTTTCTTGCGAGCCCCCCCTCTTCAAGGCTTGTTTGGGACCATCTGGTGGCCACATTGGGAATGGTTAATCTCCCCCTGCTGGTGAGACGAGTGCACACCCCCTGACATCTGGAGACTCTGAGGTGGTGATACTTTGCCCAGCTGACGCTAGCCTGATGACCCTACCAGGGATCCAGTTTTAGTAGACGGATGACCAGGAGTTGGTTAATACTCAAATGCGCATTACCATTGCGCTTTCTGGTTAGTGCAATCTACACTCATCTCGGTGGGAGGAATATGGTCACGGAAGTCACCAATTTTTTCACCACTTCATTTTGAAATTTTGCACTATGTACCACAAGAACACTCTCGCTGGAGATATTTAACGCTATTTTAATTTGTGAACGTTTAGTCGGGTCATCACTTAGTGGTGGTCGCTATACCATTTTTTATTATGTACTATCTATACATGTATGATTGATCTCTATTAGCGCTGCATGTTCTGTTCATATTCATATTTTGGAGGCTTTTGGTGTTTGCCTTTCATGCTAGTCGCTTTCTGTGCTTTGTCCAGCGCTCGTTTCATTTCTGTTTTGATCTATTTCTTTATATAGTTTGGTATGATCAGCAAATACTGAAATTGGCTTGAAAACAAAAAAGAAACTATCAATTGGTTATGCAGGTGGCAGGGGCTTAATAGAGTACCAAATGAACCACATAGATGTACATAATATATATTTTGTATTCATAAAGTCCAAACAACATGTCCATTAGGCCATCTGATTTGATCCATATTGCACCTCTAAAAACATTTATAACAGTGGTGGTGAAAACTCTTATCATGGGTTGTATTAGCCCCCAACCCAGGAGATAATTTTGATGCTGATAACAGCCTAAAATCAACTGAGCCCAATGCGTTTCAAGACTTGCTCTTCCTCAGGTCATGTAATCGTCAGTGGCCTGTGTTAAAAAGGCTAAAACCATATGGTATGTGCACTGAGTGACCCAGTTCAGTAGTTAGGCAAACAGGAAAGCTTGGAAACCACAGGGATCCTATAGAAGCATTGCATTGGATACATAAAAACAAAAAATGAGAAGATGCAGCCATTGGAAAGTACAAAAATGCCAAAGCATCAAAAAAGGGAAACTAACCTTAACAGAGTATCAGTAGGTCTATCCAGCGGCTTGGCTGGCCACAACCACCAAAATAGGGAAGTCGCAGACACAACCATACAACTCAGAGGCGCCAGTATATATATTATTATTTTTTATTATTATTATTATTATTATACAGGATTTATATAGCGCCAACAGTTTGTGCAGCGCTTTACAAAATGAAGGTAGACATTACATTTACAATACAATTTGGTACAAGAGAAAACAGAGAGCTCTGCTTGTTAGAACTTACAATCTAGGAGGTAGGGTTGAGTGATACAAAAGGTAATAGCTGTGGGGGGATGAGCTGATGGAGGAAATAAATGGCGGTTTACTAGGTAGAAGCAGGATAGGCTTCTTTAAAGAGGTTTTCAGGGATCATCTAAAGGTGGATAGATTAGGAGACAGCAAAGCATTGGATGCAATGGTATAAAGCACGCCACCACTGGACTCTAGAGCAGTGGAGACGAGTTCTCTGGAGTGACGAATCATGCTTCTCTGTCTGGCAATATGATGGACGTGTCTGGGTTTGGCAGTTGCCAGGATAACGGCACTTGCTTGTGGAAGAATGGTCAAACATTCCTATAGACACACTCCTAAACCTTGTGGACAGCCTTTCCAGAAGAGTTAAAGCTGTTATAGCTGCAAAGGGTGGGCCAACTCAATATTGAACCCTACGGACTAAGACTGGGATGCCATTAAAGTTCATGTGTGTGTAAAGGCAGGCGTCCCAATACTTTTGTCAATATAGTGTATATACTATATAAAGTGGAAGCCAGCCTTCTCCACCTCACCATGGAGGAATAATGGGCTAGGAAGATAGTCTTCTTTCAAGTGCTTCTAATAAAGGAGGCGAACAAGCGTCTCCCAGTGGATCCCCTGTCATACATGCAGAAAACAGGGATCCTATAAGAGCACCGAATGGATACAGGAAAAACAAAAAAGCTTAAAAACACACACATACACACAAAAAATGACCATTAAAAGGTACAAAAATGGCAAAACATAAAAACAAAAACAAAAAGGAAAACTAAACTTAACATATCAGTAGGTCCATCCAGTGCCACGGTCGGCTGCAACCACCAAAACAGGGAAGCTGCAGACACAGCTGCAATATCATTATGCCATCTAAGGACACTTACAAATGGTACTACAATTATTCATTTTTCCCCCTAGTACCCAGTACTGGGGCTGCTACATTACTTTATGTTAGCAGAGTGGATACAGCTCTTGTACAGCTGAGGATCCTGCGATCTGTAGTCCTATAGACAGTACATGCTGTGTTCCTGAGTGCCAATTGGACTACCAGAGAGCTGAATACAGAAGAATGATGGGAAGCCCTTTATTTTCTACAGCAAGGAAGTCACGTGACAACGTGACGCAACGCGTCGGTAGGGGAGGAGGTAGTTGCGGGTGCGCGGTGAAGTCACTTTCGGCGTGGGGGCCATATTGGAACACCTGTTGGATACCCATGGAGTACACCTCTAAAATGAGGTGATACGAAGCTGTACACAAGAAGGAATGAGTGGGCAATCTTTATTATATGTGGTTTATTAAATGGATTACACTATGGTAGCTTTCTTTGTCTATCTATGATCCGGGGAGAGTATTACTGTACTACATGGAGGCTTGGAATAAGGAGCGTTCATTTCCTTGAATGGAGCCTGTGAGGAATCTGCCCTTATCAGGATTGCTGTGATCCTTTGAGCGAGCTGACCCTGTAGGGTCAGGTTAATGAGGTGAGGGGCCACTCAGGTCACTGGAGGATCGATCACGAATTATACACAGTCACTTGCATGATTATCTAATGGAAGCACTTTCATCAGAATTTATATAGTGTATATATATGCACTGTGTGTGGACTGTTTTTGAGTTTATATTAATTTTGAAAGTCACTGTTGCATTTTTGTGAATCACGTATTTATTTATCACTTGCACTTGCTATATTCCCTTAGTGGGAAGTCACGTGTTGCACAATTTTGTGTGTTATCCCCTTCTTTGAGTATCTTTAAGGGAATTGAGTGTGTCACTACACTGTTTATTATTTATATATATTGTATATATATTTATTTAGCGCTACACTTTTTTGTAATAATTAGTCACTTCACCTAATAGGTAATAAGGTTAGTGTCAGCAGCTTTTAGGGTTAGGGCTCTATTTCAAGCGCAGGAGGATTTTTCTTTATTTACAGCTGCAATATCATTATGCCATCTAAGGACACTTACAAATGATACTACAATTTTCCTTTTTCCCCCTAGTACCCAGTACTGGGGCTGCTACATTACTTTCTGTTAGCAGAGTGGATACAGCTCTTGTACAGCTGAGGATCCTGGGATCTGTAGTCCTATAGACAGTACATGCTGTGTTCCTGAGTGCCAATTGGACTACCAGAGAGCTGAATACAGAAGGATGATGGGAAGCCCTTTATTTTCTACAGCAAGGGACTGCCTAGCTCTCTTGGTCTGGGATTCAGGGCTGAGCATAGGGGGACTGCTGTTCTTATCCAGAGATAGATTGCTGGCTACTACTGTGGGACTCTGTATACCGGTTCAGCACAGTGGTGACGCCGAACACCACATCAGGATCACATCAGCTTTTTTGCATTGGGACTGTCAATATCCAGTCTTCAGCAAGTCATCTCTGCTTGCCGCGCTGACAGTATGTCAGGTGGTAACTTGCAACCAAGAAGCCTGTGCACGAACCCTGTTCCTAGTGGGCTGTGCTATCCATGGGATTGGTGAGCAGGCGAATACCCAAAACTCTAGAGACACTGCATACAGACACCTTTACCTTTTCACCTCATGTTGGATTTTAGACACATATAATACTTCTTCTAGTGTCTTGAGGCGATTATGAATGAAAGAGCCATTGAAATAAAAAATGAAGTGTGATTTTATTCTATCACACAATGGTGTCAAATAATAATGTAAAGCGTATTATGAACAGTTCCATGTAGATAAAACTACTGTAGAAATAACAAACAAAAGTTCAGAGATAAAGAAAGAGTCACCATTATTAGGTATTGAAGTACGGCCATGTGCTGTGCTGTCCTGTCCTTCAAGCTCTACTTGTCCTTCTCATGTCTCCTTGGGAAGAAGCAGCAAGTAGACGGAAGTGACGTTAATGATGATCTCTTGTCTTGCAGCACCTGTTCCAGCATCTCAGAAAGTACTTATGAACAGCCATGTGTGTGTGTGTTATGTATGAAAGAGTGTCATGTTAGCGTGTAAGTGTGAGCGAGTTCCTCCTTGTCCGTTGTCTCATGGTCTTTTATGAGGCAAATGTACGTCATAGTTAGTGATCTTAATACCTTCTATGGAAATTATTACTGCTTAGCAAAGCCATTTCATTTAAGGAAGGGATGCTATACATATGATGTTTGATGGACAGGAACATATGAATGCTGATGAACCCTCAGCTATATATTTAAAGAATAATATAACTTAAGAACATATCAATGTTTAATCACTAAACTATATATGTATCAATGTTAGAGACGTATACTAAATACACACAGATACTATTAAAATACATAATGTAATAGTAAGTCACTTCTAATAACCTTGACATAACTACCAGATACTTTATGCCTAAATATAGTATACTCAGCCTTCAACTGGTTTAGCTTACTCCTGCCTTTTTTTACTGTCTCAGCTTGACTTATTCATATCTTTTTCAGTCTCAGTTTAATTGAAGAATACTAATACTACCATTTGTCAAAAGACCATTTACACATATTAATATTAATTATGACTAATCATAAAAACCAAATATTTTGCAAGCTTGCCATCAATATAAGTGCCGAATCATAATTTAGATTTATTACACCTCAGAACCAGGGGATCTTTGTTTTGAGCATTTACCACAGTTTATCTGTTATCTTTATTCAATTACCATTACTCACTACTGTATACTAACTAAATATATATACAGTCAGGTCCATAAATATTGGGACATCGATACAATTCTAACATTTTTGGCTCTACACACCACCACAATGGATTTGAAATGAAATGAACAAGATATGCTTTAACTGCAGACTGTCAGCTTTAATTTGAGGGTATTTACATCCAAATCAGGTGAACAGTGTAGGAATTACAACAGTTTGCATATGTGCCTCCCACTTGTTAAGGTAACAAAAGTAATGGGACAATTGGCTTATCAGCTGTTCCATGGCCAGGTGTGTTTTTCCCTCATTATCCCAATTACAATGAGCAGATAAAAGGTCCAGAGTTCATTTCAAGTGTGCTATTTGCATTTGGAATCTGTTGCTGTCAACTCACAAGATGAGATCCAAAGAGCTGTCACTATCAGTGAAGCAAGCCATCATTAGGCTGAAAAAACAAAACAAACCCATCAGAGAGATAGCAAAAACATTAGGCGTGGCCAAAACAACTGTTTGGAACATTCTTAAAAAGAAGGAACGCACCGGTGAGCTCAGCAACACCAAAAAACCCGGAAGACCACGGAAAACAACTGTGGTGGATGACCGAAGAATTCTTTCACTGGTGAAGAAAACACCCTTCACAACAGTTGGCCAGATCAAGAACACTCTCCAGGAGGTAGGTGTATGTGTGTCAAAGTCAACAATCAAGAGAAGACTTCACCAGAGTGAATACAGAGGGTTCACCACAAGATGTAAACCATTGGTGAGCCTCAAAAACAGGAAGGCCAGATTAGAGTTTGCCAAACGACATCTAAAAAAGCCTTCACAGTTCTGGAACAACATCCTATGGACAGATGAGACCAAGATCAACTTGTACCAGAGTGATGGGAAGAGAAGAGTATGGAGAAGGAAAGGAACGTCTCATGATCCTAAGCATACCACCTCATCAGTGAAGCATGGTGGTGGTAGTGTCATGGCGTAGGCATGTATGGCTGCCAATGGAACTGGTTCTCTTGTATTTATTGATGATGTGACTGCTGACAAAAGCAGCAGGATGAATTCTGAAGTGTTTCGGGCAATATTATCTGCTCATATTCAGCCAAATGCTTCAGAACTCATTGGACGCCGCTTCACAGTGCAGATGGACAATGACCCAAAGCATACTGCAAAAGCAACCAAAGAGTTTTTTAAGGGAAAGAAGTGGAATGTTATGCAATGGCCAAGTCAATCACCTGACCTGAATCCGATTGAGCATGCATTTCACTTGCTAAAGTCAAAACTGAAGGGAAAATGCCCCAAGAACAAGCAGGAACTAAAGACAGTTGCAGTAGAGGCCTGGCAGAGCATCACAGGGACGAAACCCAGCGTCTGGTGATGTCTATGCGTTCCAGACTTCAGGCTGTAATTGATTGCAAAGGATTTGCAACCAAGTATTAAAAAGTGAAAGTTTGATTTATGATTATTATTCTGTCCCATTACTTTTGGTGCCTTAACAAGTGGGAGGCCCATATGCAAACTGTTGTAATTCCTACACCGTTCACCTGATTTGGATGTAAATACCCTCACATTAAAGCTGACAGTCTGCAGTTAAAGCACATCTTGTTCGTTTCATTTCAAATCCATTGTGGTGGTGTATAGAGCTAAAAATGTTAGAATTGTGTCGATGTCCCAATATTTATGGACCTGACTGTATATATTTAAATGTTTGCACTCCCTATTATGATGCAGGTGGCCCAGAAGGAGCTGATATGTCAACAGGCCTCTTCTTCTCCCTCTGGTGTTGCAGTTACATAGTTACAACCTACCATTTGTGACCGTATAATGTGTTAACCATTTCTTTTTGGTTATTTCCAATTCATCAGTATTTTGCTTTTAGGCATTACATAGTTACATAGTTAGTCTGGCTGAAAAAAGACAAAAGTCCATCCAGTTCAACCGTTAAAAAAAAAAGTTATAATCCTATACCCACAGTTGATCCAGAGAAAGGCAAAAAACCCCCAGCAAAGCATGATACAATTTGCTCCTGCTGGGGAAAAAAATTCCTTCCTGATCCCCCGAGAGGCAATCAGATATTCTATGGATCAATTTTATCTATAAATGTTAGTATCCAGTTATATTCTGTGTATCTAAGAAAGAATCCAGGCCTTATTGAAGCAATCCACTGAGCTGGCCAGATCCGACTCTTGAGGGAGTCTATTCCACATTTTCACAGCTCTCACTGTGAAGAAACCTTTCCGTGTTTGGAGATTACATTTCTTTTCCTCCAGATGTAAAGAGTGCCCCCTTGTCCTCTGTGATGACCTCAGGGTGAATAACTCTACACCGAGTTCACTATATGAACCACTGATGTATTTATACATGTTGATCATATCCCCTCTTAATCTCCTCTTCTGAAGAGAAAATAAATTCAGTTCCTCTAATCTTTCCTCATAGCTGAACTCATCCATAACCCTACATTTATCAACATTAAACCTCGTTATTAACTGGGGATGTACCTCCTAAACCTTCATTGTGTGGTCTACTCTTTTGAATGAGACTAATATAGATGTGTTACTAAAGAATCGTTTCTCTTGCATTATTATTTCATACTGTTGAAATATGTCTAAACCCAGAAGCGAAATAAACAGACCACTAGGCTCTAAATCCCACAAACAAACATTGGGTAAAACAAGAAAAAAGGGGGCTTGTCCCAGAGCGGGTCCGATAACCATTGGGAGTAATATGTAATGTTAATGAAAATCAAGAAAACAGAGTGCCAGAGTGATGAAACAATGACATACTCAACCAACAGTCATTAAGTCCGAATCCAATAGTTTAATAGTTCAATAAAACCTTAAATAACCATTTTCCAGGACATCCAATGTAGTAATATGGCATTTGAAAAAAACTAGCACAAGTCACATACTGGTAAGGAGTAATGGAAGTAGCTTACTGAGATGATGACATGGCTGTAGAGAGTCTAGATTTAAAACTTGATGGATGGAAAGATGGGAGAAGGGTAGCGGATGATGAGGAATAAATCCACAGACAAGAAGTCCAATGTAATATCTCCCAAGAGACCAGGAAAACCTCCTCCGTGTCACTGGAGATTGCGTACCAGAAATGATGTCACGGCACTGGAAGTGACCTCAGTGAAGCGCAGCAGGGAAGCCACCATGAAACCCTCAGCTGGAATCGGACTGGCCAAACAAATCCCGGTTACCATGATGACGTGTTTCGCACGAAACAGTGCTTTGTCACAGTCCATTCGCTGCATGTATGGAGGCAGAACACTGCGGTCATCTTTGGAGCCATATTCGCTTCAGTGGCTGGGGGGACCCAATCTGGAAGGAGAGGAAAAAGAGGGTCTCAGGGGCCACTGAAATGGACTGCCACCTAAGACAACCCCTCACACAAACAGTGTATCCTCCATCCATAACCCCACAACCCCCAAAAGAAAAATAAAGGGCTATGAGCTGTACATACCAAGTGAAGCTGGGTAGTCCCCCCCAGCAATTGTGCAAAGTGGAAACAAAAACCACTCACCCACCAACAAAATGGGCCAGTCCACATGTCCACACACCCAGTTTACATCCTACATATCCACATTACCATTTATTTACATGTACTGTATGCTTGTTCAAATGTATAATATATAATACTTATAGTGTGGGTCATAAACAAAGCAAATACTGAACTAGATCACAAACATCAAACACGTTTTCTTACAAATTATTAATGGTCAATGCTATAATAAAACAATAACAAAGGTCTGTTATAGAAGAATTTGAATGGAAACTATCTTCCCAGCTCGCTACTCCTCCATGGCGAGGTGGAGAGAGCTAGAACTTCCTCTTCTTTGTTAAACTATATATACAAGAGGCATTCAAATCAAACCGGGACTTATAATTTCACAGGTATAAAAAGGGTTGCTAGCGAGGTGGTGCTACACACATAGGTGGCAGTCCAAAGACCGTTAATTAAGATGGCAGACAACAGTGTTAGTGCGTGCATGGAACAGTGTGTGGTAATGACGTTTCTTGTGAGCGAAGGTGTAAAACCCACGGATATCTACAGAAGACTTCAAGCACAGTACAGTGATGAGACACTCAGCCGCAGTAAGACATTTGAATGGTGTAAATGTTTCAAAGATGGCAGTACGCCCGTCAGTGATGATCCTGGCTGTGGCAGTTCCCAGCCCATAGCAGTCATTCCTTTGAACATTCAATGCATGGAATGCCTGATCCTGGATAATCGCCACATCATCTGTCGTGAAATTGCACAAGAGACTAATCTTTCAGTGGGAATGGTGAACACAATGATGATGAAGTGAAGCAGGCTGTCCTAAGATTTGTCAGGCATACTGACAAATCGTTCTATGCCGAAGCTTTAAAGGCAGTAGTTAAATGCTGGGATAAGTGTATAAACGTAGCAAGGAAGTATGTCAAAAAATAAATGCAGTTTGCACTCCTTGAAATTTGTTCTTTTATTATATAAACTCAAAAGTCCCTGTTTGACACCCCTTGTATAGAGGTCCCTCTGAGTGACATGGCTGTGTCTGCGGCCATGCCACTGAATTGACTCTGTTAAGGTTAGTCCCCCTTTTTTTGATGTTTTGGCATTTTTATACTTTTCAGTGACTGTTTCTTCTCTTATTTATAGTTTTTCTGTTTCCATGCAGTCCTCCTATGGGATCCCTGTGGCTGCCAGGTTTTCCTCTTTGCCTTACTACTGAACTGGGTGACTGCTCAAATACCATGTGGTTTAGCCTCTTTTATGCAGGCCACTGGTGATTATATGACTTTGGTATAATGTAGTATGCAACTTTTACATTGCCTTTGAGCAAGTGTGGAGTCTTGATATCACTTTGTATATTTTGTTTTGTATTTTTAAAAGGTCCAAGTAATATCCCCTCAGGAAGAGCAAGCCTCAATAAGTGTTGGGCTTTGAGCTCAATTGATTCTGGGTTGCTACCAGCTTCAAAATGATCCCTGTGTTGGGGGCTAATACAACCCATGATAAGGGTTTTCCCCACCACTGTTATATATATGTTTTTTGAGATGAAATATGGATCAAATGAGATGGTCTGATGGGCATGTTGTTAGCACTACAACAATGCTTTGTAAAGCACTACACAATTTGTTGGCACAATATACATCCTGTATAATAATAACTCAAACCTCAATGTCATTAATGAACAAATTAAACATCAACAGCATTGGCCGCTGGACAGAACCTTGGTGTGCACCACCCACAACCTTAGTTTATTTATAGAATGAGTCATTTATCACTTATCCCTGGACGCATTTCTGTAAAAAGTTTTCTGTTATGTACACACAATTTCTTTAATACTAACTGATCTTATTTTAACAAAAATGGAATGTTAACACAGTACAGGACACCAATCCACAGGGAGGATGTAATGGAACCAGAAAGAGTTCAACAAAGGGCAATACAATTAATAAGAGGGTTGCAGGACCTCAGTTACAAAGAATACTTAAGGAGATGCCTGTATTTTTTATGAGAATGGAAAAATTGTGTAATTTATAACTATACCTCTGTGTTACTGCTGCCTTTAAAACTAGGCCTATTGAGTGGAAACACTGAAAATTCAGACTGTTTATTAAATATTCTTTCTTAATAAATTGGGGGATGTTTCCTGGTAAACTTGATCACTTTGATATTAAGCCCTAATGTATTAATTGTGGAAATTTTTTTTTCACCTGTATATTTTTTGTAAATATTCTTTAGATGCTACTTTATTATAAACACGATTAAGAACACTGGGGGCACCAGCAAGGCAGGCATCAAAGGCGCCTCAAAAAAACCCTATAAAAAGGCATTTGAATAGTAAATACATATTCCATATGGAATATGTAGCTCATCATTGAATTAACCGCCTTTTACAGAAAGGTGGAGGGAAAGGATTAAAAAGGAGTTCCAGTATTTCAGTTTTCAGTTATGTGTACCAATGGAAGTATGAGCGCCTACAGACATTAGAGAATTCTGGCTGCTCTGTGTGTTTATGGCCTGATCAGGGAGCATTCCTACATCTGTTGCCATCCCTCCAATATCAATGCTGAGCCTGCTCAGGGGAAGAATCAAATGTCCTGGTAGGTTTCCTCATCAATTACCATTGGTTCTAGAGGACAGACCAGTCTCTTATTATTATACAGTATTTATATAGCGCCAAAGGGTATGCTCAGCGCTGTACAGTAGCCAGGGGGACAGAACATGAGACAAGACAGTAACAATACAATACACGAGGGGTTCGAGCTCTTTCGAGCTTATAATCTAGGAGGGAGGGGAAGGTGGTACAGGAGGAAATGGCTGTGGGGGATGGAGTGGTGGGAGGAGTGGAGGAGGATAGTTGTTAGGTGAGGTCAGGTGTTAGGTGAGGTTGGGGTAGTTTTTCTTGAAGAGGAGGGTTTTCAGGGTGCGCCTGAAGGTGAGGAGGGTAGGTGACAGTCTGATGGATTGGGGTAGGGAGTTCCAGAGGATGGGGGAAGTCCTAGAGAAGTCCTGCAATCGGGCATGGGAGGAGGAGACCATGGAGCTAGAAAGTAGGAGGTCCTGTGAGGAGTGGAGGGCACGGGTAGGGTAGTATTTGGGTGTCAGGTCAGTTATGTAGTTTGGGGCGGCATTGTGAATGGCTTTGTAGGTCAGAGTTAGCAGTTTGAATTTGATGCGTTGAGCCAATGAAGGGATTGGCAGAGGGCGGAGGCAGATGTGGAGCGGTTGGTGAGGTGGATGAGTCTAGCCGCTGAGTTTAGGATCGACTGGAGTGGGGATAGCATTCGTTTGGGTAGGCCAGTGAGAAGGGAATTGTAATAGTCCAGGCGTGAGATGATGAGGGAGTGTACAAGTTGTTTGGTGGTGTCTGGGGTGAGGAATGTGCGTATCTTGGAGATGTTGCGGAGGTGGAGCCTGCAAGATCTAGATAGCAGTTGGATGAGGGGTAGGAAGGAGAGGTGGGAGTCCAGGGTGACACCCAGGACTTTGGCGTGTGGGGTGGGAGAGAAGGTGGCGTTGTTAGTAGTGATGGAGAGGATGGGGGGGGGGGCACGGGGTGGGGGGAAGACCAGGAGCTTGGTTTTCGATAGGTTAAGTTTGAGGAAATGGAGCGACATCCAGTCTGATATGTCGTTTAGGAGGTGGGCGATGCGGGCAGAGAGTGAGGGGGTGAGGTGGGGGGTGGAGAGGTAAATTTGGGTGTCGTCGGCATAGAGGTGGTAATTGAAGCTGTGGGAGTGAATAAGTTTGCCAAGGGAGGAGGTATAGATAGAGAAGAGGAGCAGCCCGAGGACAGAGCCTTGGGGGACCCCGACATAGAGGGGGAGGTGGCAGTGTTGTAGGTGACGCTGAAGGAGCGTTGGGAAAGGTAGGAGGAGAACCAGAAGAGAGCAGCGTCCCTGATGTCAAGGGAGTGCAGTTTGGCAAGGAAGAGAGGGTGGTCAACAGTGTCGAAGGCCGCGGAAAGGTCGAGGAGCAGGAGCCAATAAACCATGCCAATAAACCTTAAATATACAGTACTATGATTAATTTCCATGGGTACTGTGAATTCTACTATGCTATTTAATTTTTCTATTATATTTTCTAATATATTATATTATATACAGTGCTTTCTTTGTACAGCTGACAACGCTAACCGTGGACTGCAAATTCTGTGGCAGTGTTGTCATCATGCTATCCTCACTTGCACACTGTGTCAATCTGTGACATTACAGGCTAGTCCCTGTCCTGCCTGGAGGATCCAAAATAGAACATCCAAAAAGTTAAGCTGTAATTTTTACTGTTATTTTTTAAGCTATGCAATGTGAAAGGAGACATAACAAATAAAAAGTAGGTGTTATCCCAATTTGGCCACAAAAGTGGAAACACACCTTAAGGGGTTTTCACATTTTTCTGGCTTTACTGTGGGTATACGGTTATGTATATAGATGTTTTTTTTTTTATTCTTTATTTGTTTCTGAATGTATATAGATGGTTTAAAAGTATTATTTTTTTTCTATTTGTTGAACTATATAGATTTGTGTCTTTTTTCAACTTGGTTAACTGTAGTAGAGATGCACTGATACAATTTTTTTCTACAGTGAGTACGAGTACCAATACTCTTACACTGATACCAATTACCGATACCTGTTGGCAACTGTTTTGTTTACACTTTAGCTGTTAGCAGGGGAACCCTGCTGACAGCTAAATGAGTAATCAGTTGTTAAGGATGCAGTGGCCCCACTCTTTAACCACTTCAACTTTCACACCTGTTCACCACTTATTGACCAGAGCAAATTTCTGCTATGGACCTGTTTATTCGGCGATAACTTTGTCATTACTTAACCTCTTCAATACAGGGCACTTTTACCCCTACAGAAATCACATGACACAGCTGGGCTGTGATTGGCCCAGCTTGTGCATGTGATCGCTGTGACCATTCACAGCTAGACACACTAATATACAATGGATGGCATGAATGAAGCCATCCATTGTTTACAACTGTCATGTGACCTGCTGTGATTGGTCACAGCAGGTCACATGGTACCGGCAATGGGGTCGGTACTCAGATCTGTCATCAGCCGTGTCCGAGGTACACGGCCGGTGACAGATCACACCGCTGCGCGGCTCTGCAGGTGCGCAAACTGAGTATGCCCGAAAGAATGCCATAGGGCGTCCACCCAGAAAGGTGAGGGTTTTTTCCGGCCGCCATTCGGCCATAGGCCGGGAGGGAAATGGTTAAGATACCAACATAATGCATACACTATATCAGGCAGGAGGGGCCTGAACATGGAGCTCTGAGAGTGTGTGTGGAGAGGAGCTCTGGGCATCGGAAACCGGATGCTGCCTGACTGAGTCCGCCTGAACACCCCACAGCTTGCTGGACCTGCTTGCCCTTTCCTGGATGGTCAGAGCTGTGGGAGTGCCTGTGGAGCCCTGTCCCGCTGCGTCCCTGATCCCCGGGGAAATCCCTGAGACCCGCTCTGTCCTGTCTCGTCAGCTCGAATGGAGCGGTCTGTATGAGGCACCAGTGCACTGTAGCTGACAATGCTGAGAAGGAGAGAGATGCTCGCAGCGGGAGGCAAGGACATGTGGCTAAGAGGGGGCTGTGAAGCAATTGAGGAGGACACACAAGGAGGTGTACAGAGGAATAATATGAGGGCTGGTCATTGATAAGTCTGATCTGTCATCGCATGCCATAGGAAATTGGGGGAGCCTGGAGAAAAGGAGAGGAGAAATCCAGAAGGAGGATCAACCTGAGAGGGATCCCGGGAAGGATCAATAACCTGCGACAGAGGAAATGCGGACCCTGAGACACCCGCAAAACTTACTTCATAGAGAATTGATAAGTCGACAGAAACACTGCCTAGGCACCCCCACAATGTGATTATGTCAACAGGATGAAAGAGTCTGAAGAGCATAAGTTCAGAAGACGGCGTCAGCGATATGGGTGCGGATGGAGGAGGTGAGTTGCCGTGGGCAACAGCAAGATGTTTAAGCTTTAATATTGTTCTGTGCCTGTTATATGAAAAGTATACACATGTGAGGTGGGGCTGAGCAAACAGCAGATTAAGGCGCGGGGTGCTCTCAGAGGTCAAGGAGAGGTTCAAACATCATTTATCCTCTTATAGTTATTCGGGACTGTCTGTGGACTTTTTATAGGACTGACAATACTGATTGTGAGTGGTATATGGGAGGTTAGCGGACAAGCCCAATTAAAATGTAGAGTAGATCTGCAAAGGGCAAATGCAAATAGGAGTACCATCAAGAAATAAATGCCCGCACGGGAAAAAAGCCCAGATAAACAAGGCTTTGAGAAACACCAGGAAGGAAGCAGAAAGCATGATGAGGAGCAAACTAGATCGTCATATGGTATGCAGGACAGAAATCTGATTAAAGAATCCATAAATACCGATAACATAATGGAGCAAAGTATGGTGGATCAACAGGACGCTATATCACAAATTCCCACAAGATCTGAGATGGTGAGAATGTTTGCAAAACTGGAACTCTTTATGAAAAAAGAAATGGCTGGGATACATCATGACCTGGGGCGAATATTAACAAGAGTGGAAAAAGCAGAAGGGAGAATGAAAGCCCAGACCCAGCAGATAGAAAAATGTAAATCACAGGTTGAAGAGATGAAAAGGGAACAGCGGGAACTAGCATACAAATTAGAGGATCAAGAGAATAGAGACAGAAGAAACAATCTGAGGATACAGGGTCTACCAGTTCCTAGAGAATATGATCTGAGAGAGAAAATATGGAGTGTGTTAAACCCATTGAAAGATCAGAAATAGACCTTCTAAAAATAGAAAGAGTTCATAGAATTAGGTGACTAACAGGAATTACATCCAAACTCCTGAGAGACGTGATTGTCTGTTTTCAGCACTATGAGGACAGAGAGAGAATCTGGAAAAAACTACGGGAGAGACCCGAAATAAAATTTGGGGAGACTAAGTTGCAAGTGTATGCAGATGTAGCCCCCAAGACTTTGTATAGGAGAAGAACATTGAAACCTTTACTGGATCAGATGAGAGAGAAAAGGATCCAATATAACTGGGGGTTCCTGGCTTGTTTGATCGGGTGGAAAGATGGGAAATTGGCCAGGCTAAGATTTCCAGAAGATCTATGAAACTTTTGTGAAAATCAGAATTGCAGGTTGTGGAAATTGTGGGATGGTCAGAAAAGTCTAATGAGAGACTGGAATTGAGAAATGTTAACTGGCAGCAAGTAAATAAGAGAACATGATGGGGGGGGGGACAGGGAGGGAGGTGGTGAAAGTTTCTGCTCTCTTGCTCCTTTTCTCTCTCTGTGTCCCCCACTCCTTCCCCCCATTGCTAGCCCTTTCTCTTGTCCCCTTATGGGGTTTCCGTGAGGGGACCAAAGTGAGAGATTAGGATATGGTTGGATGACTGGTGGCCTAGCAGGTTAAGTTATTAATATCCCTTATATTGGAAATGGGGGATCAGGATAGGCTTCCATGTTTAGAGTCATACCCTAAAATAGGAATCGCCAGTTGGGAAAACCTACATCAGATTCCAAGCCAATATGTAGGCCAGGGAGTTTTTAAGAGGGGATTAGGTTGGGGAGGGGATGGGAGGTGGGAGATGGGGGTAGGGGTGGGGGGGGAAGGGGGGTAGATGGGGGAGGGTAGTTGTCCATTATATGAATATTATTTGTTTGTCTCTATGGAAATGGAGGAGTGGTAGAGAAGAGAAACAGTAAAAAGATATGAGTTTGATTAATATTATGACCTACAACATGCGAGGGCTAAATTCTCCAACTAAAAGACATAAGGTTTTGAGGGAGGTACATCAACATTCTATAGATGTGGTCTTCTTACAGGAGACACACTTAACTCATGACACCCCTGTGAAGTTATACTCAAGGAACTATCCACACTGGCATTATGCAGATTCACCAATAAAGAAGGCTAAAGGAGTCGCAATTGGATTTTCAAAAAATATAGGTTTTAAGATGGAAGAGAAATTGGTTGACCCAGAGGGTCGGTATCTAGGCCTTAGAGGGGAAATTTAGGGACAAAAATATATTCGGGTTAATGTTTACTGTCCAAACAGGAGGCCTGAAATATTTCTCCAAGAAGTACTCGGAAAAATAATGAATTTTAAAAAAGGCTGCTTGGTTGTGGCAAACAACGTTTAGATCCCTGGATGGATGCGTCATCATTAGAGATGAGCGAATCGAACTTGGTGAAGTGGAATTCGTTTCGAATATTAGGAAAAATTCGATTTGCGCCGAATCCGAAAATTAGCAAACTTCGGATGCACGAATCGAATTTTCCCCGATCGGCCGATTTTCATCCCTTCTACAGCCGGCAAAAAGTGTCCCTGCAGAGAGCTCCGCTATTTCTGACAGTTCTCTGACAGTTCCTTCACATTTACAGCGGTTGAAACATTGTATCTATTTGTTTCCATTTAGGATACAGATGTTTTTATTCGGAAACAAATAGATACAATGTTTCAACCGCTGTAAATGTGAAGGAACTGTCAGAGAACTGTCAGAAATAGCGGAACTCTCTGCAGATACACTTTTTGCTGTACTGGAATTCTTCTTATTTTCATCCTACTTCTTCTTCTTCATCCTCATCCTCATCCTCTTCTTCTTCATCATCCTCATCCTCTTCTTCTTCTTCTTCATCCTCATCCTCTTCCTCTTCTTCTTCTTCTTCTTCTTCATCCTCATCCTCTTCTTCATCCTCATTCTCTTCTTCTTCATCCTCATCCTCTTCTTCTTCATCCTCATCCTCTTCTTCTTCATCATCCTCATCCTCTTCTTCTTCTTCTTCTTCTTCTTCATCCTCATCCTCCTCTTCTTCTTCTTCTTCTTCTTCTTCTTCATCATCCTCATCCTCTTCTTCTTCTTCCTCACCATCATCCTCTTCTTCTTCTTCATCCTCATCCTCTTCTTCATCCTCATCCTCTTCTTCTTCTTCTTCTTCTTCATCCTCATCCTCTTCTTCTTCTTCTTCCTCCTCATCCTCATCCTCTTCTTCTTCTTCTTCATCCTCATCCTCATCCTCTTCTTCTTCTTCTTCATCCTCATCTTCTTCTTCATCCTCATCCTCTTCTTCTTCTTCTTCTTCATCCTCATTCTCTTCTTCTTCTTCTTCTTCTTCTTTATCCTCATCTTCTTCTTCTTCTTCATCCTCATCCTCTTCTTCTTCTTCTTCTTCATCCTCATCCTCTTATTCTTCATCCTCTTCTTCTTCTTCTTCCTCATCCTCTTCTTCTTCTTCATCCTCATCCTCTTCTTCTTCTTCTTCTTCTTCTTCTTCCTCATCCTCATCCTCTTCTTCTTCTTCTTCTTCTTCATCCTCATCCTCATCCTCTTCTTCTTCACCCTCATCTTCTTCTTCTTCTTCTTCTTCTTCATCCTAATCCTCTTCTTCTTCTTCTTCTTCTTCTTCATCCTCATCCTCTTCTTCTTCTTCTTCTTCTTCATCCTCATCTTCTTCTTCTTCTTCTTCATCCTCATCCTCTTCTTCTTCTTCTTCTTCATCCTCATCCTCTTCTTCTTCAATTGAAGCTGCTTCTGCTCCGCCACTCTGCCATTGGACTCTTGATAGTCGTCTCCCCACACTGCTGCTGGGGGGACTTTTTAACATAGGCCTCTGTATGGCCTTCAATTTAAGCTGCTTACGCTTCGCCACTCTGCCATGGGCCCCTGTACCGCCTCCTCATGCTGCTGCCAGGTCCAGAGTGTGTCATGGGTCCCTGTACGGCCTCCCATTGCTGCTGTCTCCATCGCCACACTCTGCCATGTGCCACTTTCAGGTCTCCTCACACTGCTGGTGGGTTCCATTTTGTCATAGGGTGCTGTATGGCCTCCCATTGCTGCTGCCTCCACCGCCACACTGTGGCTCCACACTCTGGTTTTGGCCCCGTGACTGCCCAAATGAGTGAAGTGTGCGGTGATTCTAAGATCGACGGCACTCATCTGCATGTCATACTGACTGACAGTATTATTTCTCTTCCCCAGCAGACTCCAAGGGCATTTAAATTAAAGGTACAGTGTTCTGCACTAATATAAAGGCTCTCTGAAGCCTAGAAACCCTTTTAATAAGTTAAATTCACAGCGAATAAATTCGCATCGAATCGAATTTATTCCGCAAATTCGGCGAATCAGCCGAATCGAATTTTTGAATAATTCGCTCATCTCTAGTCATCATGTGCGCAGAGAGATGAAGGTTGAAAATTAAGAATGTTGAAAAAGAGGTTTTATCAAAATGAGTGAAACACCCTAGGGAAAGAGATTATACCTTCTTCTCATCTGCTGGACTATATGTTAATTGAGCATAGACATTTAGAAGCGTTGATTAAATCCGATATTAAGGTGACGTCTATTTCAGACCATACTCCTGTCACAGCGAGCCTGCGAGTAGGTGGGGATCAGAATAGGAGGAGAATAAATGAGTTACTTATACAAGATACGGAAATAGAGGGAAGTTTAAGGGAAGAAATTGAACAATTTTTTACCTTGAATGAAATGGAGAAATTATCAATAGCCACTGTTTGGGAGGCTCATAAAACTTATATCAGGGGAGTATTAATAGCTTAAGGGATTAAAAAAAAGAAAGAACGAGGGAGAAAAATAAAGGAGGTTTTGGAAGAGCTATATAAATTAGTACAGACCCATAAAAAAAAGTAGGAGTCAAATATATATCAGAGGATCATCCTTAAAAGAGAAGCACTAAAAGACTTAATGGAACAGGAGAATAAGAAGGTTTTCAATACCGTTTCAAAGGAAAGATACAGGTGGAGGAACAGGCCAGGGAAATGCCTGATGAAAAGGCTAAAAGATAAGAAATCTAAAAATTATATAGAAAAAATAAAAAAGGGGAATTGGTTTTCTCTACCACAGATATCGCTAACATGTTCCAAAAGTTTTACAGTAAGCTTTATGAGGTGAAACTGAAAAAACAGAAAGGATTGGAGGAAGAGAAGAATAGGAAAAGCTTAGAATTTCTCAAGGAGGCACAGTTATCGAGATTAACAGAAGATAAATTAATAGCACTGGATAGTATAATCTCTCAGGAGGAAATTAGCACAGCACTGTTGAGTACGGTTGATGGCCTGGAGTCCAGGCCCTGATGGATATAAGTAGGATGTTATAAAAAATGTAAAGAAATATTAGTACCTAAATTATGTATTTATATGAATGCATTAGGCGAGGGGAAGGAAATGAGAGAAGAATCACTGCATGCATATACAGTATAACAGTTATTCTTAAACAAAGGAAGGACAGTGCACAATGTGCTAGTTATAGACCCATATCATTATTAAATATTGATACAAAGTTATTTCCGAAAGTTCTTGCCACTAGGATGAAGGAGCTGATGCCAGAGTGGATACACCTAGAACAAGTGGGCTTTGTCCCAGGAAGAGAAGGAAGAGACAACAGTCTACGAATTTTGTTACTCCTACAGAAAGCAAGGAAGGGGAAACAGTCGACGATTATATTGTCAATAGATGCAGAAAAAGCCTTTGATCAGGTGGACTGGGGATTTATGATGAATACGCTTGAAGCTTTAGGAATAGGGAATAAAATGATAAGATGGCTGAGGGGGTGTATAATCGACCCTCTTCATCAATTAAAGTAAATGGGTCCTTGTTGGGAGCCTTTAAAATGTATAATGGTACTAGACAGGGATGTCCATTATCACCTCTGTTATTTCGTTATATATCCCTGTAACCATTACTAGCAATGGTGAGAAAGAACATAGATATCAGAGGAATTAGGATAGGAGAAGTAGAACATAAGGTGGCAGTGTATGCAGATGATATGTTGTTTTATATTGTCAATCCTAGATTGACATTGCCTAATTTACTATTGAAACGCTATAGGGCGTTGTCAAATTTGAAAATAAATTTATCAAAATCTGAGATCTTAAATATCAATGCTGCAAAGACAGAGATGCAGATCCTGCAAAAAGAGTTTCTGTTCTCATGGAGGGGGAGAGAATCAAGTTACCTGGGAATAACGCTAACTCCTTCATTAAAAAGTGTATATAAAGCTAATTATATACCATTAATAAATTAAATCAAAGATGAGTTGAGAAGACTTTCAATAGGGGGGGGGGGTCTAATGGCTCAGACGCATCAATCTGGTCAAGATGGTGATAGTTCAAAAAAGTACTGTATAAGTTTCATATGCTCCCAATATATTTACCAGGACCTTTTCAGAATAATAAGAAAAATGACATTGAGGTTTATATGAGCTAACAAGAAAGCAAGAACCCGTTATGAGACTCTATGTAAAAATAAAGAGAGAGGAGGATTGAACCTGCCAGATATGAGGAAGTATTACATGTCAGTGTTACTGTCAAGGGTGGTGGACTGGACATATAGTGCAGAGGTACAAAGTTGGGTTAAAATTGAAGGAATATTAAGTAATGTACAGTTAGAAAAAATTATTTGGATTCCACATGAAGGAATATTAAGTAATGTACAGTTAGAAAAAAGTATTTGGATTCCACATAAGTTTTGAGTATTAGATGAAAATAGTAGAAAACAGCATTTTTGCCTGCATATGATTGGATGATAGAAGTCAGCATAGCTTCCCCTCATTGGCTAATCTCTGGAGTGAATTCCCCTGCAGAGTGAACAGTCTATTTGCCTTTAGTCAGACCCTGTTCACACTTATGTGGAATCGCAAGTTGCGTGAAGTGTGAACGAGGCCAAAATCAGCCTCATTCTGTCTGTCTTTTAGAATCTCATTGTTTTCTTTTATTACTAAGAACCTCATAGTTACAATGTATTGTTGACAGCTGATAGTTCCTGTTTTCTCTTCTAATAAGTGACAGTATTATTTAGCTAGTTATATCTCTGCAACTCTGCAAAACATCTATATGCTAATTTTTTTTTATACTGGAAAGGAAACCATAAAACTAATGTTTTCCAAGACCTCATTTGTTCCTCTTTTGCTGAGCATTACTTGCTTGCAGGTTTGCAGACTATTCATGTAACAATGCGTGTAGATTCCTGAAGAACATTGCCCTGACCTAGATTATATACAGGTTACGCATTCATGCACTGAAGTATAAATGGCGGTCACCTACCTTGTACAAACTGGTTGTGATGCTGATATTGTAAATAGTTCTGTGCTAAAAAGATATAGATTCAAGTATTTTTTAAATATATTTGGCAACCGTATGCTACAATGTGAAAACAGAAGCTGCTGGCCAGCCAGAGGAGAAAGGGTAGAGTTTAGCCCAAAATTGCTACTCTTGGCCTGCAAAATGGACTATGCCCTATGTTCATGTATGGAGGAAGCAAGGCAACACCAGAATTAAAAAAAACAGAGTGACTTCTGATTTGTAACTTTGGTGGTTTGCTCTTCTCTAAAAAATATAGTTCTGTGCATTATTCACTGCATTGGATGGTGCATACAACATTGCTTTGCCTTTTTTTTTGTTTTTTCTTTGTGTGTAAGTGTGCTACTTTGTTTAAATACACAGAAATACCATATTTGCAATAAATAAATACATTTGTTCTGCAGATACACCATTGTCCTTTCTGTTTCTTCATTGACTAGCCAATCTAGTGTTCCTGCAAAAACTTTTTTTTTGTTTTTTGTTTTATGAGTCTGTGGGGTTTATTTACTAAAGCTGGAGAGTCCAAAATCAGACTCCCTTCTGCATAGAAACCAATCAGCTTCTAACCTCAGCTTGTTCAATGAAGCTTTGGCAATGAAACCTGGAAGCTGATTGGTTTCTATGCAGAAGTGAGTCTGATTTTGCACTCTCCAGCTTTAGTAAATAAACCCCTGTGTGTCTGTAATATCATTGTGGACAATAGGAGAGAAAAGGAGGCTCCACCTAAGTGCAGTAGATAGATTTATTACCACAACATTTCAAGCATTTATGTCAGCAAGAAACGTACTGGATCTACTCTTTAAATACTCTTACCACTGGGGGATTAAATGAAGACATTGAGGTGCATACTATACTGTAATATGCAATATATATTGTTTCTAGCTAAGTGATATCTCATGAGACCTCAACATATTTATATCTTTTGAATGTATAGTGGACCCTTATGGTTTTCCTCTTTTAAGAATTTTGGAGCCTTACAGTCTCATTTCTGGCTTTTAGTCAACAGCCCTCACCCATTCCGTTCCGACGTCCATAATAAGTAAATAGGTCATGTGTGTATATATATATATATATATATATATATATATGTGTATTTTAATATTTTATTTATTACAGGTACTTATATAGCGCCATCAATTTACGCAGCACGCTTTTCATATATATATTGTACATTCACATCAGTCCCTAACCCTCAACCCTCAAAAATACAGTAATATTATATGAATTATTATTTTATTTAATGGTTAGCATCTACCCATTAAGAAATTATTCATATAAATCTGCATGCTTCCATTAGAGAACTAGATGTGTACAGCACCACATACTCCCAGTCTTTTTTATCATTATTTTTTATTAAAACCATTTTTATCTCTTAATTTTTTGTTTGCACATTGTACTTCTTTTATTTCTTGAGATTAGGAATTATGTGTCTAGTGCAGAAAATACAAATGTTTGGTAATCGCCATTAGTATACCACTGGGAGTTGTAGTTCCATTACTGTGGTGCCTTTGGTTTGCTATATATAACAGTTTGTAGTAATGGAATGATAGGCCTGTAGAAGGAGCTAGATGTTCCGAGTGCATAGCCTCTAAGTGTCTTTCCATCTTCCGGTGATGTCACATCCGCCTGTGGTTTGGTGTGGCTTTCAGCTGCTGCAGAGAGAGCCATACAGGCGATTGGTTCTAGTAATTGCCCCCCTGCTGCACCCATAACCCTCCCTGTGCACCATACATTTCCCCATGCTACCCAGGTCCCCCTGTGTGCCCCCATGGTGCTGCTGGCTTCCCTCCTCTCCTTTCCATCGGCAGCTGCAAGCACACAATAGGATCCTACAGGATAGAGAGTGGGGGAAGGGTCTGGTAAATATGTCACATTTACCAGCCCCTTTCTTTCCTGAATGAACACAATCAGTGATCGGTACCAATCATTCGTTGTGTTAATTCATAACTGAGACATAGTAAACAGGGCTCCGTGGTTCTTAACAGCAGCCCTGATGCTGGCTATACTCTCAGGATGATGGCCATTTATAGATCCTAACCTGCTACCAAAAACTTTACAATTTTATGGAATATATGATTACCCTTAGTGCCCTCCTTACTCTGGATATAAAAAAAACCTCTGTGTGCCATGACAATCTCATTCCATCATTGTGGACAATAAGCTGTGATTGTTTAGAGTAGCACATGCTACGTGGTATTATACTATGTGATTTGTACTCTGTCTATATTCTGAGGTTGTGCTGGATACAAGTTTGTGAGGAGTATCACCTTGCCAGCTTAGTCATCAGTACATGCTGGGGATTATATGTATATGAAAATCAATCTCTGATTTAACAATAATTTGAAGGGCTACATTTCTGGTACATTATTGTACAACTGACTTTTGCAGGCCGTAGACAGGTCGTTTATCTGCCAAATTTTTGTCCACATGAAAAATCGGCCAATATTCACACCAATAGTGGGGCCAGCCTTTCTGCCATTTTTCATGGATCTCTTCATTTATTTTTATCAGTCATGTTCGAAAATCCACAAAAAAACAGATGTTTTTCTTTGACATTGGTGGCAGCATAGGCAACGGGGCCGACCAATTTTTCGTTTATCGGCCGAAAATTTGACCGATAAACGACCTGTCTATGGCCTGCATAAGGGTCACACTGTTGGTGAGTGGACACAATGGGGTTGTATTACCAAAGACAAGAAAGGAACAAGGAAAGCGCCAGTAAGTGCAGGATTAAAACACTGGTTTAGTAAGCAAGTGATGACATACACTCCAAAAAAGAATAAAAGATCGCTTGTCATCAGTAAAGTTCACTGTCCATCCTTCCTAGCCTATAGGATCTGACTGCAGGTCCCACTGTAACCACAGGTGGAGAGTGGAGAGAGGCTCGGACGCTGTCGGGAAACCGGAAGTCTCCAGGCCAGCATGCACAGGCGGACTTGACGTCACAGGGGGAGGATCTGCGCATCAGAAGGCAGGCTATGCACTTGGAGCTCTCAGCTCTTTGTACAGGCCTCTGAATTACTAAAGACAAATAGACTGTTCACTTTGCAAGGGAATTTTCCCCAGAGCTTAGTGAATGTAAAGTTCATCAGAATGGTGTCTACCCTGCGAAGATCAGAGAACTCAGTTCTAGTGAGTGAGATGTGGAAGGAGGATTCCTTCTTTGGTAACCAATATCTTAATGGAGTTAACCCAACTCTAATCGAAAAATGCTTCAAAATCCCAAACAACTTCCCAGTTGATGAATTCATGGTGGCTCCCTCTCTAGGGCCTTCAAACCTAGTGAATGAACCTCAGAATGGTCACATTTTCCTGGCAGACTATAAGATTCTTGAAAATGTTCCTGCGAATTTCACATTGCAAAAAATACTCAAAGACATGTGAGGAAAATTAAAAAAAAACTGCTTGCTCATGATTGGATGATGGAAGTCAATAGAGCTTCAAATAACCGCTCAAGAAAATTGTCCTGAAAAGTTCAGTTTCCTTTGTGAACAGTATATTTGCCTTCAACAAATCAACCCCAATGTGTATCTCCTATTGCAGTACTTTTGATCCCTTCACATGGAGTTCATCTGCAGGGGTTTGTTATTTTTTTATTGATTGATTTATGGACACATATGGACTTCGCATAATAGAATTTAGCACTTTTAGAGCTTATTGTATTTATGTGTTTTGTATAAGCACTGCTTTTGGATGTATTTACAGTACATTCATAATGTATCAATGATTACATTTTTGGGTTAGCTGCTGTATTGGATATATAATTTTGTGTGCACGGTGTGTTTATAGACTTTATTCTTTAAAGTAAACTTGTCATGAGAGAAATGTGGGCTACCATGCTGATCTATTTCTGAAAATGCTAACTGACTGTCTATTATCCTAATCCTATGGCTTCAATACTTTCTCATTCACTGACCTGAAATATGCAATTAATGAATTCTGACTTCACTCACTACACACTTTTTTCTAATTCTGAGTATTTAAAGCTAGTGACCGCCAGGCATCTAGCATTTTGAAGAGGCCAACAACATTTATTTCATGACTGGTTTCCTTTGAAGCTCCACTATGTTTGTATTCCTTGTCTTTACACCTTGTCATGATTGTCAGCCTTGTGGTGTAGTATTCCAATAACCTCAAGCTTGTGTGCCAGGGGTGGTTGGAAACAAGCAGCAGATACTAATCAGTATGAGTGGGTTTGCTATAGACTTCAATATGCAAGTTTCCACTTTCTTTGATGCAGAGTACTCTACCATGGTATAATAAAAAACCTTACCATTTTTATGTATTCTGTTGCCTGGCAAACAAATATTTTGTATATCATGAAGTTTTGATGGGTAATATTTAATTAACTAACTACACAAATACAGCAACTACATCACTCTTCTACTAAAATAAAACACAAACTGCCATGTTTAGCAGGTGAATGTTTTCTCAAAAAGTATACAGAGTTGTTCTTCTTGGTCATTGATAGTGTCCAGTAGTCTGCCTGTGAGCAGGGAGTAGCGTGGTCTGTCAGCGAGCAGTGATCACACAGAGGCCAAGGTTATATCTCAGAACTATAGCCATTAAAAGTTGGTGCACAGTAATTAAAGGATAAGTTCACCTTTCGTAACATGTTACGATCGAAATGGCCCACGCAACCCCCCCAATCCTCATTATGACAGCTAGCAGGGGTCCTTCTCCTCCTTGTTAGCTGTTACAATTGTTTTAAAATTTGGCCGTGCGGAGCTCCACCGGCCCGGCAGCATCACTCATTTACAGTGTTCTGTGAATGAGAACACTACATGTTTGACAGCCTTTGCGGCTCCACAGCATCTTGGTAGTTCATTGAGCCTTCCTGTCAGTATGTACCTGCTTGCCCGTACGGGATGTACGAGCAAGCAGAACAGTGACAGCTCAGAGGAGGACCTGCATGGCACCAGTGATCTGCTGATCTCTGGTGCAATGCTTTAGAGCCTCCAGAACCAAATATATTATAAATCCACATGTTTATACCTGCAAAAAAATGTGCATTTATTATTTTTTGTTAAGGTTAACTTATCCTTTTAGACCAGATTTACATATACAGCTTTGGGCTAATTCTGTTTCCACAGCCTACAGCCTAGAACAGGTGTCTCCACACTTTCTAAACAAAGGGCCAGTTTACTATCCTTCAGACTTTAGAGGAGATGGATTTTAGCCAGTGGGAGTAGAAAATGTCCTTGTCTCGGTAACAATACCACATCATTGGTGTCCATGAGAGGACTAATGTCCCATCTTTGGTGTCAGTGGGAGGAATTGTGCCCCATTGTTGATGTCAGTGGCAAAAACTATGCTCCATTGTCAATGTCAGTGGAAGGAATAGTGCCCCAAGGGCCAGATAAAGGCAAGTAAAGACTTGCAGTTTTGGAGACCACTGGCCGAGAGGTTGACTGTTGGGGTAGGAGATCCCCCTTTGTGTGCAGGCAGTCCTCCTATTTGATGGTTTCCAGCTAAGAAACAACAAGCATGTCTTTAAAGCGGATCTCCACCCAAAAAGGGAAAGTTCTGCTTTAAGGATTTGTCTCCTGCTCCCTGTTAAGAATTTAAATCTTTGGAAAGTGGGTACCCTACTTTGACAGGTACCCGCCTCAACTTCCACTCTGACCCCCTAGGTGATCAAAGGCAGAAGTTCTCCTCCCCCCTCCCCAATTTCCCCGCAGTCATCTGGGGCATGTGACAGGTCCCAGAAGACTGCGGGACCATTCACAATGCACAGCGCTGCTCGCTCATGCTCAGTGGGTGAAGTTGCAAGCTGTCACAGCCAGGTGCCCACAGTTAAGATACTGGTGGAGGGGACAGAGGATAGCTGGGGAACCCAGCTGCAGTGCTGCGGTGATTGTCTGTTTTCTAAAAGTCAGCAGCTACAGTTTTTGTAGCTGCTGACTTTTATTTTTTCACAAGATACTGCAACTCCACCTTAAAAAATGCATTGAAATGAAAAACAGAACACTTAACAAAGACCACACAAAACCCCAGAGTTCTGTGAAATAGTTAGATGTTTATTAGTGATCATATGTATATTGTATGTAGAAAGAGTTGATATACAGTTTGAAGATAAGCTGCTTCTGATTTCAATGCTTCAGAAATTATTAAATAAGTATGTAGCACGTGAAATGAGACTGAAGTAACATCTCTGATCTGCAAAATTGTTCCCAGTCAGTAACTTAGTATGTTTGGAAGCTATTGGATTCGTATGATAGCCAGGTATCTAGTATCATCAGATTTATTTTCTCCACTTTAATTATTGATGTTCCAGTCCAAGTAATGTAATTTTATGTTTGCTTCTCTAGAATAAAACATGATGGATAATGAAAATGAAATTTTGAAGAATGATGAAAATGAAATATGGGAGAACATTGAATCCAACAGACATATGCTTAGCCGGTACATAAATCCTGCAAAGTTAACACCCTACTTACGACAATGTAAGGTTATTGATGAGCAAGATGAGGAAGAGGTTCTCAACTCTCTGTTATTCTTATCCAGGACTACCCGTACAGGTACGTTTGGAAAGATTATACCTAGTAAACTAAGCAGTTATTACAACTCTATGCAAACATTTATTCCCAGAGGGATCAGTTCATATTCAATGAAATGATGAGCTGCTTGGCATTGTACTTTACATAATAAAAGTAAATTATATTATTATTATTATTATACAGGATTTATATAGCACCAACAGTTTGCTCAGCGCTTTACAATATAACGGGAGACAATACAGCCACAATACAGTTCAATACAAGAGGGTTAGGAGGGCCCTGCTCCTTGGAGCTTACAATCTAAGAGGGAGGAGCTAGTGGTACAAAAGGTAGTAACTGTGTGGGATGGACTGGTAGGAAGAGTAAAAGATTCCATTATTAGCTGAGGGCAGGATAGGCTTCCCTGAAGAGATAGGTTTTCAGATATCGCCTAAAAGTGAGCAGAGTAGGTGAAAATATGATAAATTAGGGTAGAGAGTTCCAGAGGATGGGGAAAGCTCTGGAGAATTCCTGGGGATGAGCATGGGAGGAAGAGAAAAGGGAGCTAGAGAGTAGGAGGTCGTGCGAGGAGCAGAGAGTACAGTTTGGTGATATTTAGAGACAAGATTGGTGATGTAATTTGGGGCAGAGTTATAAATGACTTTATATGTTATTGTTAATGTTTATCCGTTGAGCAATGGGAAGCCAGTGGACGGATTGGCAGAGAGGGGTTAGTAAGGTGGATGAGTCTGGCAGCAGCATTCATGATAGACTGAAGAGGGGATAGCCTGCGATGAGGTAAGCCAATGAGGAGGGAGTTACAATAGTCAAGGTGAGCGATAACCAGGGAGTGAATAAGTTGCTTAGTAGTTTGAGGTTAGGAACGGGTGTATTTTGGAAATGTTGCAGATGTGAAGTCTACATGATTTGGACAGCGATTGGATTTGGGTCTGGAAGGACAGATGGGAGTCTAGGATTACACCTAGCACCCTGGCATGAGGGGAAGGACTGATGGTTGTGTTATTGATCTTGATGGAGAAGTCAGGGGAGGGGCATGGGCTGGAGGGAATACTAAGAGCTCAGTTTTGGAAATATTGAGTTTGAGGAAGTGGAGTGACATCCATGCCAATATAAAGAGTATACAATATTTAAAATGATCACACATACAAGTGAATATTATCTATGAAGTTTAGTCTTGTCTGAAAGGCATATGTCAACTTTACCAAAAAAAGCCCATACAGATAAGAGATGCCTTTTGTAGGCATCTACAAACATTGTAGGAGTTTGTCAGTCAGGCTTCAATAGGTATGTAAAAGACCTAGACCTATAGCAAAGCCATTATTCAACTTTGGTCAAAGCTGCACAATTTGTTTTTATCTGCAGACAGCCCTTATCTGCATAGGCAGTTTTTTGGAGAAGGTCACTAAACTTTTAAACTAGACCCTGCATCAAAAATGCAAGGTTTGCTTATTGACAGTGCTCCCCTTCCCATGCCTAAACGCTGCACCAAATAATTCTGCCCACAGAGCCTAGGCAAGGGTAATGTCCTCCTCCAGAAAGATTTTAGGGAATACAAAGTAGTCAGATCGCCCAAAAATATGCTCCTGCACTATGTTTGACAGTCATCTTATGGGATTTGGGCTGCCTTCCCAGGGATGTTGTGGCAGGTGGATGATGTCAACCTCTGTAGTTACCTACAGGTTTTATTTTTGCAGCATTTTAGCATTGGTAGAAGGAGAGAAAGGTCCTCCTGTAACTTAGTTTTATTATTTGTGGATCCTGTGAGTAAATTAGTTATTTTTCTTCTTCCTGTAACAGGCCAAGGCTACCAGCACAAGCAGCAGTTACAGTTACAGGAAGCCCCAGTTTCAACTGCTAAATGGTCAGAGCAGCTGTCAATTAACAAGCAGGTGGCAATTACTACATGACTGAGGCAGACTGAATAAAAACACAGGGTGGCCACCATCCTGCAGCACTGGGAGCTGGTGGTCACCCTATTAAAAAGGCCTCCGAAGCTGGAATGATTAACAGTAAAACATTTACCCCTCCCCCCAAAAAAAGATGTGAAAGTAGGTGTATAACAAGGAATGCAAAAACTGTATAAAGGAAAGTTATAATGAATTAATTGCACAATACAAGAAGTGGGAAAGTTCAGGAGATAAATGTATATGTCAAGAGTGCAGCCAAGTATACCAGCACCCACCGGTATGATGGTAGTTCTTGAGATGTAGTTTTAGTGCATCAGGTTGAATAAGAATGTAGTAGCAGGGAAAAAAATATTATATTATTACAACAAAACTAATGAATAGTTTACATAGCTTCACGGTTTTTTAAGACATACTGGGGCCCCTTGACTGCATAGACTATTTTCTAGAAAAGGGGAACTTAGCCTTTAAGTCCAGTCAATAGCACATTGGCCAAGGTGTAAAATTTAAAAAAAATAAAACAATGGAAGGCAAGAAGGGATGGGCTAATTCTAAAGTGGCAATCTACAGTAAAGTAAGTTAAAGTCTAAGTGCACCCTTTACCCTGTGCCCTGGCCTTCTTCAGCTCCACTGTAATTGAATCCCCACACTCCAGCTGCCTACTTTCCTCAGAAAGACAGGTACAACCTGCTTTGAGATGCAGCTTTCTTGACATCCACTGGTGGCTTAGGTCCATCTTTTGAGCATCTTCAATATATATTGTCACTTTCTGGGGTGAAAAAAAAATTTCTTATTGGAAAAGAAATGCACAAAATTTGTGTAAGAGTTGCTTAGGGGGAAAAAGGAGAAAGACATGAAACAAGCATACAAATATGTATTTCAAATATGCTGAAACTAAATAACTCAGTTTCTAAAGGGAGAAATAATTATCTCCTGCAATTTAATAACCCCTATGGGCAGCACAGTGGCTAAATGGTTAGCACTTCCGCCTGGCAGTACTAGGGTCGTTGGTTCCCAGCTATGGCACCGCCTGCCTGGAGTTTGCATGTTCTCCCTGTGCCTGCGTGGGTTTCCGCCGGGTACTCCGGTTTCCTCCCACACTCCAAAAGGCATGCTGGTAGGTTAATTGGATCCTGTCTAAATTGGCCCTAATATGTGTATGTATGAATGTAAGTTAGGGACCTTAGATTGTACGCCCCTTAAGGGTTAGGGACTGATGTGAATGTACAATATATATGTGTAAAGCGCTGCGTAAATTGACGGTGCTATGTACTGTAAGTACCTGAAATAAATAAATATAACTCCAGCTATATCAATGATGGGGATGTGTTCACCAAGAACACACAAAGAACATGTCACTGCGCTAATATTTCAAGTAAAACAGGCAACAGATATGAAAAGTAGGCATAGGTACGCCTACAGTATATGCTCTACGGAGCACTTACTGTATATGCTTTACTTTTGCCTCAGAGACCAATGTTTAGAGTTCCCTGTTGTGAAGATATCAGCCAATGTCTGTCACTGAAAACTGTAACCCTCCCCTCTTTTGTTCAGTAAAGATATCTATAAATGTAATGAGAAAGCAGGGGGAAGCTGGAGGAAGGAAGAGACCAGAACTCCCAACCACAGATGTTGGTTGAGATTTACAAAAAAGAGCATACTTGGGCTTATGTTCTGCAATATATGCAGACTTAGATGCCTGCTTTTCATATCTGCTGATTGTTTAGCATGTATAAAGTGACCACAAGGTCTTATTTCTAACCAAAGGAAGGTATTGATTATTTCTAAATTAATGTATATGTACACACAAAATCTATTTTCCGTATATTTGACTTCATGCCTAACTGTATACAGCTTTCGTAAGCAAATGTTTTTTGTGACTCTGTTTCAAAGTTTATATCCTGGAGATCCTGCTAGAAACAAAACTTTCTTTTACAGGATGACAGTGCGAAGCCATGGCATCGACATTAGCAGCAGCATTGTCAGCCTACCTTGCAAGCTCCTTTAGTTAACCATTGGGACTGCAAGAGGCATTCACAGGCCTGAAGGCTTACTAAATGTGAACCACAATGTGAAGCATTCTGAAAAATGCATACTCTTTAATGTATAACCCTATAGTCCAGAAAGGAAGTTATATAATACAATTATTTTCCACTATTTATATGTATACATTGACATATTTTCCATTATTTATATGTATACATTCACAGGGCGACTATTGGATATTCTTCACACAAAAGGACAACGAGGTTATATAGTATTTTTGGAAAGTCTGGAATTTTACTACCCAGAACTTTACAAACTTGTAACAGGAAAAGAACCAACAAGAAGGTTTTCTACTATAGTTGGTAAGTAATGTCTATTAATAAAGTAAGAATTATATTGGTCATTGAACTGCTAAAGGTTTTTACACAGGTAGGGGGCCACCAGGCATTGTCTTACCTTCTACCTCTACAGTGGATATAAAAAGTCTACACACCCCTGTCAAAATGTCAGGTTTCTGTGATATAATAAAAATTAGACAAAGATAAATCATTTCAGAACTTTTTCCACCTTTAATGTGACCTATAAACTGTACAACTCAATTGAAAAACAAACTGAAATCTTTTAAGGGGGGAAGTAAACATAAAAAACTAAAATAATGTGGTTGCATAAGTGTGCACACCCTCTTAAAACTGGGGATGTAGCTGTGTTCAGAATTAAGCAATCACATTCAAAATCATGTTAAATAGGAGTCAGTACACACCTGCCAACATTTAAAGTGCCTTTGATTAACCCCCACATACAGTTCAGCTTTTCTAATAGGTCTTTCCTAACATTTTCTTAGTTGCATCCCACAGCAAAAGCCATGGTCCGCAGAGAGTTTCCAAAGCATTGAGGGATCTCATTGTTAAAAGGCATCAGTCAGGAGAAGGGACAAAAGAATTTCCAAAGCATTAGATATACCATGAAACACAGTGAAGACAGTCATCATCAAGTGGACGTTCCTCCAAAATTGATGAAAAGACGAGAAGAAAACTGGTCTGGGAAGCTGCCAAGAGGACTACAGCAACATTAAAGGAGCTGCAGGAATATCTGTACTGGCTGTGTGGTACATGTGATAACAATCTCCCATATTATTCATATGTCTAGACTATGGGGTAGAGTGGCAAGACATAAGCCTTCTCTTACAAAGAAAAACATCCAAGCCTAGCAAAAGTTTGCAAAAACACATCTGAAGTCTCCTAAAAGCATGTGGGAAAATGTGTTATGGTCTGATGAAACCAAGGTTGAACTTTATGGCCATAATTCCAAAAGATATGTTTGGTGCAAAAGCAACACTGCATACCACCAAAAGAACACCATACCCACAGTGAAGCATGGTGATGGCAGCATCATGCTTTGGAGCTGTTTTTATTCAGCTGGAGCTGGAGCCTTAGTCAAGGTAGAGGGAAGTATGAACAGTTCTAAATACCAGTCACTATTGGCACAAAACCTTCAGGCTTCTGCTAGAAAGTTGAACATGAAGAGGAACTTCATCTTTCAGCATGACAACGACTCAAAACATTCATTCAAATCAACAAAGGAATGGCTTCACCAGAAAAAGATTAAAAAAGAGAGCCCAGACCTGAATCCGAAAATCTGTGGGGTGATCTGAAGAGGGCTGTGCACAGGAGATGCCCTCGCAATCTGACAGATTTGGAGAGTTTTTGCAAGGAGGAATGGGCAAATATTGCCAAGTCAAGATGTGCCATGCTGATAGACTCATACCCAAAAAGATTGAGTGCTGGAATAAAATCAAAAGGTGCTTCAACAAAGTATTAAGTTTAAGGGTGTGCACACTTATGCAACCATCTTATTTTAGTTTTTTATTTTTACTTCCCTCCACCTAAAAGATTTCAGTTTGTTGTTCAACTGAGTTGTACAGTTTATAGGTTACATTAAAGGTGGAAAAAGGTCTGAAATTATTTATCTTTGTCTAATTTTTTTGCAATTGCGAATCACTGGTCCCCTCATTAAGGTAAACAACTGCTTCTGATAGAGGATTATATTTCAACACATTCTATAATGTTTTCCCAACTTACGGCTAAGCAGAAGAGCCCTTCCCATTGCTACTGCTACTTGAAGCTGGAATTCTTTCTGCCATCTATGAGATTTTTTAACAATTCCATACTACTGCCAGACTTTCATCTAGTTGTCAGGTGAATGGTTGTCGTATGGACTATTTGCAGTATATAATCTCTCTGGTCTACTACAAACATTTGATATCTGTTTGACATACTGTATGGGGTTGATATACTAAAGGTGGAGAGTACAAAATCTGGTGGAGCTCTGCATAGAAACCAATCAGCTTCCATGGGTTATTGTCAAAGCCTAACTGAACAAGTTAGAAGCTGATTGGCTACTATGGACAGCTGCACCAGATTTTGCACTCTCCAGTTGGTGATATACTTTATATCACATCACCTAATGTTGATTTATTCACTTTTTGATGGTTTCTATGGTTTGGTTTTTTATGTGTAGTCAGCCCATGTTTGTAGCGAACCATTCAGGAAATTACACCACAGAAGGCTGGACCAACCCAGAGGCAAGAAAGGTACCTGCCTCAAGTGCTATATTGGAAAGGGCACAACTGGGGTGGGAACCTCTCCTGCCTCTGCTCTCCAGATGTTTCCTGTACCCTGCATGACCATGTTGTCAATATGCAGATAAGCTCGGCTGACAATGGTCACCAAGGCAAATAGTGAATCTTTCCAAACCTTTAGAACTCTGTCAGGTCACAGCATGGAAAGTGTCAATGCTTGCATCCTATTTATATACCTGACACATACAGGAACATACATTGGTCCACACTAGACATTCCTTCCCCAGTGTACTCACTCCCACTCTTCCTCCTCAGCCACTGCACCCATCATACTGACAGGAGCTTGGCTCAGAAGTTTTATACTAGGGGTGAGCAGATCCTGATGATGAACTAGTTACCCATCAGGTCCACTCTACTTTTTATTGACAGTGCATGGAGTGGGCAGATCCATAGCCACTATTCAGTCCAATAGCAGCTTTCAAATCTGCTCACTGTTGAGCACTGTTACTCAAAAGTGAAAAGGACCTGATGGGGAACAAATCTCTCAATTCCCCATTAGGATCCGTCTACCCAGTGACAAGGCATTTTCCAAATGTGGGCAGTGCTGATATTTGTGTAAATACATCAGCTGTATCTCTAGCCCTTTTGTTTACATTTAGCATTCAGATGTGGAATCTCCCTCCTGATCAGTTAATGAGTCCTGGGTAACAGATCTGTGTGGAAAGCTTTCACATGCTGTGTATAGGACAGCTTCCTAGGAAAAGCATGGCCTGCTCTGAATACTGGCATACCTCTGTATGCCAGATCAGAGTTGGCCTTAATTACCTATACTGAGAACAGGTGGTAATTCTGTAAAAATTTGTAAAGTGGAAGTAGTAAGAACTACCTGAATTTCGCACAGGTGTCAATAATGTTACTGACACAGGCATAAATGCTTGCCTGAATTAGGGGCAGGTAGTTCTTAAAGTGTTACTAAACCCAAAACGGTAAAATCAGTCTGTATATGCAGTAAAGCATGCTTGTTATACTCACTGTGGAACCTAAGGGGTTAATCCTCTGCATTGTGTAAAAACGCGGTTTGATCCTGACTTCTCTGTTCCTCCCCTTCTTCCAGTATCCCCCCTCTTATCTCCTGTTAAGACATATCGTGTGGAGTCATTTTGCACATGCTCAGTTTGGTGTGTATTGCTAGAAAGGTTGTTTTTGTTTTCCTGGGAGAGTGCATGTGATCAGCACAGGGCCAATCAGCACTGTTCAGATAGAGGACAGGGGTTCTGCATCCTCCTAGAGCAGAAAGCAAACTCTTCCTACAAGCTTTAACCAGTGCTCGGCTGAACACTGATAGAAGTCACAAGACTGCTCTAACTGCTGATGGGAAAAGGTATTCAGCAGTTTATATTTATTAAAATAATTGCATTTTCATATTGTGTGTACTGTGGGAGACCAGATAGAGTGAATGCAGGGTCCTGGGTTTAGTAACACTTTAAGAGAACTACCACCAGAAAACTGTAATTACAGCCATTTTGAATTCCCCTCCATGTTTAGAAATATTTAAAAATTTATTCCTCAGTTTAACAATCTTAAATGTATAATTTTTTTCTGTTTTTCCCATATTGCAAGAAAATATTATTGTGTTGTTCAAATTTGAATCTCTTTTGATAACAATTTGCACCTTGCACTTATATCATACCTGTTGTTTTTTTTGTAAATAAACTGCTTTGCTATTAACTTTTAACAGCTGATTGAAATTGGCTCCAGGCTCTAAACAATAATGGTATAACTGGAAATCTGTTGATGGTCTGTTTGATATTCACAGTGTTCTTTCTTCTTTTAGTAGAAGAAGGACATGAAGCTCTCACGCAGTTTCTGATGAATGAGGTCATAAAGCTGCAGCAGCAGTTAAAAACCAAAGAAGTTCAAAAATGTGAACTTGTAGCTAACTCCAGACAGCTTGAGGATGAACGGAAACAGCTAAAACTTGTTAATTTGGAGCTGTTAACATTTCAGGAGCGTTACAACAAAATGAAAGAAGAGCGAAATAACTGTAATGATGAGTTAATTAAAGTGAAGGATGAAAATTATAATTTAGCAATGAGGTATGCTCAACTCAGCGAGGAGAAGAATATGGCTGTTATGAGAAGTCGAGATCTGCAACTTGAGGTGACAATTATATGTGTTTATTTGAAATGCATGAGGGAAACCAAACATTCGTTTTAATTCTTAAAATATTCACATCATATTATTTTCCTAGCATTTGAGATATTTAACATATTAATTAAATCCCCTCTAAGACAACTTTTATTCCAAACCAAACATGCTCAGTTTTTCCAGCTGTTTATTGTAAGTAAGATTTTCCATTTGCTTTTTAAAGATTCTTGCAATGGAACAGACTTCAAAACATATGTCTCATTTTTACAATGTGGTGCCCAGAACTATACCTCATATTCATGCCATCCTAAATCAGCTCATTCCAAATCCTTCTGCTCTAAATGGTTTGTTATAAGTGTTAAAGGTTTTTAACACAGTATGCTTCATTGCTGAGACAATTTGAATTCCCAGTTGCATATTACTTAGAATTCTTGTTTTTTTTATGGTTTGGTTCTTCATTAGTTGGAGTATATTATTATTTATATGATTTACTGGCATGTCACTTGACTTGTTGGAGAAAAAGAAACATTGTGGTTCTACAGCCTCTGAATTTAGTGTCCTCTGGAACAATTACAATAGTCTATGCTAGGATATACCATAGACAAACATCAGAGAATTAGAAAATCCAGGACCGATGAGACTGATGATAAAATGGTTCAAGCTTTATTCAGTATCCATCAAGACATAAAGTATCCATCATATAAAAGAATTTACACGTTTCTGCCCCAACCTTAGGTCCTTCGTTATAATGACTTATATATAATGGATACTTTTATGACTTGATGGATACTGAATTAAGCTTAAACCATTTTATCATCAGTCACGTTGGTGCCGGATTTTCTAATTCTTTGACTCAAGAAAATTGAGTGTCCTGGGATTGCTGTTGTCCCTCAGTAGATTTATTTCTGTTACTCTGTTTTTTTTTTATTGCTTTGCTATTGTTTTTATTATCAACAAGACTAGTAAATGCTGAGAGAGAATTGGTTGGTTTTTAGTTTAAAAAAAAAAAAAACCTGAAAAAGGTATACCTTGTGTATATGGTTCCTGGAGTAATTTTAAAACAAGAAAAAAAAGTTATTTCAGTCTGTAACATTCCTAATTTTTTTTCCAAACTTTCCCACATATATGATGTATGAATAGTACAGATTACCACAACTACGGCATAGTATTTATCATAACGGTCACGCTTTTATTTTTAAACCTCTAATTACTGCTTGTGCTATTTAAAATTAAGTTTTTAATTTAAAGTGGACCTTGCACTCCAAGCAAAGTCTGATTATTTATTGTGGGCCCCCTCCCACTTGATAAAATGCTGCATTACTCAAAAAAAAAAACTTGGGGGGGCAATAAATCTGGTCATATACAAAAAAGATCACTCAATTTGTTCATAAATGTTAAACAATGGGGATGGACAAATCTGCAATGCTGGCTATTATATTTCAACAGCCAGCACACCAACAGTGACTGCATCTGTAACGCAAATGCTACAGTGTCTTATGAGGAATCTTGATTTACTAATATACAAAACTTATTTTGCACCCCACTATTATTTGAACATTGATTCTCTTGCTCCACAAACAGTTCTTCTATCAGGGGTTTGTCCTTCTATAAGACATTTCTATCAGGAATGGAGAAACTAATGCTTCAATCACTTGTTGATCAGCTTCTGAACTTAAACCTGTACTCCAATTATGACAGTCTTTGTGGGGCATCTTATGATTTGAGGCTCATGTGCAGGACCACAGACTACACAGATAGTTTGTTGATTGCTGGTTCCAGAATAGTTTTATAATTAGAGGTGTATGCATACATTTTGTACTTTCTTTCAAATGTAAAACTATCTTCAGCAACAGAATTTTCTTAAACTCATCTCTTCGATTAAATGCAGATTGATCGCCTGAAACACCATTTAAATAAAGTTGAAGAAGAGTGTAAATTAGAAAGAAACCAGTCGCTCAAATTGAAAAATGACATAGAAAATCGCCCAAAGAGGGAACAGATGATGGAACTTGAGCATGAAAATGAAATGCTTAAAATAAAGATACAAGAGTTTCAATCAATGATTCAGGTAAATTCATCTCTTTGTTACAATTGTCATAGTTTTTTCATAGTCCCCTTTCAAAGTCCCACAAGGGTTTGTTGAAGTCCACTTAGTGCAGCTTCTAGTGATGTTGTAGCAACAATGCTGCACTGCTCAGAGCAGAGTCACCACTCCCATGAAGGCTATGTCCTCTTGTTTTACAGTAGAATGAAGAAAGAGTTGCAGAGAACGTGGCTATTATCATTGTTGGATGCCAAAATAAAGAAATTGGTTATGGATTCAACCAGGACTCATGGTTTTTTTGTACATATGTAAATACTTGTTCATAGTATACTGACATAGATACACAGGCTGATGGTAAAAAGGTTATTCAATGAACAACTTCTTTAATGAAAAAACATCTTTAAAAACATAACAATGGCAATGATGTAGACAAATGAAGGTTCTACCCTGCAATATGGAGCTGATATAGTCGCTAAGGAATGATACATATTTCAATGTTTGGTCTAGTATGTTCCCCAACTTTAGGGGTTTAGTATGGAATCTGTGAAGTGTGGTGGTTTATTGTTTTGTTTTGTTATTTTTTAAAGATGTTTTATAGACCCAGAAGCGCCACATTGCGTGCTCTCTATGGGCCAGAAGTGATGTCACAGAATGTGCTTTTGCAATACATCTGTCCTAGGGCTTAATTGTAGAAACTGTCTAATTAACTTTGAAATACTCTACTTCTTATTTTTACTGTTACTGTTAAGGGCGGAAGTCCCAGTTTGCCAGATTCTGATAAAGCTATAGTTGATATTCTTGAACATGATCGTAAGGAAGCTTTGGAAGATCGCCATGAATTAGTAAACAGAATATTTAATCTCCAAGAAGAAATACGTCAAGCTGAAGATTTGAGGGACAAGGTAACTGCTTTGGCATCAGAAGGATACGTACATAGCTTAAAGCATATAAAAAATACACAACAAAAGCAAATCAATACTCAGATAAAATGAATTTGCTTAGTCATGTCTGAAGGATTTTTTTATGTAAATTATATATGTGTTTATTGATTATTTTTTTTGTTTATGGTCATAAAGCTACTCATAATTTAGCTTCTTTGTTTTTTTTCAGGAGTGTTCCAGTTTTGTAGGCTTGCTGAACACAGTTTAGGGAAAGTATAGTGTATTTACAGTGAGCACATATATTTGAGTTATTATTGCAGCATTTACCTTAGTTTTTAAAAGACTTTTCTATTTTTGCAAGCTTGTTTTTTAAAATTTGTATTGTATTAAATGTAGTGATATGTAATTTAGCAATGAGAGGAAGCTATCAAAAGCCCTTTTGTCTTTACTAACAACAGTTAACATACAGTGCCTTGAAAAAGTATCCGTACTCCTTGAAATTTTCCACATTTTGTCATGTTACAACCAAAAACGTGAATATATTTTTTTTGGATTTTATGTGATAGACAACGCAAAGTGGCAAATAATTGTGAGGTGGAAGGAAAATCATAAATGGTTTTCAAAATATTTACAGATAAATATCTGAAATTCAGCCCCCCTGAGTCAATACTTTGTAGGACCACCTTTTGCTGCAATTACAGCTGCAAGACTTTTTTGGTATGTCTCTACAAGCTTTGCACATCTAGAGAGTGAAATTTTTGCTTATTTTTCTTTGCAAAATAGCTCAAGCTATTTAGCTTACAAACAATTCACTGGTGCTTAAGCAATGAACAGAAACTCCTGCCTGTCCACCAAGACCCAATTATTCACCTGCTGGGTGCATTATTTGTTTGTCACATAACACAGAGAAGGTGAAACCAGCCGGTCAATTACAGCCCACCCATCAAACACACCTCTGCCCTATTGTGACAGTCACATGTCATAGCTGTCTGTAGGCTGCAAGCACTTGTTAGCATCCAAGGGAAGTGCTTATAGATTGACGTGAGAGCTTAACTGACTTTTGAGAAAAAGTGGAAAATAAGCATATCAGCACTTGGAAAGCAATGGTCAATTTTGGAGTTCTACAGATACTGGTTAGTACTGATGAAAGTTTCAGTCCTTCAGATTCTGAAGAGTGCTGATGGGACTGTCAGGGATGGACTAGCCCAGTGGAGGAGCAGAAAACTCGGTTATTTTGTTAGGCTACCCACCTCAATGGGTAGGTTCACTTTTAGAGCCACCCCCTGCCCAGGCTTTAGTCTGTTTACTTTAGTAGATTTAGTTAAAATTCAAACTTCCTACCGGACTGGGGTTCTGCTGGGGAGTAAGGGCAATTTTTACTTTCCCTTGTGTCTCCAAGCCATGTAACATATCATGTGACCACATGGAATAGGATGACAGGGAAAAAGGGATGATTGTCAAACACGTGCACAGGTTCCCTATCTATTAGGAGGTTTGTTCCCAACTTTGACAAAATAAGTGGTACAAGACCTTGGGACCACTTACAAATTGGCCTATATTTTTTATAATTCCTCAAGCAAATGGCTCCATGACTAGAATGATACTTTTTCCCCTTCTTTTTCTGCTACCCACAAAAAAAAAGGGTAGCTAACAAAGACCATTACAGTTGACAGATCTGCAGATCTACAGATTGTTTTTGCTAATAAGCAATAACCTCTGCTTCAGGGGTGGACTGACCATTTGGAAACTCGGGCACTGCCCGAGGGCCCGGGGTCATTAGGGGGCCCCATGAAATGCCCCTGGTACTTTTTTCATAGGCTTTTTTGAGTTTGGGCAAGGACACAGGGGCCCCATGATCCCCTATTGCCCGGGGGCCCCTTGAGTTGTCAGTCCGCCCCTGCTCTGCTTATGCATTTTCCATCGTATGCTTAGTTGTGACAGGTTTATTTTATCTCTTTTTGTCCCCTTTTGTACTGCCACCCAAAGCAAAGATGCACAAGGGCATGGGAGAGTCAATTTCCCAGTGTAATCTGCTTGACTTGGCTTGCAGTTCAACAGTCAGGTCCTTTGAAGCACTGACAGTAGGAGAATCTTCTGCCCCCACTGAGTCCAGCCTACATTAAATAGGCCTTTTACAGCAAGTGTGTACATTAGTAGACCTAGAAATCACAGATGACCCTGATGCTGGGATGTTGTTTTTATTGTTCTGCTTGCCATTATCTCTGTTAACTGTGCCAAAATGTTTACAGTACCTGGAAGAGAAAGAAGACTTGGAGCTCAAGTGTTCTACGCTATCTAAAGATTGTGAGATGTATAAGCACCGCATGAATACCGTAATGGTGCAGTTAGAGGAAGTAGAGAAAGAGCGAGATCAGGTATTTTATCAGTGCTTTTAAAATGCCTGATGCAAATATGGAATTTGGTGTTATGTTGTTTTATGATTAACCAAGAATATGACCATCAATGTCATCGATACATAGTGGATGGACAGTGACAGTGCCATCTTTTTTTACCATTAATCTCAATATATTCTTAGTGTATTGGGCACAATAGTACGCTATTTATGCAGTCATGCACAGTATATGACCCATTAGTCTTTCCATATATTCTAAAATATGCAGCGTTTTCATAAAGGAGTCATATTCATCAAGATATTAGGTGTTGTATGCTAACAGCAGCATTTCAATAATATTATTCTATGCAAGCACTTCACTCATCAAAGAGGGACAGTTTCTGGGGAAAATAAAATCTGCAATGCTACAATTTCAAATTGAACACTTGCTTCTAAAAGCTTTTCTGCAGGTGAAAATCCAAGTTAAAGTGTAAATCTAGCCAAAACTTTTTTCAGTTTCAATTAGACCGTGAAAGAATTAGAATCCCTGTCAAACTTACTATGAATCGAGCCTAAAGCTGTCTGTATCCTCACTGGAGAGATTCACTCTGCCTATTTGTCCTGGTGACCATTTTTAACAGGGCAGTGAGTAATGAAATTTGAAAATGTTCATAGCTGTCACCCAAATAAAAAGTGAGAATATGGGTTTGATTTACCAAAACTGGAGAGTGCAAAATCTGGTGCAGCTGTGCATGGCAGCCAATCAGCTTCTAACCTCAGATTTTTCAATTATACTTTGGCAATGGAACCTGGAAGCTGACTGGTTGCTATGCAGAGCTGCACCAAACTTTGCACTCTCCAGTTAAATCAACCCATATATCTTCCAAAGGATACATAGTTTCTGTTACTCACTGACTAACCATGATATTATTCTCACTTTGTAGAGATTGTCTCTTACTTCCTGTTGCACCCCCGGAACAGGACCTAGATGGATATTTCCTCAATGAGACATAGAAAGTAAAAAGTAAATTGACGGGGGTTTTAAACCTTACATAATATCTCCATAGCTAATTGTCTAGAAACACTTTAAGGCATCAAGATGACCAACATGTCCATTAACTAAAAGAAAACAATTTGTCTTGTGACACTTTAGGGCATCAAGATGAACCGCTCACATGACATGGTCCAGAAGTGCTCTCATGTTACAGGAGCAATGCTGGAATTCAAAAATAGAATTAAAACCAGTGTGGGGTCTCTTCTTGAAATTATTAAACACAGACACCTACATACCTAGTGCTTTGAAAGGGTTCTTTGAGAGGTGTCCCCCAACCCCCCCCCAAACAAAGGCACACCCCCACCAAAGTAACAGTGCTTATAGACTATAAAGCAATTGTAATGGATACTTAAGTCCCTCATTCTGGCAGCATGTCTTCTCGGATGTGCAACTGTGCACATTTCTGAGTTTTACCCAAAATACCTGTTCCTGAGTCCTGTGCCCTGTATGCTCTCAGGCTAAATTCTTCAACATATGTCTCTCTGGTCTCCTCTAGCCACTTGCCTTTCTGGCCAAACACTGAACAGAAATTTGTATGGAATTCATCACAGACCTCCCACCTTCCGAAGGTTGCACAATCATTTGGGTGGTTTTAGACTGATTTTTAAAATGAACTCCTCTCCCTTTTCCATACACTTCAGAGATACTGGCTGTCACTCAGATTCTCCACTTAATGAACTCCTTTGATCTCAAGTCTCACTGATCCTGGCCACTCATTGTCAAAACCATCATCCCCAGGCAGCTCCTGTAATCTCAATGAGTAGGTTTGGCTTGCTACCAAAACCCCCATCTCAAAGTTCCCTGCTTCAAGCTTGCTACCAAAACCCCCATCTCAAAGTTCCCTGCTTCAAGCTTCACTTTATTGGTCCTTTGAAGTCTCTGCCAGAATCAATCTGCTTACCTACAAATTTTGCCTCCTTCCCAGCTTGTATTCCCAATTCTTTCCATGTTTTGGTATTGAAGCCTCTCAGTTTTCTAGACCTGTCTGTCTGTCCCACCCTTCTATTGAATCCTTAGAGGAATTTGAGGTCCATACTATTCTTCATTCCAAGCTCAAGAAGCTGTATTATTTAATCAACTGAAAGGTCAGAAAAAAGGATCCTGTGTGCTGATTTCAACATCCTTGCACACAACTCATTTGCAAGTTCCATCAATACTTTCATCTGAAGCCCAGCCCTAGACATGTAAGGAGGCTGTGTAAAAGCAGGGGTACCTTAGCAGCTACTTATCATTCTTGTTCCAAGCTGCTTGCAAAATTTCCTGGAATACTCCACCTATTATTCCTGGCCACTGGCACTGTTCCTGGTGCGCTGCACCATTTGTTCCTGGCCTCTGGCTATGTTCCTGGTAAGCTCCACCTGTTGCATTCTGCTGCTCTGAACCCTTGCAGCAGGGCACAGCTACTCTTGGTGTACTCTGTTTCCTAAATGCTGCACACCTGAGCACTTGCAGCTGAGTGCAGCTATATCTAGTACACTCCATTTGAAAAGCTTTGCTCCTCCCAGGCCTCATAACTGTGCACTTCAAGCAATCTATCTTCAGTGCTATTGCTAGCTTCCCTGTTCCCTCTCTAGTCCCCTGGTTGCCAGGGTCTTATCATATCTTCCTGCATGTGCCAGTTCCTGGGGAAGCAACCTGAGGGTGGGAGTCCAATTACTGATGAGCAGATTTCTGGTGAATACTGCCTGTCCCTTAGACTCCACTCCTTGGTGACCCCAGTCCTTATCAGGAAAGGGTCTGTTTTGCTTGCTTTGTGACAGCAGTTCAGCACAGCACAGGAGCAGGTTGCCTGCATTGGGGACTTTTTGTGCAATCTACTTGTCCCTCCAGTTTGGATCCAATCAACATCACGCAGTTCAAGAAAATTCAGTATTCAGTTTTACATAGTTTTACAATATAAATAAATAAATAAAATATATACTTTAACCATTTTTAAGATTAAGACATTAAATAAACTCCCAAGAATGCCATACACAGATACATTTAAACAGTTTGAACAGTTTGCATGGTATTCCAGAAAGTATGTTTTTGGTCACTTGAGTTTAATAGAATACACATTATCAAGAATGATGCTGTCCTGTGGAAAGATTTTATTGCAACCTTTGAATAATGTAAAACATAATAACGTATCTCTGATAGCCCAGTGGAAGGTGAAATTTTGTATTTTCACTGTCTCTTTTGTTTTTGTTTGAAAGGCATATCGTTCCCGTGATGAAGCTCAGACCCAGTACTCACAATGTCTGATAGACAAAGACAAGTACAGAAAGCAAATTCGAGAGCTGGAGGAGAAGAATGATGAACTTAGAATTGAGATGGTTAGAAAAGAGGCAAGAGTTGTCAATCTGGAGTGCAAGCTGCGAAGATTGTCAAAGGAAGGGATCTTTCTTGACCAGGTGCATTTAAAAAAAATAATATAATGTTACCTTCTAAAACTACCCCTCCATGAAGCAGTGATGTAATTCAGCCCCACTTGCAGTGGTGAGCGGACCAAGACTCTCAGACACATTCAATATGTACAGACCTAGTGTACCTGCCCACATTCACTATTCCCTGTGGTTGATGGGAATGGGTTGTTTCCTTTTACTGCAGAGAGAGAGGAGAGGATATGATGTAATCCAGCTGTTACAGATCCTCCTTGGCAGAGCAGATGCTGTTATCTTTTTAATTACAGAGATGAGGTCATGAAAATTCAATTAGACCTTTCTCCTGAATGGTAAAGATTTTCAAAATTTTGTAAACTGTTCAGTATTTTGTGTAGGGGGGTGTACTAATGGGTGATTTGCCTATCCCGGAGTTCTTCTTTAAAAGATAAGATAAAGTTTTATAGAGGCTGTAGAGTGTGCTTCGTTTGAGATGTTTAAATATTAAATTTAAATCTGGGTTAAAAAGCATCTGGATCTGTAAAGTAATGGTTTATTTACTTACAAAGTAAGGATGATCATACCAAGAAACAGATGAAGGCATAGCAAAGTATAGATAAGAGCATTAATGTTGAGTTGAAGAGCAGCTAACTCTCTTATTATCCTCATTCTTGAATCATCCACACACAGGCTCTGTTGACTTATTTATGAAAGGTAGTTAGAGGGTAGCAATCCTGATCCTGCATGAAAGACAGGTGTTCAGACTTTACACACTTCACTGTGTTAGGTGGATGCAGCGTGGAGTGGTGACAGTAAACACACAAAGGCCTGGATAACAACAAATTATGTATTGTAGAGCTTGCAAAACAGTATAACAACCTGGCAGGGAGCACACCTGAGTGGGGAGCTCACAACAGTCAGAGCAGAGAGTGAATAGGCCCGAGCTGGAGACAGTGCCCCAAATGGGGAGTAGAGTGCGGCCTGGCCAGTCCAAACTAAAGGAGCTTGCTTCAATGTAGATGTAGGTCCTACACTAACCAACCAGCAATTGTGCACCAAAAACCAGGGGCAGTGACTTAAACAGACTCTGTATGACCCAAGATAGCCTCCAGGGTCACATAGATGCAGTGTAGCCAACCGGAACACTGCCTCAGGGGATAAGGGAAACATAGAGAAACACAGTTTCTCCTAACTTCCTACTCCAGCTGCATTGTCTTTCCAGATAAACACAACTTACAGTGGAGAATGTAGACTGCACTTGTCTACACCTGGCTGTGTGCTTGTAGGTCAGCAACTCAATAGGTAGCTAGTGAAGTCAGAATCACAGTAACAACTGTGAAATTTTCGTTTACAAAAACCAAATCAGTTTTCAGCTCATGTATTTCAAGCTGTATGAGTTCTAATAAAGATTGATTTAGGGGTCATAGTTCCCTTGTTCCAACTTTTTGACCACACAACTTTTCTGCAAAGGTGCTGTTTATTATCCATCAGAAGGTCAGTCACTATGCCTATTTACTTAGGATCTAAAAGCAGGTTTATGAAATCCAGATATCCAAAGTCCACAACACTGTTTTCTGAATCGCTTGTCCTGGAAAGCACTCTACAAATTAAAGTGTTACTAAAGTCTAAATTTTCTTTTAAAAAAAAAAGATGGTATACTCACCTGCTCTGTGCGACTTCTTACCTCTTACCACCAGCACTGTCCACTCCTCTTCTCAGTGTGTTGAGGGGGCACCTATGGGGGCACGCTCCCAAACAGGGCTATGTGTATCCATAGACACACCCAGCGCTGCTTGGCCATGCCCCCTGCTCCTTACAGAATTTGACTAACAGCAGCAGAAGGCTCCTGCTGCACTCAGAGTGTCCTGTGAGATCAGCAGCACTGTAGCCAGGGACAGTACTGGATCACAAGAGGAGTCAGGTAAATGTTTGGGGGAAAGAGGGAAGAGTTGTTGGAAGGTTTTTTACACTTAATGCCTTAATGCAGAGAATGCATTAAGGTTAAAACAAAAGCTTTGTGCTGAGAACCACTTTAGTATCATAAGTAATTTTGTAAGTTCCAACAAAGATCAAGATTAAAAACTACCTTTGAAAAAGCCTGTAGGATCACATCAATAAATCACATCAATTAAGTCAGTATTACAAGCAAACCATAGGAATAACTAAGTTAACACTATATACAGTCATGGCCGAAATTGTTGGCACCCTTGATATTTTTCCTGAAAATCAAGTATTTCACACAAAAAAGGTATTGCATTAACACATGTTTTGCTATACACATGTTTATTCCCTTTGTATGTATTGGAACAAATATAAAACAGAGGCAGAAAAGCAAATATGACATAATGTCACACAAAACCCCAAAAATGGGCTGGACAAAAGTATTGGCACCCTTAACTTAATATTTGGTTGCACACCCTTTGGAAAACATAACTGAAATCAGTCGCTTCCTATAACCATCAATAAGCTTCTGACACCTCTCACCCGGAATTTTGGACCACTCTTCCTTTGCAAACAGCTCCAGGTCTCTCTTATTGGAAGGACACCTTTTCCCAACAGCAATTTTAAGATCTCTCCACAGGTGTTCAATGGGATTTAGATCTGGGCTCATTGCTGGCCACTTCAGAACTCTCCAGCGCTTCTTTGCCATCCATTTCTGAGTGCTTTTTGACGTATGTTTGGGGTCATTGTCCTGCTGGAAGACCCAGGATCTTGGACGCAAACCCAGCTTTCTGACACTGGGCCCTACAGTGCGACCCAAAATCCTTTGGTAATCCTCAGATTTCATGATGCCTTGCACACAGTCAAGGCACCCAGTGCCAGAGGCAGCAAAACAACCCCAAAACATCATTGAACCTCCACCATATTTTACCGTAGGTACTGTGTTTTGTTCTTTGTAGGCCTCATTCCGTTTTCGGTAAACAGTAGAATGATGTGCTTTACCGAAAAGCTCTATCTTGGTCTCATCTGTCCACAAGACGTTTTCCCAGAAGGCTTTTGGCTTACTCAAGTACATTTTGGCAAACTGTAGTCTTGCTTTTTTATGTCTCTGTGTCAGCAGTGGGGTCCTCCTGGGTCTCCTGCCATAGCGTTTCATTTCATTTAAATGTCGACGGATAGTTCGCGCTGACACTGATGCTCCCTGAGCCTGCAGGACAGCTTGAATGTCTTTGGAACATGTTTGGGGCTGCTTATCCACCATCCGGACTATTCTGCGTTGCAATCTTTCATCAATTTTCCTCATCCGTCCACGACCAGGGAGATTAGCTACAGTGCCATGGGTTGCAAACTTCTTGATAATGTTGCGCACTGTGGACAAAGGCAAATCTAGTTCTCTGGAGATGGACTTGTAACCTTGAGATTGTTGATATTTTGCCACAATTTTGGTTCTCAGGTCCTCAGACAGTTCTCGTCTCCTCTTTCTGTTGTCCATGCTTAGTGTGGCACAGACAGACACACAATGCAAAGGTTAAGTGAACGTCTCTCCTTTTTATCTGCTTTCAGGTGTGATTTCTATATTGCCCACACCTGTTACTTGCCCCAGGTGAGTTTACAGGAGCATCACATGCTTGTAACATTCTTATTTATCCGCAGTTGTGAAAGGGTGCCAATACTTTTGTCCAGCCCATTTTTGGAGGTTTGTGTGACATTATGTCGAATTTGCTTTCTTTCCTCCCTTTTTTTGTTTTGTCCCAATACACACAAAGGGAATAAACATGTGTATAGCAAAACATGTGTTAATGCAATACGTTTCGTGAGAAATACATGATTTCCTGGAGAAATATCAAGGGTGCCAACAATTTCGGCCATGACTGTATACTCTTATCCAAGTGTTAAAAGGAGGTTGTAAATTCTCCTTTCACTCCTGGAGGATTCTGCCTCCACTAAATTTAAATGAAAATACTACATTGAAATAATGCATGCTTGAGATTGCACTCCCAGCTCCTACATTGGCATTGTTGCTGTATGTCCCAGATAACAAACACATCACCAGCAGCCATACCAGCAGTCAGATGGCACTTTACTACGCAAAGCTCATCATCCAGTTTTCACACTAACAGTCATTTGAACTAACCTTGGTCAATCTGTATTACCTCTCAGTGGCCAGTTTATGTAGCAACAGCAATAAACCCCCTAGAAACCAGTCTGCATAGTATGTGCATTAACCCCTCACTGATAGGCTAAAATGTATCTGCATTAATTCCTTAGTGACAAGTAATGAAAATAAATGCATCACCACTTTAACAACTTGTCCTAAATGCATGTGCTTTTAATCCTCCGTTACCTGTTTCCAATATATGTACATTAATGCCTCAGTCGCCATAGTAAGTGCATTAACCCTTCAGTGAACAGTCTTCAAAGCATTGGCATAACCCCTCAGTAATTAGCATCCAGATTATGTACATTTCATCCCTCAGTTACCAGTCTTACGTTTTTCTGTGTTAAATTTTCAGTGACCAGTCTTCAGAGTACACAGAGATACACTATATTTCCAAAAGTATGCCTGCCTTTACACACACATGAACTTTAATGGCATCCTAGTCTTAGTCCATATGTTTCAATATTGAGTTGGCCCTCCCTTTGCAGCTATAACAGCTTCAACTCTTCTGGGAAGGCTGTCCACAAGGTTTAGGAGTGTGTCTATGGGAAAGTTTGACCATTCTTCCAGAAGTGCATTTGTGAGGTCAAGCACTGAGGAGAAAGCCTGGCTCTCAGTCTCTGCTCTTTTTCATCCCAAAGGTGTTTTATCGGGTTAAGGTCAGGACACTGTGAAGGCCAGTCAAGTTCCTCCACCCCATCCTCTCTCATTTGTATCTTTATGAACCTTGCTTTGTGCACTGGTACGCAGTCATGTTGGAACAGGAAGGGGCCATCCCCAAACTGTTTCCACAAAATTGGGAGCATGAAATTGTCCAAAATGTCTTGGTATGCTGACATCTTAAGAGTTCTCTTCACTGGAGCTAAGGGGCAAAGCCCAACCCCTGAAAAACAACTTCACACCATAATCCCCCCTACACCAAACTTTACACTTGGCACAATGCATTCAGGCAAGTACTGTTCTTCTGGCAAATGCCATACCCAGATATACCCATTGGATTGTAACCAGTGTACAGCGTATGTACATTAATGCCTCAGTAACCTAGAGTATTTGTAAAATATGTATGTACAGCCAAAATAGAAGATAGAATAGGTAAGGGGTACAATTCTTGTCAGGTTATTTTTGTCTGTATGTACCCCCTTGAGATTTCCTTTCTCTGTCTGTCCCACTGATGCAACAGGAAGTAAGAAGAAATCTCTACAAAATGAGAGGAATTCCTCTTTGTTGTTATTGGAACAGGTGTTCCCATTAAGGACCGGTTCACACCTGAATCACACAGGAATGTAGTCCACATTCCTGTGCAATTCCAATGAGACTCGTTGCGGTGCAATTTTCAGACCATTCACTTGGTACCATGCAGTACCATGCGATCCAGTGCAGGTAAGCACACTGCGTTGGTTTCCAGGACTGTGCTTCATATGAAGAAGCCTTACAAAAACTTTCCTCTTCTTTTGTTTAGCTGAAAGCAGTAAAATTTTGGATTTCCCATCACTTACAGTCTTGGTGATCAGCAGGGAAAATAGAATGATGGATATCTTTGACTAACTATGAATAGTTTTAGCTATACATACACTGCGTGACCAATCCCTGGAGTATGTGCATCCCTGAGTGACCAAATTTCAGTGTATAAGCAATAACCATTTACTGACCAGACTCTACAGAAACAGCATTAACACCTTTGTAGTCTGTTGTCCTGCAACTTTTTGTTCTTAATCTATGTGTTGGAGATTTCCCAAAGACCCAGGTATGCCCAGGGGGGAGACTGACAACTGCAAAGTGAAACAAAAAGCGTACCAACCTTGAGCATTACCTCAATAACCAAAATTTATTAATAAAGGAATGGTACTCACAAACAGCGAATAAAATCAGGCATGTAAGTCCTCCAAGGGACTTCAGAGACAAGAAGCCAGTGCGAATCCTATCATGGGGGTAGACACTTAGTACAGCTGACTCGTTTCGAAGGCCATGCCTTCTTCATCAGAGCTAACTGGACTGAGAGTGGATCAGCTGGATCAGTGATATTTCATGTTTGGCAGCAGAGGGAGATCTTGTGTCATATAATATGGCTGCAGACTGGTTCTAACCGTGGAATGCACGCCGGCGTGGCGTGGTAGTGATTGCACATGCGCAATATGTACGAAGTCTGCGTGATCTCATAAGTGTATATCTGATGGTCATTGCGCACGTGTTAGATGGCGCTGCTCTATCTAAAAAGGGTCATAGTTTCCCTACCAGCCTGCACACTGACAGGCTCAGGTTGGCAGCAGTGAATATCTAGGAGAGCTCTCTCAGTTCAAAACGCCAACCAGCCTCAAATGTGCCTAATCAAATGGGGCAATCAAAGAGGGCACTATCTTCAACAAAAAAAAAAAAAGGAAGGATTGTGGAAATTGTAATGTTTTCATATCTATTAGATAATCAATGTGTGAAATCGGTAGAGCCAATGTAAGTAAATAAATAAATAGATAGATGGATTAAAAATAGCTTAAGTAAATATATAAATACAAATATAATTGTATATACATGTAATTAGTGGCAATATTGGTATATTCAGTAAAAATGACGAACATGCCAATGAAGTAGCCAAGCACTGAGGACATCACTCCCGCACAGAAATACCTATCAAATCAATAAAAACACATAAAAATATATGTATAAAAGATATGTACAATAAATATGTATAATATATGATGCCCATGGATATACAGTAAAATACAATGAAGAATTATATCTGCACACATATATATATGGTTCAACATGATTATGGTTGCGTATATAAATAAATTAAATATATATTACGGTTGTAAATGTACACGTAAATGCATGAATCAATACATCAATAAATGAATAAATAATAAAGCAAAAAATAAGTGTATGTAAAACTATATTATGAACAGATAAAATGATGTATTATGGTGTATATGTATCAATTCATCTCTGTACACATAAGGTATCCAGTAGGATATAGGCTCAATATGCTCAGTAACAAGGAATCGTGTTGGGAGGTTACAGATTGTCACCATATTCTCAGGAAGAGCAATTAAAAAGACGTGGTATAATATATTATTGTTGTAGATGGACAACCGATGTGGCCAAGACTAATACTGGATGACAACAATACTCATAATCGACACACAAATGGTAGGTTAATAAATTATTGAAATTGGTATGAATAGTATAATTAGATGAATAAATTCTGTCATTAAAAACCACACATGAATTGAAATGAAATGAGGACACCCTCACCAACCAGATATATATAGATCATTTTTTAAAAGACATAGTGACAAATCTTTCATTGTATGTCAAAGACTCCAGCCCCATACTAGATATATTAGCAGGATATAAGTGGGAACAGGGATACAGATGGTTATCCCTAGATGTGGCATCATTGTATACGTCTATCCAACATGATTATGGCCTCTGAGCCATTCAGTATTTCTTGGCCAAAGACTCACCACTTCACCATACTCAAATTCAATTTTTATTTAATTGCATTTAATTCGCTTTAGAACACAACTACTTTTCTTTTTTGGATAAACATTATCGCCAGATCCAGGGCACAGCTATGGGCGCACGTTACGCCCCCAGCTATGCGAACATCTTTATAGGATTTTGGGAAAACAATTACATTTGGAGCAATAATCCCTTTAGTGCAAACCTAGTCTCATACGGAAAATACATAGATGACGTCATTATCATCTGGAATGGCACTGACTTTGAACTAGATGGATTCCTAGATCACTGCAGGAACAACCCATATAACATCTCATTCACTCATGTGATTGACAATGGCACTTTAGTATTTCTAGATTTAGAACTTAGACATGGAAGTAATGGTCAGATATGCTCAAAAACACACTTTAAACCAAGCGGGCAACTCTTACCTACATGTTAAGAGCAACCACCATCCCCAATGAATCCAAAATGTTCCCTTTGGACAGTTTTGCAGGCTAAAACATACATGCACGCTAAAACAGGACTACATTGAACAGAGTCTGATCCTTAAAAAGAAATTCAAGGACAAAGGGTACAACGAAAACCATATAGAAACAGCTTTCAGTAAATATTTAGCTATGTATGATTCCAGAGTCTCTAATGATACGGCAATTGGCCCCAACTCCCAGGATTCCACTGTCACTTTCAACAAGAATGAAGTACGTTTTTGCACTAGATTCAGCAACAAAGCCTGGGACATTAAACAAATTCTGTCTTAAAATTGGAATATTCTTAAAACAATCCTACCGTAGGAAATGCACTCCCGGATAGACCTACATTAATTTTGAGAAAACCTAGAGACCTTAGGAGTCTAATAGCGCCAAGTAGAGTGCGCAAAACCATGACATCTAACCCGGGCCCGTGATCAGTGCTATTTGACCAAAAGGGAAGCTATAGGTGTGGCGTCTCCAACTGTGGTACCTGTGGAGTCATATGCCATCAGAAATGAGATTTTACAAGCACTGACGGGAAAAGGTATCCCATTAAACAGTTTATAAATTGTGGGACCTCCTTTGTCATCTATGGCATACTCTGTCCATGCGGCTTATTATATGTAGGCCGTACCTCGCGTTGCCTGAGGATACGTATTAGTGAGCATAAAAGCAGCATTAAACTAGGGAAAGACAAATACTCAGTCCCCCGCCATTTTAAAGAAAAGCATTTGAGTAACCACTGCGGTATGAAAGTTTTTGGAATTGAGGCCATCTCAAAGGATTTGGATAGTGGGAGGAGACACCAAGAGCTATGCAGAAGGGAAAGCTTCTGGATTTTCACATTGGGCACCCTGTCTCCTAGAGGCCTTAATGATGACCTTGAAATTCACACTCTCATTTAACCACCAGCTAGTGATGTGCATATCTGGTTGGTGAGGGTGTCCTCATTTCATTTAAATTCATGTGTGGTTTTTAATGACAGAATTTATTCATCTGATTATACTATTCATACCAATTTCAATAATTTAATAATGTAATAATTTATTACCTACCATTTGTGTGTGGGTTATGAGTATTGTTGTCATCCAGTATTAGTCTTGGCCACATCAGTTATCCATCTACAACAATATTATATTATACCACATCTTTTTAATTGTTCTTCAGATATCAGATATGCGCTTATGAGATCACGCGGACTTCGTACATATTGCGCATGCCACACCGGCGTGTGTTCCACGGTTAGAACCAGTCTGCAGCCATATTAAATGATACAAGATCTCCCTCTGCTGCCGAACATGAAATATCACTGATCCAGCTGATCCACTTGAAATATGACATTTCCACCCCCCTACCTGCATGAGTCACGCCTTTGCCTGGTAATATTTGTGAATGTCCACTTTTTTATATGTATAAATGTATATACACCTATTTATTGATGAAACAATGTAGTTTTTGACAATTTCCAATTATTTTTAGCAAGCACTCTGGATGAATTGCCCATTCTATATACTAATCACTTGCCATTCATTGATCATCCAACTACAAGTTTTTCTTTCTCTTCTTTCTCTTGTATGTATTTCACCATCAGTTTTATTTATTACTGCTACGGTTTTATACATTTAAATTTAATGAGTTATTGTATATATATATATATATATATATATATATATATTTATTTATTTATTTATTTATTTATTTTTATCTGTCCTCTGATGGCTTGATAATGAGATATTGTACCTTGTTGACATCCTAGCCCCTCCTCCCAGCCTGAGACTGCCCAACCCAGAGGGGAAGGCCAAATTTCAGTCTGTGGGCATAAATGGAGCAAACACTCTCAGTCCAGTTAACTCTGATGAAGAAGGCATGGCCTTTGAAACGCATCAGCTGTACTGAGTGTCTACCCCCATGATAGGATTCGGGCTGGCTTCTTGTCTCTGAAGTCCCTTGGAGGACATGCCTGATTTTATTCGCTGTTTGTGAGTACCATTTGTTTATTAATACATTTTGGTTACTGAGGTAATGCGCAAGGTTGGTGCGCTTCTCATTTTTGTTTCACTTTGCAGTATTGGTCGGGCTTCCCCAGCCTTGTTTGGAGCTGCACAACCTATCATGCACTGGTGGTCGATTTTTCTGGTTTTGGTTCCATCCACTCGCCACCGCTCTGGGTCCTAGAGCGTAGGAGAAATCGTATCTGGAAGACTGACAACACCAGGGACCTGTTTTTTTTTTTTAAATATTGGTGGATTAGCATTACAGAGTTGAGTGATTGATAGAAACGGGCAGGCATTTGGTAACTTATTGAAGTATACATTTCAGTGTGTTTACAGTCTCGCCCTTACAGACCAGTATCAATGACTTATCAATATGTCATAAATGAAGTAAAATCGATATTGATAATGTACTCTATGGTATTGTTTGTTAGTATGCTACAAAAATAAATTATTTAAAATATAGTAAATAATATATAGCATAAAACATGCTTTTAGCCTTAAAGTCTTAGATGAATAAAAAGGCAACAGAAAATACTACAAAAAATACTCTCTTTTTTATGACAACATTATGACTGTAGACAGATCTGCAAGATTAGTACTGCACAAGCTGAGTTTGTTGTTAATTCTTTTTGTTGAACTTTCCCTAATAGAGTTTGCCAAGAAATCTTCACATTATCATGTCACCGGGCTCAAAAACTAGTGGTCAGGAGGCTGAGGACTCATCTGATTCTATGGGATCTCCTGATGAGAAATATTTCTTCAACAATGGTGAATCAAAGAAAAGAAGGAGGATGAACCTAAAAGGCATTCCCCAAGTGTGTTTTTAAGCCTTTACATACTCTCTAACAATGTAATAAAATGTTTTCTGGGCATTAAATGTTTGATTTTTTTTTCTATTTTTGCAAACATTAACAATCAAAAACAATGATATCCATAAAGAGATCAATAAAGTGCAATGCCAGCTGAATACTAAGATCACCCTTAATCCAGTAATATATCCAATAAAAAGTCATTTAGATACAGTTAATATCAATCCATGGGACTGTTTTTATGTGAGCTTCCTGTAATCCCCTATACAGAACCATCAAACTGACAGAAGAAGCGTTGCACATTTGTGTTAGTCTACTGCTAATAATATGCTTACAGGAGAAGATAGTTCCAGAAGAATATCATCATGTGCTACTTCTGCTTCATTGTCTAATCAGCAAGTAGGGATGTGGAGAAGCTGGCACCTCACTGCTTGATGTTAACTAAAAATGTTAAGAAACATAGATTTGAAAATATTAAAAGAATAGGGGTGTATTTATAACGCAGTGAATCTGACATTCACCAAACACTGATTGCAAGTGAATCATCCAAGTGCATGTGTTTAAATGACTGTGATTGATTCCCCACCAGTGAATGGTGTGGTGTTTGGTGAATTTCACACTCCCTGCTTTATAAATATGACCCATGGTGTTCTTTGGTACATAAGGTTTTACAGATACATAAACTTAAAAGAAATATTAAACAATATGGACTGATTTGAACTATCTATGTTCTTTATAAACAGCTGTCCTAGCTGTCTGGACTATATACCTAAAATTTATAGGGTCATTCCAAAGTAAATGGTCTACTCCTAGACCTGTAGAGTGATCCATCTGCACTACAAAGAACTCAATTACACATCTCTGTCAAATTACAAATGAGGAGCAAATATCAGCTCATTTGCTTCACTTGCAATTTGCTGAGATTCACAATGTTCCCAGAATATAGTAAAATAAAAAAGCCCAATGGACAATTGGCTAGTTCACTTAGTACATTGCAGAACAGGCAATGGGCGACCTTCCATAATGGAAACCCATACTCCAATGCAGGGTGGATTCCCTGTCTCTCACCACCAGTCAGCCGTGTAGGTGGGATCCAATGGGGATTCTGCCTTCATTTATGTGCAGAGGGCACAGAAAAGATGAAGCAAGACTTGCTGTCCATAGTATTAGGCTTCCATACAAGGACAACATCAAATAAGGAAGTATTGTATAGTATAAGACTTCCTCAACAGGGAGAGCACTGTGTGCTATGCCACTGCTATGGGGTCCTTTGGCAAACATCTAAAGGCCAACTTTGAATCCCAGTTTGAATCATCTAACTCGATCTTTCCCAATAAAATGTACTCAAACTTCACTGCAGAATTTTGTAAGTTTCTGAACATAATGCAAACACCTTTTTCACATAGGCCTATACATTTACATTTTTCATAATAGAAGGGAAGAGGAATATTCTGCAGGGAGGATGTAGTCATTTATACAATAGTTCTGTATATCACTGCTTTCATGCAGTCAGATGTGTCTGATGCCAGCAGAATGATCAGGCACAATGAGAAACATTTTAATGTTAATGTGGCTAAGTGCTTAGCACATCTGCCTGACAGCACTAGGGTTGTTGGTTCGAATCCCAACCATGGCACTACCTGCCTGGAGTTTTCATGTTCTCCCTGTGCATGCGTAGGTTTCCTCTGGGTACTCCGGTTTCCTCCCACACTCCAAAGACATGCTGGTAGGTTAATTGGTTCATGTATAAATTGACCCTAGCATGTGTATGTATGAGTGAGTTAGAGACTTTAGATTATATGCCCCTTGAGGGTTAGGAACTGTTGTAAATGTACAATATACTGTAAATGTAAAGTGCTGTGTAAATTGTCAGCTCTATATAATTACCTCTAATAAATAAATAATAAATAATGGTATTGTGTCTCACAACACCCCATGATAGCATTCTGTGAATAGGAGGAATTTGATCTACTTTCTTTAGTATATTCTTCTGAATAGCTGCTATTAAAAAAAAAGGACTGTTTATACAGATCAACACAGAAAAACTTCAGAATCTGAGATCTACCCATAACATAAGAGTGTAGAGATTTTTCCTGATCTTTGCGGAGTATAGAACTTTGGTTTTTATGGCACTTGTAACATATTGATTTAAGAAACAACTACAATAAACATTTTATCTCCCTTTCTATGTTTTGCAGATTTTAAGAACAAAGTCTCCAGTATCCAACAGGCAAAATGGATTTCAAGGTTAGATATAAGTATAGCCATAAACCTTAATTTATCGAAACAGATATGTGCACTTTTTCATTGGACCGTCCCAAATGAACTCTCTGTATAGCTAGAACTGCGTCAGAGAGGTACCAGAAGCTGCTTGCTTGCTCTTTGTATTTTCTTTAATTTGATTGCAGTATTTTTATCATAGGTTATATACTGTATATTGGAAGTAAAGCCAGGCCAATGGGTGGGCATGCAAGTCATCCACCTCTCATGCATTAAGAGGGGATGTGAATCAGGTTGCCCTGTCTAAACTTTAGCCCAGTCCTCACAATTTATCCATGGCTCTAAATGTAGGACTGGGTTGACATCCATTTTGTCATACAGTCACAGATTTTAAATCTGACTATTACACTGCCATTACACTATTTTCAGCAATTAATTTCCTGTGGTGCAGCTGTACTCTCTCAATCTTGTGGTATCCAGGTATAGGTATATTTAATCCATGGAGGTCTCCTTTTTAAACCAACAGAATTCTGAATTCAATAAGAAATCAGTAATGGCAACTCCCATATTTTATGTATAAAATGTAGGGTCCATTCACACCAACCACTGTGATATAACGCAGTTATTGGTGTGCAATGCAGTCCAGTGGGATCACCTCACTGTAAAGTACTGTTCCCTTTTTTTTTTAAAACAAACCTCATTGAAATGTCACACAAAAATCTCATAAAGTTCCACTGGCCAATGCACAGTGCGATGGGGTGCCTCATACTGCATGCACTACTTTTTTTCCAGTGCATCATGCCCACACATTACTGCAACACAGTGGTGTGAACCGGGCATACAGGTGACAAGGCATTTTGCCTTGTCATGCGGTGGGTCTGCCTTGGAAATCCCACCCAGCGCAGTCCCACAACATCAGGTGGACCCTAAGAGTTTACTTTCACAATGTACCTGTATGTTACATCAGTGTTTTAATGTCATGTTGGATATATGAGCAGCATAGGATTTTAGTTTGCACAAGTTTTCAATTTTAAGTAATTAATTATAGTGTTAATGTTAGGACTGTTTTCCCATTTTTATAAAGCTTCTGAAGATGTGGACAGCAAAATAGATTGCATCAATTGTCAAACGGAGTCAATGTCTCGTAGGTCTGGATCATTTACCAATACTACTGTCAACAGCTCTGATATTTCCAAGGTAGTATGTTGAGTTATGATGTGTGTGATTTGTCTATTTCCTTGTCTAAAGCTTATTTAACCTTGTTTGTGTAAATCACCAAACTATAAAGTTAGACATAAAAAGAAAAAAGCAAAATGTGTATAGCTACAGTGGATACTGCATATCATACATGTCTGTCTGGCTACTGTAATTGTCATAAGGTGGGTGCCATCTTAGTGTCATCTTAGAGTAGAAGATTTGTAGAATTTATTTCCTTATTAAAACTGTATGTAAACATTTGTTATTATGCAATTTTAAAAACTGCATGAAGTTAGGTTCTGCACAGGGGCGGATTGACAACTCATGGGGCCCCCGGGCAATAGGGGATCATGGGGCCCCTGTGTCCTTGCCCAAACTCAAAAAAGCCTATGAAAAAGGTACCAGGGGCATCTCATGGGGCCCCCTACTTACCCCGGGCCCTTGGGCAGTGCCCGAGTTTCCAAATAGTCAGTCCGCCCCCGGTTCTGCATCATTTAACCTCCCTAGTGGTCTGATTATGTCAGTATTTCTGAGCTCAAAGAGGTACTTTTTTTTGCATGGAAATATGTTGTTTTTTTATTGTAGGCCTGTAATTCTTAGGAATAACTCACTGAAATCTGTCCGAACAAGAGTCTAGTAATCATCCTGGGTATGATAAAATTTGAAACATGAAATCATAAATTATAATATAATAATCATAAAAACATAATAATACAATAATAAATTTAATTCAATAATGTAATCAATCCAAAAACGCTGAAATTTGAAATAGAGCGCCAAGTTCGCACATCACTGAGCTTAGTCACAAAATCATTTTCAGTGTCTGATGATGAATTTACCCACGAATCATTATCACTCAATTCTGCAAGTGGTTCTAAATTACTATCATTGTTCTCTAGCTGATCTAAAACCACTTTTGACCTAAAGGGACGCTCTTTGGCAGAAAGAACAGTAAAAATGCAGGCAGGACTGGACAAAGCACTAGGGACAAAATGTATGTGAAATGGTTTGATACAGTAATGTTATGTTATGTGAATTTAGTGTATTGAGTGAATGTCACTGTAAAATTTTTGAATTTCCTGCCGGTTCCATTCCCCGTACGTCCCATATGTCCCGACGCTCGCAGGGAACAGAACCCAGAAGGCGGATGCTGGCATTGGCCGGAGGAGATGGCCGGGGATGCTGCAGGGGGGACATCGCGGGAGCGCTGGACAAGGTAAGTATTTTATACTGCTGGTCACTTTAAGGTAAAAAAATACTTGGGGTATTCATTGTGACTAGAAGCTTTATTTAATTTAAGTAATGAATTGTGAAATTGCGGATCATTCTTTCACAAGAAATGGTTCTACCAGACACAGCAGACAGAAGTATAGTTGGATGCATAAATGGTTGGCACTGGAATAGGAGGCACAGATAGCAGTAAAAGCAATGTGAGTTCCGACTCATCCCTTGTGTGTTTTTGTTTTTGAGGTACCAAGCAAATTAAAAGCTTTAGCTGAGGTTTTGTTTTAAGAATATGCAGAATATATAAAAATGATCTTTGTAATTCATATGTATTGCATATCTCCTTTCCTCATTTGCAGTACCAAATAAAAAATCGAAGTTATAGCATAATGTCCACAACACCAGAACCCCCTGGGAATGACTCTATCGTGAGAAGAAGTAAAGAAGATGTGCCCACATACAGGTCAAATTACTATGTCTTATGTAATGCATTATTAAAGATTACAGGAGTTTGTAACAATATGAAACTGAAATTCTACATTTATTCTAATTATTTCCACAGTGCTGCTGATGAGGACAATGACAGTATAGAATTAGATGGTAAGTTCTGAAATATGTGCTACATAGTTACATACAGTCATGGTAAAAATATTGGCACCTCTGCATTTCAGTCAGATAATGCACCATTTCACCAAAAAATTATTTAAATTACAAATGTTTAGGCATTCTCTTGTTTATTTATTTTGTTTGCATTGGTAGGACACAAGAAAGTGGAGAAACAAAAAGCCAAATCTGACACATTCCACACAAAGATTCAAAAATGGACTGGACAAAATTATTGGCACCCTCAATTTAATATTTGGTGGCACACCCCTTGGAAAAATTAACTGAAATCAATTGCTTCCTGTAACCATCAATGAGTTTCTTACACCTCTCTACTGGAATTTTGGACCGCTCTTCTTTGCCAACTGCTCTAGGTTCCAGATCTCTCAGATTGGAGGGGTTCCTTTTCCCAACTGCTGTTTTAAGATCTCTCCACAGTTGCTCTATGGGATTGAGATCTGGACTCATTGCTGGCCAGTTCAATACTCTCCAGCACTTTGTCTAAAACCATTTCTGGGTGCTTTTTGACGTGTGTTTTGGATCATTGTCCTGCTGTAAGACCCATGACCTCTGACAGACACCCAACTTTCTGGCACTGGGCCCTACATTGCACCCTAGAATTCTTTGGTAGTCTTCCGATTTCATGATGCCATGCACATGGTCAAGACATCCAGTACCTGAAGCAGCAAAGCAACCCCAAAACATCAGTGAACCTCCACCATGTTTGACTGTAAGCTGTAGTTTTGTTTTGTCTGTCCTCAGCATATTCTCCCAAAACGATTTTGGCTTCCTCAGGTAAGTTTTGGTAAATTCCAATTTGGCTTTTTTATGTTTCAGTGTCAGCAGTGGGGTCCTCTTGGGTCTCCTACCGTAGCATCCCTTTTCATTCAGAGGGCAACGTATAGCGCAAGCTGACACAGATGTACCCTCTGCCTGAAGGTCATCTTGAATTTGTCTGGAAGTTGATCCAGGTACTTTGGCCACCATTCAAACAATCTTTTGTTGCAATCTTTCATCAGTTTTTCTCTTTCGTCCACGTCCAGGGAGATTATCTACCGTGCAATGGGCTGTAAACCTTTTGACAATGTTGCGCACAGTGGACACAGAAACATTATGATCTCTGGAGATTGACTTGTAATCCTGACATTGTCCATGCTTTACCCCAATTTTTGTTCTTAAACCCTCAGCCAGTTCTTTGCTGCTCTTTCTCTTCTCCATGGTCCATGTAGCACACAAGGACACACAACAGAAAGGTTGAATAAATTTTTCATTATTTTAACTGGTTGCCAGTGTTATTTCTGTATTGTCAGCACCTGTTAATTGATACAGGTTGGTTTAATCACAAATTACAGGAACATCACAAACTTGGAATGCAATTATTTCTTACAGTTTTGAGAAGGTGCCAATAATTTTGTCCAGTCCATTTTTGGAGTTTTGGGTGGAATGTGTCAGATTTTGCTTTTTGTTTCTCCACATTTCTGTGTTATAACAAAACAAACAAAAGAAATAAACATGAGAATGCCTAAATATTCGTAATTGCAACAGTTTTTTGGGCAAAGTGGTACATTATCTGGCAGAAATGCAGGGGTGCCAATATTATTGGCCATGACTGTAGTTGCTAGGGTTGAATAAAAGTACTAGCCCATACAATTCAACCTGTGTGGGTGTGTGTGTTTATGTTAATACCATTTGCGATATCCCTGTATATTGCATTCGTTAAGATGTTCATCTAAGATTTTTATTTTAATGTTCGACACTCCTGACCGACACCACTAACTGTGGAAAGGAATTCCACGTCTTCACTGCTCTGAAAGTAAAGAATACCTGACACAGTTTAAAGTGTACACAGAGCATGGAAATGCAATTATTTTAGTAAATTTAAACCACTAAATACCTTTTCTCATTAGCGGTTAGAGCAGTCCTGTGACTTCTATCAGTGTTCAGCCAAGCACTGGTTAAAGTTTGTAGGGGGAGTTTTCATTCTCCTCTCACTGCCCTATGAGATTGCATAACCCCTGACCCTCTGTCTGGACAGTGCTGATTGGCCCTGTGTTGATCACATGCACCCTCCCAAGAAAAATAAAAAACTCTCTAGCAGTACTCACCAACTGAGCATGTGCAGAGTGTCCCCAAGGCTGTGTTTTATCAGGAGATGAAATGTTGAACGTGGAGGAAGGGGAAGATCAGAGAAGACAGGATCAAACATCCTTTTTACACAATGCAGAGGATTAACATCTTAAGTGCCATAGTGAGTATAATAAGCATGTTTTACTGCATATACATACTGATTTTAATGTTGTGGGTTTAGTATCACTTTAAGGTTAAACAGCTTCTTGTTCAACTTCATTGAGTGGCCATGTGTCCTCTTAAGTGGCATGAGACTGAATAGTTTTTTTCCTTATGCTTGAATCACAATTAAGATATTTGTATATCACTATCATATTACCTCTTAAACATCTCTTCTCCAGGGAGATTAAGCTTAATGCTTGTAGTCATTACTTGTAGGTCCTACAGTCCCCGTATTAGCTTTGTTACCCTTCTTGGACTCTCTCCAGTTCCAGCACATCCTTCCTGAGGACTGGTGACCAGAACTGGATGCAATACTTGAGATGTGGCCTGACCAGAGTTTTTTAAAGTGGTAAAATTATAGTCTTATCTCTTGAGAAAAATGCCATTTTTAATCCATGCTAATATTCTGCTAGCTTTGCTAGCTGCAGCTTGGCATTAAATGTTATTTCTGAGCCTGTGATCTACTAGGAACCCCAGATCTTTTTCCATCCTGGATTCCCCCAAAGGTTCTCCCCTAGTGAGTAACTCATGTTCAAGTGCATTACTTTATATTTTTCAACACTAACTCTCATTTGCCTTGTAGTTGCCCACCTCTTTATTTTATTTAGGTCTTCTTTTAAAGTTTCTATATCATGTTGTGAAGTTATTGCCCTGCTTAGCTTTGTATCATTAGCAAACACTGAGATTGAACTATTTATACCAACCTTTATTTCATTTATGAGTAGATTAAACTGAATTGGTCCCGGGACAAAGCCTTGGGGTACCCTGCTCCAGACCATTTTGAGTACACACTATTTATCAACACTCTTTGACCCTTGTAACCAGTTTTCTATCCAGGTACATACACCATCATCCATGCCAACAGACCTCAATTTGTAAGTTAAGTGTTTGTATGGAACTGTATTGAATGCTTTGGTAAAATCCAGATTCACCACGTCCACAGGCCTTCTTTTATCTGGATGATGGATCACTTTTTTATAGAATGTTAACAGTTTAGAAATTTTGTCTCTTGAAATTTTGTGTTCTTGCACTACCCTCATATCTTCTTTTCCTATGACTTACGTTGAATATAATCACTCTGTGATCAATGTTTCCTACATAATCTCTTTGTTCCATTTCTGCAATCAGATTTGTGTTACCTTTAATTAATAGATCTAGCAGAGCATTATGTTTAGTTGACATATGATGTTATCCTGCAAAATATTTAAGAAATTACAAGCCTTAAATGAGTGAGCAGCTCCATCTGCCCAGTCAGTATCTGAATAATTGAAGTCCCCCATTACAGGTGAAACTCGAAAAATTAGAATATCGTGCAAAAGTTCATTTATTTCAGTAATACAACTTAAAAGATGAAACTAATATATGAGATAGACTCATTACATGCAAGTAAGATAGTTCAAGCCGTGATTTGTCATAATTGTGATGATTATGGCTTACAGCTTACGAAAACCCCAAATCCACAATCTCAGAAAATTAGAATATTACATGCAATCAATAAAACAAGAATTGTACATAGAACAATATCGGAGCTCTGAAAAGTATAAGCATGCATATATACTCAGTACTTGGTTTGGGCCCCTTTTGCCGCAATTATTGCCTCAATGCGGCGTAGCATGGAAGCTATCAGCCTGTGGCACTGCTGAGGTGTTATGGAAGACCAGGATGCTTCAATAGCGGCCTTCAGCTCTTCTGCATTGTTCGGTCTCATGTCTCTCATCTTTCTCTTGGCAATGCCCCATAGATTCTCTATGGGGTTCAGGTCAGGCGAGTTTGCTGGCCAATCAAGCACAGTAATCCCACGGTCATTGAACCAGGTTTTGGTGCTTTTGGCAGTGTGGGCAGGTGCCAAGTCCTGCTGGAAAATGAAGTCAGCATCCCCATAAAGCTCATCTGCGGAAGGAAGCATAAAGTGCTCCAAAATCTCCTGGTAGACGGCTGCGTTGACCCTGGACTTAATGAAGCACAGTGGACCAACACCATCAGATGACATGGCTCCCCAAATCAACACAGACTGTGGAAACTTCACACTGGACTTCAACTATCTTGCAGTGTGTGCCTCTCCATTCTTCCTCCATACTCTGGGTCCTTGGTGGTTTCCAAATGAGATGCAAAAGTTGCTCTCATCAGAAAAGAGGACTTTGGACCACTGAGCAACAGACCAGGTTTGTTTTTCTTTAGCCCAGGTAAGACGCTTCTGACGTTGTTTGTTGTTCTGGAGCAACTTGACAAGAGGAATACGACATTTGAAGCCCATGTCCAGGATCCGTCTGTGTGTGGTGGTTCTTGATGCACTAACTCCAGCCTCAGTCCACTCCTTGTGAAAGTCCCCAACACTTTTGAATGGCCTTTTCCTGACAATCGTCTCCAGGCTGCGGTCATCCCTGCTGCTTGTGCACCTTTTTCTTCCACACTTTTCCCTTCCACATAACTTTCTATTAATGTGCTTTGATACAGCACTTTGGGAACATCCAACTTCTTTTGTAATTACCTTTTGAGGCTTTCCCTCCTTATGGAGGGTGTCAATTATGTTTTTTTTGTTTATATCACAAAAAATAAAAACCGCAGAGGTGATCAAATACCACCAAAAGAAAGTTCTATATATGTGGGAAAAAAAGGACATACATTTTGTTTGGGTACAGTATTGCACGACTGCACAATTATCAGCTGAAATAGCGTAGCGCCAAACAGCAAAAAATGACCTGGTCTGGAAGTGGGGGTAAATCTTCTGGAGGGCAAGTGGTTAAGTGACCAAGATGCTAATTTGCTGAATTCACAAGCATACATCCAAAATGTCTCCACAGCTTACATTTATGGGGTCTGGAGAGGCTGGTGTAATTAATTTGCCCCAAGTGCAGTAAAAAGACAGAACCCATTCTTGTCAGGTGTCCTTGTTTTGTCTCAATCTTGTACTTGTCAAATAGATTCTATATGCACTACAATCAGGAGAAACTCTCTAAAATTTCAGGTGTGGAGAGATCCATTGTTCGAAAGATTATCTCTGTAACATTGTTTTGTTTGCGGACCCTCAGCAGTTTCAGTTGGAAAAGCAGAGATTCTCTGACGGGAAGGTCGAGCTTAAAATGAAGGTTTTACATTGATTTGTATCATATAGTCCAAGGATAAAATGATAAAATATGCTTAATAAATAATTTTTCATAAAAGTTCTGATACCATTTTCTCTGATACTTCTTCTGTACCCAGAATCTTATTTAATCTATTGGGCTGCATGTGGTGTGCCAAAAGTTCATGCTGTGCTGCTCATGCTGTGTACATTAAAAAGTACATTATCGTCTACCAAAAAAAAACTAACATTTTCTCCCAGCTTCAGTACTGCTATATTGGATGTTTTTTTTACCCTACCTAACTATATAACTATTAAATAGGTTTGGGTGATGATTACTGCACAGGTGTTATTGTGGTACACAGATACATTTTGGCATTTTTCTGAATTCATTTTGTAGTTTAAAATGTGTTTGCTGTTTCCAAGCTATGGGTAATTTAATTACATGCAGCTTATAAATAATTTTCCTGTAGAACTCTTAGAGTGACACTGGTGACTCTGCCAAGGGCAACACTTGCCTGCAGCCAGCTGCCAGCAGCAGAATCACCAAAATTCTCTAATGGAAGTCACTCTTTTTTGGCCAAAATGCTGAATAATATCAGTCCTTGGGGAGCAAATAGGAAATAAATAACACCTTGCTGGTTTGTGGTAGAAAACAGTGAGATGAGTTTTAGCAAATTACTTGTGGAATATAGGAAATTAACATACACTCACTGGCCACTTTATTAGGTACACCTTGCTAGTACCTGGACCCCCTTTTGCCTTCAAAACTGCCTTAGATGTGGCATAGATTCAACAAGGTTTTGGAAACATTCCTCAGAGATTTTGGTCCATAGTGACATGGGTTACTGTTGCCTTTCTATCAACTCGAACTAGTCTGCCCATTCTGCTCTGGCCTCTGACATCAAAAAGGCATTTTCATCCATGCAACTGCTGCTCACTGAATATTGTCTCTTTTCAGACCACTCTCTTTAAACCCTAAAACCCTAAACCCTCATGTTTTGCATGAGAATCACAGTAGATCAGCTTTTGAAATACTCAGACCGGCCTGTATGGCACCAACGACCATGCCACATTCAAAGTCACTTAAATTCCCTTTCTTCCGCATTCTAAGCTCAGTTTGAACTTTAACAAGATGTCTTCACCACGTCTAGATGTCTTATTGCGTTGCTGCCATGTGATTGGCTGATTAGCAATTTGTGTTACCAACCAATGGAACCTAATAAAGTGGCCGGTGAGTGTATAAGCTAGTTTGAGTGTATAAGCTACCTCTGTAAATTAGGTAAATTATTGTGAAAGCAATGCAGAAACCTATGGCTGAGTTTACTAATGAAGATTACAAGCATTCAGTTCAGAAACAAGATTATTACTTCCCTATTGTCCTATCAGTGCTTCCATTTAACAAAATACATGTACAGTCGTAAGTGCTGATCTACACTCTCACCTTAAAACCTGAATGTGCTAATGCTATTTATTTTGTCTTTGCAGATGAGTTTCATGACAGATACTCATATGGTCCTCCATCTATTCATTCCTCCTCTTCTTCACACCAGTCAGAAAGCCTGGACAGCTATGACCTTGAACAAGTTAATTCTATGTTTCGAAAGTTGTCTCTAGAAAGGTACATTTATTATACTCACACTATGAATTGCCAATATAAGTTACATTTTTAAACACATCACATTTTCAGATTTTGCTGTTTGTACAGTTTTAGTAGTTTGTCAAATCAAAGCCTGCCTACTGTATCAGAAAATAGTTATTGGGGGGTGGGTAGGGATTTTCTGAAGGAGTAATATGTTGAACTAAATGTAGATATGCCTATCTGTGCATGTTTATCAATGTTGGCTCAGATAATCATGTCAGTTTATTAGGTTTTTCAATGTTAGGCATTAACATCTGTTAATTTCTGTCTAATCGAGTCTGTTAAATATGTTCAATAAGTAGATCACCGCTGTAGGGTCTTGGATGCTTCAGTGAACTTCTAAAATACACAGAATACTGTACATAAGAAAATAATTTTTGGGCTGATCACACAGCAGCCATACCAGGTGCCAACCATGGGAAATAACAGTTAGTGGTGTTAGATATTTTCAGCCAATAGCTATGCTTAATATAAGCCCCACTGCAGAGGTGTCTGGTTGTGTTAAATCTTCTGCCTACACTGACAAGCATGCTGAAGTGATCTATATGGCTAGTGTATGGGAAGATCATTCAAAGAAACATGTTAGCAGCAGGGGCGGACTGACCATTTGGAAACTCGGGCACTGCCCGAGGGCCTGGGGTCAGTAGGGGGCCCCATGAGATGCCCCTGGAACCTTTTTCATAGGCTTTTTTGAGTTTGGGCAAGGACACAAGGGCCCCATGATCCCCTATTGCCCGGGGGCCCCATGAGTTGTCAGTCCGCCCCTGGTTAGCAGTTGTATTCTGCTGGAGCATCAGTGTGGAGTAATAATCTGTTAGTTGTAACTGCACTTTATTTAGAAACAAATTTATTTCAGAAGCAAGCAAGGCTGAATCAAAAGAAAAACAAGAAATAAACTGTTAGAATATGACTTTATCAGGGGCATGGGTAGGTCCATAATATATTTGGAAAACCTCTAAGCAGAGAACTAAAGAAAAAAATGAACAATAAATAGCTAAGACTAGCACATGGTTTTTGTTTTAAGGAAGAAATTGAGCTTTCAGGTCTACACGCCATATTAAATTTACTGCAATGACTTCAAACACAGAAAATTGTCAGTCAGGTCATACTTCAGTTAGAGGTCATACTATAATAGAAGTAAAGAGGGGGCATGCTGGAGATTTGTTCCATACAACCCAACTATTCTTAGAGCTTACCATACTGTAGAGAAGTGTTTTTTTGCAGTGGCCTTAAAGCAACCACCTTTCCATTTTGTTTTCTATGTATATGTGGCTTTATATATTTTTTATAAAGTGTTCATGCTTTAGCAGTTTTTTTTTACTGAGGCCAACCAGCCTTACTCATTTAGTTGTTCATCTTTCCAGTGCATTTTTTGGTGAAGTGGTGCCCAAACTGAAACTACATAATAGTTCACAAGGGATCATAACTCTGACTCTCTCTCCAGAGTCTAGGCCTGAACCAAAAAGTTTTTTACTACCTAAGAATTAGTATGCAAAAAAAAATATATTTGTTAAAGAAGTGCTTTTTTTTCCACAATTTTTAATATGTATAGTTTTTTCAAAATAACAAATGCAGTAAACAAGAAGGTTTAGTTGTCTGGATGAAAAGTTTAGTGCAGTATAAAATTTCTGGCAGTTAAAGCAGAACCTTAGGTTAGCCATACACATGTGAACTAAACAAAAGGAATTAATAGATTCCCCTATCCACGCTACATAGTGAGGATGGAGGAATCTCTCCTGCTGGCTATTGTATTCTAACAGCTGCCTCTCCCAAAGCTGTTAGAATACCCAAACAGTGATTGCAGCTGATTGGAATCTAGAATTTTCTGCCTGCTTCTTTGATTTTTGGATCAAAGTTTGTCAACAAAAGTGATGCAAACAGCCACCCACAATTTTGATGCTTGAGCCATATATAGGCAACATTAGTCAGAAAATTAAGTTCTGACAGATAAATGAATGTTGGTCCCTTTTGCTAGCATGTCTATACTAAACATAAAAAAGGGAACCTATTTTATTTAAATTCTATAATTCAATTTCAGATCCTGCTCACGAGCCTGTTCTGTTGACAGCAACAATACATACTGCTGCCAAAGATGGCGGAAGAAGCAGGTGATAGGGCAAATTACTGCCAGAGAAACATAGGATTCCACTTAGAAGCATACTGCATTTACCTCCCCGATCCTTTTTCTTTTCTCTCTTGGCAGCTGTGTGCACCTTGGCATCGTGCAGCTACTGCACCCTTCCACTCTATCTAGGCAAAGATAAATAATGAGGGTTTAAAAGGCAAACAATTTTAATTAAAGACTAGTTGTGTGAGCAGGGGCTGACTGACCATTTGGAAACGCGGGCACTGCCCGAGGGCCCGGGGTCAGTAGGGGGCCCCATGAGATGACCCTGGTACCTTTTTCATACGCTTTTTTGAGTTTGGGCAAGGTCACAGGGGCCCCATGATCCCCTATTGCCCGGGGGCCCCATGAGTTGTCAGTCCGCCCCTGTGTGTGAGACTCACGAGAGAGGGCAAGATCTCAACAAGGAAGTGACTACTCACCCTGAGCTCTTCTGTTGGCAAAATGGTGGCTTCAGGCAAGAAGAAATAAGAGCAATGTTGGAGGCCATTTACAGCCCACTTTGTTTTAGCTAGCATTAATGTGGAATGTATCTTTATTGTTAAAGAACATTAATTTGTTTAGCTGTTTTTTAGGAACAATGCAATATGTTATAAACATCCAACAGTCTAAGATATCCTAGTGGTTACTTGTCTGTCCACAGCCTCTATTACATGTCTGGCCTTCATTTTAGCATTTCACCCCCTGGCTCTAATAGACTTTACCTTATTTTTCTTGTGATGCAGCAACTAAGGGATCAGCTCTCCCTCTTACTTTAATCCAGCTCTCTGGGTCTGCACACACAAATATATAAGAAACAGTGCAGCGCTACCAATAACAATTTTTTTTTTGTTCTGCAAAAAACATGCAAATGAGATAAAAATCCCTCCAGACAGACAACTGGTGTGAATCAGCTGGAAGAATGCTTAAAGTCCACCCAAACAGTCTTTATAAAATAATTAGTAGTTGATGGTGCTGAAGGAATAATAAACAGAAGAGGAAAACCCTTCGCATTTCTAACCGATCACACCACCTCTTACAATAACAGTTAAAAGGAACGGTCAAACAGTGCAGTATAAACCCATACAAAATGATAAGAGCTTTAGGAATGTACTCTCCACCAGCTTCTTCCACTTACAACACTCTTTTTAATTTAGAAGTCAATGCAGGCAGATGGACAGAATTACTCCCAAGAGGTAACAATCAAAAGAGAGAAAAGAGCCATCTTATAGTGTAGTAAAAGTGAGTACCAACATTTATTCAAAGTAATAGGAAATACACATAGGAAAAGATAAAACCAGTATATCAAAAATAGCGATATGTTGTTTCCAACCAACAAGATGGCCACTGGGGGGGGCATGTCTGGACCATGAGGCTGAGCGGCTGCTAATCCTGAAAGCTCCGATCCTCCAATGGCTACCTTGAGGGCTATCTTCAGCAGATCGAGCCGACACACACATGACCAGAGGCCAGAGACAGTCATAGCACACCAGGACATAGCACACAGAGGGGATTTCTCTCCAGCCACGTCCTCCAGTGGCATCTGCAGCACAACGAATATGGCTGCTCGGCAGCACACACAGCACAGAAACAGCAACACATGATAGAGGCAGACCCAAGCCTCTTTCAGAGTGAGGCAGACATCCCGATGCTGCTGTCCCCTATAACCACCCCACGGCTCACTAGGGAACCCTCTCAGTTTGAGTCAGAGCCCTCCCAGCAGTCCGGCCTACAACACTGGGCCATGGACTCTGAGCTTAGATCCATCCTTCGGGCCTTACCTACCAGGCAGGACATAAAGGCCCTCCCCTCTAGGACAGACTTGGAATCTGTGGAACAGAGGATTGATGGTACCCTACAGAAGGAGATATCAGAGGTTAGGCAGGAAATATCACAGGTGGATGCCAGGGTTGCCTTCCTGGAAGAAGCAAGGAACTCTGCTAACACTTGCCTGAGTGCACTACAGGAATATTGTGCCTTCTTTCACAGACACTTTACCACCATTCTCCTCTGCCTGGAAGATGCCGAGAATCGAACTGAAGGAATAATCTGAGTTTAAAGTGAATTTCGGAATCCACATCTGGTGCTGATCTTAGAACCACAGTCCAGACTATATGTAATACTATTCTGGGCAAAGCCCCTGATACCGAGCTGGAATTAGATAGAGTACACCGAATTCATTCGCCGAGATCTGGAGGTCCAGACTCTCCTAGGGATGTTTTATGTCGAGTCCACTTTTACACAGTAAAATAAGATATTCTTCCTAAGACATGGCAAAATGGTCCATTGGACTTTGACGGGGCACTTATTCAGATTTATCCGGACCTTTTCAATATACCATGTGAATGGGGGGTGTGGCGTGCCCTCTGCTCGAGGTGATACAGGCTACCTACAGATGGGGATACCCCTTTCTATTCTCAACAGCAAGCAAAACCAATCCTTTGATTTGCATACTCCTTCTCAGCTGCCCGATCTTTTTCAATTCCTGGAAGCTGGAAGTTCCAGACTGGTTGGAATGGCCAGACGACAGCCGGGCTCCCTCCGCTGTGGTTCTGATAGGGATCCAGGTATGACCAGAAATGTGTGGACTGACACAGGGAACAGCAGGCTTCAGAAATGAAATAATAATAGAATTTATTAAGAGCCGCAACAAAATAAACAAAAGCAGTGCAAACAAAACCAAACCTTAAACTAATATAAATAAGAACAAGTGTCGTCAGGGCTGGAGAGGTGGAGTGGTCAGGCAGGCCGGGTCAGGAACAATCGGGAAGACAAGGTACAACAGGAGCAGGCAGGAGAATGGTCAGGAATAGCCGGGCTCGGTGCAGGTAGAGTTCGATCAGTGTCAAGCAGAGAAATCAGGCAGGCAGACGACAGGACCAGGTACAGGGGCTCATGGGAAACAATACACCAAGGCACTGATTGCAGGCCTGGTCCTGTTTAAATACACCTCCTGCAATCAGCCTCAGGTGATGGCTTGACTGCAGGAGTGAGATTCTGGCTGCTGAGAGCACCCGCTGGCCAGCACTGGTACTGCAGCCCACAAGACAGATGAGTCCGACCACCAGTGGCGAGTCCATTCCTGACAGGTTCCTCGCAAGATCAAGAAATGTCTCCACCTCTCGTCAGTCTCCGAGGCCTGCAGAGCCAGGGCTCTGAGCACAGAGACCACAAAGGAAGATGGTGACTACTACTGACTCTTGTGAATCAAGGAGAAATTCATGGTCAGTGACTGTAGTGCCTTCATGATTGGGTCTGACATCATATGGGAGGTTTTGGGCTGATTTAGGTAATTTTGCTACATGTTTCCCCAGACGTCCACCATGGTTTCCAACAGGTCACATATCTTTCCCTAGGTGGGGACCCCCTAATTTAGTACTACTATGGAATGCTTACTGGTAGGCAATATGGGACCTCCTTCATCTGCATATGTAATACTCGTGGGAACCCTCTAACAGTTCTACATAGGCTATGACAGCAATCTCAGTGCTGACATACATTAGGCAATGGGGAGACCAGACCTGAAGAACTTTGGTGGGACCCTAACTGGAAGTGGGTGGGGGGGAGGGAGTGGAGGTTTCCTCAGGGATGGCTGCCCTCCCATGCCTTAATGATGGCTACTTCTTCATGGAGAGGATAAGGTTGTTGGTTGTTGGTTCATTATTTGCTGGTTATAATGTTGTGTTGTAATGACCGTGTGGCACATTTGCAGTGCCCATCCCAATTTTGTTGGGCCTCATCCCCTATGTGCTATCTTGGCATTAACATCACATCCAACACCTCAGCATTGTATAAGGCAAATTTTAGCCCTCTGTTGTCCAAAATGAGGTCAGTCATGTGCAGATGGCAGGGCCTAACTCACTTGGTTTGGACGCTGTAATGCCTACAAAATGACAACATTTCGCATCATTGCGGACTATGCAACTTGACTTTTTCAGGGGGGGAAAGTGGCTCGGGCGAGATTCAGATGAGATTCTCCCTAAACTGAGAGGCAGTGTTGGTCGCCCTAAGCTGTGAGCCCAAATTGAACAACAATCAGCGCAGATAACACTTACAGCTTTGCCCTGGTTACAGGTGAAATTTTATTACTCTCTTAAGAGTCACCCCACTGTGGGAGCCACGATTAAGGGTATCCACCAGATTTTTTATCAAAAGGGACTGTCCCCATATCCCTCTCCCCATACCCCAGCATCCTCCAACCCAGTCTTTCCTCCGGGAACTAACAGTAGGCAACTACATTGCCTGGAGGAGGCGGGATTTACAAAATGTAGGCATTTTACGACTGGGTGGAGCTGGATGTCCCTTCAGATGATTAGCACTCTTGTATAACCCCCTTTAAGTGTCTGGTTGGCCTATCAGGTGCATCACTTTTTACAATCGATTCCAGACTTGGCCAAATATACGAGATCACTCACCCCCTTTGAGCACCTGTGTGGCACAAAGGAGTATACACCTCACCTTTTGTCAGTATTATATAAAATGTTAAACACGTCAGAGGAAACATTCGTTCCCTCTTACGTGCGCAAATGGGAAGCTGACCTGCAGATGTCCTTTTCGGGAGAACAAGTGAACTGGATTCAATTAGCTCACAAATCCTAGATAGCTAATCACTTCCAAGAACATGGATAAAAACTTCTGTCCAGGTGGTATAGGGTTCCGGTGCTACTGAAAAAATTTTATCCCTCAGTCTCCAGGTTGTGTTGGCGCTGTCAGATGGAAGAGGGCACTTTATTGCATTTATTTTGGCAATGCCCTTTTCTGAATCAGTTTTGGACGGGAATGAAGAACTTAGTCTCGCAGTTGACCTCAGTGGATTTGGAAACACACCCATTGGCCTATCTCCTTCATCTCAACTCAGTAAAGTTACATCGCTATAAACCCTCCTTGACAGTTCATCTTCTGAATGCAGCACGGGCATGCATTCCAGATCTGTGGAAGCAAACCTCTGCCCCAACTATGGGTAATTGGTTTGCGAAGTTGAATTAAATAAATTCTATGGAAAGTCTAACTGCCTCCATTAACAACAAGGAAGATGAATTCCAGGAAACGTGGTGGCATTTGACGATGTACACTTGTTTGGCACAATATCTGGACATAGTGCCCGCTTCCCCCGAGCATGATTTAGTCCTTCTCGGCATGACCTTTCAGAGGTTAAATTGTGAACCTTTTGACTGGGCAGGTTCCATAGGGGAAGAGTAGAAGGAGCGGGGAGCCTCTGTGTCACTCTGCCCCTCCATCCCCCCAGATCTGCCTCCAGTACTGTCAGCTTGTTCCCACTCGCTGTATGGTCTCTTCCGCCCTCTTTGGCATCTCCCCTTATTCTGTTATTTACCCCTTCCCTGAGAGTCATAATACAAAATGTTTCTGCATAATGTTTTTCTCTTTTTATGGTCCCAAGATGTAAGAGATTGAATTTGTGTTTTATAATGAAAAAGGTTTGAGCTAGACTTTGTTCAGGTTCATTACCCTACATTTCCAGTATGAGTGTTAAGAAAAAACAAAAACAAGATAGCCACTGTGTCTTAGTGTGTGGTGACTTTACATGCCGTAACTCCTCCATGCGTGTTTCATCATCAATGACATCACCAGGGGCTTGGTCTGCGTCAAAGATCGCACTATATATATAGGGAGAGAAAAACACCTCCCAGCTTGGTCAATTGCATTCCAAAAAACGGAAATAACATTCGAAACTCCGGAAATGTGCTCCAACAACCGTAAATGCGCTCCTCAAACATACATTAGCGCTCCAAGCATGACAGAAAGAATTCCAAGAAGACTTAACCACTGTATTGGCTGTTCTCCAAACATAGAGAATACCCACTAAAATTATACAGAAACTTTAGTAAAACAGAGCACTAATAAAACCGCAACAAAATCTAAATATAAGAACAAGCGGCCAAACAAAATAGACAAAATTGGTATAATTAAAAAACTAAAAAGAACATAAGCCATCAAGGCCCCCACCTGGCAACAATGCCATCTTCTGGTTGATTTGAAAGCTAAAACAAATTTATAATACACATAATAAATACAGAAAATTAAAATAAATAATGATAAAAATACATATTACATATATCACGCTGAAATGTATATAGGAAATATTAACAGGGATGTTTAATCAGCTATTATTATTGATTGCTTTTACAGTATGTCCCATTCTATATTAAAGCCATATGGGACATACAGCAGGTTCTTAAAATATAAATCCACTATGTTTCAAGTCTTGATATTACTTGTTTGATAAGGCTTCCTCTTCAATTGCTAGTAAATCTGTCAATTGCCATAAACAGGGTTCCTACTGGATTTTTGTTGTGATGTACTGCATAGTGCTTCGATATGCAGTACATCACAACAAAAATCCAGAAGGGACCCTGTTTGTGGCAATTGACAGATTTACTAGCAATTGTTAAATGAACAGCCCAAATAGTTATTGTGCTTCAGCCAATCTCTGGGCAGGTTTGCCCAAAAGGTGACTGAAGGGGTTAATAAATAGTCTGAGCTTTAGAACAGCAAGGTCTTCAAATTGAAGGGATTGGCTACAACCCCTTCCCCACAGCAGTCCTACTGATTCAAGCTAATGTTCATTGAGGTCCTGGCTGTGGCAGAGCCAAGGGGCAAACACCTGAACATATCTCTGAGACCCAAAGCTTTCACCTAAAGGATCCAGTCCGCACACCTCAATAGAGGGTATCCAGAGGGAGCTGCTCCCCTGACCTCTTAGGTACTGAATTTATTACAAGATCCTGGTTACTGTGTACTATTGGGATAGCTGGGCCAAGGAGTTCCTCTCTTGAAGGATCCCTACCTCTGGCCTTCCCTAGTCAGTAGTGAGAGAGAACTCTAGTCATCATCATTATCTGTGCTGCAGTCATTACCACTACTTGTGCCACAAAGTATTTTGTGGTCCCTAGCCATGAACTTGTAGACTGACTGGTCCATTCTGCCTTTACCTGTGCTAAAGCTAATTAATGGTCCCCAGCTATGAACCTATAGACTGTTCCAGTTTACCTTTATCTGTGCTAAACCTACTTCATGGTCCCCATTCATAAACCTATACTATTCTAGTCTACCTGTACTTGTGCTACTGTTACTGAATGAGAAGTGTCCTCTACAAACAATACCTCATGTTTTGGAGTATCCCACATCCTTTTATCCCCTCCTGTTACAAGTTCTACAACCAATAAATATTAAGAATACAACCCCTAGACTGTTTAACCACCTCCCACCTGCCATATAAGGGAAATGATGGGTGACTGTCTCATTCTGGGAGGACGTCATGTGATGTCTTCCCCCTCTAACTGCGCTTGCGCCTCCCCGGGGCATATGGTGCGACGATCGGTGATGCGCTGTGTCCTTGGGACACAGCAATCACCGATCACAGTAAAGAGCTGATAGCGTCAACTCTATCATGTGATCAGCTGTGTCCAATCACAGCTGATCGCATGTAAACAAGGAAATGACGGTTATCGGCAGTCCTCTCATCATGCTGACAGCGTGTGAGGAAAGAAGAGCCGGTAAGTGGAATTCTTCAGAGGGGACATCTACACTGATCATCAGGGCACTGTGATGATCAGTGTAGCCCCATCAGTGCCACCTGTAAGTGTCCATCAATGCCCCCTTTCATGCTCATCAATGCCACATACCGCTGCCCATCAGTGCACATCAATGCCACATATCAGTGCCTACCAGTGCACATCAATCAGGGGCGGACTGACCATTTGGAAACTCAGGCACTGCCCGAGGGCCCGGGGTCAGTAGGGGGCCCCATGAGATGCCCCTGGTACCTTTTTCATAGGCTTTTTGAGTTTGGGCAAGGACACAGGGGCCCCATGATCCCCTATTGCCCAGGGGCCCCATGAGTTGTCAGTCTGTCCCTGACATCAATGCCACATATCATTGCCCATCAGAGCTGCCTTTCAGTGCCAACTATCAGTGCCAGTTAGTGCCGCCTATCAGTGCCAGTCAGTAATGTCTATCAGTGCCACCAATCAGTGCTACCTATCAGTGCCAGTCAGTGCCGCCTATCAGTGCTGCCTAACAGTTCCAATCAGTGCCACCTATCAGTGCCAGTCAGTGCCGCCTATCAGTGCCATATATGAGTGCTGCCTTTCAGTGCTCATCAGTGATGCCTGTCAATGCCCATGAGTGCTGTCTATCAGTGCCTCCTCATCAGTGCCGCCTATTAGTGCCCATCAATGCAGCCTATCAGTTCCCAACACTGCAGCCTCATTAGCGCACATCAGTGAAGGAGAAAAATTACTTGTTTACAAAATGTTATAACAGAAACTAAGAAAAACATTTTTTTTTCAAAATTTTCAGTCTTTTTTAGTGGTGATTAATACCACCAAAAGAAAGCTCTATCTGTCTCAAAACAATTATAAAGATATTGTTTGGGTAAAGTGTTGCATGACCGCGCAATTGTCATTCAAAGTGTGGCAGTGTTGAAAGCTGAAAATTGGCCTGGGCAGGAAGGGGGTAAAAAGTGCTCGGTAGGCAAGTGGTTAATGATCCAAAGTCAATGAACTGTTGCGTGTCTGGCTGCCTTGCACTGTTTTAAGAAAGAGCTAGTAGAAACTACTGTGGCCCCTCCGGCCGTAGCGCTACAGATAAAAATAATATGCATTAATATCTGTTGAAATGCAGGTACCATCTATGTCCATCTTGGTTTCTTGTGTGGCCTTGGACGCCTGTAAATCTGAGGCCCAGGTGAGATAATAGGGAATCAGTCACAACTGGACTTATGCAAGAATCTATTTACAGTATCCAATTCTAAATTATGATAATGCTCAGGTTTATCTATAAATGGTCAATTCAATAATCCCATTTGTTTAGCTCTTGTGGCTCTGTCTGAGGCTGACTGTAGGTCCTGGTGTCAAAGGTGAGGGGTCATCTAAAGGCTGAAACTTGCTGTTCTGCCAAGGACCTCACCTTATGCTGATTGTGCATATCACGTCTCCTCAGTGTGCATAGCAGGTTCTCATATCAGAACCCCTTCCTGGCACTAATCTCTATGCCTGTAACTCAAACCTAGGGTACAAGGGACTTCATAAAGACCAAATTGAAGATTAGAACACTTGCTGTTAGCGAAGACATATTTTAAGGTCAGGTTCACTTTAAAGGCCAACTTTTATACCATGTTACCTGTTACACCCATATTTAGGGTATAACATGTAACATGGTGACAAGCTGTCCCTCCCCACCCCCAAACTGTCCCCCGACTTGGAGGGTCCCCTGGGGGTACTTCTTTCTGCCAGCTTCTGTCACTTTTTAAATTTTATGCAGGTATGCATGGCTCCACATATACAGCCACATCATTCATTTACAGAGATCTGTGAAGGAATAAACTACAAGTCCCATCTTCCACTGCAGCACAGGGCTTGTAGTTATTATTAGAATACAAGTGAGGCAATCACTGCACTTGCAGTCCACTAAAACTTCCTCTAGCTCCAAAACTGAAAGTCCATACCTTGGTACAGCCTCAGTGCTGAATGAAGAATCTGCAGGAGCCTGTGCACTGCACCTGAAATCTTTTGCAGACTCTAATGCAAAGAATATGCGGAAGCATTTGTTATTTTTTTGCCTTTTAAAATAAAAGATATCTTAAAACATCAAAGGATCCAATTTAATCTTTTTCAGGTATTTTATTTTCATTCACAGCTAACTACGTCAACATGTTGCGCAGAAATGCACTTAAAATATTATCAAAACAGCAGTATTGTATTTGAGATATATGCACAGTGTGGTTCATGGGAGTAGCATTAGGGGTCTCAGGGATCACAATGGATCACCTTGCTCCAGGGGATCCACAGCTCCGCTTCCTGCTGTCATATTTCATTTCCCCCACAAAATCCCAGAGCTGGAATCCAGCTCCGATCTGTCTTGTGTCCCCCAGCCAATCTAGTAACTAGCTGCCAGTTGGTTGCCTTCTCCCCAGTCTACACCCTTCCTCCACTCTCATTGGCTGGGAAGAAGCCTTGTGTGCCCCCGTTTCCTGAATGGAGTGGAGCCTGGGATGGAGAGACATGGCAGTTTGCTGACAAAAGTGGGGGGACAGTAAGCTGCCTGTCTGTCATGAGGCAGGAGGAGAGCGCCGCCTGAGAGCCAGGACTGCTGTAACTGAGCTGAGGTAAAACACTGTTCTGTTCACACACCTAATGAGGATTCTCTGTACCTCCCCATCCTAGGATAATCATATTGGGGGAAGGAGGGGGCAAGGTCATGTGATTACTAAGATGGGGGGGGAAAGGTCATGTCATTACTAGGATGGAGGGAGGGGGCAAATTCATGTGATTAATAGGATGAGGGGGAGATCATGTCATATTTACTAGGATGGGGAAAGGGAAGGGGCGATGTCATGTCATTACTAGGATGGGGAGGAGGGGCAAAGGTATGTAATCATTACTAGGATGGGGGAAGAAGGGCAAGGTCATGACATGTGGGGGAGGGGGGCGAGGTCATGTCATGTCATTACTAGGATGGGGGTGGAGGACAGCGAGGTCATGTCATTATTACTAGGATGTTGAGGAGGAGGAGGAGGTTATGTCATTACTAGGATGGAGGGTTGAGGAGGGCGTGGTCATGTCATTACTAGAATGGGGGGGGAGGTCATGTCATTACTAGGATGGGGAGGAGCACTGGCGTAGCATCAGGGGTAGTAATTACGACCCTGCCCTCTTTCTAGGGGGCCTGGGCAGCCTCCCTGTCACATTAAGCTTTATACCAGTTATCATGACTAGTGCACCAGAGATCGGTTCATCCAGATCCCCTTACCTATAACTCTTATTAAAATAAAAACATGACACCGATTTGGAGTAAATGGCCAACGTGGCCTTTTATTATTAACCACACAATTTTAAACACCAAACCAATTCCTTATACAGAAAATATACCAATTTGTTGTTGGTCTTCGAAGGCCCCATCCACAAAATTATCCGAAATGCACCTGCGGACCCCATATACCAACAGGCCTCCAGCCGCAACCACCCAGCTCAGAGACAACCTTACCGTCCGCAGTGCAGCACCACCACATTCCAGTTAAACCTTGGTTAACTGGAATGTTCCCCGGGCACACCATACCACCGATGGGTCCCACACCATTCTCTGTACCTTCCAGATAATACCCGCTTCCAAAGACCAACAAACCGCCACAACACGCTGGGTAAGCCCTTACCCATGCGTGCCCCACCACAAACGGACTGCTCTCTGCACACCATCCTGTAAACCCAGAGACCACAAATCCGTCCCAATTGCGTTAAGATGTACCCCATCATTCCGCAAATACCGCCAGGTATCCACCTCCAACTCCAAATGCCGGACCACCAACCCCCCATTCCGAATAAAAAAGCGCCCCACCTCCTTGTTGACCTTTTGGCCTTGGTCCCGCCATTTGGCAGCTGCTGTCATTCTCTCAGAACTGTCTGCGGGAGGACATTAATGGGGGGCTGAGAACATTAATGGAGGGAGTTGAGGACATTAATGGAGGGTGGCTGAGGACATTAATGGAGGGGTTAAGTACATTAATGGAGGGGGGCTAAGGACATTAATGGGGGGAGCTGAGGACATTAATGGAAGGGGGCTGAGGACATTAATGGGGGGAGCTGAGGACATTAATGGGAGGGGGCTGAGGACATTAATGGGAGGGGGCTGAGGATATTAATGGGGGGAGCTGAGGACATTAATGAAGGGAGCTGAGGACATTAATGGAGGGGGCTGGGGACATAAATGGGGGAACTGAGGAGATTAATGGAGGGTGGCTGAGGACAATAAAAGAGGGAGCTGAGGACATTTATGGAGGGGGCTGAGGACATTAATGGAGGAGGGGCTGAGGACATTAATGGAGGAGGGGCTGAAGACATTAATGGAGGGGGGCCAAGGACATTAATGGAGGGGGGCTGAGGACATTAATGGAAGGTGGGCTGAGGACATTAATGGAGGGGTGCCAAGGACATTAATGGAGGGAGGCTGAGGACATTAATTTGGGGAGCTGAGGACATTAATGGAAGGTGGGCTGAGGACATTAATGGAGGGGGGGCTGAGGACATAAATGAGGGAACTGAGGACATTAATGGAGGGGGGCTGCGGACATTAATGGGGAGAGCTGAGGACAGTAATTGAGGGGGGACTGAGAACATTAATGGAGGGTGGGGTTAAGGACAGTAATGGGGAGTTGAGGATTGTAGTGAGGGGGCTGAGGACAGTAATGGGAAGGGAACCAGCAAACACAAATGCTCCTGCGCTTGGGGATGGACTCGATGCAGGCTACAACCACATTACATCCTGGAACATGCACACCTTGCTGCCCTCAAATAGACCAGGGGAATCCAAATATAGTGAATGAGGAAAGAACAAACAGAGGGCGTACAGGCCTAGTGCATTACCATACAAAATGTTTAATAGGAAATAAAGTAGGTGTAGTACTCACAAAAGACAATAAAGTCAAGGCACATCATAAAAGAACAGCTGGGTAAACACCGCGCTGAGTAACAGTCTGCAATAGTTGAGTGTAGACATCCAATAGGCTGACGCGTTTCGAGGACTTGCCTCTTCCTCAGAGGGCTCTGAGGAAGAGGCAAGTCCTCGAAACGCATCAGCCTATTGGATATCTACATTCCTTGTTGCGGACTGTTACTCAGGCGGTGTTGACCCAGCTGTTCTTTTATGATGTGCCTTGACTTTATTGTCATTTGTGAGTACTACACCTACTTTATTTCCTATTAAACATTTTTTATTATTATTATTATTATATAGTATTTATAAAGCACCGACAGTTCGCTCAGCGCTGTACATTACAATGGGAGACAGAACATGTGACTTTACAGTAACAATATAATACGATACACGAGGGGTTCGAGGGCCCTGCTCCTTCGAGCTTACAATCTAGGAGGGAGGGGATAGTGGTACAGGAGGAGATAGTTGTGGGGGATGGAGTGGTAGGAAGAGTGGAGGAGGTCGGCAAGTTAGCAGGGAGTGGGGTAGGCTTCCCTGAAGAGATGGGTTTTCAGGGTGTGCCTAAAGGAGAGGAGAGTAGGTGATAGTCTGATGGGTTGGAGCAGGGAGTTCCAGAGGATGGGTGACACCCTGGAGAAATCCTGGAGGTGGGCATGGGAGGAGGAGACCAGGGAGCTAGAGAGAAGGAGGTCTTGTGAGGAGTGGAGTGTGCGTGCTGGGTGGTACTTGGATATTAGATCGGTGATGTCATTTGGGGAAGTATGGTGGACAGCTTTGTACGTCAGTGTTAGGATTTTGAATTTGATCCGTTGCGCAATCGGAAGCCAGTGGAGGGATTGGCAGAGGGGGGTGGCGGAAACGGAGCGGTTGGTAAGGTGAATGAGCCTGGCTGCCGTATTCAGGATCGACTGAAGTGGGGATAGCCTGTGGCGAGGCAGGCCAGTGAGGAGGGAGTTGCAGTAATCGAGTCGTGATATGATGAGGGAGTGGATGAGCTGTTTAGTGGTTTCTGGGGTTAGGAACGTGCGGATTTTGGCGATGTTGTGGAGGTGGAGTCTGCATGAGTTTGTTAGTGATTGGACTTGGGGCTGGAAGGATAGGTTGGAGTCCAGAATGACACCAAGTACTCTGGCCCGCGGGGCGGGCCTGATAGGGGCATTGTTGGATGTGATGGAGAAGTCAATTGGGGGTGGTGTGCGGGCTGGGGGGAAGACTAGGAGCTCAGTTTTGGAGAGGTTCAGTTTAAGGAAGTGGAGCGATATCCAGTCTGATATGTCGTTCAGTAGGTTTGTGATTCGGGCGGAGACTGAGGGGGCGAGGCGAGGGGTTGAGAGATAGATTTGTGTGTCGTCGGCATAGAGGTGGTAGTTGAAGCCGTGAGAGTATATGAGTTGGCCAAGGGAGGAGGTGTAGATGGAGAAGAGAAGGGGCCCGAGGACAGAGCCTTGAGTGACCCCAACAGAGAGGGGGAGTGAGGGGGAGTTCGTAGCGTTATAGGAATGGTAATGCACTAGGCCTGTGCGCCCTCTGTTTGTTCTTTCCTCATTCAGTAAAGGGAAGGGGACTGACTGTGATGCAAAGGGGGAATGACCATAATAAAGGCCGAACTACAGAAATAAAGATTCCCGAGATCAATGGGAAGGGCCCCGACCTCAGGTCAGAGGGGCCCTTAAGATTCTAGTTATGTCTCCGATGTGCTATATGGAACCAGTCATTTTACATAGATATAGCAATTTCAATAACTACTAAATGTATTAACACTAAATAAATAATATTTTTTAATAATAGTAACAATAATATTAATATTAGCTAATGGTAAAATATTCTGTAAAAGCAACAACTGTGACAGAATATACTGTCCAAATGGGTTTAAACTTACTATGGTACAAATGGTTGTATACTTATGTTTTCCAGGTATGCGAATGAAAGTCTGCCAACCTGTTCTGCTAGAAAACAGGCACCACAAGATGCTGCTATTATTACTCTTCGCCAGAAAAGCCTTTTTTGTTGCACCTATGTTTTTAATTTTACTTTGTTACTAAGGCCTTAACTTTACAGCTAAGGTCCTGTTTCTGTAACCAAGCTCTACCCATTGGCCACCCAATTCAGTGATAGCATGTCTTTGTCCCATAGTGCAGATATCAGTGGACAGGGGAGAGACTGTTGTGTATGACTTAGCTCCAGGGACATGTCCTAGCCCTAATGTTGACACAATAGGAATAAAGTAAAACAAAAAATTACAGATGCAGACAATGCTTTACTGAATAACAAAGCTAAAAGCAAGTGCCTAGGCTTACCTGGTCTTAGGCAGCCATTGGTATTTACTTTTAAAAGCTTAAAGTACCTGACTAGTTTGCTTTAATCGGACCTTGGAAAATGATATACATGCGTAAACCACTTTATACTATGATGTGTAACAAAACAACCTATTTGGCTCTTGCATGGAAGGCATATGTGTTGGTGGTCATGTGTACCTGTGTGTATTTGAAGTATGCTGTTACAAGTACCACTCAAATCACTGACAGTTGCATTAAGTCTTTAATTATATGTTATAGTCCCCCTTGTAAAATCTTAGACTCAACTCTTTGTTGCAGGCCCTTCCGCCCATCTGTAACATCTACAGGACCACCCAGGAGCAGCAATACATATGTACAGCTTGGCACATTGGATGGAGATAATCTAATGATGGAAATCTCATTAGTTGGTGGAAATGAAAGAGGCATTTTTGTTGGTTCTGTTAAACCTGATTCAGGAGCAGAAAAAGCAGGTCTGAAAGAGGGACATCAACTTTTATTGGTAAGTGTACCATTTTATTCTAATGATTTGCTAATCATTTAGCTACTAATTCTGTTCATAGCCGAGGTGTTATGTACAAGTTTGAAAACTCTGATTATAGAGCACCAAAGGTGGTGTTTTTGATTAATGGTACATTTAGTATTGGGGCATTATGGAAGATGCAATGATGATTAATTACTTCCACATAGTCTGCAAATACACGTACAGTGTTTTCAACTTTATTATCCCATGCATCACTTGAAAAAATCAATCTTCACAAGTTTTCTTTGAATCCTCTTTAGAGGTGTTATTGGAGTATTTAGTAACATAAACATAGTCTTGGTGAGAAAGCCAGTAATAATTGAAATGCTTAGTGTTACAGAAATTGGAATAGGCCCAACCACTTCAAATGGATGAGTGCTCCTATATAATCATTAAAAATAAAAGTAGTGCTGCGCTAACAAGTATTAATGATAAACTCAATACATATAAACATATATATATATATAACATCCTCAGGCAATCAACAAAAAAAATATATATAGTGACCGTGTATATTCCACTAAAATATCTAGTGTGGATGAAATCCACATATAGAGAAAAACCTTAACACGGGTTACATAGCATACTGGACCAATATTTAACAGTGAAAAAAATATATATTAAGTGAAAATCACTACATTTTGCATTACAGTGCAAAATAACAGTCCAAAAGGTGAATAGCAAAAAAAAACGGTGACTTCTCATTTACTGTGCTTGTGTGATATCCACCATCAGCAGGCATACATACTCACCTCATAAATTGACCCACATCACATAGGTCAAAAACAGCAGTAATCCTTGATGCACCCTGGTCACTGGGAGCTCAACATCACCGAGAACCATATAGCAGATGTCATACATACAGTAAGTGAACAAGAGAGAGGGGATCCTCATAGTGCAGTTAATTTTATTTAAAAAACATAAGAAATGCAAGAAATACACTCACAAGGGAAAAGGGCTGCAAACGCCCTCAAACAGCATGGTATTTTGGAAACTAAGAAGGCAGCGATCGTGGCCACGACCGGAAATGACGTCACCACGCTACCGTCCAATGTGTTGCGTTACATGACTTCATCAGGGTGACTATATATATATATATATATATATATATATTTTTTTTTTTTTTTTTTGTGTGTTGATTGCCTGAGGACGTTATATATATATTTTTTATGTTTTTATATGTATCAAGTTTATCATTAATACTTGTTAGCTCAGCACTATTTTTTTATTAGTGGTAGAACACTTTATGGGTGCTTCCTGCTTTTTTGATCTCTCTTGATTGTATTGGTAATTTTTTAGGTTTTTATTTGGTTTTGTTTGGCAGAGCATAAGACTTCTACCATTATTGTCCTATATAATCATTGCCTCTAGAACCTTGGGGGTACTTATATAGCAATATTTGTGTCTCCACCATAGGGTTGTGTGCCATCTTATTAAAATGTTTTATGGTAACTGGCCTATATGATGTACACCTTGTATTCTCACAAACATTTTTCCAAATATCAGGGTTTAAGGGGGTAAATATAGGTCTGTTTCCAGTGCCAGCACATAGTTAGAAATAGAAGATTTGGAGAACTGTATAATGTGGATATATATTTTAGGTAAAAGGTTGATAATTATGTAATTTGGATATGTTTGTATTTGCTATTGCACTAAGTAAGATTTAATGAAGGAGGGCTATTCAGAAGAGAGTTTATAAATTGTATTTTATAAATTGTAATTTATTTGTATTGTTAACTTGTCTCTAACGTAGATTAGATTAGTGATCTTTAGGTATATCGTAGCCGAATGCTAGGCTTTGGAATGTTTTACGGTAGCAAAGTAAACAGATTTTTCAACCATAAAAACAGGAGGGGGAGGAGCAGACACTCTGGACTTTATTTATTACACACACAACAGACTAAAAAATTTTGTTACCAATTTTTATTAAATCCATAAATGTATTGCAATTAAAAACCTATTTCCTGAGAGAAAACTCCTCAGCAGCCTAGGCATGTTCTAAATGGTATCACAGGGCTCCTCATTAACCTTATGACTGTCTCTACGCGTTTCACCGGGACAAGACCTGCTTCTTCAAAAGGACTCCAAGGTTCTTAGAGTCATGGAGGCATGGGAAAACCCAGTTGTTCAGCAGGCAGTAGTTATGTACTGTATATAATGGCAAGATTGTGGAAAGTTTCTTGGGTGATTTGTTCAGCAAACCATCTAATTAAGTCAAGACATACTGAAAACTTCAAACAAACCTAGTGATGTAACCTACACCAGTGTGCACACATAATTATATAATAACAATGAAACTCACCACATCTGATGACCTCTATGATTAATATGAGCTCAATATATGCTTAAAACATGAAAATCAGGATAAACCAGGAACTCCTCGCAACTTTCACAGCTTAAAAAAACATAAGTCCATCTAATTCAAGCAATAGAAAGTAAATAAATATATTGAAAACCTCAATATACAGAACACTACACCTACAGTTGAGCCAGAGGAAGGCAATAAAAACCTTAAAGCATTGTTCAAGTTTGCTCCACCACAGGGAGAAGACTTTTTCATGATTTCCTAGGATAATCTGATATTCCCTAGGTCAACAATCTCTGCTGTTATTACTTAGAAGAGTTAATAGACAGTTAATACCAGTTATATTCTGTGCATTTATGAATGCATCCAGATCACAGTAGCCGCTTAACTGCATTAAGCTGTATTATAATATGTACGATGAATGTATGAGTGCAGTTAAATGGGAAGTTGTTATTGCTTCCATTCATATATAAGCATGATAGCAGTGTCAGCCCCTGGCCCCCAATGATGTCAGTTATGAGGAAACGTGTAGTACAGAATAGGGAGGGTTGACATTGGAAGCTGCTTTCTGGTGTTTATGTCACAGACACTGGGTTTCTACTTATGAAGTTTATTCTAATCTTGCTGTTTAGCAACTTTATTATTTCAAGAACGTAGTTTGAATTATATTTGCACTATTTGGAGACTTTTCTATTGTATGCAGGCACCTTTGGAGAAATTTAGGACCTGTATCCGTTAGCATTGTTCTCTGCTATCTCAGTGAACTACAAAACACCTCCTACTGACAAGAATGCTCAGTACAATTGTCGCCCTAGGACAGGAAGTATTTTAATGACAGGGTTATCAGGTAAACATAAAGGAAAATATTTGGAAAAAAAGAAAACTATTGTAGTCACCATATCCAGGGACCAGTAAGCTGCAATCCATTCAATTTTTGGTTTTGGGTTTAGATATGTTTTAAGCATATACTGAGCTCATATTATTAATAAAGTTCTGGTGAGTTATATGTGAGCACAGCAATGGAGGCTACATCATTCTGTCTACAAATATCACAGGGATCTTCCTTTTAATACAAGTGCTGCATATGAATAAATTTGAATAGATTGCAGCTTACTGGTCCTTGAATGTGGTGGCTGCATTATTTTTTTTTTTTCACATATGTTTTCATTTACTGAAGACTGTGTATCAACTTTGTTTTGCCAGCAGCTGATACAAATTTCTAAGTGGACGCTGAGCATGACATTTGTGTTTCTTGTTGGGGTCTGAGAATGGTAAATTAGAAAGTCAATGGTTAGTGCACGATACAAGGACCCCAAGTTATGTAAAATTTAGGTAGTGTGTCGTTTAGGGTTGCGGACATTTTCTCGATCTTCATACAAAGGTTGTTATGAGGTTTGAGTTCCTCAAATTGAATGGTTTGCTTCCTCCGGGACCTGGTGATTATCAGCTTTGCAGCAGTAAAGATAAAGATAAGGATGAGTAACTTATTTTGGTACACATACAGGGCAGCACACTGTACAAGTCAACTGGCTATCACTAGGAATCAGCTTCAGGTTAAACACCTCTCTTCCGCCATGCCCCTTTGATGGATTTCACCTCTATGGGGCTTAATTGTAGATGCATCAGAGGGGTGTACCAGAAGGGTAGGAGTTTAAGCTGAAGCCAAATTCTACACTAATATTACCCTGTTAACACGCACAGTGTGCAGGCCTGTTACATTACTGAGTGTGGGATTGTTTTTGTTTTTTGTGCTTATCTGTGGTGCTGGTACCTGACAGCATGTATTGAGTTAGTGGGTGGTATGTACAAGGCTTAAAGCAGTGCTTTTATTTTGTTTCGGTTTTGGTACAATCTGTTGTTTTTGGTTTAAGAGAGCTTCTACTGGATTCTTCCAGAGGGGTCTATTAAAGGTGGCAGACTATCTCCTAAGTATGAAGTGCTTACTTTTTGGGTAGTCCCACCAGATATGTCTATAGATTTCCTCTGCACTTCAACCTCTAAAGTACTGGGAACGGTGGCTGGGGGGTTGCACATCGGTAGGGAACAAGGTACCAATTCATGAGCAATATGTGTTTGGTTTCTGTGGTTATGACAATAATCAAACTTTTTAAACCAAATATCTTGCCAGTCTTCTTGGGAAAAAGAGGTCACCAGTCCTTGTTCTCAGTTGATTGTGTTATTAGGCAATGAAGGGAAGCAGGAAGATAACATCAGCAGAAAAACATTGGGGAATATACCCATGGCTTGAAGGATCTCTGGTGCAAATATGTTCAAATGCAGCAGGCCGTAAAGGAGTGTAAGTGTGCTTAAGCAAGGAAGTTATGTAATTTTGTAATGTGTGCTTACTGGAAAATTACCACAGAGGCACATTACACACATTTCTGAGTGTCTATTAATTATTATGGGTGGAAAAGGAGCAATGTCCATTACCTGCAACACTTTGGAAAAGGAATACTAAATTTGGATGTAACCCTACAGATTTTCACTGTGTGAAAGACTACATACTTTTCTGTTTCGTGTGCTAATATGGAAGCTACGGGGGGACATTCAAGTCAAACCAGGACTTCTAAGTTTATATAATAAAAAAACTAATTTCAAGGAGTGGAAACTACATTTATTTTTCAACATACTCCCCTGCTTCATTTATACACTTATCCCAGGATTTAACTAATGCCTGGAAAGCTTTGCCACAGAAAGACTTGTCAGTACGCCTGAACCATCCTAGGACATTCGTGAAGGATTGTGTTCACCGTTACCACAGAAAGATTTGTCTCTTGTGCAATTTTACGACATGTTATGCATCAGTTATCTAGGATCAGACATTCCACACACTAAATATTCACAAGAATGACTATGGTGGGCTGAGAACCACCACAACCGGGATCATCACTGATGGACGTACAGCCATCTTTGAAACGTTTACACCATTCAAATGTCATAGTGTGACTGAGTGTCTCATCACCATACTGTGCTTGAAGTTTTCTGTAAATATCTGCAGGTTTTACCCCACACCACACGCTGTTCTGTTCCATGCATGCACTAACACTGTTGTCTGTCAACTCTGGACTGGCCTGTGACTTGTGTGCCACCTACCAGTAATAGGACACACTTGCCACTTACTACTGTGTGTAGGATCCCTTTTTATACCTATACTTTTTATAAATTTAAAAGTCCTAGTTTAATTTGAACGCCTCATGTAGATTACATTCATAAGGGAATGTTAGGTGTTATATTTTGTCACATAGATCTAGTCCTCTTAATTTTGTAGTTTCATATAGTATTGATTTTTTTGCTACGTTTTCATGTTTCGTACCCCAAATAACAGGTGCTATATCATATTGGAATCTAGCCAGATCTTTTGCCTTTAAAGCATAAATGCAAGGTCTGCTTATTAGGACTAGGTACCCTCCCCTTGTAAAATTACTACTTTTAAAGTACTTTTAAAAAATACAGTACATATAGCTAATTAGAGTTTTGTGTATATTTTCACAGTTAGAGGGATGCATCAAAGGAAAAAAACAATGTGTACCCATGGATTCATGTACAAAAGAAGAAGCTCATTGGGCTATACAAAGATGTAAAGGACTGGTTGCTGTTCATTATAAATTAAACACTGAAGGTAAGGAAAAAAAAATATCAGTGTACAATTTACATGTTTTTTTTAAGTTCTTTTCACTGAAACAAAAAAACATTCAGTATTGGACAATGTGCTCTCTACATCCCATACATAAATAGGAATTCAATATTTATTTCTATAGGCAAAAATGCTGTCATTTCTTATATTTGAATTGAGTTCACAAGACAACAAAAGATGAGTACTCATCAATTACACACTGTAAAATGAAATATTGCTATTGACGCACTTTGTATTGCAGGATACAGTAAACTAATGAAAGATCTAGAAGAAGGGAAGGTTCGATCAGGGGACTCCTTTTATATTCGCTTGAATTTAAACATTTCAAGTCATCTAGACAGCTGCTCACTTTCTGTAAACTGTGATGACATTGTACATGTTCTTGACACTATGCATCAGGGAAGGTATGAGTGGCTTTGTGCCAGAGTTGATCCATTTACTGTTCGAAACATGGATGTTGGAACAATTCCAAGCTACAGCAGGTATGTGTTTAAACAGTTGCATGATAAAAAGAAAAGTATAAGTAGTTGTAAGTCAAATTTACATGCTGTATATGGGTTGTCAAGTCATTTTGAGGGATATAGCTGGTCATTATGAAGTATATAATGTACAGTACACTGTATAATGTGAAGCAGTGTGGAAAACATAACACATAACACAAGATATAAAGCATACCAGAATTGTGTATGTACTGTATTATACAGTAAGTCATGTATTGTGAATACTATAAACTATATAATGTTGGTTAAAGTATATGTAAACCCTAATGGCATCATGTCTCACTTTATACAGTGTCTCAAGCATATCTTTTGTGAATCAGTTGCATAGGACTCCCTTTTTGCACCCCAGCTATAACCATTCATTGTTTGGCACTGTTGCATCTGATCAGCTGTGAAAGCTCCTTTAGTTGGCCATTGGGCTGCCTAGTAGACACACAGCCCAATGGCCCACTAAAGGAGCCACCTCCAAAGGAGCCGCTTGTTAACTTTAGTCCTGACTCTTGAGCTGGATAAATGTTGGGGCCTTCTTGCATGCGTTAAAGCCATCAATAAGGCCTGTGGGCAGTATTAGGGCTGTGGGGTAGCTAGTAGCTATTTCCTAATGGCTCAGTTTCTAAAGGTGGTATCAAGTAATGGCTACAAGGCCTTCTCACCAGACCCAGCAACACAACAGCAGTGGTCTCTCCAATTGGGTATCGCTCACCCTGGGTGATGACTTTGGTAGATAGCGTTGTCCCTCAGTACTTGGGTCATGCTCTGTGCCTTCTGGCTGTCCCTCACACATCTGTTGGTTCAGCTGACAAGCTCTTTCTAGGTGGAGTTTCCTTGACGCAATCCTGTCACACTCTTGGACGATACCTGGACCTTACAGAGGTTGCACAGGCAGCCCAACTCCTCCAGGATGGCACATCAATACATGCCATTGCCAGAAGGTTTGCCGTGTCTCCCAGCACAGTCTCAAGAGCATGGAGGAGATTCCTGGAGACAGGAAGTTACTCTAGGAGAGCTGGAAAGGGCCATAGAAGGCCCTTAACCCATCAGCAAGAAGGTATCTGCTTTTTTGTGCAAGGAGGAACAGGATGAGAACTGCTAGAGTCCTACAGAATGACCTCCAGCAGGCCACTGGTGAGAATGTCTGTGAACAAACAATCAGAAACAGACTTCTTGAGGGTGGCCTGAGGGCCCAACAACCTCTAGTGGGCACTGTGCTGACTGCCCAACACCATAGAGCTTGATTGGCATTTGCCATTGAACACCAGAATTGGCAGGTCCGTCACTGGCGCCCTGTGCTTTTCACAGATGAGTGCAGGTTCACCCTGAGAACATGTGACAGACATGAAAGGGTCTGGAGAAGCCGTGGAGAATGTTATGCTGCCTGTAACATCGTTCAGTATGACCGTTTTGGTAGTGGTTCAGTGATGGTCTGGAGAGGCAAATCCATGGAGGGATACACAGAACTCTACTGGCTAGACAATGGCACACTGACTGCCATTAGGCATCAGGATCAAATCCTTGGACCCATTGTCAGACCCTACGCTGGTGCTGTGGGTCCTGGGTTCCTCCTGGTGCACAACAATGCCCGGCCTCATGTGGCAAGAGTATGCAGGCAGTTCCTGGAGGATGAAGGAATCGATACCATTGAATGACTCCCATGCTCGCCTGACCTAAATCCAATAGAACTCCTCTGGGATATCATGTTTCGGTCCATCCAACATCACCAGGTTGCACCTCAGACTGTCCAAGAGCTCAGTTATGCCCTGGTCCAGATATGGGAGGAAATACAAGCACGTGGAGCCATACAAACTACTGAGTACCATTTTGAGTTGCTGCAATGACATTTCAGCAACATGGACTACCCTGCTGCATCATTTTTTCACTTTGATTTTTGGGGTGTCTTTGAATCCAGTCCTCTGTAGGAGGATAATTTTCATTTCCATCAAATGATGGGGCATCCTTACATTCCAAACACATTACCCAGTCCATATCAGTATATCAGTATATATCCAGCATGATATTTTTCCCCATTGAGATCTGATTTGTCTTCAAAGTGTTCCTTTAATTTTTTCGAGCAGTGTATATATGTGTATATATATATATATATATATATATATATATATACAAACTCAAACAATATGGGGACACTACACTCTATACAGTGTACTAAGCCAAAATCTAATACAAAAAATGCTCTGCCCCTTTACATAATAGTAGCAATCAAATCAAGTTAAATAATGTGACCTCAAGGATGAACACACAGTGTAATGACACTCAGTATATAAAGAAATACTAATACTGTAAGCCATCCATGGGACATGTGAACTACCTGTACTAGCAATCCATGGTGCAGACTTTTTGCCCTGGTTCACACTGCACAGCATTAGAAATGCACCCTGTTCATGTGAACCGCTGCGGGTGTGTATGTTAAGATAACAACAACCTGAAAGCAGTCCGCAAAACACGGTGCGATGTGAAGAATTGGATCACATAGGTGTGAATACCCAATGCAATCTGATTCTAGTGCGGACCAAAAAAGGGTCCTGCACGTTTTTGTGTGGGTGCAGTGTGATTAGAACCATACAAAATGTATGGCTCAAATCGCACCGCACATAAATCGCATGTGATTTGCAAAGGAATGCGGTGCGGTTCCTGTGCGGATCACATGTGATATACCGCACCACATATATGGGAACCCAGGCTCAAACCTTCAGTGTTCCAACACTACAAATACACAGCGCCTATTTACCAAAAGATCTGACCTCAATGTTAAAGGATAAGATCACCTTAAAGAACATGTTACATGTTCCACCAATTTTTAGGATGTAACATGTAACATGTTCCTGCTACTGCAGCCTCCCCTCTGTTAATCTCCCCACCCCTGTGAGGCAAGGGATCTTCTAGCCGCACCCACTATCACAATTTGAAAAGAGCATGACCATGTGGGTCTCTTCTCACGAAGCTGTGTCATTCATTCACATTGTTTCACAGAGTTCTGTGAACCACTGTGTGAGCCACAAGTACTGACAGCCTTTGTTGCAGATGGCTTGTAGTTCTCAATGAACTACAAGGGTGCTGGTGAGCATCCTCATAATTTATTGATTGAACTTCCTGGACTGAAGTAACTACCTGCCCATACTGGAGGTATGAGCAGACAGCTACACTGACAGCCTGCAGGAGCCTGACATTGCACCCACGATCTGCTGAATGTGGGTGCAATGCCTCACAGGCTCCTAAAAAGAAAATGGCAAATTAGCTTTTTTTCACCTACAAAAAAAATGTGCATTTATTATTTTTACTATTTTTAAAAGGTGAACTTTTAAAAGATCAGTAGCACTTGTGTGCAGGATGGTGCTTTAAGACCACCAGGAAGCTTTTAATTGTCAGCTCTATGACACTCCAGCTTCACTCATATCCACAATAGCTTTAGATGTTGGGGTTTTTAGTGCAATAATCAACCAATAGTAGCAGAAGTAAGGCCCCAGGCAGCTTGACAGAGAACAAATAAGCTAGATCTTCTGATCATTATCTTTAAACTACTTCTTTATTAATTTGAAATGGATAATCTATGAAGATGTCTATTGTGACAAAATAAATCGGAAGGGTTCTTGGTGTTGAAGTCATAGCACATGTGTGCTCAATCAAGCAGTGTATTTTTAACCCTAAACTGTCCTACCCATATCTCTTGGGATTACATTTTCAAATTAATAACAAGGTGGTTTTAAAGATAATGCACTATAGCTTTTTTTGTTCTCCTTTATGCTGCCCGGGGCCTTACTGGTGCTACTTTTGGTGTAAGTTGGTTATTGCCTTAAAAGTACCAAACATCTAAGGCTGGTGCAGCTTTGAGTGATGCTGGAGTGTCATGAAGCTGATGATTTTCATTTAAAGGCACATAGAACTGTCCTGCACTCCAGCGCTACTGACTTCTTAACCTTGGGGTCATGTCTTTTTAGGTATTTAAGTGGTGTATATTTGTGGTGTTGGAACACTGAAAGTTTAAAGTCTGCACCATGGAATGCTGACACATGTAAATCACATGTCATATGGAGTGCTTACAATATTTGTTTTTGTTTATATACTGAGTGTCATTACATATTGTGTTGATGACTGAAACCATTGTGATTGATACTATTATAAGGGACAGTGCATCTATTTTGTATTACAATAGGGGTGTCAGGCATACAGAATTTAGGAATATATTGTCATCCTGTAGTTTCAGAGGTTTAGTTGGGTCAAGGAATGATACCAAATGGTGGATTGCATAGGTGTAGTAGTGCCAAAGAGGACCCCAGTAATACATGTCACTTCTGGAAAAATGTGGTCTGTGCGGTTTACATCCAAGGACTATTGTATGATCAGTCAGGTGTTGGTAATCTAACATATGGTAATCCTTAAATCTGATGTGTACTGTATACATCCATTAGGAAGGCTTAAACATTGGACAAGTTTATATTTATATTTTATTAATTGTCATTTATGTCTCAGATACAAACCATTCTTTTTATACTTTTTATACTTTTACATCAAAATTATCTTTTTTATTTGTTAGAGCCCAGCAGTTATTTTTAGTTAAACTACAAAGATTAATGCACAGAACCAAGGATGATGTGGAAAGTACAAGTAACACACTCAGAGCTATGAAGGTAAATTCAGGTTTATTTCTGTTGCATATTCCAGTTAATCATTTTCAGAGATGAGAGCTATTTTTTATTATTTGTTCATAATATGGCATCTGGTTGGTTTCCCTTAAATAAAAATTCCAGGCATCGGGATAATTAGAGAACCAGTAAAACAATGAAACATGTTTTTCACTCTGTTTCATAGTGAGCAATCCCTTTTCCATACTCTATTGTGTATGGACAAGGATTCAATGGGCACAGAGAGGGGAAAAAAAGTCTTGCTCACATTAGCGGGAATATGGGAGGTATATACAATGTACCGCTACCCCTCTTCCGATGAACTGGTAAACTCATTAACCATGATACAAATTAAAATGAAACTCCATGCAATTTGCCATTTTATGTTTAAAAAGTTTAAGAGACTTTATTTTGTGAACTACTCCAACAACAGATCTGCCTTGCTATTTCATACAGTATCAAAATCCTGACAAATTCAAATAATATTTCTTGCTCATGGTCAGACCATAATATATTGCTATCAGCTTTCACTTAAAGCAGAACTAAATTTGCAGTGTGCTCCTTGTAGCATTATCCCTGCAGGAGCCACTTGTTAATTTGGGTTCACTGTTCTGCTCCTCAAATCCAAGAACAGCCTTATTCCCTGTGGCAAACCTGGCTGAATGAAAGTTACTGCAAGCATTTATAAGAACACGAGTAGAGATACCTTTAACTTGGCTGTGAATTAGCACCAGAATATAGACCATTTAGTGGTAAATGAACTCAATGTATTGGTGTGGGTTAGAATAAATGATGATCTGAGCATAAATAAACAAACAAAAGGTGTCTCAGACAGAATCTGCTGGACAGTATAATTATTATGCCAAGGTAACTTAGAACAGAATTCTGTGCCACAAGACTGTAATCAACGCATAGATCAGCAAAATAAGTCAGAAATAAACAGTGCATATTACTGAAGGTAGCTAGTTTGGGGTCCTATGCAGCCCTTGGTCACCTGGTTTATAGAGGCTCTAAATCCCCCTATTGCCTTACCTCCTCTATGCGGTCTGTCATTAACCGCTTCACACCTAAGGGTAAAACAAATCTAAACGCCTAGGCACAATCTTGCAACTTTGACATGTGTTAGTAAAACCATCCATATCATCACAACTACTTTGTACATCCAGGTGGATTATACCGCGTTTTTTTTCAGGACAAATTGGGCTTTCATTTGGTGGTAAATAGTAATGCACATCTCCTGATTTTTTTTTTATTATCAAAGGAAAATTGGCCCAAAATAGTAAAAAAAAAAATCATTTTTTTAAATTTAGCTGTGTGTTTCTTGTTACTACCATAGCCTACCACCAAAGAACAACCCAAAATAAATTTTCCAGCTCTTGGAAATCGCAGCAATACCATATATGTGTATGTTATTTGTTGTTTAACCCAGAAACAATAGTGCGCATTTTGTTTTTTTTTTTGTTTGTTTTTTACCTAAAACACACTGACACTAACTGACACTGATACCAATTTTTTTTAAAAAATCCTGACTTCTGACCCTGACCTTTGACCTTGACCTTTGACCCTGACCAGGAATGTCAAATATGCTTTTGTCAATATCTATTTGCCCCCACCCTTTTCCACTGAAGTACTGTATACAGTGCAGGAGAAGTTGGCACCCTTACAAGTTTCTGGGGTCGTTTTGGACAGAGATCAATGTGCCATTGTTGTCCTCTAACCCTCGGAGGACCTCCAGCCCTGACCTAGAAGTATGGGCTCATACCTTTGGTCTAACTGAATTATCGAGATTTAAACACCCTCACGATTGTTACTATTCATGCTTTTCAGCTCCTCATAGATCCGCTTCCCGGATAGATCTGGCGTTTGGATCCAGCCCTTTATTGGGGCTGGTGAGTGTTGTCTCCTATCTGCCAGCAGTCATCTCAGACCACTCACCCTTAGAGCTCACTTTAAATTTGGGGGGTAAGAGACATTCGGGATGCTGGAGGTTGGATCCTAAATGGGTTCGTAATAGGAAAATCCAAGAGTTATTGTTTGACTCCCTAACCTAGTTTTGAGAAGTGAATGAACATTCTGTCTCCCCCCTTCTGGTGTGGGATACGTTTAAGGCTTATACACGGGGCCAGTATATTTCCACCATTAAAATAGCGAGGGAGGAATTTGCTATAGGTACCACTATGTTGGAACACAGCGAGACTGCAGCAGCCTCCGATTTTTCGAGATCTCCCACAGAGGACAACTGCGCTAAATTGGCCAAGGCTCATATGGATTTGGAGCTTCATTTTACATCTCTTGCTCACTCTAAAGTTTGTAAAAATCAGTGCCTGTAAATATCAGGGGCTGAATTTTGGCTTTATTTTCAATCACTTTATTGCCCCATCCCTCCACCGTCACCCTGCACTTTAGTGGACACTTTACAGAGCTTCTCTCTGCCGAGGTTATCGGATAAGGAAACGAGGGCTCTTTATAGAGAAATTTCTGTTTCTGAAATAGAATCTGTTATCTGTTCTTTCCCCCCGAACAAAATGCTTGGACCCGATGGGCTGCCAGGTGACTGGTATAAATTGCATGCCACAGATCGAGCACAGTATCTCTGTAGAGTCTTTAAAGAAAGATACACACAATGAGCCCTTCCACCCTCTATGCATCAAGCACATATTGTGCTGATACTGAAATCTGGCAAGGATCCCCAGCTCTGTTCCTCCTATAGACCATCTCACTTTTGAACTATGACCTCAAAATTTTGACCAAGGTCCTGGCGAAGAGATCAATGAAACTCCTCCCTTTGCTTGTCAGTATTGACCAGGCCGGGTTCATCCCAGGGAAATTGACAGATATTAGTGCAGTTTTAACACATATTCAAATCCCTTCATCCTCTCGTATTTTGGTGATGTTAGATGTGGAAAAAGTGTTTGACTCTGTTGATTGGACCTATATGTCTGCAATGCTGGACGTGATAGGATTTGGACAGTATTTCCATTCCTGGATAAATATTCTGTATAGTACTCCATTAGCACAAATAAAACTAGGAGGTGATCTTTCCGCACCCTTCCCTATAGGTAGGGGGACGAGTCAGGGATGCCCACTCTCTCCTGACCTCTTTGCATTGGTCATGGAACCCTTGGCACAAGCTATATGCACATCCACTAATATAAAGGGAATACAGGTGGGCTCTATTATTGAGGAAGTGGCACTATATGCTGATGACGTCTTATTCCTTCATGACCCAGGACTATCTCTTAAAGAGGCCCTGAATTTTATTTCCACCTTCTCCCCATTATCAGGCCTTAAGGCCAATCTCCCTCTCTCACCAATAGGTAAAATTAACCTTATAAAAATGAAATTACTTCCCGCCTTATTGTATATAGTCCGCCATACTATAGTTTGGAGTCCTTTGTGGGGCTCGAGACAACCTAGATTTAAACTAAGTGTGCTACAGAGACCATGGACCAAAAGGGGGCTGGCTTGTCCAGATTTGTATACTTATTATATTGCAGCATTGCTCTCCCATGCTCACAATTGGATAGTGGAGGACAAGACTAATGCCGCTGTGGTTTTGGAGGCAGCTCCCCTTGGGTCCTATGAAGCCTTACGTAATCTTCTATATAGAGGGGCTTTGGCCCCCTTTCCTGTCACAATGTCCATGAGGGCACTCATTAAAGCCTGGCATCAGTAATTTCCTCCACACACTCAAATTGGTCCCCTCACACCCCTCTATGGTTGAATCCCTCCTTGTTAGAATTCTTCCTCCTCCTGAAACCCTCAGTTTGGGCCTCTAGGGGTGTCAAGTATTTACAACAGATATGTGAGGGGGGTGCCCTTAGAATTTTTGACTCCTTGAAAGCCCAATATGCCCTTCCTAATTTATATTTATTCCGGTACCTCAAATTACGCCACACCTTTCAACAGCAGTTTCATGGTCAACCCCTTCAGTTTGTAGACTCCGGTTTTGAATTTCTACTGAGAGATGCCTCCCTTGTTAAACCCATCTCCTCTCTATATGTGGCCTTACGGCCGTCTTTTCATTAGGGCCTTGACAGACTTATCTCCACTTTGCGTGGGGAGGTGTCGGAGCTAGACTCAGAGGATTGGGAGGAAATATGGGAATATCCTATAATGCAGAGCATAGGGATTTTCTGCTACTCTGCTATCTCTCTGTTGTGTTTCAGAGATGGGAAGTGATGGGAAAACTCCCAAATGGATCTCAGAGAGCAAAGTAAAATGGGGGTTCAATACATCATTTACACTAGAACTCAATATAATCATGTTTTACAAGAGAAACTTGCTTTCTCAGAATGGTTACAAGCAGGGGACTGACCATTTGGAAACTCGGGCACTGCCCGAGGGCCCCGGGTCAGTAGGGGGCCCCATGAGATGCCCCTGGTACCTTTTTCATAGGCTTTTTTGAGTTTGGGCAAGGACACAGGGGCCCCATGATCCCCTATTGCCCGGGGGCCCCATGAGTTGTCAGTCCGCCCCTGGTTACAAGGCTTCATAGCTGTGATCCAAAATTGAATAATGATCCATTGACCCCCAGGAACTACCAACCAATCTCTTTAGAAAAGATGGAGCTCACTATACTCACTCTTATATTGGGTAATCCTGCATACAAATTCCTCACCCCCTGGTTTACAAGAATCATGGAGGGTTTAGTATATTTCACTAGCAACCCTCAACAACAATAAATAATTAATAACTCTAATTCACCACTTAAATACAAATAAACTACCTTTACCTGTCTTTGCCCTACATGTAGAACATGTATTCAAAAGCCTGTTTTGACCCTTTATACTAGCATTCAGAACACATTTGTTTTCTCAGGAACATTCATGCAAGCCACAAAATGTCTAAACTCCAGCATTTCTGAATTACCTGCATCTCAACCTTCCCCTTAACTGTTCAATGGAGTTCAAGGCAGAGGTGTTCACTTTCAGCAGCACTCTTTTTCAAAAACATTGACATTACGGAAATTACAGTTGCTAGCAATATATATAAAGTAAACCTATTTGCTGGCCACCTATAATTATTAACTAAAACATTCCTTATGTCTGTTCTAATCCCCCTCAACTATTGAAGTCTTTTAGCTCCGTCTTACAGCTCCTTTTAAATAAATAAATCCAACTTTCTTTTTTGTAATACCACCTTCGCTACAAGATATAGCAAACACATTTGGATCCCACAGATAACCGCACTACCTCCCTTGTTAAGGTACTAAAGGATAACTATAAAATAAACTGTTCTAATCCACTCCTGCTTTTCATGAACTAACCAGCACCAACAACCCCAGACCAACTTCCTACTCAGGGTTGCCAACTGTCAGTAACTGTACAGACAGTTTGTAAAAATCAGTGCCTGTAAATATCAGGGGCTGATAATTTGTCATGCTGTGTCGACTTTTGTACGTGTAAACCATTCAAATTACTTGTTATGGGAATTGTCAGTGTTTCCATATTGTGTTTATATTGTTGAAATATTGATTGTTTTTGTGCTTTGTCAGTAAATTTTCCATGTTTTGTCATCAAAAATGGAAGTTGGCAATACTGTTCCTAGTAACCTCTGTAACTGAACCATCTCCTATCTAAAGTTTACAGAAAACCCTTTTCTAACAAAAATCCGGCATGTTTTAGTCCTCATAGTATTTTATGGGGGCATCCTGGGTACAGGATCTGTCTCCTAGGTTTATAGGAGTTCAGAGTGTAGGCACTTACAGAGGTAAGTGAAAACTTGGATTGGGGGTGTTAGTGCAGGTTAGTTCAGAAGGAGGCAAGGTGGTCTAGAGATGTTAAGGTTAAAAGGACAGAGGTCCTTTCTGCTAACAAAGTGTTGGACCTCACTGTACAAGCAAAACTATATCCCTCTTTATAAACAACCTCTTACCTCTTACTGTGTGATGTGACCACATGTTCAAAACGTTTTTACATTTCTGTATTCTTTCCCTTTGTTTTTCCCATCAGGATGTCTTCAACTTACAAGCCGACCTCAATGCTCTGTTTAATTGGACAACTATGTGTCAAATTAGGTTTAATGTTGATAAATGTAAGGTTATGCACTTGGGGGTTAAGAATATGCATGCATCATACAGTCATGGCCGAAATTGTTGGCACCCTTGATATTTTTCCTGAAAATCAAGTATTTCACACAAAAAAGGTATTGCATTAACACATGTTTTGCTATACACATGTTTATTCCCTTTGTATGTATTGGAACAAATATAAAACAGAGGCAGAAAAGCAAATATGACATAATGTCACACAAAACCCCAAAAATGGGCTGGACAAAAGTATTGGCACCCTTAACTTAATATTTGGTTGCACACCCTTTGGAAAACATAACTGAAATCAGTCGCTTCCTATAACCATCAATAAGCTTCTGACACCTCTCACCCGGAATTTTGGACCACTCTTCCTTTGCAAACAGCTCCAGGTCTCTCTTATTGGAAGGACACCTTTTCCCAACAGCAATTTTAAGATCTCTCCACAGGTGTTCAATGGGATTTAGATCTGGGCTCATTGCTGGCCACTTCAGAACTCTCCAGCGCTTCTTTGCCATCCATTTCTGAGTGCTTTTTGACGTATGTTTGGGGTCATTGTCCTGCTGGAAGACCCAGGATCTTGGACGCAAACCCAGCTTTCTGACACTGGGCCCTACAGTGCGACCCAAAATCCTTTGGTAATCCTCAGATTTCATGATGCCTTGCACACAGTCAAGGCACCCAGTGCCAGAGGCAGCAAAACAACCCCAAAACATCATTGAACCTCCACCATATTTTACCGTAGGTACTGTGTTTTGTTCTTTGTAGGCCTCATTCCGTTTTCGGTAAACAGTAGAATGATGTGCTTTACCGAAAAGCTCTATCTTGGTCTCATCTGTCCACAAGACGTTTTCCCAGAAGGCTTTTGGCTTACTCAAGTACATTTTGGCAAACTGTAGTCTTGCTTTTTTATGTCTCTGTGTCAGCAGTGGGGTCCTCCTGGGTCTCCTGCCATAGCGTTTCATTTCATTTAAATGTCGACGGATAGTTCGCGCTGACACTGATGCTCCCTGAGCCTGCAGGACAGCTTGAATGTCTTTGGAACATGTTTGGGGCTGCTTATCCACCATCCGGACTATTCTGCGTTGCAATCTTTCATCAATTTTCCTCATCCGTCCACGACCAGGGAGATTAGCTACAGTGCCATGGGTTGCAAACTTCTTGATAATGTTGCGCACTGTGGACAAAGGCAAATCTAGTTCTCTGGAGATGGACTTGTAACCTTGAGATTGTTGATATTTTGCCACAATTTTGGTTCTCAGGTCCTCAGACAGTTCTCGTCTCCTCTTTCTGTTGTCCATGCTTAGTGTGGCACAGACAGACACACAATGCAAAGGTTAAGTGAACGTCTCTCCTTTTTATCTGCTTTCAGGTGTGATTTCTATATTGCCCACACCTGTTACTTGCCCCAGGTGAGTTTACAGGAGCATCACATGCTTGTAACATTCTTATTTATCCGCAGTTGTGAAAGGGTGCCAATACTTTTGTCCAGCCCATTTTTGGAGGTTTGTGTGACATTATGTCGAATTTGCTTTCTTTCCTCCCTTTTTTTGTTTTGTCCCAATACACACAAAGGGAATAAACATGTGTATAGCAAAACATGTGTTAATGCAATACGTTTCGTGAGAAATACATGATTTCCTGGAGAAATATCAAGGGTGCCAACAATTTCGGCCATGACTGTACATACTAGGGGGGTACAGAAATACTGCTCCAGGGCGGCAGAGGTGCGCAAAATCACGTATTTATATGTGATTTTGCATTTCCAGGTAGGGTGTGGTCGGGTCCCAGCCGGTGATTACTCGCCGAGTATTACCAATGGGGGAGAGAACTGTATGTATACAATACATTGATAAAGAATGAGAGTGCAGCGCTAACCCAAATAGCGATTAAACATATGATAGACCACATATGATAGTGGATCAGTAAAATGTCAGTGTAAGTTCATCAGATGTGCTGAAAATGCATACAGTCTCCAATATGTAAAGAACCAAAAGTAGTGACTTTCAGAAATGATAATAGCCAAATAATGCACTAACCAGATAGCGCATATTAAAGCGCATGGAGCATTTAAGACCTGCCCCTGGTGCTCAGCCACTGTATCACTGGAGCCAGGAGATGTCATCTATAGGGTGACCACTAGATGTCATCTATCCGGATGGAAGCTGAGTCCAGCCACTGTATTAGAGGATCAGGCGGATGTCATCTATAGGGCGACCACTAGATGTCATCCGTTCCAGGAGGAGCTGTGTCATGGATCCAGGGATGTCACTTGCAGATGTGTCCTTTGCTAAGCACAGCCCCAGGACTAACAACGGTTCAGCTGCTCATAAACGGCCAGACCAGAGGTACATGTACACAGGATATAAATAGCTTGGCACTTCCCTAACGCGTATCGTGTGAGTACACATCATCTCCTCCTGGAACGGATGACATCTAGTGGTCGCCCTATAGATGACATCCGCCTGATCCTCTAATACAGTGGCTGGACTCAGCTTCCATCCGGATAGATGACATCTAGTGGTCACCCTATAGATGACATCTCCTGGCTCCAGTGATACAGTGGCTGAGCACCAGGGGCAGGTCTTAAATGCTCCATGCGCTTTAATATGCGTTATCTGGTTAGTGCATTATTTGGCTATTATCATTTCTGAAAGTCACTACTTTTGGTTCTTTACATATTGGAGACTGTATGCATTTTCAGCACATCTGATGAACTTACACTGACATTTTACTGATCCACTATCATATGTGGTCTATCATATGTTTAATCGCTATTTGGGTTAGCGCTGCACTCTCATTCTTTATCAATTACTTTGGAGGTTCCCGAGGTGCCTTTTTGTGCAAGCAGCTACCGTACTTACACCTATACACTGCGCTCGATTTTATATATAGATTTTATATATAAGTTTATTTTATATGTATACAATACAGTTCTCTTCCCTGTCAGCTCCAGCACACTGCTTTGTATGGCTCTGCATAGCAGAGCCATACAAAGCAGTGTGCTTACAGTTGAAGGCACAGACACAGCTCACTGTGAAACAGCACACAGCACACAGTTAACCCTTTGATCGCCCTACATGTTAATCCCTTCCTGCCCAGTGCCATTAGTACAGTGTTAGTGCTTTTTATTAGCACTGATCACTGTATTGGTGTCAGTGACACCAAGTCAGTTCTCCCCAGTGTCAGAATGCCTGCCATAGTCCTGCAGTCCCGCTATAAGTCGCTGATCGCCGTTATTACTAGTGAAAAAAAAATTCCAGTATCTACAGCGCAATTTGTAGACGCTATAACATTCACATACACCAATTTACACGTATTGGGATTTTTTTTAGCAAAGACATGTAGCAGAATACATTTTTCCCTAAATTTATGATGACATTTAATTTTTTTCATTTTTTTACTGGACATGTTTAATAGCAAAAAGTAAAAAATATTGTTTTTTTCTCAAAATTGTCATTTTTTTTTATAGTGCAAAAAATAAAAATGCACAGGTGATCAAATACCTTCAAAAGAAAGCTCTATTTGTGAGAAAAAAGGACATAAATTTCATTTGGATGCAGCGTTGCATGACCGCACAATCGTCAGCTAAACTAATGCAGCGCTGTAACGCATAAAATGGCCTGGTCAGGAAGGGGGGTAAATCCTCAGGAGGGCAAGTGGTTAAGAGAGGTATAGACTCCAGAGAGAAAGACAGACATCATTTTACCCCTGTAAAATCATTAGTATGATCTTCTGTGGAATATTCAGTTCAGTTTTCGGCACCAATTCATAAAAAGGATATCGGAGAACTGGAGAAAATGAAGAGAAGGGCAACCAAACTGATAAGAGGCATGAAGGAGCTCAGCTATGAGGAATTATTATAGGAACTGAATTTATTCTCTCTTGAGAAGAGTAGATTAAGCGGGGCTATGATCAACATGTATAAATACATAGGTGGTCCATATAGTGAACTAGGTGTAGAACTAATCACTTTAAGGTCATCACAGAGGACAAGGGGGTACTCTATGTCTGGAGGAAAAGAGACGGAAAGGCTTCTTCACAGTAAGAGCTGTGAAAATGTGGGATCAACTCCCTCAAGAGCTGGTTCTGGCCAGCTCAGCAGATTGTTTTTAAAAAGATCTGGATTATTTCCTAAATGTACAAGGTACACAATATAACTGGATGCTAATATGTATAGGTAAAGTTGATTCAGGGAATATCTGATTGCCTCTCGGGGGATCAGGAAGGAGCTTTTTCCCCTGCTGGAGCAAATTGGATCATGCTTTGTTTGGGTTTTGTGCCTTCTTCTGGATCAACTGTGGGAATAGGATTAGGTATATAGGATTGTATACATTTTTTCCTTTTTATTGATTGAACTAGATGGACCTGTGTCTTTATTTCCAACCAGTTTAACAATGTAACTATGTAATCTGTAATATTTCACTATTTATTGCAGAACGCCCTTCAGCCAGAAGAGTCACCACAAATGGATTCCAAGAGCAGTCCTCGCCTTTCAAGAGCAAGTTTCCTTTTTGGACAAATATTTCCGGTACATTTTTCAAATAGTTCTACAGTATTATTTCCATAATATACAATTGTTGCGGTGCTGCACAATAATTTTAGTTATTTATGTTTTTGCTTATGAACACTTACATGATTATAACAAAGCATATGCTGGTAGTTCCCATCTATAAAGATGTAGTTTGTTTTAAGATTTTTTTTCTTTTCTGTATATCAGTCAAGAGTTATGGGTTCTGAGGATTCATGGTCATTCTTTTTTCACTTAGTACATGATTATGTATCATTACTGTGAATACCTTGACCTACATGTGTTTTGATGGTGTACAATGAAGATATCTTAATCTTTTCTTCTCACCCCAAAACTCTCTGCAAGTGATATTAGGATCCTGCATTGGTCAGTTTCATGGACTGTATGCCAAACTAGAGAAACTGTATATTTGAAAAGACACAATTGCCTTTTCTGAGATGCATCACTTTTGTGCAGGGCCTTCATGTGGACCTCGATTTGACCACTAGATTAGCAAGCTTTTGAGAAAACATTCAGAAACTATTTCTTCAGCATAGAGGCTTAACCCAGTCACACCCTCTTGGCTTTGTTTTTCCGAGGTATTGCTTCATCTTAACTTTTCACCTGGGAGGAATTAATAATCAGGGTGAAGTTCTGTCTTGATAATTTGAGGCCCAAGGGTACAATCTAGAACTTGGTTATATACTTTGCCCAGGCCATATTTTGACTGCTGCACCAATCTAGCTGAAATAGGTTGCCACAAAAATTACTTATGTCATGCCACAGCCCTTATTTGCACATCACAGGTTTCATAAAACACTGGAACTTATTTTGTGCACCTTTTTTGGTCATCTATTATTGAAGAACCTTGTTGCAGCCTAAAGTTTGTGGTAAAAAAAACTCCCAGATGGTCACCTCATGACTAGCTCCAGGTGTCACCTATTACTGGATAACCATAATGCGTACCATCCAGGGGTGGACTGACCATTCGAGCACTCGGGCACTGCCCGAGGGCCCAGGGTCAGTAAGGGCCCCATGAAATGCCCCTGGTACCTTTTTTATAGGCTTTTTTGAGTGTGGGCAAGGACATAGGGGCCCCATGATCCCCTATTGCCCAGGGGCCCCATGAGTTGTCAGTCCGCCCCTGGTACCATCACAGATTTCTTCATCTGCACGAATCATTGGGAAGCATTTTTTTTAATTAAGCATTTTCTAAGCTACACAGTGGGCAATGTCTGTCTACCTTATGTTAAAGTACTGAAAGGGAATATCATCATTACATGCCACATTTGTCTTTCCAGTTTGTTTATCGGTCTGATAACAAATATAAAAGGATGAACAGTAATGAACGTCTGCGCGTGGTGTCCTCTAACTCACCATCCTTGGAGACCATGAAACTTTTATTAGACAGACAAGATGGTATGGATTGTGTTTTGTCATTAACTTTTGGCGATATCATGTGTAATCTGTACAACAAACTGAACATTTGATAAAATTGAGTATGGTAAATATGTTCCTGATAAGCATTCCTCATACTAAAATGACTGGCTGATCAAGGTTTACACATCATTTTAGCTGATAAATTGTCCCTGTTACAAGCCAATAACAAAGTAGAGTGAAGGGCTTGCTGCAAGATATAAGTTAAAATCAACATAAATGACCAGGTAATCTTTCTTTGGTCTGAGTACTCTAAACCAGTGTTTGCTCCCTGATTGGGAGAATGAGCCACTGGAATGATTTGAAGAAGAAAAGCCCTATGAGGGGAAGTATTCTAAAGTCCCATTCACAAATGGGTGATTTGGAATCGCGGGCAGAATTGGTGTGATTCTGCCCGTGATTCCAAATTCCGGCAAAACATGCAAAGTGATTGTCACAAGGCAAAACACGAGTGCAAGATCACTCCTGGCTCAGAGCCAAAATTTGGTCCCTGAGCTTCCTTGGAGTGACAATCAACAATTCACTTGAAAGGGCAGCCGTATATGCGGTACGCATTTCTGTGTGTGAATCGCACTCACAAATCACTAGTAGGAAGCTGTGTTTTGACTAACGCGATATGTGAACTGGGTCGTCATATATTATTGCATTTGATGATTTATAATAGCTGTATGGGTATAGAGCATATGATTTGAGATACTAGATAGGATTGATTTATTTGTATTTAGCACAGCATATTTTATATATACATATTTCTCCAGCGTTAACTGACATTTGTGTTCAAGTTTACGTGTTAATAGTTGATGGCCTTTAGCTCATCCTTCCTGAAAAAACAAAATTACTATTTACATCTTTCTAACCTCGAAATCTCTTGTCATATGATTTTCTTTTCTAGATTTGGATCCTGATAATGACTTAAGAAAAAATTTTAACCTAGTGCCCTACAGTTTGGTACACCCTATCCACATTGACAAAAAGAGACCAGTCCTGTTTGCACCTTGCACAATGGCAAAGCCTATCATTCAAAAACTCATAAACAGTCCTGGAGCTTTTGACTTCAACATGTGTAAGCCAGGTAAATAACATGTGGAAAACAAATCACACGGGATCAGTAGAGGTAAATATGGGGCTCTAATGCAAAACCCTGCTGAACTTTTAGTTTAAAAATTCTAAATTACAATTTTTCTAATGCAGCCACAGCCTGAATAGAAATCCTGAACCTTGCCAGCAGCTGCAGCATGGGACCCAAGGGGCATAACTAGGATTGGTCACCCTAAGAAGAGTAATGATGTGGTGTGTGTAACACTATAGCACTTTCACTAACAGTGGCAGGGGCTTAAAGGGGTATGGTTAAATAAATCCTGAGCCTACTTTTCTCTAGGTCAAGCGTAAGTAACACACAGAGTACAGCTATCAGGAGTGAATATTGCAGGAGTAAAGAATGCACGTCTGATAGGCAGCAGAATAGAAAAAAATGGTGGGCTTTCATGGGTGGTATTGGGATACCCAGCACTAGATGTGGGGCACATGACTAAAGCTAGTTACACCCCTGGTGGCATCTTTGCTCTCTGTGAGAAGCGGTGATCTCTTTGCAGAGGCCAAAGCTCTCCGATCAGCAGGGAGCATGACCTTTGCTCATTTCAGAGCTATAGGTCTGGCTCTGTAGGGGGTGTTTCAGACCTTGTAAAGAAATGACTGCTTCTCCAGAGAAATCAAGGGTTCCATTCTGAAGCTGCTGGCAGGGGCAGATTTTTCTAATCAGGCTGTGGCTGCTTTTTTAAAATAAAAAAAAAACTTAACTTTGCACACCTTTTGTTTTTATGCATTGCAAATGTATTTGAATGATATAAACTAAGGATTCAATTGGGCTTTAAGCAAATGATTAGCAAGAGCTGGTCACATAAAAAGTGAAAATTTATGTATGTAACCATAGAGGTGCCGTTCATAAGTTATTTTAAGTTTAGCACATTAAACAGTATTTCTGGACCAAACTTTTTTGCTTGGTTCTGGATATAGTAGAGAAAGCATAGAATCCCCTTTCAGGTTTTTATTGCTATACTCCTACTAGGCAGATTCATCCTCTCTGCCTGTTTTAGTGAACATCATCAGAAAGTGATGGGAATATCCAAAATTATATGGTTCCCTCAATTCCTGTTGTGTCTCTGGAACACTGGGACACAGAAAAAAACTTACTTTGGTTTCAACCATTCCCTGTTCCATACAAAATTTTAAAAAAATTGTTATAGATACACTTTTGTATAATTTATTTTCATTTTATAATTTTAAAGACAGAAAAAGTACACAGCTCTAGTACAAACATATCCAAACAGCAAATTCTAATAAAAGGATCACTCCAAAAAACGCATTGTGCACAACGTCATAGATAACGACAACTACAGCTATACGGTAGATACACTTTGATTCTTAACATTCGTGTGCTAATATTAAATGTGTTTCATCCTAGAAATTGCAACAAAGGCAGAATTTCAGAAGAAACATGAATGTGAGCTTATTATCTACTCCAGAGAGAGGAACACAAGTACCTATGAATGTATTACATCTGCTAATATTGAAGCTGTTGTTGCAAAGGTACAGTAATCAATACATTCTTTGTAGACTGTGTACTCCCATACTGAACAGTCCCATATGGAAGAAGAATATATTTGAAATATATTTAAAAAATATTCTTCCCAAATATATTGACATATATTTGAAATGCTACAATTTTGGCCATATTCAATATATTTCAAAATATATTTCAATAAATATATATATATTTACTGTATATTCAAATATACTGTATGTCTTTAAAAATACAAATCTACATTTTTGGAATGCATTTACAAATATATGTAAAAATATATCTTAAAATGACTTTTTTATATGTTAAAAAAAAATCTGAAGAATATATTTAAAAAATATATATTTTTAAAAATATATTTTTAAATATATGTTCTTCAGATATAGTAACTTAGATATGCTTCGTACCAGTAACATTATATTAGTGTCATACTAAATGGGACAAATTAAAAAACAAAATGTAAAATGTACTTTTTATATACAGGAAAACATATTTTTAAACACTGGTGATTTTTCTATGTCTTTCTTGTCTATAGATTGCATGGAAAATAAAATAATTTTTATAGAACAACATTGCCAAAAAAAGCCTAAAATTATACTAAATAATCACTCCAAGAGTAATACTACACGCTTCTGGAATTGTGGTGAACGTATAAAAACACACATTAGGCAGCTGTCTTAATTAAGTTGTAAACATATTAATAACATGAGTATGTAGCAAATAGCAACTTCACACAAGACAGCGTACAAACACCTAAAAATTAATGAATCAATAAAGTACAGCAAATTTGGGTAATATTGCAATTAATAATCTTCTATACTCTCCATCACCAGGTGAAATAAAGTGAGTGAAAGAGCAGAAGAACAGTCCACTGATGAATGTCCTTTTATATATATATATATATATATATATATATATATATAAATCAAAGTCCATTATAAATACATTTCCTCTCCGTAAGTTCCATTCTAAGTACCACAATGGGATCTGTGAGCCACTTTCGCCTCCAGAAACCTCACTCACCAGATATAAGTACTTGTCTAGCACGGAAATATCATTGTCCAATGGTCCCTTGATCCTTAATAGGTAATCCCCTGGATAATCTTGCCCTCCAGAGGATTTACCCCCCTTCCTGACCAGGCCATTTTTTGCGATACGGTGCTGCATTACTTTAGCTGACAATTGTGCGGTCATGCAATGCTGCACCCAAATGAAATTTAAATCCTTTTTTCCCACAAATATAGCTTTATTTCGGTGGTATTTGATTGCCTGTGCGTTTTTTTTTATTGCGCTATAAACAAAAAAAGACAATTTTGGAAAAAATCAAAATTTGTCATAAATTTATGCCAAAATGTATTCTGCTCCATGTGTTTGCTAAAAAAAAATCCCAATACATGTAAATTAATTAGTTTATGTGAAAGTTATAGCGTTTACAAATGGCGGTATAGATACTGGATTTTTTTTTTACTAGTAAAGGCGACAATCAGCGACTTATAGCGGGACTGCGGCAGGCATTCTGACACTGGGGGGGAACTGACTTGGTGTCACTGACATCCCCAGTGACACCAATACAGTGATCAGTGCTAATAAAAAGCACTGACACTGCTAATGGCACTGGGCAGGAAGAGGTTAACATGTGGCATGATCAAAGAGTTAACTGTGTGCTGTTTTACTATATGGGCTGTGCGTGTGTTTTACACTGTAAGAACACTACTTTGTATGGCTCTGCTATGCAGAGCCATATAAAGCAGTGCAGGAGCTGACAGGGAAGAGATGTGTATTGTTTACATACAGGTCTCTCCCCCATTGGAAATCCTTTGGGAATCACCGTCTGGGACCCGGTGATTGACAGCCGAGGCAGTGTGCCCCCACCCGGAACTGTAAAATCATGTATGTATATATATATATATATATATATATATATACGTGTGATTTTGCACAACATGCCGCCCTGTAGCAGTATTTTTGCTATAGGGAGGCGCAGAAGTGGTTAAGCAGTCACTAAAGCTCAAAGGGAGGAAAACAAACAAGCCACATAGCGTAATCCCGTTTCAAAAATGTATTAAACAACAAATCCCCCATTACAATTTGCACTCACAAGTGTATAAGTAAATAAGCTTGACACATAAAATGTCTCAAATCATCGGTACACACCATTAGGCAAATGTGGCCAGCGTCTCACCGCACTTCTGTGACTAGTTTACTGCGTCTAAGTAGATTAAAAGAACTAAGCATACCACCGATCTCTGTGGTGTACAATGGCTAATATCAAACCATTTTTATCCACTAAACAGTTCTTTATTTATATACAACTCAAAATATCTTCACCTTCTGCACTGGGCTATTATCAAGAACATATTAATAGTTTTACCAACTTCCGTCTGGTCCAGGTACATTATGTATTGTTACATTTGTAACCGCACCTCCTAGTAAAGATACTTGGGGACCACTGGTTAACTCTCTCCACCATATTATCCAACATACTTATGCACTTCAGGTTTCATAGTTATTTAAAGGCACGGAGTTACTAGGAATAAGCTGCAGTCTAGCTTCAGTACCATGTTCATCTGCAATATGATAATCATTTGCAGTGAGCTTTATCCAGTCAATTCTGACAAGCATCAGCTACACTTTTTTCCTAGTTTAAATGTTATGGGAAGGCTGTTCACTCAAGGACATTCTGCAGTATTTTAATTCTATTTTGTAATTTTATTTAATTAACAAATCAAATGTCTGTTTTTATTTGTAGAATAAACACTGCTTACTGGATGTTGGACTGGAATGTGCAAAAGAACTAATCAAGGCTAAAATTTTTCCCATCATCCTCTTCATCAGGGTTTCTGAGAAAAACTTGAAACGGTTCAGGTAATGTTTCTGTGATATGTCTATACCCACTTTCAAAGGTAAAAATGAAGAATTGACAAAGAGTTATGACTGTAAAGGTGGTTGGGACAGCAGTTTTTACAGAATACCTGTCTTGAGAGAAGTAGGAGGCTCGCGTTGCTGTCCTCCCACTGAAAACGGCAGTTCAATGGCTGGCATGCTGGGCTGGCATCAATATTCTCTGACTTACTTTCCAAGAGCAAGTATGTTCATGACTTGTATTGGTGTACACTTTTTTGTACCAGATACTCACGAACCAAAGTATCACATGCAGGGTCGGACTGACAACTTATGGGGCCCCCGGGCAATAGGGGATTATGGGGTCCCTGTGTCTTTGCCCACACTCAAACCACACCCAAAAAAGCCTATCAAAGGGCTCCCTAATGACCCCGGGCCCTCCAGCCTGAATGGTCAGTCCGCCCCTCATCACATGACAGTCAAGCAACTAGCATTCTTAGGGTTAATTCAGACAGCATATTAGTGATGTCCTCCGTGCAGAGCCGCTGGTAGACATGTGTACATCCTCCTTGCAGATGCGTGCAGACAGCCCATAGAAATGGATGCAAACACAGCGTTGGCACGGACTCAATCACATGTCAAACTTTGACATGCAGGCAGGAGCCTCTGTGTTTGGATCCTTGCGCCCACACCTGCCCACATATCAAACTTTGACATGTAATTGTGTCCATGTCAGTGTTGTGTGTGCATCCATTACTATGGACTGCCTGCAAGCAGCTCCAAAATGAATGCACCTGCATCTGCCAGCAGCTCTGCAAGGAGGGCAGCACTAATCTGCTGTCTGAATGAGCCCTAAAAGGGGATCAACAATGTCAGCCACATGTATTTCACATGACAGGTTTCTAACATCCTTGTGTATGGTGTTGACCAGCAATAGTTGTCATTTTCCAAAACACAAACAAATCAGATATAAGGCGACCATGATGTATTTTGTCTTAAGGTTGCATGGTTTTGTGTGTTGTTAAGGCCTACATGGTCAGTAAGGGTAATTTGAAAAAAAAAAAAAAGAAGTAATGCTAAAATCTTTAGAAAACAAACAATGCTATTAATATAGACTAGGTAGTTCCAGAATTAACATTTTCTACCTAATTCATGACAAACAAGGGTCTATCCCGGAATCCCCCAAAAATGATGTGATGCGGAGACCGTAAGGTTCACACTAGTGCGATTTCAGATACAATTTGAGTCACACAGAATTGTATAACATTGGAAATCACATTACAAGCATTTTTGCTGGTTGTTAAGGAGTCAGCACCCACAAGTGTCCTAACAACCAGTGGCTCATCCCTGCTGTCAGCAGCAGGGATGAGACATTGGTTGTTAAGGAGCCAGCACCCATTGGCGTAAACAATGACTCATCCTTGCTGTGAGCCAGGGATTTAGCCAGAATGGCATATGCTGTCAACACATCCTTGAAGTAAATACACCCCTGATCCTAGGTATGATAGTCTATGGGTAATTTTGATAAGGAAGGTAAGAGGGCTAGAATCCTGCCCATCATTTTCTAGTTTTTAAAATTTATCAGCATAGTTACAACTGCTAAAGGATTTTAGTACTGTCTGTGTCCCCATTAGAGGACCCACCACCAATATTTGTTATGATGGTTATCCCCAGGACATAAAGTTAGGGGACATCGAAAACTTTACTGTTGTAACCAGATCAGGAGTAGAGTGGGATTTCTACTAATTTCCTATGATGTTTCTAGGACAAGAAGGGAAAGGAAATCTTCCTAATAACACAGACAGCAATAGATATTTGAAATAGGGTTCTAAAACTTCCCCATTTTAACAAAACTACTTTAAACATAGTCACATTTTATGGTTAAGCGTTCTGCCATGGCTATAGATCAAGGGATATGTTAAAAACGTGTAGTTTAAAAACCACTACAGTTTATGAAACAATGGGATTCTTGGTAGTGCTTTATCGTTTAAAAAACTGACAATTTATTATAATATACAATGACCACTCACATAATATAGGTGCTCCATTGCACCAAATATTGCACATATGAATAAACAATCCTAAAACCGTAGCTGACACCCTCAAGCTCTAATAGATCTCACCAGACTCCTCTCTTTGAGCACTCTCCAGGACAGGTCAGCTGACCACGAGCGTTGTGATGTCACCAAGTCCCTCCCCTACACGTTACGCCACAGGGACACGTGGCTTCCTCAGGGGGATATCCCTGACGTCACGATGCTCGCGGTCAGCTGACCTGTCCCGTAGAGTGCTCACGGAGAGGAGTCCGGTGAGATCCATTAGAGCCTGAGGATGTCAGCTCCGGTTTTAGAATTGTTTATTCATATGTGCAATATTTGGTGCAATGGAACACCTGCATTACGTTAGTGGCCATTGTATAGTATAATAAATTGTCAGTTTTTTTAAACAATAAAGCACTATTGGTTTGCCTATGTTTTTCCTATATGTGTGCTGAGCGTAGGAGAAGGATGGAGCTGAATCAGCAGTGAAGGAGAGTCTTGATAGAGGTATTGCCACTAATATATGTCCATTTAATGGGCGCAAGCTATTTTTGACCAAACTTAATTGTGTAGTCAAAAATCTAAGGTGAGAGCACAACTGGTGTCGGTGTTGGTGAAGGCACATAGTATATGTCAAAAAGAAGATTTTAATGGCACAGGCCATCACAATATTACTGGCCCCCAAAAACTTACTCCTAACTTTTGGAGCTCACGCCTAAAATGTTATTGTACCTAAAGTGAAAACTTCTTTTTTTATGATATGAAATTTCACAAAAAAGTTTTTTATTGCAGGAGGCTACTTCCAAAACAAGAGAATGAAGAGGAGTTTTTACGTACATGTCGGCAAAAGGAGAAGGAACTTGAAGCTCTTCCTTGTCTCTATGCAACAATAGAGGCAGATGCATGGAACACCACTGATGATTTTATAAGAGTAATCAAGGAAAGAATTTCAGAAGAGCAGCGGAAAACCATTTGGATAGATGATTAACTTATTTAAATGAAATGAACACTTGTCATATTCATACCCCAAACCATAACATTGTATTTTGCATGTTCATATAAATGAGAAATGTTTATTAATAAGTTAATTATATGTACAGCATGTGACAGAATGTATATTGTTAACATTAAAGAAAAAGGACTGAAAAGAGGAGATTAAAGGAAGATTAAGGGAATTGCTATATGAGCTTTTGGCGTATTAAAATTTTAAATAAAATTGACAAACCATTTCACTATCTACTGAAAGTTTCCTTTTTTCATGCATCTCCATGGCCATATACAGTATGTCTATGCTGGAATTCTACCACCTCAACACCACAGTATGTTTTTCTCAAAGAAGAGCCTCAACTAACTTTCCTGAGATATATATGTATAAAAATCCAAGTTTAGGTCACAACAACTACAATTAAAAAATGAAAAATATCAAATAAAAATGAAAAATAGAGGAAAGCTGCTAGCACTATATCCTGATAGCAAATATTCAAATATGCATATGTATATGATGGGCAGTGTTAACCACATATGATAGATACATGATCGATAGGGTATCTATTGTGCAAAACAGTGCAAATATTAAATATTTAATCAAAGCGCAAAATGATCCAAACATAAATAATATGGCATATACAAAATACTATAGTGCGTGGCAAGATCAGTGCAGGCAAAAAAAAACTATTTGCATTGAAGAATAAACTAAATATTGTGTATTTAGCATAAAAGTGATGCCAACTCTACAAGTTGTGACCATACAATGAATCCAAAATCCAAAGAATGTAAAATAGTATACGGATAAGAAAAAGTCATTATATCTTCACAAGTGCTGTATATATTGTGATTTAATAGTGGTGTAAAGGGAATTCCGTGCAAAACCCTACCACTGTGCAAAATGAAGCAGCTTACCAAAGCTACATGACCTTTATACACAGAGTGGTAAAAAGTGCTTATGATGTCAGAAAGCACACACTGAATAGGGTATAATGCTCCTTCAGGTCACAGAAGATTTCCTCCAGGATTCTCACAATGCCTGAACATGCCCACAAATTCACATAGACAAGAGATAATCCACAGAGTAAAAAAGTAAATTTATTAAACATGCAGATTCCAGTTTTTGCTTTGGTGAATGACTCATTTTGCACAATATGAGCATTTAATTCATTTTTACTTCAATTTGCATTGTATTGTCACAATTTGTGGAGTTGATATCACTTTTATATCACTAATATATTTTGTTTATTCTTCAATGCAAATAGGTTTTTTCTCGTTGACACTGATATTTTTATGACCTAATAATATTTTGAATATGCTTTATTCTGTATGTTTATGTTTGAATCATTTCGCAATGTGATTAAGTATTTATTGTTTGCACTATTTTATTGCACTTATATCTCTATTGTGTACTATAATTTATTTATAATATATGGTTAGCACAGCAAATCACACACACATGCATAACTTCACTGAGAGTCCCAGAAGAGACAGTATGTATGCTGCCATGGAGATGCACTAAGAAAGGAAGTTCCAGGGATGTAGTGAAAAAATTTCCCATTTTCCTTCTTCCTGACATCATGCATCCAGATCAGGGGTATCCAAACTTTCTAAACAAAGGGCCAGTTAACTGTCTTTCAGACTTTAGGGGGGCCAGCCTGAGTGAAGTCAGAGAAGAAAATGTCCTGGCTTCACTGGGAATGAACAAAGCCCGATGTTTGGAATTAGGGGAGGAATAGTACCCCATCACTGTTGTCAGCGGACAGAACAGTTCCCCATCATTGGTGTCAGTGGGAGGAACAGTGTCCCATCATAGGGGAAGTGGAAGGAAATGTGGCCCATTGTTGGTGTCAGTGGGAGGAATTGTGGCCCATTGTTGGTGTCAGTGGGAGAAATTGTGCCCCATCATTGGTGTCAGTGGGAGGAACAGTGTCCCATCATAGGGGAAGTGGAAGGAAATGTGGCCCATTGTTGGTGTCAGTGGGAGCAATTGTGGCCCATTGTTGGTGTCAGTGGGAGAAATTGTGCCCCATCATTGGTGTCAGTGGGTGGAATAATGGACTGTCATTGGTGTCAGTGGGAGGAACAGTACCCCACCATTGGTGTTAATTAGAGGCCCCATGGTTAATGTCATTGGAAAGAATTGTATCCCAGCACTGGTATCAATGAGAGGAATTGTGCCCCAATGTAGGTGTCAGTGGAAGAAATGTGTTTTTGGGAAAAATTGTGCCCCATTCTAAGTGTCAGTGAGAGAAATAGTTCCCCATAGTTGATGTAATTGGGAGGAATAGTGCCCTATTGTTGGTGATATTGGGTGAAACTGTATACTATTATTTGTGTAACTGGGAGGATTTGTGCCCCATTGTTGGTGTCAATGGCAGGAATGATGTCCCATTGTTGAAGTCAGTTGATGGAATGTTGCCCCAAGGGCCGGATAAAAGCAAGCAAAGGGCCACAGCCGGCCCCCGGGCCACAATTTGAAGATCACTGGTCTAGATAAATAGCAAAGAAATCAAACAGAAAGGGTACATTTCTGCATGAACTTTTACATAAAAAATATGCTGACTTTGTCACAGGTGGACCAAGATGCAGGAATTCCTTTTGGCAGAGCATGGTGCTGGTAAACCGTGTGATTTTTCTGAAATAATCTTCAACTTTTAAGAAGCGATGGGGTTTATTTACCTAAATCAGTAGTAAACCGCAGACAAAAAAAAAAGTCCCCTGCAAGGTAATATCATAATGTGCTAGTATGCATTGCATACTAGCACTTATGTAAAACCTACCTTAAAACGAAGCCCTGCAGTGGCGCGATGTCACCGCTGTAGAGGCTTCCTTCTTCCCCCGCCTTCCTTTCGAGTACGCGAGCTCCGGCCTTCTGACAGGCCGGGCCACAATGACGTCACTACCGTGCATTTATGCAGGTGTCCCGGGCCATAGCACACAGCTCTGAAGGAACTACATGGATATGCAAGTTCCTCTGGAGAGCATGTGCCAGATTAAATGCATGTTTGGGAAATGTTCATTTTACCTACAGGCAGGGGCGGACTGACAACTCATGGGGCCCCCGGGCAATAGGGGATCATGGGGCCCCTGTGTCCTTGCCCAAACTCAAAAAAGCCTATGAAAAAGGTACCAGGGGCATCTCATGGGGCCCCCTACTGACCCTGGGCCCTCGAACAGTGCCCGAGTTTCCAAATGGTCAGTCCGCCTCTGCCTACAGGTAACCTTTATTAGAAGCTTACCTGTAGGTAAAATTAAAAAACAGAGTTTACAACCACTTTAAGGCAAAGAGGCTGATCACTTAAGCAATGTATATCATCACTTTGCAAGAGAATTAGGAACATTTTCCTTAGTATAGTGAATGATGTGAAGCTCTGCTGACTTGCACCAGCCCATCATGTTCAAGCAAAAATCTTTTTTTTCACCATTTTCCTTGAACGCGATTCAATATGCATTCACCAAGCCAAGTGGCAATTCCCTTGCATAGTGAACATGCACTATTCCTTTAGTAAATCAACCCTGTTGCGTCTAGAAAAAGGCTAGAAAGTAATTTCTACGTATATGTGGATGAAAGAACATTTTTCTCAGGATCTTTTTTGATAATTTTCTGAAAATCTGAATGCTGATTTAATGGCCAGTAAGGATAGCTAAACCAAGCCTTTTGCCACTCACTACGCTTCACATACTGATACTAATTTTCTAAAGGATTTGAGAATGTTCACACAATGAATTCTGAGAATGTTCACTTCATTGGAGGGGAGTTGTTACACAATTTATTGTATAAACATTCTTAAAAACCTTTAGAAAATTAGCCTAAGTAACTAGAGGACTATTTTGGGGTATTTCTGAAGCCCCACACTTACCCTATAAAATATTCATAGTTGCGGTGCTTAAAGAATTCCAGGCATGGTATATGTTTTATAGTTACATTGGTCTATACATTGGTACAGTATGCATATACCATGCCTAGCTGATGCCCATGTTGGAGATCACTGAAATAGACACCACTGCTTCAGTGAACGCCACTTGTATCTGGGTCTGTGCTGAGCAGCCAGCCTGATGCACTGTGAACACAGGAGGTCGGCTGCTTGGCACACATACATATTGGCCAGCACACCACAGATCTCAGTATGGTCCAAAAAAGGTTTTTATGCCAAAAAGATCATATCACAAGGAAAGTGCAACATTTTGGAGCCTCTCAGGATCCCTTCATCAGGCATGTGATGAAAGGGTCACATGCCTGACGAAGGGGTCTTGCACGGCTCCAAAATGTTGCACTTTCCTTGTGATGTGATCTTTTTGCAATAAAAGCCTTTTTTGGACCATATTAAGATCTGTGGTGTGGTGGCGAATATGTACGTTTGCCTAGGATGTTTCCAGTCCCAGCTGGTAGTCCATTGATGAGCCATACTTCCAGGAATGCGAAGGGAATATAGTTATAGGCTGCTTGGCACATGCGCCATTCAGAGAATGCTTTCCATCTTCTGAATGCAAAATGTTCTCTGAATGGCCAAGGTGGAGAGATGAGGTGTTGATGTCACACTCTGTAAAAGTGACATTTTAAAACAGTTCTATGCACTGCAGTGACATTGCGATGGGGTGGTTCGAATTGCAATGCTGTGGTGTGAACTGTCCTCATAGAGACTGAGGCATTTTACTTTGCCTTGCATTGGCAACTGGTGTGAAAACGCCCTAAGTGAATAACGAATTAAAGCCTAACTGCAGCCAACACTTTTAGTAGTTCTTTGTGATAAAGGTTTGGACTAAATGAGTAAAACTGATCATGGTATGCAGGCATACATGAGTGGTTGCAGAATGGTCCTATACACTTGAATAGGTTGTGTTTGGTGGCAGCTTCACCCACCAAATGTGACAGGTGGTATAATTTGCACCACATCACAATTGTGGCAATGTGTCATGTTAACTTGCAGCTTGGCAGTCAGGGGTTGGTTAAACCACCAGTTTTCACCACCCCTGAGCCACCCGTGTAAACAAGGCCTTACTGCCACATTTGCTAGACAGCGTTATCTGCTAAAGTTGAAAAATATAAGACTTACTGGTAGAGTCAACAAGGTAATAAGACCATTACAGGGGGATCTCAGAAAAACAAAGGCTGCAGTGTTCAAGCTAGGGAACAATGGGGGAGATTTAGGGTCTCTTCACACGAGTGTTCCGTCTTTTTATTAGTTCAATCACATTTTTTCCAGGAAAAACAGATCAGTTCACATCAGTTTTCCAGCAGTTTACGTCAGTTTTTCATCAGTTTACATCCATTTTTCATCAGTTTACATCCATTTTTTACAATCTTTGACATTGCAAAATTGGACCATATGTCCGTTTACATCTGTTTTTTTATTTTTTTTTTTTTACGGAAGAAAAACAGGGTTTTCTTCCATTCAAAAAAACAGATGTTAATGGGTACGGACATTAACGAATGTAAACAAATGATCATCCGTTTAAATCCACTAGTCCATAGAAATACAAAGGTGCCCATTTTTCATCCATAAACGGACATATGGAACACCTGTGTGAAAGGGGCCTTACTAAAACTGGAGCACTCAGAATCTGGTGCAGCTGTGAAAAGTAGCAAAACAGCTTCTAACTTCAGCTTGTTCAATTAAGCTTTGACAATAAAACCTGGAAGCTGATTGGTTACTATGCACAGCTGCACCAGATTCTGTGATTCTTTGCATTTAGTAAACCTCCCCCACTGTATCACAAGTAGGATTTTTGGTTTTGTCCATAGTTCTACATTAAAACAAAACCATACCTGACTGCTTATAATGTGAAGTTATTAATTTTCAATGATCCTCAAAGATTCCAACAAGAACTCTAAAGTCAGGTTTCAAACAGCTTAGGACATCTGTTTACTTATATTAGAGCGCTGGCAGGCTGCCAAAATCTGTTCTCCTACAAAAAAGCCAAATTTCAATGCCTGCCTTGAGATACTTGAAAAGGAATGTGTCCATAATGCTTATAAATAAATAGGTGATCAAGAGATTGTTTTAAAGTGTTTACTGTTTGTTCAGAATATACAAATACTTCAGTGTACATGATCTGGGTACAGGGTCACTTTAGCACCCTCTGTCACCTGAAGCCTTCTAACCCCTATAACGGGATGTCAAACTGGTGGCCCTCCAGCTGTTGCAAAACTAAAAGTCCCATCATGCCTCTGCCTTTTGGAGTCATGCTTGTAACTGTCCATTTTGCAATGCCTCATGGGACTTGTAGTTTGCCAACAGCTGGAGGGCCGCCAGTTTGACACCCTTGCCCTATACATAATGCCACTTTTGCATTATAACCCCACTGATAGTTTTTCCCCTAGTATTCAATTAGGTTAGGTCTCCAGAGAACCCTTGTAAGATTCAGTTCACTCTTATCGTTATCAGTTGGGTGTTCTCTGGCATAAATATAAAACGGAAAAGAGTAACATAGATAGAGTTCCTTTCCTTTTTTTCAAGTTAATTAATTTATTTCTTTTACTATCAAAAAGTTATACACATCAGCTTTAATGTAAAAATGTTATACAGTGGTACTGTAAATGTGTTTTGTTGTATTTTTTTTTATCTTAATAATATCCTAATTAATATCCTATTAATTTAGCAGCTAAAAAATGTAGGAGTTTTGCTTTTTATTTATTGGTATGTCACACCATTCCTTGGCTTTAAAGGATACGTTTTTACCTTTTTACAAAAAAAAATGCCCATTTTTTGCAGGTTAAAAATGTGCATTTATTATTTTTTGTTTCTGGAGCCTTTAAAGCATTGCACCAGAGATCAGCAGATCACTGGTGCCATGCATGTCTCCTGCAAACCTGTCAGTATATCTGCTTGCCCTTACGGGATGTACAAGCAAGCAGATATACTGACAGGAAGAATCAATGAACTACCAAAGCACTCCACAGCGCCTGGTAGTTCATTGAGAACTACAAGCCGACAGCCGCAAAGGTTCATTCATTGACAGAACACCGTTTTTTTTTTTAATTGTGACAGGTAGCGGGGAGGAGAAGATCCCCCACTAGCTGTCACAATGAGGACCAGAGGCAGGTACATCCGTAACATGTTACATGATACACCCTAAATGTGGGTGTGACATGTAATGTTTACAAACGTTGCACTTATCCTTTAAGCCACATTTTAAGACCCATTCTGACATGATGTAATTTTCCATTTGTTGTTTTTGATCACCTGCTCTGTATATCGTACTGTTTTAGTTACATGACTATTGTAGCATTTCCTTATTCTTGAAATAAAGAAAATAATTCTGTTAAAAAATGCTAGAATAGTAAACCAGCACTGCAGCTCGGAAAAGGGGGGAAAGGCCCTTGCTGTATAACATCTCTCATCTGGTGTCTCCAGTGAGAAAACATAAGCAGGTTATTGTAACAAGTTAGAAATGGCCTAAACACTAAAGGAAACCTTTATTCACGCTCTGTTTCTCATGATTATAATTATCATCTAATAGGAAACAAAAGATTATAACATTTTCCTAATAATTAGATAATTATGCTGGGAAGCATGCCAAAGTTTATTGAATGAATTTATCTAAACTAAAACTGAATATGTATTAGACAGCAGTGTAATAGGAACACATGTGACAGGTGGGAAAACATTTCCCCCTAAAATCACCTAATAGGATAATTTGTATTATAGTATTTCCTATTAGTTATCAAAAGTGATCGGAAAGGGGTGGAGAAACAAGCGTAATAAGGAGGCCCATTTATACCAGTATGTAACTAAAAAAGACACAAAAACAACCAGACAGGGCAGATGAGATCAGTGACAGTGGTCACAAGCATCTGGATTATTTAGTCAGTGATATTTGAATAGTTCACCACATCTGCAAGCAGCAGCAAACTCCAATTGGATGCAGAGTCTTGATGCAGAAGTACACTGCTCAGAAAAAGTAAAGGAACACTTTGAAAACACATCAGATCTCAATGGGGAAAAATATCATGCTGGATATCTGTACTGATATGGACTGGGTAATGTGTTAGGAATGTAAGGATGCCCCATCGTTTGATGTAAATTAAAAGTATCAACCTATAGAGGACTGAATTCAAAGACACCTCGAAAATCAAAGAGAAAAAAATGACGCAGCAGGCTAGTCCATTTTGCTGAAATTTCATTGCAGCATCTCATAATGGTACTCAGTAGTTTGTATGGCCCCCACATGCTTGTATGCATGCCTGACAACGATGGGGCATGCTCCTAATGAGACAATGGATTGTGTCCTGGGATATTTCCTCCCAGATCTGGTACAGGGCATCACTGAACTGCTGGACAGTCTGAGGTGCAACCTGGTGGCGTCTGATGGACCGAAACATGATATCCCAGAGCTGTTCTATTGGATTTAAGTTAGACAAGCGTGGGGACCATTCAATGGTGTCAATTCCTTCATCCTCCAGGAACTGCCTGCATACTCTCTCCACATGAGGCCGGGCATTGTTGTACACCAGGAGGAATCCAGGACCCACTGCACCAGCATAGGGTCTGACAATGGGTCCAAGGATTTAATCCCAATACCTAATGGCAGTCAGGGCGCCATTGTCTAGCCTGTAGCATCTCTGCATCCCTCCATGGATATGCCTACCCGGACCATCACTGACCCACCACCAAAACGGTCATGCTGAATGATGTTACAGGCAGCATAACATTCTCCATGGCTTCTCCAGACCCTTTCACATCTGTCACATGTCCCCAGGGTGAACCTGATCTCTTTTCTCTGTGAAAAGCACAGGGCGCCATTGGCAGGCCTGCCAATTATGGTGCTCAATGGCAAATGCCAATCGAGCTCTATGGTCTTGGGCAGTGAACATAGGGCCCACTAGAGAATATCAGGCCCTCAGGCCTCCCTCATGAAGTCTGTTTCTGTTTGTTTGGTCAGAGGCATTCACACCAGTGGCCTTCTGGAGGTCATTTTGTAGGGCTCTGGCAGTGCTCATCCTGTTCCTCCTTGCACAAAGGAGCAGATAGCAGTCCTGCTGATGGGTTAATGACCTTCTACGGCCCTTTCCAGCTCTCTGCCTGTCTCCTGGAATCTCCTCCATGCTCTTGAGACTGTGCTGAGAGACACAGCAAACCTTCTGGCAATGGCACATATTGATGTGCCATCCTGGAGGAGTTGGACTGCCTGTGCAACCTCTGTAGGGTCCAGGTATTGCCTCATGTACCAGTAGTGACACTGACCCTAGCCAAATTCAAAACTCATGAAAAACAGTAATTTTGGTTGAGTAGAAGAAAATAAACTTTACATCCCTTAATTTGGACTCGCCTATAATTAGAAATAAATTAAAAAATAGATATCTAGAAGCCAATCCCATGGAGTTGAGCTACAAGACACATGTATAGTCTTGGTCACCAGGCTAGTGTGATTTATAAAAAAAAAGTTTTTTTTGTTCTTTACTGTGAATTTGGTGCAAGATATCATACATAATGTTATCTAATTGCTGCACAATGAAGAGGGGGAACATAGCATATAATATAGACTAGCATACTGTCATCAGCAATGGATGAACAAATCCTAGATGCAATCTGCAAATTACATTTACATCAGCAGGAAGTTCTGATACTAGACTACTCACTTTATAAAGTCTTAACCCTGTTACCTGGGACAGTTAGATTTAATTTTGCCCCTCCCACCAAGAAAACAAGCTGATCAAAATGAAATCTGCAAGCATTTGCTTGGCTATGGACATGGAATGACTTGTCTTTATGGTATGAAAACTTACTTTAGTAGTATGTTTACCCAGGTATATCAGTCAGTCTGTGGCCATCTGTCACAGTGGGGGAGATTTACTAAAACTGGAGCACTTTGGTGCAACTGTGCATGGTAGCCAATTCGCTTCTAACGTCAGCATGTTCAATTAAACTTTGACAATAAAACCTGGAAGCTGATTCAACGATTTTAATGCAGAGACTGTACCAGGTTTTGCACTCTCAAGTTTTAGTAAATAGCCCCCAGTTTGTATCTATCAAGATGCCAACTTTTGTGTAAAAGTAGTAGTGCTGAAATAAATGAAGACTACAAGTATTAATCTCTGTAAATCTGATACCAGGGCAGGGCTGTGGTTATAGGAATTCTATATTATTCCATAAATATATATATATATATATATATATATATATATATATATATATATACACAGTTGTGTTCAAAATAATAGCAGTGTGTTAAAAAAAGTGAATAAAGCTCAAAATCCTTCTAATAGCTTTTATTTCCATGCATACAAATGCATTGGGAACACTACACATTCTATTCCAAATCAAAACATGAAGAAAAATATATCAAATTTGTCTTGTTCCTCTAAAAAAAGTGAATATTAGACTGTTCAAAAAAATAGCAGTGTTTGTATTCTTCTTTACAAACTCAAACATTTATATTTATATAAACTGAATAATGTTTGAAGATTTTGCTTTCCTTTGAATCACTTAATTAATATTTAGTTGTATAAGCACTGTTTCTGAGAACTGCTGTACATCTGTGTTGCATGGAGTCAACCAACTTCTGGCACCTGTGAACAGGTATTCCAGCCCAGGATGATTGGACTACATTTCACAGTTCTTCTCTATTTCTTGGTTTTGCCTCAGAAACTGCATTTTTTATGTCACCCCACAGGTTTTCTATTGGATTAAGATCCGGGGATTGGGCTGGCCACTCCATAACGTCAATCTTGTTGGTCTGGAACCAAGATGTTGCACGTTTACTGGTGTGTTTGGGGTCATTGTCTTGTTGGAACACCCATTTCTAGGGCATTTCCTCTTCAGCATAAGGCAGCATGACCTCTTTAAGTATTCTGATGTATTCAAACTGATCCATGATCCCTGGTATGCGATAAATAGGCCCAACACCGTAGTATGAGAAACATCCCCATATCATGATGCTTGCGCAACCATGCTTCACTGTTTTCACAGTGTACTGTGGCTTGAATTCAGTGTTTGGGGGTCATCTGACAAACTGTCTCTGGCCACTAGACCCAAAAAGAACATTCTTACTTTCATCAGTCCACAAAATGTTGCGCCATTTCTCTTTGGGCCAGTCAATGTGCTCTTTGGCAAATTGTAACCTCTTCAACACATGTCTTTTTTTCAACAGTGGGACTTTGCGGGGGCTTCTTGCAGATAGCTTGGCTTCACATAGACATCTTCTAATTGTAACAGTACTCACAGGTAACTTTAGACCTTCTTTCATCTTCCTGGAGCTGATTGTTGGCTGAGTCCTTGCCATTTTGGCTATTCTTCTATCCAATCGAATGGTAGTTTTTCGCTTTCTTCCACATCTTTCAGGTTTTGGTTGCCATTTTAAAGCATTTGCGATCATTTTCTGCACTTCTTTATATGTTTTCCCCTTTCCAATCAACTTTTTAATCAAGGTACACTGTTCTTCTGAACAACGTCTGGAACGACCCATTTTCCTCAGAATTCCAGAGAGAAATGCACTGTAACCAGCATGTACAACATTTGCTGCCTTCCTTCCTTAAATAACGGCAATAATTGCCACCTGTTTTTCAAAGAATGAATGACATCACTAATAGAACTCCATACTGCTATTATTTTGAACATGCCCCTTTCAATTAGTGATTCAATGACAGAATCAGCAGCATGCATGTCATGACTGTTGGGTCTGTTGGATTTCTATTACTCTACTACACCTGCTAGTAAATTATTTGCCATGTAGAAATATCATTTCTACCAAAAACAGTGATTGATCAGGTTAGTGATGTCTGACTGCTATTATTTTGAACACAACTGTATATATATATATATATATATATATATATATACACACACACACACACTATATTGCCAAAAGTATTGGGATGCCTGCCTTTACACCCAGATGAACTTAGTCAATAGGGTTCAATATTGAGTTGGCCCGCTCTTTGCAACTAAAACAGCTTCAATTCTTCTGGGAAGGCTGTCCACAAGGTTTAGGAGTGTCTCTATGTTTGACCATTCTTCCAGAAGCACATTTGTGAGGTCAGGCACTGATTTCAGACAAGAAGGCCTGGCTCACAGTCTCTGCTCTAATTCATCCCAAAGGTGTTCTGTCTGTTTGAGGTCAGGACTCTGTGCAGGCCAGTCAAGTTCCTCCACCCCAAACTCGCTCATCCATATCTTTATGGACCTTGCTTTGTGCACTGGTGCACAGTCATGTTTGAACAGGAAGGGGCCATCCTCAAATTGTCCAAAATGTCTTGGTATGCTGACGCCTTAAGAGTTCCCTTTACTGGAACTAAGGGGCCAAGCCCAACCCCTGAAAAATAACCTGATAATCCCCACTCCACCAAACTTTACACTTGGCACAATGCAGTGAGGCAAGTACGGTTCTCCAGGCAACCACCAAACCCAGACATGTCCATCGGATTGACAGACAGAGAAGGATGATTCATCACTTCAGAAAACACATCTCCACTGTTCTAGAGTCCAGTGATGGTGTGCTTTACACCACTGCATCCAACGCTTTGCATTGCACTTGGTGATAGAAGGCTCGGGTGTAGCTACTCGGCCATGGAAGCCCATTCCATGAAGCTCTCTACATACTGTTGTGCTAATCTGAAAGCCACACAAAGTTTGGAAGTCTTTAGCTATTGACTCTGCAGACAGTTGGCGACTTCTGCGCACTTAGAGCTTCAGCATGCGCTGGCCCCGTTCTGTAATATTACGTGGCCCACCACTTCATGGTTGAGTTGCTGTTGTCCCCAGTTGCTTCCACTTTATTATAATACCACTAACAGTTGACCGTGGAATATTTAGTAGCAAGGAAATTTCACAGATGGACTTACTGCACAGGTGGCAACCTATGCTGCAGGTGAACTTATGTATTTATTTATTTCAGGTACTTATATAGTGCTGTCAATTAACGCAGCGCTTTACATACATATTGCACATTCACATCAGTCCCTAACCCTCAAGGGGCGTACAATCTAAAGTCCCTAACGTACATTCATACATACACATACTAGGGCCAATTTAGACAGGATCCAATTAACCTATCAGCATGTCTTTGGATATGGGAGGAAACTGGAGTACCCGGAGGAAACCAACACAGGCACAGGGAGAAGATGCAAACTCCAGGCAGGTGGTGCTGTGGTTGGGATTTGAACCGACGACCCTAGTACTACCAGAAGTGCTAACCATTTAGCCACTGAGCTGCCCACTTGCCATAGTATGCTGTACAAAAATACACTACCTATTTGAATGTGTTCTTTCAGTTCAGTTGCAAGTGCTTACAAGAGGTCAGGCACTGATGTCAGACGAGAAGGCCTGGCTCGCAGTCTACGCTCTAATTCATCCCAAAGGTGTTCTATCAGGCTGAGGTCAGGACTCTGTGCAGGCCAGTCAAGTTCCTCCACCCCAAACTCACTCATCCATGTCTTTATGTGCTTTGCTTTGTGCACTGGTGCACAGTCATGTTGGAACAGGAAGGCAATATAGTGTGGGGAAATGCTGCAGGTGCACTTGCCATAATATGCTGTACAAAAATACACTACCTATTTGATTGTGTTCTTTCAGTTCAGCTGCAAGTGCTTACAAGAAATATAGTTACATAGTTAGTCTGGCTGAAAAAAAACAAAAGTCCATCTAGTTCAACCATAAAAAAAACAAAAACAAATTATAATCCTATACCCACAGTTGATACAGAGGAAGGCAAAAAAACCAGCAAAGCATGATCCAATTTGCTCCTGCAGTGGAAAAAAATCTTTACTGATCCCCCGAGAGGCAATTGGATATTCCCTGGATCAACTTTACCTATAAATGTTAGTATCCAGTTATATTCTTTGTATCTTGGAAAGAATGCAGGGCTTTTTTAAAGCAATCTACTGCGCTGGCCAGAAACAACTCTTGATGGAGTCTATTCCACATTTTCACAGCTCTTACTATGAAGAAACCTTTCTGTGTTTGGTGATTAAATCTCTTTTCCTCCAGACGTGAAGAGTGCCCCCTTTGTGGTGACCTCAGGATGAATAACTACACTGAGTTCACTATATGAACCACTGATGTATTTATACATGTTGATCATATCCATCCTAAATCTCCTCTGCTCAATAAAGAATTAATTTTAATCTTTCATCATAACTGAGCTCCACCATGCCTCTTATCAGTCTGGCTGCCCTTCTCTGTACTTTCTTCAGACCTTTTTGCGAATTGGTGCCTAAAAGTGAACTGCATATTCCAGATGAGGTATTACTAATGATTTGTACAGGGGTAATATGATATCTCTCTCTCTGGAGTCTATACCTCTTTTAATACAAGAGAGGATTTTGCTTGCTTTAGAAACCGCAGCTTGGCATTGCATGCCATTATTAAGCTTGTGATCTACCAGAACTCCCAGATCCTTCTCCACCATTGATTCCCCCCAGTTGTATCCCCCCCTAGTATGTATGATGCATGCATATTCTTAGCCCCCAAGTGTATAACCTTACATTTATCAACATTAAACCTCATTTGCCACATAGTTGCCCAATTAAACAGTGCATTGAGGTCGGGTTGTAAGTTGGAGACATCCTGTAAGGACTTTATTCCACTGCACAGCTTGGTGTCATCTGCAAAGACTGAAATGGGATTTTTAATCTCAGACCCTATATAGCTTATAAATATATTAAAAAATAAGGGTCCGAACACTGAACCTTGGGGTACACCACTGACAACCCTAGACCATTCAGAGTATGAATCATTAACCACTACTCTTTGAATACAATCTTTTAGCCAGTTTTCTATCCATTTATATATGCTATGCGATCACATGATCACAATGTAAGCAAAGCTGTTATGAATCAATCTCATTCATAACAGCTCTGCTCCTCTTCCTAGTGAGCTGTGATTGGCCCACAGCTGTCACAGGATACATGGGGCCAATCACAGCACCCTGTATCATGTCACTAGCTCTAGCCAATCACAGATCACTATCCTGAGCTGTCAAACCTTAACTCAGGAGAAATGATCTTTATTTAACCACCCCCCCCCCCCAACAGCAGTACAATGTTACTACAGTAACATTGTAGTATTTTGATAAAAGTAATAAAAAAAATATTTAAAAAATGTAAAAAAAAATATGTATACCATATTGATATACAGCACTGAGTAAAAGCACTACATTTTACACACACACATTAGACCCTTGGATCACCCCTTTTAACCCTTTGATCACCCCGTCACCCAACCACTGCCATTAGTCAGTATATAGAATTTTTCACTGATCACTGTATTACTGCCACTAGCGACATCAGATAGCGTCAGGGTCAGTAAGTGCCCCACCCGGCCAGGGTCAGCTAGCGTTAGATTGCCTGCACACTATCGCAGTCACGCTATAAGTCGCTGATCACTGCCATTACTAGTATAGTTCTTGTACGGATCAAGATATTAATCACGTACAGAACTATACTAGTGCCTCCTTTGTATAGTGTCCCCAAAAACGCAGAGTTGGCAGGATCGGCCCCATTTGTTGCCAGCACTAGCATTTAGCCCCTCTGCTATTTTTACAGAAGATTTGTGTCAATCGATTGTGGACCAAGGCAATTTATACGCACAGCAATACATTGCTGCCCACCCAAATTCAGCTCTTGCCAGACAATTCACATGGAAACCTATCACGCTTTCTGAATTTAAAACTCTTTTGGGCCTAACCCTCAACATGGGCATTACAAAAAAGAATGAATTGTGGTCATATTGATCCACAGAGCCAATTCATCGTATACCCGTGTTCTCTGCAGGTACATATATGCCCAACATGGACCAACAATGTACTGGTACGTCGCTGGACTTTGGGTGGTTATACTGGGATGATGCCTGCAGCTACAGACATCATCCTGGTATCATTTTTTGCAGCTGGCGGTTGGCTTTCATGTAAAAGCAATCCTAGTGGCCAATTAGCTGCTGAATTGTTTTATGAGCAGTGGGAAGGGAAATCCCCCCCCCCCACTGCCTTCCACAGTTTTCTAGGACTCTCCCACAGGGGAATTCGAGAATGCAGCCGGCAGTTCTGCTGGCTGACCATAGAGCTGGCCAGAGACCAGAAAGGCTCCAATCATCTCTATAGTCTAAGAAATCGGAAGCTACGAGCATTTCATCACTTCATTTTTGCAGGATATAAACAGCTCCATTTGTAAATTGGGAAAGCATCTGATCACACTGATCATGGTGAGATTAGATAATGTAAGGGCAGAGGAGATATCTAGAGTCTGATAGACCCCAGATTTCTCCAAAAAAAAAATCTATGACGATGCCCATTGAAGTTATAGGGGATATTTTCATTCCCTGTGATAGCATTAAAAGTGATTAAAAAAAAAATTAGTGTCCTGTAAAGGCTTTTAAAGCATTGCCTATAATAAAAATGTCTGTACTTTGTTGCTGTTGCACGGGCATGTGAAATGTTAAAACATTTCATGTTTGGGTGATGTGTGGCGTAAGTTTCTAATGTTAGCCCTGAAATGCCAGGATAGTAGAAACAACCCCTCCAAATGACCCCTTTTTTGGAAGTAGACACTCCAAGGTATTTGCTAGGAGACATGGTGAGTGGTATGCAAATCACACAATGTAAAATCTACGTAAATTCCAATATACTGTAGATAACATAGTTTGTAGACGCTCTAACTTTCACACAAACCAATTAATATACATGTATTGAGATTTTGTTTTACCAAAGACGTATCAGAATACATTTTAGCCCAAAATTTATGATTAACTTTGACTTTATTGGATATTTTTTATAACCAAAAGTGAAAAATAATGTTTTTTTTCAAACTTTTCGGTCTTTTTTTGTTTATAGCGCAAAAAATAAAAACCGCAGAGGTGATCAAATACCACCAAAAGAAAGTTCTATATGTGTGGGAAAAAAAGGACATAAATTTTGTTTGGGTACAGTATTGCACGACTGCACAATTATCAGTTGGAATAGCGCAGCGCCAAACAGCAAAAAATGGCCTGGTCAGGAAGTGGGGTAAATCCTCTGGAAGGCAAGTGGTTAAATACCTCATTGATTTTACCAAAAAAATCTGTAATTTTGTTTCGTCTGTTCACAGCACATTTTCCAAAAAGGATTTTGGCTTCTTCATGTTAGCTTTGGTAAACTCTAGTCTGGCTTTTTTATGTTTCTGTGTCAGCAGTGAGGTCCTCCTGGGTCTCCTATCATAGCGTCCATTTTCATACAGATTGCAATGTATAGTGCGAGCTGACAAAGTTGTACCCTGTGCCTGAAGGTCAGCTTGAATTTGATCAAGGTTATTTATCCACCATTCAAACAATCCTTCATTGCAATCTTTGATCATGTTTTTCTTTTTCAGTCCACATCCAAGGAGATTGGTTACAGTGCCATGGATTGTAAACATCTTAACAATGTTGCACACAGTGGACACAGGAACATTAGGATCTGTTAATTGATACAGGGTCAATTACAATCTAAAGGAGCATCACAAACTTGAAATGAAATTATTTCTTACAGTTTTGACACGGTGCCAATAATTTTGCCCAGTCCATTTTGTGTAACATTTGGCTTTTTCTTTCTCCACTTTTTTGTGTCATACCAGTACAAACAAAAGAAATAAACATGAGAAAGCCTAAACATTTATAATTGCAACAATTCTCTTGGTGAAGTGGTGCAATATCTGACAGAAATGCAAGGGTACAAATATATTTGGCAATGACTGTACAACAGGACACAGCGTGTTTAATTTTCTCCTGGGAGCTGAATTTGGGGGTAATACACTTGCACTTATTTGCCATAGTTAAAAAGACACCATTTCATCATTATACACCATGGAATAAATTTGTACATGCCGGGAGAAGCCCAGCCTGGATCATGGGAGAAAATAAAATACAAACTGTAACCCAGAATATGCCACAAACTTTTGAAACAGGTTGATTACCAGATCTTAAATTAATGTTAGGGCGCATATCTTAGCTGGAAGACCAAGGTGTCCAACTAGGAATGTCTTTAAGAAAACTACAGTTAAAATTTAAACTTGCTGTAATACTTTACAGTGTTTCCTGGAATTTCAGCAATTCTGTCAGAGCTCTTTGGCCATTGCGGTAACAAGTACAAATACTCCCCGAAAACCTTAAGCAGCAAAATTTAAACAAAAACCATAAACTGCATTTCCCTCGTCTATTGAAACCTAAGGCTACGTTCACACTAGCGTTGTGAGCAGGCAGCAGAAAGGCGTTTGGGAAGCATTTTTACCGCTTCCCAAATTCCTTGGACAATTCTGCACATTGCAGCACATAGTGCTGTTCTAACGGGAGTGTTAGTGTCGCGTCGCGGCAAAACGAACGCCTCTGGTCGAGTCAGGAGGCGTTGAAGCCTCCTATTCTAGTCTATGGTGCCGCTCCGCAAACGCCCGACCGTGGTTGCGGGGCATTTGCGGAGCAGTAACACCATTCAAACTTCATTATAGGCTTTTGTGGGGCCTAGCAACCGCCCCTGAACCGCGCATGCGGCTTTGGCGGACCATTAAAAAACGCTCCGCAAACACCGGACCAACACTTGCCAAACGCTATAGGGGCGTTTGGCAGGAGTTGGTAAAACAGTCAAGTGTGAACGAGCCCTTATACTGTCAGGCCCTACCGCCACTTACAGGAGAAGTTGCAAAAACAAAAGTTGGCCTGCACCGGATAACCCCATACACAGCCAGCATAACTCACTTTTTTGCTAGTGTCCTCAGGAGAGTGGATGTGTTTTTCATATCTGTTGCTGTTTGCTTGAAAGAGTTTTATAGCATCAATAGCTGCTGGTAGATTCATGACAGATATATTAAAACCCTGAAAGTCTCTCCAGTCAACCAACAAACATTGGTAGATTCATATTGGATATGTTAAATCCTAGAAGTCTTCTAGTTTGCCAGCCAGAGTGGGTTTTCCCAGTTTCTACGCTTTCTGGCATCCCTGAATTTCTGGAAGTTTCCCCAGCCATCTACAGCTACTGATTCAGGCTGGATATAGAAATCCTGAGAAGCTTTCCAGTTAACCAAGCAATACAGGTTCCCTGGTAATTTCTCCCTACAACAGTCCTGAAGTCGATAGTGACTACCTGTCAGTTTTCCAGTTCACATAGATTCCCATTATTCAGGTCAGGCCAGTATGCCTGGGGTTTTCTTACAGTTATAGGACTAGAACGTTGGCTGTTTTCCTACCCGTCTCTGCATCGCACTGCTGTGTGGGCCTAGCAGGATTTGTTAGGTTTACGTTTCCTCAGTTTAGCACTGAGGCGACTGGCCATTTTGTGGAGAGTTATAAATCACCTTTTCTTTCTGCTTGCTTATACTCAATGTACTTTGCAAGCTGCCTCCATGGGGAAAACGTCTTCACTTATGCTCAAGCCATAGAAAGGGAACTCTTTACTGTTTCAATTTTCTGGATACCTCACTTGCATTTGATAACACACCTCAAATTAGCATGGAAATGCATGCTGGCTCCATGAAGGCTTGTTTTAGTTTTAAAAAAAAAACAAAAAAACAAAAACCTTATATATAAATAGAGTAAGCAGTACATTTGCCTCACACTGAAGCTGACAGGATCCTGAATTAGTGTAAACGTGATAACTTCTCTGCAAATGTGTGTTCTCTGTGCCATTGCAACCTGCACACGGTAAGATTGTACGATATGCTAATGCAGGCCAAGTAACAGACTCAGAATGTACTTGAAGAGTTTTGTGTTTATCATCTCTTCTGCCTAATTTCCAAAAGCTGTCGTGTGTTATTGTGTGTGGTTGTTTCTCTGCAGCTCCACCTACCTTAACGTAGATGTTACCAATGCCTGACCCCTTTGTGATCTATAGATTCCCTTCTTTTTCTGTGGCCAATATGTATGTTTAGAAGGCATGGTACTAGCTGTAGTTCTGTTAAAGGCCTCCTCATTTTTTTTCATATTGTAATACAACTGGGCAGTTGGGAAATTACTTTGAATCTTAACTCTTAGCTTTGTTTCGTTCAGACTTCACTTCTATTTCTGGTGAGCAGAAGTGGTGTCACTATGCTTATGCAAGTGCACTGCAGGACTTAGACCCAAATGGCTCTTGTGTGAAAGGGGCTCTTTATAGTCTGCTTCAGTTGGGGACCACCTTGGATGCATAGGTCATTATTGTCCATTTTCTCCTCTCCTCTGCTAAATCCAACACAGACAGAGTGGACTTCTTTGGTCAGCATCCTTCTGTGAACCCATTATTACATGTTGACTCTCTACCCTCTATAAACGAAGAATTATTCAGACAGATTTCACTCTTCAGCTACTACATAAATTCATGAATTTATTTTCTCTTTATTCTGGAAGTCAGCTCTACCCATGGATAGTGAAATCAATAGCTCATGAATCTGATTGTACCAGTTCCCAATCTTCTCTGTGTGCTGGTTCTTCAGTTGTTTCTTACATGCGTGTACCATGGAAAAGAGGTAAGATCTCTCCCTTGATAGTAGTCAGGAACAACTGTTGATCCAGACTAGACTGCTCAGAGTGCGTCACACCTATTTTTTTCTGGCACAGAATCTTAGTGCCTCATACCAAGAGAAGTATGCATTCCAAGTGAGAAGGTGGACTTTCGAGCCTTTAGGAGCATAGAAATAACAGATTAAGATAGACCCCATATTTTCCATTAGGACCTGGGGTTCAACAGCCATGCCAATAAAGCCTATGGCCATGAAGCAGGGTAGTAAACCAGCCCTTGGGACAAGAGAACCGGGGGTCTGGGAGTGCTTAAGGAGAGTCTGCCAGGAGTCTGATGAGGGCAGAGTACTACATCTGCCTTGGCCAGTTTGGTGCAATGAGCATCATCAGAATGGTCCTAAATCTCGTTCCTGCAGAGCAGGAACTTCAAAGAAGGAAAGGTATATCAGGTTGACCTGATCCCACAGACTCAAGATAGTATCCACTGTTGTGGCCAGAGGATTCCTGGACCTAAAGAAAAACCTGCCCAGTTTGTTGTTGAAACTGGAAGCCAGGAGGTCCAGATCCGGCATTCCCCACCTACAAACAGAGATCGTGAAGCACCTCCAGGGGAAGAGACTATTCTCCTGAGTTCAGTCGACTTAGGAAGTCCACTTGCCGATTTTCCACAGCTGGAATGTGCATGGTAGTCACAATCTGGATGGTTTCTCTTTGACCTGCGAGACTTCTGGTTCCTTTCTGATGACTGATGTCTGCTGTGGCATTGTCCAACTGAATCTGAGTAAGAAGACTGCCCAGGCAAGAGGCTCATTGTTGGAGGGACAACCAAATCGCTTGTAGCTCCAGGATGTTGATCAGGAGATGAAAGGGAAAAATACAGAATGGTCTCTAAGTGTAGATGTTTTTAATAATAAATTTGTATTACAACTACAATTGGAAATTCACATTTAGTGGGCAGAAAAAGGCATATTATAATCCATTACTGGTGGGAGTTCACTGCAAGCATCGCTTTTGCTGCCTTTACCACTCGTTGATACAAGTTGTCCTTACAGTGACCTCCCGCTGGTGATGGATTATGATATGCCTTTTTTTGTCCACTAAATGTGAGTTGGCAATTGCATTTGTTTTTAATAATAAATTAGTATTACATCTACACTTAGAGACAATTCTGTATTTTTCCTTTTCATCTCCTGATCAACATCCTGGAGCTACAAGTGATTTGGTTGTCCCTCCAACAATGAGCCTCTTGTCTGTGCAGTCTTCTGATCCAGATTCAGTTGAATTTTTCCCTTATTTTCTACATGTACTGGAAATTGCTTCTGCTCCCCACAAGAGGCTTGCCCTAAGTGGATGGAGGCTGGCATTCATCATGAGAATCTTCAAGATCAGTGGAAGAAAAGATTTTCCCCATTTCCAAGGCTTGATTAGTAAGCCACCAGGCCAGGAATAACCTGGTCTTCATAGTCAGGTGAACGTGATTGCCCTGAGATGTCTGTTTTTCTTGTCTTATGCAGCCAGAATGCTGAGTTGCAATAGTCTGGAATAGAATTGGACAAGGAGGCCAGCATCAACGGGGAACTCTCATGCAAAATTGGAGAGTACAATAGCTCTTGGACTGCAAAGTATAAACATGGGAATGTGGAGTCAAGATTATTTCCTATGGAAGTAGATTTATAGACTGAGCAGTCTCAAGAAGACTTGGATACATCAAAGTGATGGTGAAATTAAAAGGCTGGCTTCTGGAGGTTCAGGATCCAACCGAATCCTGGAGAGTTTGAACAATATGGCAGACATTGACTGATGAAGTCTTTGCCAACTGTTTCCTCAGTAAGATGTCCAGGCCAAAGATTGGGGCAGCACACTCCCACTGAAACCCCCCATGGAATCTGTGGAGGCACCCTCATCTGCCCTCTCCAACAAGAACACAGAGAGGCTGAATTACTAAAGGTAAATATACTGCACACCTGCAGTTGCACTTCAAGTGCACTGCAAGTGCAGTTGCTTTAGATCCGAGTGGAAGCTCTGAAATGAGGCAAAGCTCTCTGATTTCTTTTATCCAACCATGTTCAAGCAAAAATGCTTTTTTTTTGTTTTCCTTGCATGTTCCCCTCAGATCTAGAGCAAGTGCACTTGCAGTGCACAGCCTATTTGCCTTTAGTAAATCAACCCCAGTGAGTAACATTGCTCAGCCATTACCTTCTGCACAGACACGTGTCAATAAAGAGAGCTCTGAACCAACCTGCCAGAGGTTTGTAAGCAGTTCATATGTATGACGCCTCTCTGAATACACTAACAGATCAGCACTGTAGGTAGCAGAGAGGGGAACTGTCTCCAGGAGCCTCAGAGGGAGTCAGTGATGCTTCTATTAAGGCCAAAGGTGTGAGAGGTAGAGGGAAAAACACTTACGCACACACAGCAATGTGTCATGGGGCATCCTAATGATGCGTCCACTACACATTTAAAAAAATGCAGCAGCTATGTTCCCCAAAGTGCTTGTAACACATAAAATATGTCACAGTACTGGACTTTAACTGGTTCCCGCCCGGTCTATGGCCGAATGGCGGCCGGCAAAAACCCTCACCCCCCTGGGTGGACGCCATACAGCATCCTTTCGGGCATGCACAGTCTGCATGCCCGCAGAGCCACGCAGCAGCGCGATTTGTAACCAGCCGTGTACCTCGGACATGGCCGATGACAGATCTGAGTACCAGCCCCGTTGCCGGTACCATGTGACCTGCTGTGACCAATCACAGCAGGTCACATGACACTTGTATACAATGGATGGCTTCCTATCATCCCATCCATTGTATACAAGTGTGGCTAGCTGTGAATGGTCATAGCGATCACATGCACAAGCTGGGCCAATCACAGCCCAGCTGTGTCATGTGATTAGCTGTGGCAAAATCACAGTTAAGATAAAAAAAATCCTGAATTGATCGATTTCAGTCAGGTAAATGCTTGCTTATAGCAAAGTAATTCTTTGCTATAAGCAAATTGTGTAAAAAAAAAATAGATCACTTCCCCAAAGTAGTACAATATTACTATGGTAACATTGTACTACTTTGGTCATAGTGAAATATTTAAAAAAAATCTTAAAAAAAGAGAAATAAATGTAATACAAAATAAAAAAAAATTATTTTTTTTTCGTACTGTCACCAGTCAGTGTGCCTGATCACCGCCATGCCAGTTATATGACGACACTGAGAATACAAAATTATAGCGAGCGCTCATACAGGTAGCGGCTAGAACACTAAAGGAATCACATAATCCTCATGTCAAAGTAGTAAATAAAATAACAGTGCAGCGCTATCAATCGTATAAAATCAATAATGAAAGATTCATATAGTATATATCAAAAATCAGCATCAGTGATAAATCAACAAGTGAGAAGATGTGAAAGTTCATATAATTCATCTAGCGTGCAGCACCAGAAAACACTTCCTCTGCTGTAATATGTATCACTGGTGAAAAAATAGCAGAAATGCGCACTCACCGAACGCACATAAAGAATGAGTATGTGAATAATATATCAGTTGAAGTGGATGGCACCGGATGGATAGCAGGACCCCCTCTAGGATACAGATCATCCAGCTTGGGTGAAGAGATATGCAGCAGGGCTCAGAGGTCTCCCTTAATGCCAGATGAACAGCCTGGATAGTGTACTGACCCTAGAGTAAAATGGCCGCCAGACCTCCTCGTGGTCTCGGAGGCCTCCCCTCTGATGAAGTGCCGTAGCACGAAAGACCTCAGGAGGAGCCGATAGCACGTGTGACGTCATACGCCGCCGAGACCACGAGGAGGTCCGGCGGCCATTTTACTCTAGGGTCAGTACACTATCCATGTATTTTGACATACACTTGTACTTGTACCCAAATTGTTGCTATATTTTCCTGGAATAAAACATTATCTACTACACTATGGGCACTCCCTCTTTGTTCTAACCCTCCATATCGAGGGTTCCAGATCCACAGCAGTACCTGCATCCAGAGGACATATCCATCCATCCAGGCTGTTCATCCGGCATTAAGGGAGACCTCTGAGCCCTGCTGCATATCTCTTCACCCAAGCTGGATGATCTGTATCCTAGAGGGGTCCTGCTATCCATCCGGTGCCATCCACTTCAACTGATATGTTATTCCCATGCGCATTCTTTATGTGTGGTTGGTGAGTGCGCATTTCTGCTATTTTTTCACCAGTGATACGTATTACAGCAGATGAAGTGTTTTCTGATGCTGCACACTAGATGAATTATATGAACTTTCACATCTTCTCACTTGTTGATTTATTACTGACGCTGATTTTTGATATATACTATATGAATCTTTCATTATTGATTTTATACGATTGATAGTGCTGCACTGTTATTTTATATGACCCCTCGTACACTGTTTGTTATTGTTGTACTGTGCCATGTATTGTCCCCCCTATATTGTACAGCACTGAGCAAACCCTTTGGCACTATATAAACTCGATGTAATAATAATAATAATATTACACAGGCATGGACCACTGTTAGAGCAGTATTAAACCCAAAAGCAAACATTTATATAACTGCTACCTAATTCTTAGATGTGGTGGCTGTATTAGGTAACAGCCACATGTGATGCAGAGCCTCCATGAATGAAAGGACTGAATTCCAGTAAATAGAAGGAGCTAGATGATACTGGACGTTCTCCAGCCAGAAAAAACCGGTAAGCTTTACCTGCCTTGCTGCAGAAAGGGCTTAACGTTAGATGTTTTTCAGGTAGAATATAAGACCCCTATCCATCTGACTTGCTGCAGATTCTAATGCACACTGTGCAAAGCTCCTATTGTGCAGTGAAATAGTAAGCCATTTTGGTGCAGTAGGGGAACCTGTACAACTGTGACTGAAGGTAATGTTGGTGTTAAATGTTAGGTTTTTTTTTTTTTATTTTGCTTGATTTAATAGCTTTTTTTAATGCTTTTTTTTCCCACACCTACCTACCATAGGGGTTGAATGATAAAACTCACATGTATCATGCAAAAAAACACATGTAACTACATATTAAAAAAATGCACAAAATGCAATTAGAAGTGTTCCAATAACAGAAGAATCTTAGTTCTAAAGTGGAAATAAACCCACTTTTGTATCCTTTACCTACAGGCAAGCTTACCTGTAGGCAAAATGAATATCTCCTAAGTGGTCACCGTTTAGGAGACATTCGCTCCTTGTGACAGCCGGTACATGCTCTCTGAAGGAACGGCATGCCCAGGGTGTTCCATCTGAGCACTACGCCGTGTCCCGAGACTCCCATGTGCATGTGCAGGAGTGACGTCATCGCGGCTCGATCAGTTGGATGGCTGTAGCTTGCGAGCCCAGAGGGAGGATCGGTTAGGATGAAAGCCCTGTCAGCGCTGGAGGGATTTGTTTTAGGGGAAGTCTGTCATGATGTGCTAGTATGTGATGCATGCTAACACTGTATGCCATTACCTTGCTGGACATCTTTTTATTTTTTATGTGCGGTTTACTACCGCTTTAAAGCAATAGTGAAGTCGGGGGGGGGGGGAGAAAACTTTCCCCCTGCCAGATAAGGGAATAATATGCTAGTATTCAATGCATACTGGCACATTATATATGCTTGCCTTGAAATGAAGCCGTCCAGCGGTGCGCTTTCACCGCTGACGGGGCTTCCATCTTCACCAGGTCTTCCTTTTGGGTTCGAGGGCTCCAGCCGTTTGAATGGCCGGGCTGCGATGGCGTCGCTCCTGTGCATGCGCATGGGAGTCATGGCCGCGGCACGGAGCTCTGAGGGGATGGCATGAGTGTGCTGTCCCTTTAGAGCGCATGCGCTGGGCTGCAGAAATCGTGAATATCTTCTAAATGTCACTGGCCTGCCTCGTCACTGGCTATCCCCGCTTTAGTTGATCCTGAATACGACTGCCAGACTCATTCACCTTTCCAACCGCTCCGTCTCTGCCACCCCTCTCTGCCAATCCCTCCACTGGCTTCCGATTGCCCAACGGATCAAATTCAAAATCCTATCACTGACGTACAAAGCTGTCCACCATACTGCCCTGAACTACATCACTGACCTAATATCCAAGTACCACCCAGCACGCACACTCTGCTCCTCACAAGACCTCCTTCTCTCTAGTTCCCTGGTCTCCTCCTCCCATGCCCGCCTCCAGGACTTCTCCAGGGTGTCACCCATCCTCTGGAACTCCCTGCCCCAACACATCAGATTATCACCTACTCTGCTCTCCTTTAGGCGCACCCTAAAAACCCACTTCTTCAGGGAAGCCTACCCCACACCCTGCTAACTTGCCGACCTCCTCCACTCTTCCTACCACCCCATCCCCCACAGCTATCTCCTCCTGTACCACCATCCCCTCCCTCCTAGATTGTAAGCTCGAAAGAGCAGGGCCCTCGATCCCCTCATGTTTTGCATTGTATTGGTATTGTTCTGTCACATGTTCTGTCACCCTTTGTAATGTACAGCGCTGAGCGAACTATTGGCGCTTTATAAATACTGTATAATAATAATAATAATAATAATATGACGACACTGTACTGCACTGGTGACAGTATGTAAAAGAAAATAGTGAAAATCATTTTTTTTATTTCTTCATTTCCAAAAAATTATGAGAAAAAAATTACAACTTCAAAAAACTCGCCATGCCTGTTATGAACTACGTCGGACTGTCTACTTTGCAAAAAGGGGTCATTTGTGGGATATCTGTACTATTCTGACATTCTTGAACCTCAAGAAATTAGATTGGCTGTCAGTACTTCAGGATTGATCAATTTTCAGATATATACCATAGTCTGATCAATTTTCAGATATATACCATAGTTTGTGAACTCTATAACTATCCTACAGACTAAATAATAAATACTAATTTGGGTTATTTTCACCAAGGACATGTAGTAGAATACATGTTGGCCTAAATTTATGAAGAACAATTATTTATTTGCAAACTTTTATAACAGAAACAAAGAAAACGTGTTTTTTTCCCAAATTCTTGGTCTTTTTTTGTTAATTTAGCAAAAAATAAAAACCCCAGCGGTGATTAAATACCACCAAAAGAAAGCTCTAGTTGTGTGAAGAAAATGATAAAATTTTAGTTTGGGTACAATGTTGTATCAATGTACAAACATTTGATACGGCGCTAAGAGAAGTCACATAAATTAATGTTGTATAATTCTAGCATGAGGAGAATAAGTCCTTAGGAAAAACCTATACGGTGCAGCGTGACAATGGTGATGAATAAAGCATGAAGATAGACTTTCGTGGCTGTCTTGGCTTATGGAAAATGAATGTACATTGCACTAACCAGATAGCACACTTGCCTGCAATCAGGATACGGTCTTCAGTATCTGATATTACATTTGCCTATAACAATATGGCCGTCGCCTACTGCGCATGCGCGACTATGGATTGGGCTCTATTACCCATAGCCGACAAAATGGCCGCCGCTCGTGCGCAATTCGCATGCGCAAAAAGTCTGCGATGATGCGGCAAGGCACAACGGCGCATGCGCGCCGTACACTATATATGGATTGATTTAATACAGGCTCTGCTCCCTTTGATAAAGTGTTAAGACACGAAACACGTTAGCAAGTTGCCCCTAATCACCATTCACATACCGCATGGCACTATGTATGCTTAGGCAGCCATATTGGATTTTTATAGCCAAAAACCCTATGACTAAGAGCTTTTCGCTCGAAACGCGTCAGTGTCGGGCTGCAGCTGTTTGACGCTAATACCACCGGCACCACGAGGGGTCCCGGCGGCAACTTTACACTGGGTCAGTACTTCATTCTAATTTTATTCCTTGCATTGTACCTGACTAGCATCTGTTTGTGTGTGGGAATAAAGTATCCTAAGACATATTGCACTACTGGCCTCCTCTGTTTTTTCTGAGCTCCTGTGGGAGCCAGGTACATCCATAGAGTGGTCATCACCTAATGAGAAGGCTGAGTGCAAAGTACGGGATAACGAAGGGGACCTGATCAGATCTGACTAGACCTCTGATGACACATTGGAAGTCTCTATATTATATAAAAGCGCATTAAGGTTGCGCATCTGGTGAGTGCGTAATCTGTATCCTCACTGTTTCACCGTGTGCACAGTCTGTGTCGTTTGGAAATCTATAGATCGGTTGAGATCTTGCTCACATCTTCACGTTGGACTTATCTGTGGACACAGCAATTTTTTTCCTCACGTTATATTAGCCACCATATAGTGGCATATATATGAGTGCACAGTATCACTTTACATTTTTGCATGATTTTGTGCATGTGTATATACGTTCATTTATTTGTGCTTTAGCGCTGCACCTTTTTTGTATATTATTTTGTATATTATTGTGTATTGGAAGGTTTTATATGGTGCCTTTGGTGTACAGCTGCTGCTACTTGGAAGGCGCTCACTTATTTACACGTTTTTTATATTGGATTTTTGTCATGTAAGTGTATGTTTATTTATCATTTTTTCTGCTATTACCTCATTTTGAATATTAAAATACTACGCTATTGGAGCATTTTTTCTTTTGGGCTCATTATTGGCACTTTTGAGCCCCCTTCCCCTAAGGTGCTCTGTCACATTGGATCCATGCTTGATTGTGGGATCCCTCTGGTGGCCAAGACTGATACTGCTGGATACTGCTATACCTGGTCTGCCTGATGTGGTGATATTGGAGAGTGGTAACCTGTCCTGGATAGATGACACCTGGTGGTTAATCCCTGCCTGATGACTTCATCCCTATACAGAGTTCCAAAATCCTGAGCACCGTGGAGTAGGTCTTATTTACTCCAACGCACAATACTTGTGCTATCTGGTTAGTGCAATGTACATGAATTTTCCATAAGCTACAACAGCCACGAAAGTCACTATCTTCATGCTTTATTCATCACCATTGTCACGCTGCACCGTATAGGTTTTTCCTAAGGACTTATTCTCCTGATGCTAGAATTATACAACATTAATTTATGTGACTTCTCTTAGCGCCGCATCCTATGTTTGTACATTGATTTTCATATTGGAGGTATTTGAGGTTTTCCTCCAGATGCTGGCTGCTTTTTACCATTTATTACCCAGCGCTCATATATTATCAACATTTCTATTTACAATGTTGTATGACCACGCAATTGTCATTCACAATGTGAGAGCGCTGAAACCTGAAAATTGGCCTGGGCAAGAAGGGGGTAAAAGTGCCCGGTATGGAAGTGGTTAAGCTTCAACAGCATGGGCAGCACAGTGGCTAAGTGGTTAGCACTTCTGCCTGGCAGTACTAGGGTCGTTGGTTCGAATCCCAACCATGGCACCACCTGCCTGGAGTTTGCATGTTCTCCCTGTGCCTGCGTGGGTTTCCTCCGGGTACTCCGGTTTCCTCCCACACTCCAAAGACATGCTGGTAGGTTAATTGGCTCCTGTCTATATTGTCCCTAGTATGTGTATGTATGAATGTGAGTAAGGGACCTTAGATTGTACACCCCTTGAGGGTTAGGGACTGATGTGAATGTACAATAAAGCACTGTGTAAATTGATGGCGCAATATAAGTACCTGTAATAAATAAATAAATAGGGAAAATTGCCAGAGACTAGCAGCACACTCCCAGAGACTTTCGACACATTGTTTTATACAAATAGGTAAAAGTTTGTTTTCATTTTCCATATGGAGAGTTATTTTTTATCATCCAAGTCCCATTGGGGAGAGTTCCCTTAATTTCCTGTCCCACAGCCGTAACAGAAAGTGAGAGGAATTTCCTCCAAAGCTAGAAAAAAATCCCTGGCTGTCACCAGTAGATATGTACAAATTGTTTCGTTATGAATCGAAATTTGGATGAAATGTTCGCTATTCGGATGTATCTGTATTTCTAACTCACAAGAGGAACAAATTTCAAAGAATCCTCAATAAATTATAATTAAACAAATTATCCAAATTCAATTTCAAAAATGAATCTGAAAATAAATTTGAATTATAAAATTAATTCAAAATGGAAACATATTGCAATAAATACAGTAAGGTATAAAAGTGAAATAAGATGATGATTCCTACTTATGCTGCTTTATAGAACAGCATAAAAAAATAGAATCGTACAGAATAGAATAAAAAGAATAGAATATTATAAAATGGAAAATAAAAGAATAGAACGCAAAAGAACTGAATAGAAAATAAAAGAATAAAACCAAAAGAATATAACCCTGTTCTGAAATTTGATTTTCGAATCGATTCGAAAATAATGAATATATGAAACGAATTTAAATATATGAAACATAAACAAAACATTCTAACATAACAAATATTATTAAAGTATTAACTTTGAGCAAATCTGAAAAAAAGAAAAAAATTGGTTGTGCACATCTCTAGCCACCAGGGCTTAACAGAACTAGTGTCCCCAGTAAGGTGGGAGTAGCCTTAGTTAGAATTTGACTGGAAATACACTTTAAAGTAGAACTATAGGCAAAACTTTTTTTGTAATGTTGGATAGAGTAAGCCATAACTTGAAGTGAAAGGAATTTCCTCTGAACGAAGGAAAAAATCCCTGGCTGTCACCAGTAGACATGTGCAATTTGCTTTGTTACGTTTGTCATTCCAAAGTTAATATTAAGCAATCATAGGAAGAGTGTGCAATTAAGGAGAGGGTAGAAGACGATGGGAAAGGCTCCATAGATGGTGTTGAAGGCCAATGTGTCCCAGGCATGCCTGGCTGTGAGTAATTGTACAAAGTTAAGTGACTCTCCACCCCCTCGTTCATTAACATTGGGTGTTCAAGTGCTGGCCCCTTGTCAAGCCATGTCATGCGACAGGTCTAATTTAGATGGTTAAAGCAGAGGGAACATTGGATGTTGGTATGCGGGGGTGTATTTGAAAAGGTACCACCTGGTCAAGGTCAAGAGTAAGCAGCCCATGTTATCTTGACATATGTGAATTCATTTTTCCATGGTGTAGATCGATTTTATCTGGAAAAGCCACTTGCAAGTGGTAGGTGGATGATATGATTTCCACCGCCAAGAAATTAAGGATATGGCTGTTTATGGTTATGGTGTAGTAAGAATGGGGCTGGGAGAAAAGGAAATGGGATTTCAGTAATTGTGAAGATGAAGTGGTATACTTCAGACCAAAATGGATGGATCAGCAGGCACTGCCACCTTACATGGATGAGGGTGACTTTCGACTTATGACATCTCCAGCACTTATCTGGAATTTTTGCAGATATATGATGTAGCACTGTGGGAGTTCTGTACCACTAGGACTTAGGCTTATAGTTTGTCTCCTTGATGTTGACAATTTCAAAGATAAGTCCATTTGCTGCCATTCCTCAGTTGTGAAGTTTTAAATAAGGTCACATTTCCATTCCCAAAAGGATAGATCTTTGGGAGATGTTGATTTAGTCATGCCAGGATCAATGATCAATATCACATAGGGAATTGGGTCTAGTGAGGAACATAGGCTCTCAAAGGGTGTGTGGGTACATTGTGTATGGTTGTCTGTATTGTGGATGGTTGAAAATAGTTTATTTGAAACAATGTCTAGTATGGCATTGGACCATTTTCATTTAGAGAATTGCAAGTATTTTGATCACAAAATGTGCTCTTTTAAAAGAACACCCTGGGCATGAGTTTTGGGGGCAGATGCTATAACGATAGGTTTTTTATTTGGCCTGGAGAACTCCCGGTTTAAGTGCAGAAGATATAATGGGCCTTGTATGTTAGGTACTACAAGTGTTTTGAACATCCAAGTGTAAACCTTTAGGGATGCACCTATGGTAGGGTGAGAAGTAAAAAAAAAAAAAAACAAAAAAAAAAAAAAGGGGGGGGGGGTATTCTCTATTGATACAGTGACTTGAGTCGATCTTTGGTCCTGAAATAATTGCTCACTGTGGACCCAGTCTTTGGATTAAATTTGGACCGCCCAGTCTACTATGCATGGAAGATGACAGACCCAGTAATATTTGTGAGTTTCAGGCAAGCTGATGCCTCCCATGTGTTTCAGTCTGGTAAGAGTCCCCATGCTGGTTCTGGGGGATTTATTGTTTTACAGAAACCTGAACAGAGGATAGAAAAGAATTAGGGAGCTGTATTGGTATAGCCTGGAATAGATAAAGATGGTTTAGCATTCACTTTCAGAATTGCCAAAACTGGCCAAATTCGTTGAAGGCTTGTAAAAGATTGGGGAAGGTGATGAGGGGCTTGGTAAATAAAATAAAAAAATAATTATATATACATACATACACACATAGTCTCTTTGATGTCAAGTGGACAGTCCTTTGAGTTTTGGTGTGTTCAATACTGTACGCTACTATCCTACTTTGAAGTTTTCTGGTGAGCTCTTACCACATTTATTGCTATGCTCATAAGACAGTCAGGTGCAGGGCAAATTAATAATTGGTTTTTGTGTAGAGCTTGTGCTTTAAGAGCAGATACTCTCCTAGTCAGTCTAACCACCTGTTTTTGAGCATCAACTTTCATTTGCACTTAAAGTTCCAGTATTTTTCAACTAATAACGTAATTGTGTTTTTCCCACAAAGGCATCAATGTGGTATCTGGGGTTGTGTATGGGTAAAATATTCATCTAGCTGTCATTGGTGATGTGATGGATCAGAGGCATCATGTAAAGTGGTTGTAAAGGCTAAAGGTCATTTTTACCTTAAAAGTGTATTTCCAGTCAAATTCTAACTAATGCTAGACCTACTCGCACCTCCATTCTAAGACTGTTCTATCTACCGTGAAAGAAAAGATGCCTATACTTACCTATTCTGAAGCCGCTCTGGACTGGTCACATGATTGGGTCCCACCCCTGGCTTCAGTGTAGAGAGGAGGCAGTGACAATGGCTGCAGAGCCTGGACGATGATGTCACTCATAGGCTTACTGTCGGCTGTCCCTCTTCACTGAAGCCAGCGCTGGGACCCAATCATGTGACTGGATCAAAGCACCTTCAGAAAAGGTAAGTATAGATATCTTCTTTCACAGGGTAGATAGAATACTCTTAGATTAGAGGTGGAAGTAGGTTTAGCCTTCAGATGTTCAACTCCCCTGACCCCTCAATCCAGCGCTAATTTCTCTCTCTCGCTCCTCACAGGTTCAGAGATAGCAGTGGGAGTCATTGGCTCCTGTTGCTGTTAGTAAAATACTGTGAGGAAGAGGGACCAAGCCACTCTGTGTCAATAGATGCACGCAGACCAGCTCCGGATCAAGCCTGCAAAAGTGCCCTCATAGTAAGTGGAGGAGCAGCCGAGAGCTTCAGCAAGGGATCCCAGAGGAGGTGGTTTTGGGGCCACTTTGTCCAAAACCATTGCACAGAGCAGGTAAGTATACAATGTTTTTTTTATTTTAATTTAAAAAAAATACCTTTACAAGCACTTTAAAATGGAGGGACAAAGTGACTTGAGCATGGTCTGATAGGACCATTGGTTCAATAGTTGAATTTCTGAGATAGGGCAAATTGTGATTTATTAGGAAGCAGTAGTATGGAGTACAGTATCTACTGTGGGAATGGTAGTAATGCGTGTAATCCTTGGTGCCTGGGTGCATGAAATGCCTTGCTTCATGGAAGCAGAAGGTTCCGGGTTGTTTTTTAATCTGTCTTAAGCTTTCGTAGGGAAGAATGGAACTGCCTGTTGAAGTATCCTGCACTGATACAAGAGGGACACCAAGGTCCCCCCCACGCCCCATTTCAGTATCAGTATGCTGACTGCAAAGCTTTCAAGGATATTAGATTTTTCATACAAAAGGGAGGTGTTTTGGCAGTATATATTTACCAAAGTCATAGGTTTATCATTTATCTTCCCTTTTAAAAAGAGATAGTGACATTTTAGGTCTGTTATGTCTTCCCCTATTATGATGGGGGTTGTCTTAAAAAATAAGATTGATACAGCTTTAGACTTGCTCATAGAATTAGATGCTTGCAAACATCTGGTATATTTGTGATTAGGCAGCTTGGATGCTTCTCCTTGTTTTAAATGAGTTTCCTGGACATAGGCCACTTGTGCATTGCCAATTTTTTTTGAGCAATGGTTTATTAAGCACAAAATTTCAGGAAAAAAAAACACCAACTTTAAAGCGATTGTAAAGTCTCCAAAAAAAACAAAACAAAAAAAACCCCAAACAAACATAATGCTTACTTGCTCTGTGCAATGGGTGCTTAAAAGTGATCGGAGGGGAACCAATTGCTTCCACCTGACAGCCAACAGAATGTGTTTAAGTTCCCTCTCTGTTGCCGATGTATGACATACAGTACATCAGAGGCAGTGAAAGGGTTAAAGGATAAATGCAGGAGACAGTACACACTGCAGCTTCTCTAGGAAAAAAGGAGCGAGCCTTGCACTTACCTCAGTGGTGGTCTGGAGAGTATCCTGCTAATAAGTATCACATTCCAGACACTCTTCTGTTCTCCAATAGGAATATTCCAAAGAAATCTTCAGGGACAGGTTTAAGTCGGTGGGTGTTTTGCAACCCTAGACCTGTAAAGAGCTCTGTGGCTATGTAACAGGTCACTAGGTGCCTTAAGAGCATCACAAGCAGAGTGCAGTGCCCTAGGGTCATATTAGAGCCTGCATCTTCCTCATGGCAGGGGCTAGGTACGGCCTCCAAGTGAGCACTGTGGATCAGCCAATCCAGAAAACCGCAGAGAGGTCTCTTGGCTCTGCAGTGAAGAAACTTGACTGAATTTTAAAAAAGGCTTGATAAAAAGGAAAAAATGGTTGTCGTGGACTTGTTCTGAAAAGTCCACTAGCAAAAACTGAAGCAAGCAGTAGTGGTTATACTGGCTAACAGTTTTTTGCTGCTAGTGTCCAGTTCTCATGTAGGTGGCAGTATAACCCATATATCTCAGAATTATGGAAATATTTTGGATTGACAGACCCTTTAAGTAGTCACTACCATAAGTAAAAAGACAAGTAACTACCATCAAAAGGTTTTTAATCTTGTTTTATATTCAATTTATAGAACGACGTATTAGATATATATTTACACACACAGATTATCCTTTAAGGCCATATATCTTCCAAAGATGGGGAAAAGTTTTTGACTGGGTAAATCTTTAAGGACGGTTTTCTATGACTGCTGGCTCTTCCAATTTCTGAACTGCTATTTTATGAACAAGTTCATCTACAGCAGTTTTAAAAACAGGGGTAGGGTCCTGAAACCAAAAATAGGTAAAGTTACAGTAGTAGTAATTTTTTTAACACACTTGTAGCATTTACATTACCAACAAAAACATACCAGTAAAGTGTGAATATGGGGAAAAAAAAAAAAAATCTTTCCAACGCATACACATTCTCTGTGTTTTTTTAGTTACATTGTTATCTTCTTACATTACATATGTATTAAGCTTGTATGTACAGTGCCTTGAAAGAGTATTCATACCCCTTGAAATTTTCAACATTTTGTCATGTTACAATCAAAAACGTAAATGTATTTTATTGGGATTTTATGTGATAGACCAACACAAGGTGGCACATAATTGTGAAGTGAAAGGAAAATGATAAAGGAACAGCAATTTTCAAGTCTTGCCACAGATTCTCAATTGGATTTAGATCAGGACTTTGACCTGGCCATTCTAACACATGAATATGCTTTGATCTAAACCAGGGGTCTCCAAACCATGGTCCTCCAGGTGTTAAGGAACTGCAAGTCCCATGAGGCCTTGCAAGACTGACAGCCACAGGCAAAACTCCCAGAGGCAGAGGCATGATGGGACTTGTAGTACTTCAACAGCTGGAGGGCCATAGTTTGGAGATCCCTGATCTAAACCATTCCATTGTAGCTCTAGCTATATGTTTAGGGTCATTGTCCTGCTGGAAGGTGAACCTCCGCCCCAGTCTCAAGCCTTTTTCAGACCTTAACAGGTTTTCTTCTAAGATTGCCCTGTATTTTGCTCCATCCATCTTCCCATTAACTCTGACCAGCTTCCCTGTCTCTGCTGAAGAAAAGCATCCCCACAACATGATGCTGCCACCACGTTTAACAGTGGGGATGGTGTGTTCAGGGTGATGTGCAGTGTTAAGTTTTCTGCCACACATAGCATTTTGCTTTTAGGCCCAAAAGTTCAATTTTGGTCTCATCTGACCAGAGCACCTTCTTCCACATGTTTGTTGTGTCCCCCACATGGCTTCTTGCAAACTGCAAACGGGACTTCTTATGTCTTTCTTTCAACAATGGCTTTCTACTTGCCACTCTCCCATAAAGGCCAGATTTGTGGCGTGCACGACTAATAGTTGTCTTGTGGACAGATTCTCCCACCTGAGCTGTGGATCTCTGCAGCTCCTCCAGAGTTACCATGGGCCTCTTGGCTGCTTCTCTGATTAATGCTGTCCTTGCCTGGCCTGTCAGTTTAGGTGGTCAGCCATGTCTTGGTAGGTTTGTAGTTGTGCCATAGTCTTTCCAATTTCAGATGATCGATTGAACAGTGCTCCATGAGATGTTCAAAGCTTGGGATATTTTTTTTATAACCTAACCCTGCTTTAAACTTCTCCACAACTTTATCGCTGACCTGTGTTCCTTGGCCTTCATGATGCTGTTTGTTCCCTAATGTTCTCTAACAAACCTCTGAGGGCTTCACAGAACAGTTATTTACTAATTAGGTGATTTATGAAGGCAATTGGTTCTACTAGATTTTAGTTGGGGGTATCAGAGTAAAGGAGGCTGAATACAAATGCACACCACACTTTTCAGATATTTGTAAAAAAATTTGAAAACTATTTATTATTTTCCTTCCACTTCACAATTATGTGCCACTTTGTGTTGGTCTATCACATAAAATCCCAATAAAATGCATTTACGTTTTTGGTTGTAACATGACCCCATTTCAAGGGGCATGAATACTTTTTCAAGGCACTGTAACCTTGAAACCTCAATAAAAATATTGTACCATAAAAAAAAGCAAGTACAGAAAAATACGTGTTGACCCTGTCAAAAACAGACTTATAACTTCCTGTTTCAGCAAAGAACATAGCGCTTCTCCTACTACTCTAAAAATCCCAAGCTGTGTTATCAGCCCTGCCCTTCATGTGTGTTAGGAATACAGAACAGCTCCTTGTTATGGGGGGAGGTGTTCTGTAGTCCTAACACACAGAAGTGTTACTGGCAGGATCACCTAAAAAAAAAAATAAAACAAATGCAGTCACCTCACCTAAGTACTGGTAAATTGCAGTATATTATATTTTGTTCAGCTTAGATCCCATAATTAAAAGAAGTGGTACCTTCTTTTCTAGAAGTCTTTGTTTTTCTGCAGCTTCTTCCAAAGTTAAGCCAACCCACTCTGCTTCTTCAAGTGGAATCTCAAATGCCTGAAAGGTAGTGTTATTATTGTCATAATAAAATGCATAGTTTTACCAGTGTAACAGAAAAGATTAATTTTGACTTCACTGTAAATTCTATATCTTGGTGTACAGTAGAGGACACAGGCATTATTATTTATATACCATGGGTTATAGGTTTGCACCTTCAGGTGACTGGACACTGGCAAGCTTTTGAGGAAATGCCCCTATAACCCCTACCCCATTCTGTGAGTCCTCAGTTTTGTAGCAAGCAATGCAAAATAACAAGGAGAGTTTAGGGAGGGTGGGTGTCCTGTGTCCTGTACTGTAGTCTAAGGTAAGGCAAAATTCTTATCTTAATTATACAATACAGGATACACGCAAATTCTTCATACAGCATGGGACATCCCAAAGCAATGAATACAAAGATGGGCAAATAATAGACAATAGAACTGTGCCAACGGGAGCAAAAACAGGGATAAAAACCCAGATTCAGAGTGCTGCTGAGAGAATCTTGCGGGCAAAAGCTGCATCAGCAGAAGAAGGAACATGCACCTGCTGCTGAACAGAAAACCAGGCAGCAGCCCTACAGAGTTGGGCGACTGAGGATTGGTGCCTAAAGGCCCAGTAGGTTTTAACAGATCTGGTGGAGTGTGTGTGTAATATTGCAGTTGTTTTAGACACAAACCCTAGTAATCAAATTTCTTAACTATCTAGCAATGGTGGATTTTGATGCAGGGTGCACCTTGGGAGGACCCAAGAAAAGGACAAAGTCTGCTTATCTAATAGAAGCAGTAGCTTTTAGGAGCACCCTAATGGCTCTACCAACATCTAGGCTATGTAAAGAAACATCCTTTGGATGCCTAGGAGCAAGGCACAAGGATGGTAGAACATTGTAATGTCCTCATTGAGATGAAATGCTGAAAGCACCTTAGGAGAGGATAGTTATGGTAGTGCTTCTCAACTAGGGTGCTACTTGGGTCCCCCTGGGGTGCCAAGAGCACAAGACTCAGTTTGCCCTGGATCAGAGATGGATGAGTGGACTGGTCTAGGGCATAATATGATGTCATCACTATGACATATGTGGAAGAGCTCTTTACAAGAAAGAGTGGCCAGTTCTCCAACAGATGTTTGGGCAACCAGAAAAGGTACTTTATTGGCAAAACTCCAAGGGAATAATCCCTGAAGGGTTCAAAGGGGGCTTCTTACAAGGCAGAAGAACCAAGTTAAGGTACCAGGGGAGCACATGATGGTGCATGGGGGCCTGTTATGAGAAACACCATGAATAAAGGTTTTTATTAGGGATGCAAAGCTAGAGGCCTTTGTAAAATTTAGGATAAGTCTGCAGGCAAGGTATTCTGTGGAGGAGTCATGTAGCCTGAACTGGGACATGGGGATATTCCAAGGCCAGAGCCAGAGGATCCCTGGTTCTTGGTAGAAACAAACGTAGTTTGTTGTTTATTCTGGAGGATAGGAAGTCCACATCCAGAGTCCGCTATTTTTGACATATCAGATTGAACACATCTGGACGAAGAGACCATTCCCATTGATTCAAACAGTGGCGACTGAAATAATCCACTTGATAACTGTCTATTCCTGGGATGCAAACCACAGAAATCACTGGTCAGTGAGTCACTGTTCAGAAGACAACCTGATTTGCTTCCTTGACTGTCAAGGAGTAAGAGGAGTGAAAGACTCCTCTCTCTTGCCTGACAGACTTGTATCGTTTGTACGAACTTTCCAATTGTAGGAAAAGAAGATCATCTCACTGTTAGAGCTGAATTTCTTGACTGGGGGTATAGAAGCATGGGTAGTTCCAGGGATCATTTTCCGTTCTGATAGTATGTTTAGTTGGAAAGTTCTTGAATGAAATTGGGTGAAAGGTACTGCCTCGAAGCAAACATTATACTCAGAATTCTCAGATAATCTCACTAATGAATTTGTCTCAGGTCTCATTTGTCGAGCATGAGCTCTCAGTGGAAGAGCTTTCTTTTCTGGAAAAAAGACTTTTGTATGAGATGTTTTTAGGATGAGGCCACGATACTCTAGATCACAGGTGTCAAACTGGCAGCCCTCCAGCTGTTGCCAAACTACAAGTCCCATTAGGCATTGCAAGACTGACAGTTACGAGAATGACTCCCAAAGGCAGAGGCATGATGGGACTTGTAGTTTTGCAACAGCTGGAGGGCCACCAGTTAGACACCCCTGCTCTACATGCATGAAAGGCTGGAGAGCAGAAATTGATCACCCAGCCATGGCACAAGGGATGAAGCAGTTGAACTGTTCTTAGGACATGTACTAAAAGTTGTAGGGGGAATGCATTCTTCAGGAGAGGGTCGTCTAGACAGCCTGTCATCTGAATGTCCTGAGGTCTTAGAAGAGCAGGTAAGGGTGCTAAGATGTCTGTACACACCCCGGGAGCAGAGGCCAGGCCTAAAGGTAATGCGACAACTGAAAGTGGTAATTTGCCACAGCATAGAAACCACTGATGTGGAGGGTAAATGGGATAGGCATCTTGGATGTCCATATATAATTGTATTCCACTTGTCTCAGAGAGGCAATTACTTACCTTGCTGATTCCATATGAAATTTTGGAATGCAGAGGAATTTGTTGAAGAACGTATGTTCAATTATCTTGATTAACTTTAGGAACCAACAATTTGCCCATGCTGGGACCAAAACAGGTCAAAATGTACAGATAGTGAACTTAAGGTAACAGTAAAGGTGATAAAAAAAAAAAACGGTTATCTGGGATGGAAACCCTCAGGGTCTCAAATGTATTAGCAAATTGTGCAGGCAAGGTGGATTGTCCCAGAGAGCTGTACATTGCTGAGCGATAAGGACAGATACCTTTGCTAGGCTTTGGTACGTTAACAGATTTGATTAGAATTCCACGAACCTGCCTTGTGGCGATACTGGTACAATGACTCCTTGGGATAAGTGGTGGCTCGGGGCCTTCTGCAAATTTGACTGTACTTGGACAGTTTTAGTTTGATCTGAAAGAAGAAAAACGGTGAGGCGACAGACTTTTGAACTCTATTTTGTAACCTTTGGAAACCACTGAACCCACAGATCTAAAACATCTGTGACCCAGAGAGATGCAAACAGCACCAGACACCCGACCACTTTTAAGAGGGAAGGTGCCCCCTTCATTGTGAAGAGGTCTTTGGAGAGGACTTGGCGGCCTTTGTGGGATAAGCCACAAGAGCTGAACTTACATTTAGAATTTAAAGCCTGGGAAGAGTGCAAGGTGCTCGGCGTTGAGGAAGTATCAGCTCCTGCAGGGTTGGTTTCGTTAAGGAAGCAAAGGCATGCGTGTGAGGCACCTCTTACAGGTAGCTTCTGCTATCCAAGCTTTTAGCCAGATAATACTGAGCTTATGAATGGAGATTAGAGCCATTCTGCATATGTCTCATGTTTCAAGGCATCTATACAAAAATAGCAGATGGAAGACACCACAATTGCTCTGTAACTGCACAATTCTGAAAGACAGGGTCATGTTGGTTGTTCATTGTCCTAGTCCAGTTTGCTGCAGTTTGACATACTGAAATAGCATCCAGAGCTAGTTGCATGGCTTGGTCTGCCAAGGTAAAGAGTCTGATTCTTGTTGATGAATGGGAGTAGAAGATGTGAGGTGGACAACGATGGCTGCATTAAAGCTGTAATTCTGACACAGATGCAGAGAACTCTGTTCTTGTCACACAGGCCACCTGTAGTGTGCCTCAGATAGAACTAGAATAAAATGCTGTAGCCAATGTTACTGGTACTCTGATGCAAGGAAAGCATTGTCCCTCTGAGGTGTTGAGCAGGCCTCCGGCTTCACTAGTTGCAGTGGGCATATCCCCGAAAGGGTCTGCAGGGGCTGGATTCCATAGTGATTGACTACGGCCCTGGACTTGTATAGCACTGTACGGCTAACAACGTGCTGAACCAAAAACTCATGTGAACGGCTCACAAAGGATCCAGTGCTTGAAGCAACCGTACAGGCTGTGCCCATGGCATGGGGTCACGGTACAGTTGTAGACTGTAAGGTTGAATGCAGAGTCCTTAGAAAAACAATAAAAGAAAGATAATAAAGCAGTGAAGCTGGTTTCTTCAGGAAGGACAAGAGGTCCATCACCTTCCGACACAAGCATGACTTGAGTGTGGTGTCGGGGTTGTAGGGGAGACACGCCAGGAGAACGTATCCTCAAAAGCTTGCCAGTGTCCCATTACCTGAAGGTGTTAGCCTATAACCCATGGTGTATGAATAACTTGCCTGTATCTTGTACTGTACAATCAAGATATACAGTTAGGTCCATATATATTTGGACACAGGCACAATTTTAGTTTTTTTTCAGGTATTTACCAAAACATATTCAAGTTATAGTTATATAATGGATATGGGCTGAAAGTGCACACTCAGGTTTAATTTGAGGGTATGTACATCCAAATTGGAGAAAGGGTTTAGGAATTACAGCTCTTAAGAGTAGCCACCCCCCCCCCCTTTTTCAAGGGACCAAAAGTAATTGGACATTTGAATCAAAAGCTGTTTCATGGCCAGGTGTTGGCTACTCCATTATTTCTTCATCAATTAAGCAGGTAAAAGGTCTGGAGTTCATTCTAAGTGTGGTATTTGCATTTGGAATCCATTCCTGTGATCCTACATCATGCGTTCAAAGAAGCTGTCCATGCAAGTTGAACAGGCCATTGTAAGGCTTCAAAAACAAAACAAATACATCAGAGAGATAGCAGCAACATTAGGAGTGGCCAAATCAACAGTTTGGTACATTCTGAGGAAAGAAGAACACACTGGTGAGCTCAGCAACATATAAAGGCATTGACTTCCACGGAAGACAACAGTGGTGGTTGATCGCAGAATCCTCTCTATGGTAAAGAAAAACCAATTCACAACATCCAGACAAGTGAAGGACACTCTCCAGGAGGTGGGTGTATCATTCTCAAAGTTTACAATCTAGAGAAGACTTCACGAGAGCAAATATAGAGGGTTCACTCAAGGCGCAAACCATTCATAAGCCTGAAGAATAGAAAAGCCAGATTAGACTTTGCAAAAAAAAATCTAAAAAAGGGCAGACCAGTTCTGGAAAAGCATTCTTTGGACGGATGAAACTAAGATTAATCTGTACCAGAATGACAGGAAGAAAAAAGTGTGGAGAAGGCTTGGAACAGCTCATGATCCAAAGCACACAACGTCATCTGTAAAACATGGTGGAGGCAGTGTGATAGCATGGGCATGCATGGCTTCCAGCGGAACTGGGTCATTGGGTTTTATTGATGATGTGATAGAAGACAGAAGCAGCTGGATGAATTCTGCAGTGTTTAGAGACATACTGTCATCCCAGATTCAGCAAATATGATTGGACAGCATTACACAGTACCGATGAACAATGATCAAAAACACACTGCAAAAGCAAACCAGGAGCTTTTGAAGGAAAAAAAGTGGAATATTCTGCAATGGCCGAGTAAATCACCTGATCTCAACCTAATTCAGCATGCATTTCACTTGATGAAGGCAAAACTAAAGGCAGAAATACCCACAAAGAACAACTGAAGACAGCTGCAGTTAGAGCCTGGCAAAGCATCAGAAAGGAGGAAACCCAGTCTTTGGTAATGTCCATGGGTTCCAGGCTTCAGCCAGTCATTGTCAGTAAAGGATTCTCAACAAAATATTAAAAATGAACATTTTATTTATGATTATATTCATTTGTCCAATTACATTGAGCACCTGAAAATTAAGGGACTGTGTAAAAAAAAAAATGGTTGCAGTTCCTAAACTTTGTACTTGCTATTTATGTTCAACCCCTTGAATTAAAGCTGAAAGTCTGCACTTCAAATTCATTTGGATTGTTTTGTTTTAATTTATTCTGGTGGCATACAGAGCCAAAAGTATGAAAATTGTGCCTGTGTCCAAATATATATGGACCTAACTGTATTTGTGGAGCTGCACTAAGCAAATTCTTCCAACAGTACAAAGAAATGAATGTCCAGAAATCTAAAATCTGGAAGACTCCTGAGAACAAATTGGATTCTTGATTACAATCCAGTTGAGCAGGACCTGCAAAAGAAGAGGATTTATACTCAACTGTCTCACCTCCTGTTCCTCCAATGATTGTTTGTTCTAGAGCTACAGCCATCAGAAAAACCTTCACCTTCAACTTCTAGAGTGTTGGATACCTGCAACCCCCGCCATATGTTGTGATAGTATCATAGAAGTCAGCAGACAGTGTGTCCTGTAGCAACATAGGGGCCCAGCAGGAAAAGAACATGCAGCATAGAACCAGGCATCTGACACACATGAAAGTGTGTCAGGTGTGAATAAGAACTTGATCTTCAAGAGAGCAAGATCTGGGGTACAGACAGTGGACAGGAAGTATAAATCATCCTCTACTGCAGGTCCGGCTTAGCTGCATTAAGTAATAGACTAGACGACATTAAAGACATTCTTTTAAGGACTGCAAAAGTTTCCAAAGAATCATAGTGGCTGTCATTGAGGATGTTCCATTCTGCAAATGATAGCTTACGGTCTACCATGTTGACTCTCTGGGTTCATTGTTTCAGTCAAAAAAATGGCCATACGTGCTTTGAATTTCTCTCTCCAGCATGGAGAGAGGAATGTCAGTTGCCGGCTATTGTTTTCAATAGCTGCTGGAGCAGACATTTACCAGAATAGTGCATCTGCTTGGATGCAGGTGCTTTTCAGCCAATATTTTCGAAAATATGACTGATGTATAACCAGCTACACCCGCCAACAGGTAGGAAAGATAAGGACTTCTGACTGTACTGATAAAAGTTCTTGTTCCAGATCAGTGAATGAGAAAGTAATAAAGTCAGTAATTAAATTCTTAGGAGGTTAGCATTGCCAGTCCTAATATTTATCCTAGGACAGATTTCTTTTAGCAGTGCTCTATTAACTTTCCTTCTGGCAATAACATTTCCTAAATAGTTGACCAGTCCAGGTTCATGGTTCATTCACATCCACTTCTTGCTATTATTCACCTGCCTTTAGTTTACGTTTAAAAGTCGAAAAGGCATGAAAATGCTTAAAAAGTCAAGTGTGTGGAGAGAAGAGTAAAGAATGCTAGCTTGCAATGATATATACGGGCAGCTATAATTGATCTGTGCTTTACTGTGCTGTGATTATGCACTTTTCTTTCCTTCAACTACAGGTTGTGGACTGTGTTGATGGGGAAATCCCATTGTATTCTGACAGCAGGAGGTTTCTCCTCCTTCAAAATACAATGATCACTGCAGTGATCTTACGAAAAAAGAAAAAACCTCTGACAGGCTTTTTGTACTGAAGTTTAGCAATAGATTGACTTCAGTACAACCATAAAGGTTGTAAAAATATAGTTTTTGGAAGCAGTTTCCCGGCAGAAAAAAAAAAACACTGAGCCGTTTCTAAAGTGCTTCTAAGTTTTTTTTTCCTTCATGTACTGTAAAAACACTGATAAAATTCCAATGCTCCTAAACATTTCTAAAATGCTGGAACAAAAATGCTATTATCAGTGTTTTTCATCCAGTGTTTTTATTGCATTGAGCTTAAAAACAAAAAATGCTAGTGTGCATGGAGCCTTAAATAGCTCAACCTCCATTTGGAAAAAAAAAACAGCTTTCTGACATATAACTATGAGTTAAATGAATTATAAACAACATCCACAGAAAAAAATAATAAAATAAGAACAAACCTTGTACTTGTTATAAATCTGTTCTCTTTTTGTTTGATCATCAGAGTGAAGATCTGGGTCTTTTTTAGCAAGACGCATTAGCATAGCTCTTTTTAGATCCATTCCTAACTTGGAGCATAAATCCCTCTGTGGAGTCTAAACACATTAAGAAAAACAATAGAGCACATACAATTAGGGGTGGTATATTAGGCTTTAAGGTTCTGTTCACACTTCTGCAACTCCAAAGTCGCATGATTTCCAGTGCAACTTTTAATGCAACTTTACACTCTCTGGCACTCAAATCGCATCAAAGTAGTGCAAGAACTTTTTCAAAGGCGCATTCACAAGTGTGAATGGAGCCTTAACCACATATTATTAGAAAACCAGACTAACGATCCCCTTTTATACAAATATGAACCCTGAATGTGAACTAACTTTCACCTATGCATACTTTAAAGCTGATCTCTGGGAATAAGCAAAGGTTCTTCAAATTCAAGAAACATGAACCCTTACTTGAATGTTGGTGTGCTTTGTGTATTTTTCCATATCTGTGCAGTAATCCAGTGTGAAACTGTGCCTTTCTGCAGGAGCTTCCTGAAATAAGGACCAATCAGTGCTGCACACTGTACTTATGCAGGGTTTTGTATTTGCCCTCCCCTTGTAGATTTTTACAGGCAGTCTGCAGTGGGTGGACCTGGCGCATACAAAGTACATTTATATTTTTTGTGGTTACTGAAAAATATATTTAAATGAAAGCTTTTTGCCCGGAGATTAGCTATAACTACATAAAATCATGCAAACATGTGCTTGATATGTGATTACCACTATTAATTCAATACGAAAGCCATTTAAAAGAACAAAATAAGGAACATGAGGAATTTTCATAAAGATGTTTGAATTAAATGAGCTACTGCACAATAATATACAGTACATGCATGCTGTATGTGTTTTGCGTTTCATATTCATACCTTGAGGATATAAAAATCAAATCCATAAGCAGCATCAATAAGATCCAAAGTTCTCATTGTCACCTTTATAGAAAATGTTTTGTCTAGTATTTCACTGTATAGTTCACGAGTGAAGAGCTGAGGCTTCCATGTAACCCTTAATCGGTTCGAGAGCTACAAAACAGAATCACATAAAACAATTACACGGTGCCCGTCTGTGACTTTCACTGCAGGTTACCTTCTCTACCAATACATATGTTCCATTCAATTTGGATTACATGCAAAAAAGGAAAATACAATGGTATAACGTTTCAACATATTTAAACTGACATTACATGTATAGCTTTGGAAAACATATGAAAAGAAGCCCAGAGCTTGAATGTAATATTCCAAGCTATTACCTTTATTACAAACAAAATCTATTTTTGCACACTGGCTACAAAACACTCTACCAATGTAAATTGTTATAAATATATCTGCCTCCAGAGAGCAGTCTAGTTGTCACCCAAGAATGAGCAACTGATTTAATTTTTTACAAACACCTTCCCCTAGCCATTGCATACAGTGGAGGGTTTTGTAATTCACAGAAAAAAAAGCTGGGAAAGCCAATAACATTTCTGAAAAAGTACACTGGAATGACAGTGGGGTTGATTTATTAAAATTGGAGCACGCATAATCTAGCGCAGCTGTACATGGTAGCCAATTAGCTTCTAACTTCAACTTGTTCAATTAAGCTTTGACAAAAACCTGGAAGAGGATTGGTTTCTATGCAGAGCTGCACCAGCTTTTGTGCTCTCCAGTTTTAGTAAATCAACCCCATTGTATTTCTGTCATAATTCACAGATATTTTTCTGTACTTAGCCAAAAAAAACAAAACAAAACAAATGCAGCTACCACATACAAAGACTGGTAAGCTGCAAGATGTTACCTTTTTGTTCTTGAGTTTGGATAAAACTTTAACTCCATGGCCACAGGTGTATAAAATCAAACACCTAGGCATACAGACTGCTTCTACAAACATTTGTGAAAGAATGGGTCGCTCTAAGGAGCTCAGTGAATTCAAGCGTGGTACCGTGATAGGTTGCCACCTGTGCAATAAGTCCATCCGTGAAATTTTCTTGCTACAAAATATTCCACGGTCAACTGTTAGTGGTATAACAAACTGGAGGAAACTGGGAACAACAGCAACTCAACCATGAAGTCATAAGCCATGTAAAATGACAGAGCAAGCTCAGCGCATGCGGAAGTGCGCAGAAGTCGGCAACTGTCTACAGAGTCAATAGCTAAAGACTTCCAAACGTCATGTGGCCTTCAGATTAGCACAACAATAGTTCATAGAGAGCTTCATGGAATGGGTTTCCATGGCCGAGCAGCTGCATCTAAGCCTTATATCACCAAGTGCAATGCAAAGCTTCAGATGTAGTGGTGTAAAGCACGCTGCCACTGGACTCTAGAGCAATAGAGACGTGTTCTCTGGAGTGACAAATCGCTCTTCTCTGTCTGGCAATCCGACGGATGTGTTTGGGTTTGACGGTTACCAGGTGAATGGTACTTGACTGACTGCATTGTGCCAAGTGTAAAGTTTGGTGGAGGGGGGATTATGATGTGGGATTGCTTTTCAGGGGTGGGGCTTGGCCCTTTAGTTCCAGTGAAGAGAAGAGAACTCTTAAGGCTTCAGCATACCAAGACATTTTGGACAATTTCACGCTCCCAACTTTGTGGGAACAGTTTGGGGATGGCCCCTTCCTGTTCCAACATGACTCCGCACCAGGGCACAAAGAAAGTCCATAAAGACATGGAGGAGCAAATTTGGAATGGAGGAACTTGACTGGCCTGCACCCAATAGAACACCTTTGGAATGAATTAGAAAGGAGACTGCGAGCCAGGCCTTCTCATCCGACATCAATGCCTCACTTCATAAATGTGCTTCTGGAAGAATGGTCAAACATTCCCATAAACACACTCCTAAACCTTGTGGACAGCCTTCCCAGAAGAGTTGAAGCTGCTATAGCTGCAAAGGGCGGGCCAACTCAATAAAAGTTAAAGTTCATATGTGTGTAAGGGCAGGCGTCCCGATACTTTTGGCAATACAGTGTATTAAAAAAAAACCCCAAAACATTCTGCTTATATAAAGAATTAGAAAGATCAAAAAAATTGAATATTTAAATAAAAATAGTCATTGGGGGAGATTTACTAAAACTGGAGAGTTTAAAATCTGGTGCATCTCTGCATAGAATCCAATCAGCTTCCAGGTTTTATTGTCAAAGCCTAATTAAACAAGCTGAAGTTAGGCGCTGATTGGATGCCATGCACAGCTGCACCAGTTCTAGTAAATCTCCCCCCACTGTTCAATGTCAGAGAATATTTTACCTTGTCATTATTGGCATAACGAAAGCCACTGATCCAGCCTTCTCCACCCCAAAGTCCATCATTGGCTTCTGGAGGAAAGTATGGAAGTATTGGAACATCAGCAACACGCTCTCGCTGTGCAGTTTTTGGATTTATCCTGTATTTTAGTCCATGTGGTTTCCAATGTACTGCAGTGGGCTTCTCTGTGTCATTCAGGGATTTCAGAAAATGGGCAGGCAGGCGTGCATAAATACCTTCCTTTAACCTCATAGACTTCCAGATGGCAGGTGGGTATTTATGCAGTGGCATCACGTGAGAAACTAAAAATATAAGATGACATACACATAAAAAATAAGACACAATATTCACAGTGAAGCTTGAACTTATCTATCAGGACTAGGAAGCAGCTAATGGACTATAATAAACACAATCTACATATTAAGGCAACCTGAACAAAAAACTGGACTCCAGGACCACCGTGTAAAAGATTTTTTTTTTTAACACATTAAGATAAAAACTCTATAGCTTTACAACCACATTCATTGATCAACCAGTCTGCTAGTCTGGTCCCACAAAACCTTCTTCCCCATGCTCTGACAGTTTAAGGTCCACTGACATCATCATGACCGAAGTATGGTCTATAACCTTGCACTGGATGAAAGATTGCTAAGGGACAGTCCACTGCCAGGGCATGAGGGAGTGCCTTCTGCTGGAGTGCAGGATCAGGGAAGAAACCTTTTTACAATCCCCTAGACTAAACGAGTAGCTAGCCCTTGCAGTGCAGACGCAGTCCCACTGCAAATGAGAATTTTCAGGATTCCTGGAATTCAGATTTGAAACCAGGGCTCGACAAATTGCAGATGCCAGGTTGCCATGGTGACTAGAAATTGTGTCCTGGTGCCTGGGCTTTTGTCAAACGATTCACTGTTGGGACCAGGCATGAGCAATTCCTATTGACCAACGCCCCGGAAATGCAGATTGGGGCGCCGGGCAGCTGATTTCGTTTTAACATCTGAAAACAAACCAAAAAAAAGAACAAAAAACTTTAGCTCTGCTGCTTACCTGTCGCAGAGCTAATGTTTTATTTTTCTTCTTCACATCATATTGGCACTCCAGCCTGCTGTGTGTGGGGTGTCGGCGCTCTCTGGGAATACACAGCTCCCAGCCACCACCTCTCCATCAGCCAGTCTCTAAGCGTCACTCCGGGGGGAATGACAGAGATGTGACAGGATGGCGGGCATGGGGGATGGAAGGACGAGCTTGACTGCTGGCTCCCAACTCCACCAAAGGGGCGATGAGAGAAGAGTGAGGGCTCTGACCTCCCTCCACTCTCCTCAATGGCTGTGCATATTTTTTTTCCCTTCAACCACAGGAAGGAAAATTACTCGATTCCCCCATTAACACAGTCAGTGTGCAGCTTTATTGTGTTCTGGCAGCGGGGAGCCTCAGCAACTGTCAGAACATAATGATCCATGCTGGTGGCTATAGCCCCGGCAATGATTGGGCGAAATAAACCTGAAAGGCTGGTTGTACTGAAGTCATTAGATCAACTAAAGTACAACCAGCCTACCCATAGATGGATCAAAATTTGGGCCAGTCTCTACCGAACCAGGTGAATTTCAATCCATCTATAGCTGGCTTTACTACAGGCTTACCTGTACGCCAAATATATGTTTAATACCTCTTTATTATGTAAATAAGGGGGCAATGTAAATGAAAAAAGGTTTGAACTGAATGCTATTATTGAATGAAGTCTTTGTCACTACACCCATGGTGTGCACTCAATGTTTAACCACTTCACGATCGCACTATAGCCAAAAGACAGCTACAGCGCGGTTTTCCAGTTCTGGGAGGGCGTCATATGACATCCTCCCAGAACACGCCCTCAGCGCCGTCTGTGATAGCTGTGTCCTACGGACACAGCTGATCACTTGATGAGTTAACAGGCCAATCACAGTGGCCTTTTACCATGTGATCAGCTGTGCCCAGATCACTGAGTACATACAGTTGCCGGTTATCAGCAGCACTTTCCTCACGCTGCCACAGCGTGAGGAAAGTACTGATGATAAACAGCAAGTGCAGAAAGTACTGCCGATAACCGGCAAATGCCACAGAGGACATCTGCACTGATCATCAGTGCCCACCAGTTCCACCCATCAGTGCTGCCCAGCAGAGCCACCAGTCAGTGTCACCTATCAGTGCAGCATCACCAATGCCCACCAGTGCTACCTCATCAGTGCAGCCTATCAGTGCCACTTCATCAGTGCAGCATAATCAGGGCCTCATCAATGCCCACCAGTGCCACTTCATCAGTGCCCATCAGTACTGCCTATCCGTACCACCTCATCAGTGCCCTTCCGAGTTTTGCTCTTTTTTTCTTTATTGTGCAAAAAATAAAACACCCTGTGGTGATTAAATACCACCAAAATAAAGCTCTATTTGTGTAAAAAAAAATGTTACAAATTTCATATGGGTACAGTGTTGCATGACCGCGCAATTGTCATTCAAAGTGTAACAGCTGAAAATTGGCCTGGACAGGAAGGGGGTGGAAGTGCCCGGTAGGGAAGTGGTTAAACGGCCGGACTGCTGTTTCTGCAAAGAATGTATATTTATTGTTGTAACGGTCAAAATGTGAACCAAGTGATTGTGACGTGTCTCCCGTCACCTACACTGCTGTCTCCGGTCCAATGCCAGCTATTCGGCGTGCAGCATACAAGTAGTAATAGCAGCGGCAGAGGACAGCGCTCACCTAGTCCAGGAAGGCACACTGACAATGACCACACCAGCCCTCGTCTTCAGGCGCTGAACTTACCGATCCCTCATTTACATTGGTAGGTAAGGTGACCCGGAGCTGATCATGTGACTTCCGCTAGTGTCGCGCTGCTATTACCTACAACACATTAGCCGGAAGTATCGGCTCTTGTAAGCAATAGAGTCTGGCTGCAGAATGGAGCTCCATTTTTGATAGAAGGCACGTGACCTCCACGCCCCCTTTTTTTTTTTCTAGTGAACTTTATTGTAACAAATAAACAGAGGCTGGAGAGAAGAGCTCCACTCAACAGGAAGCATGTGAGCTCCACTCCGATTTCCTGACCAGGTTATATTTTGTGATATGGCTCTGCGTTACTTTAACTGACAATTGCACAGTCATGCAACGCTGTGTTCTTTTTTTCCCATGAATAGAGTTTTCTTTTGGTGGTATTGGATTGCCTGTGTGTCTTTTATTTTTTGCACTATAAACAAAAAAAGACCAACAATTTTGAAAAAAAAAATATTTTTGACTTTTTAAAATCTAGTAAAAAATGTTAAAATCAGATTTTGTCATAAATTTGGGCCAAAATGTATTCTGCTGCATGTCTGCCAAATAAAATCCCAATACGTATAAATTAATTGGTCTACATGAAAGTATTAGGGTCTACAAATGGCGGTATATATACTGGCATTTAAATTCTTTTACACCAGTAATGGCAGTGATCAGGACTGCAGCCGAACTGGGGGACTGCAGTGGGCAATCTGACACTGGGTGGGAACTGACTTGGTGTCGCTGACATCCCCAGTGCAGGGATGTTGGATTCCTATGGCCCGACATGTAGTTCCTGGCTCCGGGCAGGTGGTTTTTTTCTACCTTTAGCAGGGCTCACTTCTCAGGTGAAGCAATTGGTGGCAGCCCTGCTGCCGATTGCTTCACACAATGCCAGCCTCTCCGCATCCCTGGCATGAGGTCTCCCAAGTACCGCTTGCCCATCTGTGGGCCCTGCTTGCTCCTCTCCCCTTCTTGTGCTAACCCAGTGTCATGTCCGGGTCTCCGCTAAGCGATTGTAATGCAATCCACGGGAAAGAATGTAATATGGTGCGATGTGCACCACTTTACATTCAGTGGAGCAGAGGGGGGACATGCATTTTAGACCTTGGATCATGTCTTTGCTAAAAAAAATCCCAATACATATAAATTAATCAATTTATGTGAAAGTTATAGCGTTTACAAATGGCGGTATACATACTGGGATTTTTTTTTTCTACTATCGCGATGAGCGACTTTTAGTGGGACTGCGGCAGACATTCTGACACTGGGGGTTACTGGCTTGGTGTCACTGACACCAATACAGAGATCAATGCTAACAAAAAGCACTGACACTGTACTAATGGCACTGAGCAGGAAGGGGTTAATATGAGGGCGATCAAAGGGATAACTATGTGGAGGGAGTGTTTTACTAGGGGGTGGGGTGTGTGTGCTTCACTGTAAGCACACTATTTTGGATGGCTGTGCTGTGCACGGCCATCCAGAGCAGTGTGCCCAAGCCGACAGGGAGGAAGACTGTTAGTAAACAAAACAGTCTTCCTTGGTGAGTGAAAAGCCTTTAAGGACTTTTACAGGGATCCTAAACCCTCTTTCGCATTCACTCTATAGGGATCTTCAACATCCACGTGGGCTCCACCGTTTAACCAGGAAAAAAAATCTCACATAGTGTGATATTGCCACATAATATTAGAAATTTCAAAGTATAGATTAAGGCCACTCACATATCATCGACTTGTAAAAGGCACATTTATTTATATATAGTAGACTCCAGGTAAGACATGAATATCAGCCATAGAACAGAGCAGAGACTCCACACAGACCAAACAAGGCTCCCAAAGATGGCCGCTGGAAAGCACCGCTCAGCGTGCGCTCCACTCACCGGAAGTGACGTCAGACATACGGGGTATGGACCGGAAATGCGTCAACGCGTTTCACCCCTCCCATCGGGCGTTCTCAAGCTCCCCCCACACTGACATCCCCAAAGCCGAACTACTGCCCCCTGCCCGACACTGTCAGACCCACACAGCTACCAACCCTGCCCCCTACGGACAGATTCACTCTCCCCCAGCTACCTCCTCCACTCCCCACTGAAAGACCCCAACTACCACCCCCACTGATACACCCCTACCCCCCAACTACTGCCACAGACTCCCACTGATACACCATCTCACCCCCCAACTAATGTACCCTCTCACTACTAACAGACCCAGACCCCCCCAACTACTGCCCCAAACCCCCCAACTACCGACCCAGCCCCCCACTGACAGAACCCCAACTACGGCCCCACCCCCAACTGACAGACACCACCCACCCCCAACTACCATCTCCTCCCCCAACTGATAGACCCCCAGCTAATGAACTCTCCCCCCACTGACAAACCTCCATCCCCCCAACTATGGACCCCTCCCCCCACTGACAGACCCCCACACCCCTATCACCCCACAACAAACCTCCACCCCTCCAACTACTTACCTCTCCCCCACTGATAGACCCTCAGCTACCACCCCCACCCCCCCACTGACAGATCCTCCCCAACTACCAACCACACTGAGAGACCCCCACCCCTTAACTACCAGCCCCCACTGACAGACCTCCAACTAACAACTCTCCCACCAACTGACAAACCTCAACCCTTCCAACTACTGACCCGTCCCCCCACTGACAGACCCCCAGCCCCAACTACCGCCCCACCACCCACTAACAGACACCCACCCCCTAATTACCACCCCACTGACAGACCCCCACTCTCTTTCTTCTCCCTTGTAAGTTGATTAGCGCTTTAAACATTACAAGTTTTGCAAATGTGTCTTGCAATTGAGGGGTTAAGTCAGCTTCTGCTTTCCTCATGCAGAATGACAGTGAAATCCTTTTCCCCCCGCCCCGCCCCCGTGTGTCCCCTGGGATCAGCGCTGTGAATGGAGAAGACATTTGTCCCCACTCCGCTGTCACAATGCCCGAGCTTCCACTGCCAATGACATCCTTTATCTATACATTCTTTTGATATTAATATTTTTTATTTACCTTTCCAAATTTTATATACCTCATACCATTTTAGATATCGTATCTATTTTTATTGGATTACTACGTGTGTTATTTATAAATATTGTATCATTTATTTCTTGGTCTAAGAATAATTTTGAGAATTTATATTTTTTTAATCAGTTGTATTCTATATTAATTATTCTGGTATATCCTATTCTATAATAATGGCCATTGAATTCGGGTCCATATTTTATCATAAAACATGTCATTTCCAATGATGAATTTAATATTCTTGATATCCTTGACCATTATATTTCTAATTTTTCTAAGGTTGATATTATGTAATAATGGGATTATATGATTAAGTATTTATACTTTTATTAATATTACTTCAATGTAAAATATAACTCTTAATAGTCTAGCCCTAATTTGTCAATTATAAGTGACCCAATTGTATTTTTAACGGAATGTATTTTTACCTGTCATTTTTTCTTAGTCCACAAGGCGCAAATTTTTTATGTACAGCAAAATTATTCTGCTAGTACTTTAATACTGTATATGTTTGTTTTTATTTTTACATTATGGTTTTTGTCATTTGATCAGTTTAGATCTTCTGCGTATGTGACTTTTTATCACATTACACATATTTATAGAGTATTTTCATTATATTAAAAAAATGTTTTTGTACTTTTTCTTACCATTTACTATTATTTATACAGCTGATATGGGTTGTTACACTCTGGCCCCACGCCTGCTAATTTAGCCACATACATTCAATACATGATCCCCACTTGTTGGTATCAGATGATACCCGTTTAGGGCCACCGTCTTGGCTGATTGAACAGTTGTTTACAGTTGTCCAATCTGCTCGAGTTACATGAAGCTGTGTCTTCAAAAAAAATGGCAGCCAATATCTCTGGATCGGACTCCGGAAAGATGGCCGCCGTAAACCACATGATCACAAATCGATGACAAAATGGCGCCGGTATCTCCGGAGTTCGTGCCTTGCGGGCTTTTTAAATGAGACCCGCACTCGACGTCGGCAATGGGCATACCCCTGAAGACATGATGTCGCATGAAACGCGTTGAGTGGAGCCTACATTGCTGACGTCATGCCGACGCTGCCAACGGAGCGGCAGCAACCTTGGTATCTCATTTTACATTACTCCATGTGGAATGTTTTAACTGCTTGTGAACTATCTATAATAATAAATACTACACTATATTAGCGTTTCTGGCTCCTGTGGTTGAGCGATCTTTCCCAGGACAAGGGATACTCTCCCCACTTACATAAGGATGAAGCTGTAGGATTAACCCCTGGCTGCCTCTTTATCTCTGCACCTCCAGATGTGACAGATTATAACAGATGCCTACTAATGTTTGCTTTCTGGTGAGTGTACATCCGTCCAAGGTGGTGGATTCCCTTCGTGGATATTTGCACATCTACAATTTTTCACTTGGATTCACTGCATTTAATTTGAGGACTATTATTGTTTGATATCTGCTGATTGATATACAGTCATATTATGAACATTGAATGATTCACTTATATGCACAGCAGCACTGTTTTGCACTTTATTCTTTTTCATATACCTTTTGATTATATATTTTATGTGACTTACCGTATCAATACTTTTATACAGCCTGTGCATTTATAGCGCTGCACTTTATTTATACACATCCTTTATCCGCCTATGTGTTCCCTGGGCCCATGTGCAGCCGCTGCAGCATTGCTAATGTTGAGTTAAACCTGGTGGGTATGTCACAAATGAGTCGGTTGGGGAGCAGGTTGAATTTCCATTAAATGTCAGCCAGCCAAACACTGACCATGCCTGCTGGACCACGTGTCAGCAGTAATGTGGACCTTGCCACTGACCGCCCTGTCCAACGAAGCCAAAACATTGCCTTCAACATGGTGGTTAAGAGCTGAAATGGTCTTATGTGAAAAGAAATGTTTTTTTGTAACCTGCCACTGTGGTACAGCACATTCTGCAAGGGGGCAGAGTCCACCAGATGGAAAGGCAACAGTTGTAACACTAGCAATTTGGCCAAGCTAGCATTTAGACGCTGAGCATGTGGATGGGTGGGACAGTATTTTTTTTTTATGGTTCAGCAACTGGGGTAGTGAAATTTGCCTGCTGAAATCAACAGGTGGTGTACTGGTAGCAGACTGGGTGTAAAGACCTGTGACACCCATTGCTATACAATCACTCCTCTTAGTGGAGGCTGTTAAGGAGACATGAGGTTTTAAAGTAGGGGTAGAGATCCCAGATAAGGAGCAAGGAGAAGTCTGCACTTTTTTAGAATGTGAGTCTTTCAGGTGCTGTTGCCAACAGGCTGCATGGCAGGTCATTATAGGTCTTGTCAAGCATGTGGTAACAGTGGAGGCAAGCGGTACAGAGCAGTAAGCAAAGAGTAATCGGGTCACAGGCCAGGTTCAGCAGCAGGAGATCAGATCATCAGGAACAGGCAGAAGAGAAGTCAAGACGAGCCAGGGGTCAGGGCAGGAGACGGTCAACGGCAATCAGGGTCAGGCTAGGTCGGCAACAAAGCAATCTCAGGAACAGAACAAGCAGGAACAAGACCATACGGCAATGTGAGCATTGCAAGAGCTGGTTTGAATAGCCCACCCGGTACTGACAGGTGCGCCTGGGTCCTAGTGCCTGCCCGGCGCCGTCATTGATGACAGGCGCACCTGGGTCCTAGTGCCCGCCTGCCTGTATGTCTTGTCGGGATCCTACGCATGTGCAGATTCGTGCGCCGCGGTGATCTTCTCGTTCCCTGACATTGCCCCCCCTTATGGGCAGCCCCCGGATGCCCAACTGACTCCTCTTTTGTGGCTGGTTGCGGAAAAATTCTTGAATTAACCTAGGAGCATGGACATTTTGCACTGGCTCCCACGAATTTTCTTCTGGGCCAAAGCCTTTCCATTTAATGAGGTACTGCATCTGCCCTCTTCTCTTCCTGCAGTCTAAGATCGCCTCAACCTCAAATTCTTCTTCTCCATCAATGTCTAGGGCCTCTGGGGGTCTTGAACTTCGGTCCGGGAAAGGATCCGGTGCTGCAGGTTTTAACAGGGATACATGGAAAACAGGATGTATCCCGAAAGATTCGGGAAGCGATAATTCATAGGCCACTTCATTAATCTGATGTTTCACTTGGAATGGGCCCACGAATCTGGGTGCCAATTTCCTCAATGGGCAAGCCAACTTCAGGTTGGTTGTTGCCAACCAGACTTGATCTCCTGGGTGCAAGATCAACTCCCCTCTTCTTCTTCTATCAAAGGCTTTCTTATTATCCTCCTGAGCTTTTGCCACTGCCTCCTGTAATACCTTGTTATTGGATGCAAAGAAGTTAAGAGTATCTTGCGCATCCGGAACCAAAATTTCTGGAATTAGCTCAGGCAGGAAGGTAGGGTGGAACCCATAGTTCGCGAAAAATGGGGATTGCTTGGTGGCGGAGTGACTCGCATTGTTATAAGCAAATTCTGTCAAAGGCAGGAGTGCCAGCCGTTCATTCTGGAGAAACGAGGTGTAGCACCTGAGGTATTGCTCCAGAGTTTGGTTGGTCCGTAAAGTCTGCCCATTCGTCTGTGGGTGATATGCGGAGGAAAAGGATAGTTTGATTTCCAGAATCTCACATAGAGCCCTCCAAAACTTCGAGGTAAACTGAACTCCTCGATCCGAGACGATATCCTTAGGCACTCCATGAAGCCTTACCACCTCCTTAATAAAAATCCACGCAGTCTCTAGAGCAGAAGGCATATTCTTCAGCAGAAGGAAATGGGCCATCTTGGACAGGCGATCTACCACCACGAAAATCGCAGTATGATCTTGTGAGGGCGGTAGTTCCACTATAAAATCTATGGATATCATACTCCACGGTCTGTCGGGCACTGGCAAAGGTCACAGCAGACCGCAAGCTTTGCTCCTGGAGGACTTATTCCTATTGCAGATGGCACAGGTCTTCACGTAAGCTTCGCAGTCCTTGGCCATACTCGGCTACCAAAACGTGCACTGTACCACTTCTAATGTTTTGAACACTCCAAAGTGGCTTGCCAACGGGTGATCGTGGCAGTATCCCAGGATCAGAGTTCGAGCTTCTTCAGGGACCACGATCTGCTCCCCTTTCCATAAGAGCCCATCTCTATTTTGAATCGAGACTCCAGGTATGTCAGGGTCCCCAGTGCTTGCCACGATCACACGCGGTTCTGCGCATGCCCGGTGTGCCCGACCACACTAGCATGCGAACATTGGGACCAGGACACCCGCGATTGCAGCGGCGCTCGCGCATGCACACTTGCGAGCGCGGACGCGAGCCTAGCACCAATCAGGGCGCAGGGCACCCTATTTAAAACAGGTTAGGACTGTGTGTAAATGCCGTATGGTCTTACCTGTTTCCTGAGTTCCTGAATAGTAGATTGTCTTGTTGCCGACCCTGCCTGACCCTGATTTGATGTCTGTCTCTTGTCCTGATCTCTGGCTTGTCTGACCATTCTCCTGCTTAACCCTGCACGTCCTGATCTCTTGTTACCGAACCCGGCTTGTGACCTGTTTATCCCTCTGCCTGCTGATTTTGTACTACGCCGCCACCACCACCGTTACCGACCCGGTCTGCCTGACACTGCTCTTGTTACCTCCTCACATCAGGCTCTCACCTGCTATACACCTCCAATGGTGCTTCTACCACAGCTGGGTGAACCCAGGGGCCGCGACCTGGTCTCGGCCTACTCCAAGTCCATCCCCACCATCAGAGGCCCTGGTGAACAAGCAGGTTGGGGCTTAGATTCCGCGCCGTGAGGGATTCCGGTCTGTGGAGCACTAGAGGCTACCGCTGTAGGATCCCTAACAGAACCATACGACCATGACAGAGTCTGGAGGAGGACCCTCACCCTGGGAGGAGATGTGCCAACATCTGGCGGCACTCACACGAGCGGTAAAGACACTGGAAGAGGGATACAAGCACCTGGAGGGACAGGTCCAGAGCTTGGCCGCACCGGCACCCACAACATCAGGCACAGTGGGGACGCCTCCCGCCACGGGTTCAGCAGGGCCTTCTACTGGAGCAGCATTTTCCATTCCTACGCCAGAACCAAGAGTACCAACCCCTGAGCGGTTCAATGGGGACCGAGGGAAGTTCAGGGCCTTCCAGAACTCCTGCCAGCTGTACTTTGACCTGCAACCCCGGATTCTTCGGAATTGGTGAAGATGGGATTTGATATATCCCTGTTGCAGGGTGAACCTCAGGGATGGGCCCATCGTCTGATGGAGGCCCACCACCCACATTTGAATACCGTAGCCACCTTCTTTAAGGCAATGGCACAGCTGTACAACGATCCGCATCGAGCTGCCTCGGCTGAGGCAGCCCTCTATTCCCTACAACAGGGACGCCGGGCTGTGGAGGATTATGCTGCTGAGTTTAGGCGTTGGAGTGGAGATACGCAATGCAACGACGCAGCCTTACGCCACCAATTCCGGTTGGGATTGTCGGAACCGGTAAAGGACGAGTTGGCAAGAATAGGAGTTCCTGACTCCTTGGAAGGCCTAATGGATCGGGCCATCCAAATCGATCGCAGATTGTGGGAAAGGAGACAGGAAAGGTCCAGCCAGGGGCAAAGAACCTCATGGATGCTGCCAAGGGTACCAGTCATGCCAAGGGTCAGTGTCGGCAATCAGAGTCCAGAGCCGTCAGAGGGAGCCGAGCCCATGCAACTCGGCTTGATGTGGCCTTCCCTTTCTACAGAGGAACGACAGAGGTGTCGGGCTAACAACCTGTGTCTGTGCTGCGGAGCAGCGGGTCATATGGTGCGCTCCTGTCCAGAGAAATACTGTAAGTCCTCCTCTTTTTTTTCTTCTATATCTACTGTGTGCGCAGGCAACCCCACTCACTTGGCTGTGCCTGTGTCATTTCAGCTCCCCGGAAGAAACATACAGGTAATTGCTATTATTGACTTCGGGGCATGTAGCTGTTTTGTCGCTCGGTTTTGCTACCCAGCATCAGATACCGTTACTCGCCAAAGAGCATGGTTTGAATATTTTCTTGGCGGATGGGTCTCAGATAAAATCGGGGATGGTAGATCGGGAGACCCCTCCTATACACACCACGGTGGCTCCTCCATTTGGACGCCATTGCGCCCCCCCTATTTCCAGTTATTCTGGGGCTCCCCTGGCTACGAGCTCACGACCCCCAAATTGACTGGAAGACCGGGTCAGTCCAGTTCCCCTCACGATACTGTCAGGAACATTGTTTATCTAGGTTATCACTAGATACATTGGCCCTATTAGCTGTAAGCCCTGATGCCAAATTAGCCCAAATTGTGCCTGCGGCCTATCATCAATTCTTGGATGTGTTCAGTCCACGAGGGGCAGAGGTTCTTCCCCCACATCGGGCATACGATTGTCCCATCGATCTGCTCCCGGGTTCTGAAATCCCTTTTGGCCGCATTTTCCCACTATCAGAACGGGAGCTAGGGGCATTAAAAGAATACATTGACGAGAGCCTCCGGAAGCGATTTATTCGCCCTTCCACATCACCGGCCGGGGCAGGGATTTTCTTTGTCGAGAAAAAAGACCGATCACTAAGACCTTGTGTTGACTACAGGGACCTCAGTACCTCAATTACGGTCAAAAAACGCTACCCCCTTCCTTTGGTCCCAGAGTTGTTTCAGAGGTTGAAGAGAGCATCCATCTTTTCTAAACTGGATCTCAGGGGTGCCTATAACCTGGTATGAATATGGGAGGGGGATGAGTGGAAAATGGCGTTTCGCACCCGGTTCGGGCATTTTGAGTGTCTAGTTATGCCTTTCGGGTTATGTAATGCGCCAGCCACCTTCCAGCACTTTGTCAATGACATTTTCAGGGATTTTCTTGACATTTTTGTAATCGTCTACCTGGACGACATTTTGATATTCTGTTCGTCTTTGGAGGCACATCGGGGACATGTTAGGAGCATGCTGGAACGTCTCCGTCAGCATGGACTCTACGCTAAAGCTGAGAAATGCTGTTTTGAGCAAGAAAGCATCTCATTTCTTGGTCTAATTATCTCCACCACAGGGATTGCTATGGATCCTCAGAAAATCTCGGCCATCCTGGAATGGCCTGCCCCCACGGATAAGAAGGGAGTTCAGAGGTTTATTGGGTTTGCCAACTTTTATAGAAAATTTATAAAGAACTTTTCTGGCCTGGTAGCACCCATTACCCAGCTCACCAAGGTAGGAGTACGTTTCCAATGGACCCCAGCAGCACAGGCAGCTTTTGAGGCATTGAAAAGGCTGTTAACAACGGCTCCCACTCTGAGCCACCCTGATGCATCATTGCCCTATATACTATAGGTAGACGCATCAGAAGTGGCTGTAGGAGCGGTGTTGTCACAGAGGGTAGGGGCCAAAGAGCTAATGCACCCAGTGGCCTTCTTTTCTAGGAAACTCTCCCCTTTCGGAAAGGAACTATGGGACTTATTGGCCATTAAGACAGCTCTGGAGGAATGGCGATATCTGTTAGAGGGAGCCCTACATCCCATTCTGGTCTATACCGACCATAAAAACCTTGAGTACTTGAAAACAGCTAAACGCCTCTGTCCACGCCAGGCCAGATGGGCACTGTTCTTTGCAAGGTTTAATCTCCATATAACTTATCGTCCTGGGTCAAAGAACACTAAACCAGATGCTCTTTCCCGGATGTTTGAGGACCCTAGAGAGACACCCCAGCCAGGCACTATCCTGCCAGCAGGTAGCTTCCTACTGCTTCAATCTGAGCTGTTGTCTAAACTGCAGGCTGCCTCCATCCGGTTTCCTGACCTGCCTGGAGTCTCCTTAAAGAACAAGGAAGGTCTTTTCTGGAGGAGGGAACAGATCTTGGTACCCAAGGAGGTCCAATCCCTGGTGTTAGGTTACTGCCATGACCATCCCCTAGCGGGGCACTTTGGGATACATAAGACTATAGATTTGGCACGACGCACATTTTGGTGGCCAAACATGGCCAAGGATTGTGAGGCGTGCGTGAGATCTTGCCCCATCTGCAACTGGAATAAACCTAACAGAGACAAGGCCTGGGGCCTATTGAGACCTTTACCAATACCTGACCGACCCTGGAGTATGATCTCCTTAGATTTTATTGTAGAATTGCCACCCTTGCAAGAAAACACAGTGATCTTTGTGGTAGTGGATCGCCTTTCTAAGATGGCCCATTTCCTTCCACTAGCCAAGACACCATCTGCCTCCGAAACAGCCCAAGTGTTCATTAAAGAGATTGTGAGGCTTCACGGAGTGCCAAGAGAGATTGTCTCGGACCGGGGAGTGCAATTTACATCCAGATTCTGGAAACGCTATGTGAGGGGTTGGAGATTAAGTTATCTTTCTCGTCTGCATATCACCCCCAGACAAACGTGCAGACAGAGCGAACCAATCAGACGCTCGAGCAATATCTGAGATGTTATACATCATTCCTGCTGGATGACTGGCTGACACGTCTACCAATGGCAGAATTTGCATATAATAATGTGAACCATTCCGCCACCAACCAATCCCCATTCTTCACCAATTATGGGTTCCACCCTACCTTCCTGCCAGACCTGGTTCCAGAGAACTCAGTCCCGGCAGCCCAGGACACCTTAGAATTCTTTACTACCAATAACAAGTTATTACAGGAAACAATGGCTAAGGCCCAAGAAGACAGTAAAAGGTTCTGTGACAGGAGGAGAAAGGGAGAATTGGTCATACACCCTGGGGATCGGGTTTGGTTGTCAACAGCCAACCTAAAACTGACATGCCCATCTAGAAAATTGGCACCCAAATTTGTGGGACCCTTCCAAGTAGAACGCAAGGTTAATGAAGTGGCATTTAAACTGGCTCTCCCTGAATCTCTCAAGATGCATCCAGTTTTCTAAGTATCATTGTTAAAACCTGCAGTTCCAGACCCCTTTTTAGACCGCAGGTCTAGACCTCCAGAAGCCATAGATATCAACGGGAAGGAAAAATTCAAGGTGGAGGCAATTTTGGACTGTAGGAAGAGGGGTGGTCAGGTGCAACACCTGTTCAAGTGGAAAGGCTATGGGCCGGAGGAGAATTCGTGGGAACCTGCCCAGAATGTTCATGCCCCCAGATTAATGCGGGAATGCCTTCATAACCAGCCTCAAAGGAGGAATCGGGTGGGCATCCGGAGGCTGCCCGTAAGGGGGGGGGCAATGTCAGGGACCCCAGTGTTTGCCGCGATTGCATGCGGGTCTGCGCATGCGCGGTGTGCCCAGCCGCACTAGCGTGCGAGCATTGGGACCAGGGCACCTGCGATTGCAGCGGCGCTCGCGCATGCGCACTCGCGATCTCGGACGCAAGCCTGGCACCAATCAGGGCACAGAGCATCCTATTTAAAACAGGTTAGGACTGTGTGTAATTGCCGTATGGTCTTACCTGTTTCCTGAGTTCCTGAATAGTAGATTGTCTTGTTGCCGACCCTGCCTGACCCTGATTTGCTGTCTGTCTCCTGTCCTGATCCCTGGCTTGTCTGACCATTCTCCTGCTTAACCCTGCATGTCATGATCTCTTGTTACCGAACCCGGCTTGTGACCTGTTTATCCCTGCTGCCTGCTGATTTTGTACTACGCCGCCACCACCGTTACGGACCCAGTCTGCCTGACGCTGCTCTTGTTACCTCCTCACATCAGGCTCTCACCTGCTATACACCTCCAATGGTGCTTCTACCACAGCTGGGTGAACCCAGGGGCCGCGACCTGCTCTCGGACTGCTCCAAGTCCTTCCCCACCATCAGGGGCCCTGGTGAACAAGCAGGTTGGGGCTTAGATTCCACGCCCTGGGGGATTCCGGTCTGTGGAGTTCTAGAGGCTACCGCTGTAGGATCCATAACAAGGTGGATTGGGAAATCCCACAGATGCAGTTTGTAATTTGGACAGGAGTTCCGATTGCAAAACTAGGAAGTTCCCTGCCGGCAAGATTGTGTCTGGTTTAGGAGTTTCTTTAGGGTCCTCAAACATGCAAGAAAGCACATCAGGTTTTGTGTTCTTAGACCCTGGTCTGTACGTTATATGGAGAACAAACCTCAAAAAGAACAATGCCCATCTGGCTTGACATGGTCGAAGGCGCTTAGCCATCCTCAAATATTCTAGGTTTTTATGGTCCGTGTAAACTAGGATTGGATGCATGGCCCGCTCCAGCAGGTACCTCCACTCCTCCAGTGCTGTCTTGATTGTCAAGAGTTCCCGGTCTCCAATGTCATAGTTCCTCTCCGCTGGTGTGAGCTTCCTGGAGAAGAAGGCTACAGGGTGCATGAGTTCCTTAAGACCCTTCCTTTGAAACAGAGCTGCTCCTACTGCGTTTTCGGATGCATCAACCTCCAATATGTACGGCAACGAAAAATCGGGGTGACTCAAAATGGGTGCTGCTATAAACAATCTCTTTAGGGTCTCAAAGGCAGCCTGCGCTTCAGGAGTCCACTGCAAACGAACCCCCAGCTTCGTGAGTTGAGTGATGGGACATACAAGACCTGAAACGTTCTTGATAAATTTTCGTTAAAAATTGGTGAATCCAACGAACCGCTGAATGCCCTTCTTGTCAGCCGGTACTGGCCATTCCAAGATTGCAGAAATCTTCTGGGGATCCATGGCAATTCCTCTGGTGGAAATAATTAGTCCCAGGAATGGAATACTGTGCTGCTCAAAGCTGCATTTTTCTGCCTTGGCGTAGAGCCCGTGTTGGCGGAGTCGCTCCAGCACTCTCCTGACATGACCTCGATGCACCTCCAAGGATGGGGAAAAAAATCAAGATGTCATCTAAATAGATAACGACAAAAACATCCAGATAGTCCTTGAATATATCAATTATAAAATGCTGAAAAGTGGCGGGTGCGTTGCACAACCCGAACGGCATGACTAGGTACTCGAAATGACCGAAACGGGTGCGGAACGCTGTCTTCCACTCATCCCCCTCTCGGATGAGGACCAAATTATAGGCACCCCTCAGGTCCAACTTGGTAAAGATAGATGCCGTCTTCAATCTCTGGAACAGCTCGGGGACTAAGGGAAGGGGATAACGGTTCTTAACGGCTATCTTGTCCAGTTCCCTATAATCTACACAGGGCCTCAGGGACTTGTCCTTCTTCTCCATGAAGAAGATCTCGGCTCCAGCTGGTGACATGGAAGGACGGATGAATCCCTTCTGGAGGTTCTCGTCTATATAGTCCTTGAGTGTCCCCAGCTCTCGCTCGGACAAGGGGAAAATTCGCCCGAAAGGGATTTCAGACCCTGGAAGAAGATTGATCGGGCAGTCATATGCTCGGTGCGGAGGAAGAATGTCTGCTCCCCATTGGCTGAATACATCGAGGTAACTGTGGTAAGCTGAAGGAATTGCTCGAGCTAGCTCTGCATCAGTGTCCACACATAATAGTGCCTGTGTGACCAACGGTGTTTTGGGACAACAATGCTCTTGGCAATAGGACAAGCTGAACTGGATTGACCCTGTCTTCCAGTTAATTTGGGGGTCATGCGCTTGTTACCAGGGGAGCCCCAAAATAACTGGGAATAATGGGGACGCGATAGCATCCAAGCGAAGGAGTTTCCGATGGTGGCCGGCCACTGTAGTACAGATTGGTGGGGTTTCTTGATCTACCAGCCCAGATTTGATCTGGGACATATCGGCCAGAAAGATGTTCAAACCACGCTCCTTGGTTTGTAAGGGAATCTGCTGATGGGTAGCAAAGCCTAAGTCTATAAATCAGCTGCAGGCCCCTGAATCAATAATGGCCGTCACTGACACGGTTCTTCCGGGGAGCTGGAATGAGATGGGCACAGCTAAGTGAGTCGAGTTGTTAAGACATGCTGGGGATATAGCAGAAGCAACAGAGGCCAGCTTCCCCACAGTAGAGGCAGAGGTTGTGAAGCCGGCATCTTTGGCGTTCTTCAACTGTTAAAGAAGGCCGTATCAGTCCGAGTTGCATGGGTTCGGCCCCGTCTGTCAGGGTTCCGACTACTAACACAGGAATTAGACTGGAGCGGTACCCGGGGTAGCACCCATGTCGGTCTCAGACTCTGACTGGACCTTTCTAGCCTCCGTTCCCGCAGCCTGCGATCAATCTGGATGGCCAGAGTTATAAGATCTTCCAGGAAGTCAGGCATGCGCACTCTAGCTAATTCATCCTTGAGTGGGTCAGATAGGCCTAAGTGGAATTGATAACGCATGGCTGCGTCGTTCCATTGGGTGTCACCACTCCAGCACCTAAATTCGGAAGCGTAATCTTCTGCCGCTCGGCGGCCTTGTTGGAGGGAGTGCAGAGCCGCCTCAGCAGAAGCGGACCGTTGTGGGTCGTCATACAACTGCGCCATTGCCTTGAAGAATGCGGAGACCGAGTTCAGCTATGGATGGCGGGCTTCCAGCAGTCGGTGGGCCCAGCCCTGAGGTTCACCCTGCAGTAACGATATGACAAACCCCACCTTTACGGATTCCGAAGAGAATGTCCGTGGCTGTAAATCAAAGTATAACTGACAGGAATTTTGAAATGCCCGGAACTTCCCTCGATCCCCATTGAAACACTCGGGCGTTGGCACACAAGGTTCGGGTGGAGGTAGAGTGACCATTGCTCCGGCAGAGAATTTTGTGGGGCCCCTGGCAGGAGGCGATGTAGGTGGATCCGGGGACATGACCACTGGTGAGGCTAGGGTCTGAATGTGTCCCTCCAAATGGGTATACCCCTCCTGTAGTGTCTTGACGGCTTGTGTGAGTGCCGCCAGATGTTGGCAAATCTCATCCAACGGGAAGGACCTCTTCCAGGCTCAGCCATGGCCGTATGGTACTGTCAGGTACTGACTGGCAGTGACTCTAGTGATCCACAGGCCGGGGTTCCCCAGGGAGCGGAGTCTAAGCCCCAGTCTGCTTATTCACCAGAGCCCCTGATGGTGGGGATGGACTTGGAGCAGGCTGAGAGCAGGTCGCAGCCACTGAGTACACCCAACTGTGGTAGAGGTAAATGCCAGTGGTATGAAGTGGATCAGAGCCTGCTGTGAAGAGGCGGAGCAGATTTGGCAGCAGCGGGTGGATCCATGCAGGATGGATGGACGGATGACGCCGTGGAGAGATAGCGAAGTCAGGCAGGCCAGGTCGGTAACAGTGGAGGCAAATGGTACAGAGCAGTAAGCAAAGAGTAATCAGGTCACAGGCCAGGTTCAGCAGCAGGAGGTCAGATCATCAGGAACAGGCAGAAGAGAAGTCAAGACGAGCCAGGGGTCAGGGCAGGAGACGGTCAATGGCAATCAGGGTCAGGCTAGGTCGGCAACAAAGCAATCTGAGGAACAGAACAAGCAGGAACAACAGGAACAAGACCATACGGCAATGTGAGCATTGCAAGAGCTGGTTTAAACAGCCCACCCGGCACCGACAGGCACGCCTGGGTCCTAGTGCCTGCCCGGCGTCGTCATTGGTGATGGGCGCGCCTGGGTCTTAGTGCCCGCCTGCCTGTATGTCTTGTCGGGATCCTACGCATGTGCAGATTCGTGCGCCGCGGTGATCTTCTCGTTCCCTGACACTCCTAATGAGACTGATGTCAGTAGCTAAAGAATTGATTTTGACAGTGAGTGTTTCTTTGCAGGTGGCTAAGATGTCCACTCTCCAGGGACTGCAGTGCCCCACTCCTCCTGAAACAGTCTTTGTGCTAGTCGACTTGTGTTGTGTGTAGTCCACCGCTGGAGAGGAGCAGGAAAGACTCGCTGATGTGTGGGAGGCTTTGGGCTTGATTGGGGACATGCAGGAGACAGGAACAGGGAGCCCAGACAGTCTGGAGTCAAACCGCTGTGGCCTGAAAGAACCAGCAGGATTGGCGCTTGTCAGGATGATCGGAGGATGTATGAGATAGCGGAGCTCAGTGGCTGCATGACCACTCAGTCTCTTAATGACAAAATAACACAAAAAAATTATTCATAACATGAAATGTTTCATAAATATACTATAGTTAAACAAAGGAAGTTGGGCGACCATCGAGTGGTAAAAGATCACACCCAAGAAAATATCATAGTGCCACGTCCCAATTGAAGGATAAATATGTAAAAAAATAGCTAATGGACTTTTAGGCACATAAACTCAGTATACAAAGAGTAAAAGCAATTTTTACTTTATTAACATATCTTCTAAAACATATCTTGCATGTAAAATTGCATTGCACATGGAATTACAGTATGTTTCCCCCCATCAACCAGCAAATTAGAATCTGTTCCAATGGAAGTTGATAAAGGTAGTAGACACAATATACTTTCTTCAAAAAGAGGGGAATGTCCAAGCACGCCCAGCATGTTTCGAGACTGAAGTAGCTTCTTCAGGGGCTAGCAACACATCTAAAAATTAACAAACTTAGACAGTAATCATTGTAAAATTACACAATAAGTGCATATTTAACATGGGTATCGCCTATCAGACACTTACTTGAAAGATAAACAGTGTGTGTTGTATGGTAGAGAACTCCTCAATGCAGCAACCCAGGTCTCCCCAGCTGACCAAAACAGAAACCCCACAGGCGGGTATGGGGCTGCATAAATAAAGCAGACAGAGACATCCCACAGGGATCATGGGCATTTAGCAGAAAAATCCAAATTCAGAAATACAAGGCAACAATCAGCATCATAGTTATCCAGCTAGCGAAAATTAATGGAGTACAGCATAGGCCCATGAATGACCAAAGTGTGGAAAATAAGTTAGGGTGCCTAAGAATAAGCAACCCATCTATAGGTTGCATAATAATCCAAAATACTTGAAAAAAATTACCTCTATACATGAAGTAATACGTCCACTATGTAAGCCTGAAGGGCACAAGTGGACAACCAATATTCGTAATACAAAAGGTCAAAAGACCATCAACAGATTCGATATAGATTGTCTCCACTGTAATGAATGAAAACCGATTGGCCTGAAAAACAAGGAATACCCCAAATTATAGGTTTCCCTCTCAGCTCTATCCCCCAACAAAGACTATAACCATCATCATTACAACTAAAAAAGCTCAATTATACCTACTGCACTATAACCAGAGAGGAGATCCGTCAGTCTACAGAAGCCACAAATTGCCCTCATGGTGTTCCAGGAGTTCCAGAGGGTTTTTCTGCCAGTCCATGCTGCTGAAATGCGCCGCGACCAGGCATGCCAACGCCACCCGGAGTTTTACATCATCTCGGCTTGACCGGAGCATCTATGCATGCACAGAGCCCCCATGCGTGCGCAGAGCATTAAACCAACCAAGAAAGACACCATAGTGCCAGCAGCAGGAACATCCATGCTTGCGCAGACAAGGGGGGAAGGCCCATATTGGGCCCACAAATTCCCAAGCCATGGGCGACCGAGCCCAGACATCCCCAGTCCCCCCGGGGCCCATAGGGCCATGGAGGGGTGGGAAGGACGGCCCGGATATCAGTCGCACCAGACCAATTATAGGAGCCACCACCATGGGGGCCAGGAGGCTCACAGGCTCCAAAGAGGGGTCCAAAACCAAGACAACACCAATTGCTGAAGTTGTACATAACAATAACAAAGAATAAGACACAGTAAATAGATCAATTATAAATATGAGAAGTATGGCCACAAAGTAGTTCAGACATTGCAAGACAATTGGGTCCACCAGTGACATATTCACAGCAGAGCATATCAACAAAAGATATCCAGTCCAAGACCAACCAGCAAAGTAGCATAACCACCAAAGTACCACTGACACAGGAAACCCCAAAATTGGTTGATTGATTGATTGATTGAATTATTATCTATGGGTTCCACAATAGAAGCTTTGATCATAGTAGTTACAGTACTTAATATAACTAGGACTTGTATCAATAATTCTTTACACAGATTATTTCAAAAAGTATGAAATAATATGTATAAAAGGCCTGTATCTGAAGTAGCCACGGTGACTATATATTATCTTAATGGAATAACCCCTGCTTTCCACCAAAAGTGAAAATAAATTACCATGATAATCAGTCCCATAACAGGAGACCACATAATCCTAAACTAATTGCATATGATGATATTTGTGAGTCTATACCCTCCAATCATAAGAAAGCTTTATATGATAGAATTTAATTAAGGCCTGGTGGATTTAAAGCGTTTAAATGTTCAATCCACATGGTTTCTTTACAGATAATTTTTTATCCCAATTTCCTCCACGTGGGTCTCTCATAACTACCTCCAATACAATAAACGTAGCATGTGTGGTATCAAATTTGTGATACAGTCTCAGGTGGCGACTAATAGGGGTAAGCATTTTGGCATTAGATGCATCCTAGACATGCTCATGTATTCTTTGGCTAAACCGATGTATGGTTTTAGCCACATAATAGGCTCCACAAGTACATGTCATAAGATATACTACTCCCCTAGTTGTACAATTGGCATGAAATTTGGGGGTCAAAATCTCTCCATTGGGTAAAGTGAATTTTCGGCCAGTCCACACCCAAGGGCAGTATGTACATCTGCCACAGGCAAAAATGCCATAATGGAGTATAGAAAGATTGGTTCTTAGTACATAATGACTCGCTGTTAGTTTATCTTTAATGGAGGCTACTTTCCGAAACACTAGCTCAAGGTAATCCTTAATATATTTGTTTAGTATGGCAACCTCCTGAAGGACATGCCAATGACGTTTCAATATATTGCGTAATCATTGAAGCACCCAATCTAGCGATTAAACCTAGTGACAAGGGTGGGAATGTGGTCTTGATGTCGGAGGACTCATATGAGTTAGAAGTTAAGAGGCAACTCCAAGATTCATCTACATATACAAGGCTAGGGGGGAATCCTTTCCCCTTGCTGGTTTTGTCCCTCAATCAGAAATTATCTCTGGCCTGTGAGGAGGGTCTCATCACCAAAAAAGAATGGGGTTATCTGCGTGTGGAGGATTATAATATCCCCATCATGTATATTATCCCCAAGGTACACAAAAGTTTGGAAAATCCCCCGGGAAGGCCTATTATATCGGCCATACAGGGACCCCTGGAACGCACCAGGAAATATTTGGACGCTTTAATTAAGCATATGATGATGGAACTCCCATCATATATTCAGGATACGAGAGATGTCCTAGTCAAGATTTCCCAGGTGCAGGTTTAGACAGGGACAATACTGGTGGGTATAGATGTGGAGTCCCTTTATACTTCCACCCCCCATCATGTGGGGGATTTGTGTGGTGGCTCATTTTTTGGAAGTGAGCTACCCAAGTATGGGAGCACAAAATGAATTCCTTTTAGAGTTGTTGGATTTTGCTCTTAATAACAATTTCTTTCAGTTCTTGGGGACCTATTACTGCCAGATTCGAGGGACCTCGATGGGGGCCCCTTGGGAATCAGCGTATGGCTGCCTCCACCTCAGATGGTGGGAGGAGGAGATTTTAAATCGCTCCTTCATGTACCTCGGCCATGTATCTCTCTAGCTGACGTACATCAATGATGTCCTTATGCTTTGGGAAGGAACAGAGCTGGAACTTCATGATATCATGATTGACCTCAGTACCAACAATCAGAACATCAGAGTCACATACACCTTTGACTGTAGGGAAATTTTGTTTGTTGACCTCCTGATCTCTATTGAGGGTAAGAACCAAAATGTATTGTAAATCTACTCTGCTTCTGGCCTTTAGCCACCACCCATAATCCTTGATACAGGGATCCCCACCGGACAGTTCCTGGGTATTCGCAGGAACTGTACCAGTGGTGATGACTACAGACAGGAGGCAGAAGATCTCTATGGGAGATTTCGTGAGAGGGGATACTCCCATGGAACTATCAGACAATCCCGCAAAAAGGCCTCAATGCGGAAACAAGAGGAGCTCCTGAATACATGCACTGAGAATCTGCCTCCCCAGGATTGCCCACCTGTATGTATCATTACTCGTTATGGCACCCAGTGGGAGGAGTTACGGGCTGTTCTGGCCAAGCATTGGCATATATTGACACATTCTCCGGAATTATCTGGAATTGTGGACCCTAGACCCCTAATGGTTGCCAAAAGAGCTATGACTTTAAGGGACAACCTAGTACAGTCAGAATACAGATGAACACCTGTGAAAAACTGGTTAATGAACCTAAAATAGGGTAAGACCTCCTGCTCTTAAATGGAGAAAAACACTAACAAGAAGCTGCTGTCTGTCTGACCTGACTTCACTAGATAAAATGCAATAATTAAAAAATGGTGAAGCGCTAGCAATATAATACAGATAAAAATAGACATAAAGTCAACATAAACACAGCAAAAATTACAAAATGTACAATATATAAAAGAAGTGACAATTTAATGTGCTGATCCAATCGGATCTAATAAAGTGCTGCTGATAGTGAACAGGTAAAACCTGTAACCATACAAGTGGGCCCTTTTCCAAGATGGAAAAAATCAACAAACCAGCCTCCCCCTGTCCACATGGATTGTATATTTTTTAATTTTTGCTGTGTTTATGTTGACTTTATGTCTATTTTTATCTGTATTATATTGCTAGCTCTTCACCATTTTTTAACTATGGTTAATGAACCTGCCCCCACTTAGGGGCATGTACCCTTGTGGACGGTGCCACATCTGCAGGTTTGTTGACCGCACAGCTAGATTTACAGATGCAGATAGACAGGTTTATCATATTAAGCAGTTTATGAACTACGCAACGACAAGAGTACTATACATGCTTGAATGTCCTTATAACAAAATATATGTTGGTAAGACCAAACGTCAGCTACGAGTGCATATAGGTGAACACCTTGGCAGCATTATCAACAAGCATGACAGGACTCTTTGCCAAAAACACTTTGCCAAGTTCCACAACTCATCCCCTATAGGACTTAGGGTCAAGGCAATATATGCTCTGCACCTCTCCAACCGCAGGGGAGATTTTTACAATATCCTGCTGCGGAAGGAGAAGGAGTTGATATTCAGACTGGGGTCTCTGGCACCCAAGGGACTCAACACTGAATTGAGCTTACAGGTTTTTCTAAAATCTTAACCTCATGTCCTCTTTATCCTGCTATTGAAGAATCATGTTGCTTTATGTTTATTAGTTAACCTCTAACTTCTCAGGGTAGCATTTTATATTTAATGTTGGTTATTGTTCATGGCAATATGGTTTACTGGCATAATATTATTCTTAAAATTAAGAATGCATGTTTTGGTGTGTGTTGTGTGACATTATATACAAATAAAACTGATCCACTTTCTATTTACATCTAACTGACATTGTAGCAGTATGCGATGTTTTAAGTGACAATTAAGGCTGTAGTCTCCTGTTTGCAAATCCGGAAGTGACGTGTTGGTCTCTATATAAGCCCTTGACATTTTGGCAACAGCATCCTGAAGAAGTTCACGTGACTTGGTGGGAGAAACGCATTGACGTCACAGCGTTGTGATGCCCCGCATCCCAGGCACTCAGGTGCCTCCACGTGGCTCTACCATCTTGCCGCGCTACACTGGACATGCAATCGCAGTCACATGCATACTCACCTGTACATGGAATGTGATTTCCTCAGCACCATACAGTAGGCCAAGCTTCTCCGGAGCCAGTGACCATGCCTGGAGGGGTGAGCCAACACCATTTGGACCAGACTGCTGTTCATATGTGATCAAATTGCTGTTCTGTCTACAGTGACATGTTTGACTGCTATCTCCAGTGACATCATTATGACATCTAGCATGTTCTGACTGCTAGTGGAGATAACTCATCACAGGGCTATACTTGTCAGCATTGATTATATACAATGCTGTGTGATTCACTTCTGGTGTTAGCTTAGGGGCCAGCACTTTTACATCATTGCACCATTGTTGCAGACGATACTGATTCATTGATCTAGCACCATCAGTATTAATCATAGGATCTTCTGGTCTCCATGGCCCTTATCCGTATGTTAATGCTTGTCCTTATGTGAGTGGTGAGTGTGCCTGTGTGCCTAAGTGGGTGCTTTTATGATATGGCAACGTTGTTGTTGGGGTGATTGTATTATTTACATTTTTATATTTTTCAATAAATATTTTCTTCAAGCCGTAGAATTGTTCTCTTTGGAACTTCTTATTATGGGTCCTTTACTCACAAATCAGTATTTTGTCATATATCCTATTGGTCCTGAGGACACCACCCTCAATTTTGGTTAGGTCGGCTATATAATCTGTATATTGCTTTTTGCAGTAGATCCCAATTTTGGTTTTGTTTTTATTACTTTAACATATTACGTAATTGCTGATATACAGAATATTGTGTTATAAATCTTAAAATAATGAACAGAAATTCAGCACTCACGTGATATGGAATGGGATGGGGCACAATGGAAGGAAAATAAGGAACTGACTTGAGCACAGAAATTAATGAGGAGGAATCACTGGGTGGAATGGTCCGTAGGATGGACAATAGGAAGAGGAGGTAGACCGTGAAGCTGAAGCACCTGGATGGGAGCCGGAATGTCTCGTTAGGGATGGTGGAGATCCTATGAGACCGAAGAGGTGGCAGGGTGAAAGTTCCCGCCCGGCAGGGAGGATGACAGGTGCTGTGACAGGTGGAAGCAGAGGAAAGGAGGTGCCAGATGAGAATAAGGTAAAAACAATGATGGCTTTAATGCAGAAGACTTACATGTAAAAAACCTCCAATTGGCAACCTTCAATTGGCATGGGGAAATGAAGAACAGGCAGAGAAGCAGGATCGTGGTCACTCAGGTGGATGAATCAGTGATAAACAGCGGGACCAAGCAGGGAGCCGCTCGCTGGTTCAGCGGTGACAGTTCAAAATTCTCGCCAAGAAGTGGAGGGGTTGACAGGTAAAGTGACATGTGCCTTGAATGACCGGTGAGCGTGGCTGCAACGCGTTTCAGGAGCTCCACCTGTGACGATCGTGCGTCAGACCCCAGCCCTTCTCACCAAACTCGTAACTGAAGGACTAGACAATCTAAAACTGTGATCTCACGTACGTAACAATGCCACGCCCAGCTGCACCCTGCACAATGATTTTCCAGCTAATGGACCACAAATCGATGCACCGGCAGCCAGGGTGCGATTGTTACTGGGTCAGGTTAATTACGCAATTAACCCTTCACACTGCCACCACTTCCTTTTTGTACAGAGAAAGAGAAAACTCGGCAATATCAGCAATAACACTATGATGGTTGAGATAATCGTCTGTATAGCACTGCCACCGCAGACAGGTTATACAAAAGGTTAAACACACACAGTAGCGCTCTTTTAGAGTCAGGAATTCGTAAGTTGCATTAACGAGCTATAGAAACAGTTCAACACTTTCAGAAAGAAAGATTTATTACTAAAAGGTCAAAAGGGTGCAATAAAAATATTTACAGAAATAGGATGTAACCAATATATATATAACTATACAGAGAACAGTAGCACAGCAAAGAGGTAACAGAAAGGAGGTTAAAGGATTAAAGTACTTGCCAATCAGCCTTGGGTTAAGCAAATCAAGTTTCAGAGCAAAAGGGCACCGTCTCCCAAGTTGGTTCTGATGTTAAACGGGAGAATTCTTCAACTTACACTCTTAGGCCTGACAGCCTATTTTGTAGTCCCCCAGCAGGGGGTGTCTCTGAAGCCAAGGACCAATGCCTCGTTTGGGGAGGATTGTCTGGGCGGAGACCCAAACTAGAACCAAAATCTCTCTTACCTCATATTTTGTCTCATAACTTTTCCTAGGCACAAGTAACATTCCACCCGCAGGTAGATTAATATGCAGACGCATCTGAGGAACGATTAGATATGAAATATGAAATACATACTTGAATGGTTCAAGAGATGTCATTTTCTGCTTTCCTATGTATTCCAGCCAGGGAGTGTGACCTATCAAACAATTTGTCTTATCATGAGCAATCTGAAGATATGCCTGGTTTTTATGTAAGTCTCTCATATTCCAAGATATGAGACATAGGGAAAAAATGGATTTTAAAAGTGTTATCTAGTTTCTTACTCCTCTGGAATGTCTTTGAACTCAGGAGAAGGATTGGGTTATCCTTTTAAGAGGTGCCAGATTGCACAGCTTCCCAGCCAGCCCGACACCCAGCTCAGAGATGTTTTATAGCTTGGAGCTCCCTGCTGTGCCCTGGCCTGTCTGTGACACTTCCAACACATACACTGACCAAATGTCACTGTGGCTCTCAGAGAGGGAGGGGGAGAATGAGGAAAGATATGTTTGTACAAGATGAATGATCCGTTGCCAAGATGGAGGTTGGAGCAAAATGGTTGAACCGCGTCCATCTCTGTGGGCACGATTGCTTCACCACCTTCTTTGTCAAGCAAGCCTGCCCATGATCGGGAAGGGTATTTAAAAGCTGTCAGATTGCCAACAGCCAATCGGGGGAGGAAGGGGGGAAGAGGGGAGGAGGGAGATAATGTAGGGGGGACCGCAGTTATATCGTGCACTAAATAGAGATGGAGTCACGATCGAGTGCTGAGCATAGAAGCAGAAAATTGTCCTTAGTTTGCTGCTATTTGGAATTGATAGAGAAGATGGTGAGTGAAATAAAAATTAGAGGATGCGGGATGCGGGAAGGGAAGCGACGGAGGGCAGGACCGAAGATGTAGAATGTAAGAATTAAAAAATGAATGAAAAAAATGAAGAAAATTTATTAAAAGGAAAAAAATGAATTAAAAAATGATGAAAGAAATGTATGATGAGAAAATGACAAAAATGAAAGAAAGGGGGGAGGACGGGGGGAGAAAAAAAGTATTTCTTTATATATACTGTATATAATATATATAAAATATATAAAAATAAAAATGGAAATGGAGGGAGAAAAAATACTATAATTATGTATGGACTGAAGAGGAATCATGGGACATGAGAAAAATGACAAAAATGATGGATGAACTGAAACTCAGGGTGATGTTGTATAGAGGAAAGGCAGGGAGGGGAGGCAGGACCGAAGATGCGGGAAGATGGAAGGATAAAAAATGATGAAAAGAAAATGATGGGAATGGAGAATGAAGAATAAAAGATGAAAAAAAAATGTACATATAAAATATATATATATATATATATATATATATATATATATATATATATATATATATATATATGTGTGTGTGTGTGTAACATATATATATATATTTTTTTTTTTATATGAATGCACAAGTGCATAAAACATATATACATACACATATGCATGAAAATACAAAATGCACATCTGTATGAAAATGAAAAAAATAAAAATGACGAATTAATATAAATGAAAAAGTAAAAAATATAAAAAGTAAGAAAGAAAACAAAAATGAAATAAAAATGGAGATGAAAATGGAAAGTGGACCTGAAGGTCATAAATATATAGAAATTGTATGCACATACAGGGGGTTGAGCAATAAGTGATCGGTCCACCATGATTGAGCACAATTTCACAAAGAATTACAATTGAAAAAAATATATATAAACTCTATAAACAGATATATATAGATTATTATCAATATTATACACATCAGAGTCCCATGGGTAAGTGCCTATACCATAATGTTGCAGTATGTGTAGAGTACCAGCTGAATATGAGCTGGTGGAAGAGTAGTGTGAACTCAATATGTATTGGATCAGGAGAATGTGAAATTGTAGTATATTGGATGGATAGATAATAATGATAATGAAAACGAGTTCAGTGGATTAGTGACTGTATTGGAGATCCTACCTAGAGATGTTTTGGTTGGTATTGTCAAGGAGATATAGGCGGAAAGCTTGAAGCGAGAAGGAATGATATACTGGAGTGGGATGAATCTGGGTTAGGGATGTAATTATATAATGGTGTTGATCTCAACATTTAGATATAAATATACATAAATACGAATAAATGTAATGTAAAACTGTAAAAGACAATCATAATAAAGGATAAACTAAAAAATAATCAATAGCAGAAAAAAATAAACTAGAAAAAATAATTGTCAGCCTGAATAATAATAGTGTTGTTTGTGAAAGTAAGTTGATGCTCGCAAACGCCTTTTCCGAAAGTACAGAACACAGACATTTACTATAAGATGCAGTCTAACAGAAAAGCGTGAACGCGATTTTGCAATTTTTTTATTTGGGCATGCATACCTATATCACTGCATAGATGTTTGAACTGCGTGCAGTTCTTGCCTGTCAGGATAAATATCTTATTTGCCACATACATATTTATTGTATTTTGAACGTAGGTATTCTTTGCACTTAAATACAAATATCTTAGAAACAAAAATTCAGTGTTATCATATTTTCACAGCAATTCTTCGTTACATTAGACCTGTTCTAAGACGTCAGAGTTTTTAGATGGTCTCTTTTCTTTTGTATCCATTAGTGAATTTATATTTGCTTCTATTTGTTGATGCATGCTTTAGTAAATCTCTTCTTCGTCTAAAAAGAGATGGCATCCATTGAAAAGTGGACTTTGTCCACGGGCGTGTGCCTATTCACGGACTAGGTGCTTTAGTAAATCAACCCCAATATGTCTTTCTTGAAGGAAAGTCTTCACAGCTTTTGCCCTGTGTTAAGCTGCATTATCATCCTGAAAAATGATGTCATCATCACCAAACATCCTTTCAATTGATGGAATAAGAAAAGGGTCCAAAATCTTAATATAAACTTGTAAATTTATTGAAGATTTAATGACTGTCATCTCCCCCATATCTTTCCCTGACATGTAACCCTATATCATCAATGATTGCATGTTTTCTTCAGGCAGTCATCTTTATACATTTCATTGGAACAGCACCAAACAAAAGTTCCAGCATCATTACCCTGCCCAATGCAGATTTGTGATCCTTCACTGAATATCACTTTCATAAAGTCATCCACAGTCCATGATTGCTTTTCTTTAGCCCACTGTAACCTTGTTTTTTTTCTGTTCAAGTGTTAATGATGTTTTTTGTTTAGCTTTTCTGTATGTAAATCCCATTTCCTTTAGGTGATTTCTTATAGTTCGGTCATAGACATTGACTCCAGTTTCTGCCCATTTGTTCCTCATTTGTGTTGTGCATTTTCTGTTTTCAAGACATATTGCTTTAAGTTTTCTATCTTGACACTTTGATGTCTTCCTTGGTCTACCAGTACGCTTCCCTTTTATAACCTTCACATTTGATTTGTACTTGGTCCAAATTTTAGACACAGCTGACTGGGAACAACTGACATCTTTTGCAACATTCCGTGATGATTTAGCTTCTTGGAGAAGTTGTTTAATTCTCTTCTTTGTTTCAACTGACATCTCTCGTGTTGGAGCCATAACTCATGTCAAGCAGCTTGGTGCAACAGCTCACCAAAGTGTGCAAGCACTCTTTTTTAACTACAGACTAATTAACAGATGTATACTGATGAAGATGTTTGTTTTAGAACTGCAAAGTACACAGTGATTCCATAATATTTTCCTCAAAATTGAGTGATTCCATATGTTTTTCCTCTGCTTGATCTGCAAAAACAGTTGCAATTGACTACAGTTGTCTTTCTTTTTTATTTTTTTTAAGTGCTTCTTAAAGCCAGAAGATTGGAATGGTAAATGAAAATAGTTTTGAGGCATGTCTGTGATTTTTTTTTTCTACACAATTTAACAAGTGAATGAACATTTTCCAAGAATGGTTATTCCATACACCAGGGGTTGTACTGTATATACACTGTTCAAAAAAATTAAAGGAACACTTTTTAATCAGAGTATAGCATCAAGTCAATTAACCTCCCTGGAGGTATTCCCGAGTGTAGCTCGGGGTAAAGTTTCAGCACCACAAGCGGTAACCCCGAGCTACACTCAGGAATACCCTGCAGCGCTGCTCGGGGATCTCTTCTTCACTTTCCTTGTCCTTCGCTCCCACGATGTCCCTCCTGCAGTGTCCCCGGCAATGTCTTCCGGCCGATGCCAGCATTTGTCTTCTGGGTTCCATTCCCTGCGACGTCAGGATGGGGACGGGACAGAACGGAGGGAAATGTAAAAATTTGAAAAAGTGACATTCACTAAATACACTAAAATCACATAGTAAAACATTACTGTATCAAACCATTTCACATACATCTTGTCCCTAGTGCTTTGTCCTGGGCCCTGCCTGCATATTTACCGTTCTTTCTGCCTGGAAACTGAGAAATGTCCATGGCATCCAAAAAGCGTCCCTTTAGGTCAAAAGTGGTTTTAGACCAGCTAGAGAACATAATGATTCGTGGGGAAATTCGTCATCAGACACTAAAAATGATTTTGCGACTTTGCACAGTGATGTGCGAACTTGGCACTCTATTTCAAATTTCAGTGTGTTTGGTTTGATTATATTATTAATTTAAATTTATTATTATTATATTATTATTTTTTATGATTATTTATTAAATTATAATTTATGATTTTGTGTTTCAAATTTTAACATACCCGGGATGTTTATTAGACTTGTTCGGACAGATTTCAGTGAGTTATTCCTAAAAAGTACAGGCATACAATAAAAAAAAGTACATATTTCCATACAAAAAAATGTACCGCTTTGAGCACAGAAATACTGACATAATCAGACCGCTAGGGAGGTTAAACTCCTGGGATATTGAACTGATCAGTTAAGTAACAGAGGGGGTTGTTAATCAGTTTCAGTTGCTTTCGTGTTAATGAAATTAACAACAGGTGCAACAATGGGCAACAATGAGATAACCCCCAAAACAGGAATGGTTTTACAGGTGGAGGCCACTGACATTTGTTCCCTACTCATCTTTTCTGACTGTTTCACTAGTTTTGCATTTGGCTAGGGTCAGTGTCACTAGTGATAGTATGAGGTGATACCTGGACCCTACAGAGGTTGCACAGGCAGTCCAACTCCTCCAGGATGGCACATCAATGCATGCTATTGCCAGAAGGTTTGCTGTGTCTCCCAGCACAGTCTCAAGAGCATGAAGGAGATTCCATGAGACCAGCAGTTGCTCTAGAAGAGCTGGACAGGGCCGTAGTAAGTCCTTAACCCATCAGCAGGACCGATATTTGTTCCTTTGTGCATAAAATGACCTCCAGCAGGCCACTGGTGTCAATCTCTCTAACCAAACAATCAGAAACAGACTTCATGAAGAATATTGGGTAAATATTAAAGGATTTTTAAGTAAGGCACAATTAGAGCAGATTTTTTGGATACCACATAAGTTTCGTATTGTAGAAGATAACACTAGCACTTTGACACATAAGGTATTAAGAGTGTAGCATGCACTGCATAAGCAAATGGATTGGAAATATAACTCAGTATTGATTTCTCTGGTGGAACGGAGTATTTCCCACCAGGGAAAGACAGTATTTCAGGGAAATGGATCAAAGATAGAAATGCACATTTTAAGGATATAGTTGATAAGGGGAAACTGTACACTTTTCAAGAGTAAAGGAAAAAAAAGATTTATTTTTCACATTAGGTAAATGGTGGTACTAATAGCTAGGACATTTTGTTACAGCGCTCCCACAACCACTGAGGACACTGGAAGATATGTATCCATTTGAAAAAATGTTGAGTTCAATCTTAATACAGAAACGTGTTACCTCCAGGATATACAGTTGTGTTCAAAATAATAGCAGTCAGACATCACTAACCTGATCAATCACTGTTTTTGGTAGAAATTATATTTCTACATGGCAAATAATTTACTAGCAGGTGTAGTAGAGTAATAGAAATCCAACAGACCCAACAGTCATGACATGCATGCTGCGGATTCTGTGTAATTGAATCACTAATTGAAAGGGGCATGTTCAAAATAATAGCAGTGTGGAGCTCTATTAGTGAGGTCATTCATTCTTTGAAAAACAGGTGGCAATTACTGCCCTTATTTAAGGAAGGAAGGCAGCAAATGTTGTACATGCTGGTTACAGTGCATTTCTCTCTGAAATTCTGAGGAAAATGGGTCGTTCCAGACATTGTTCAGAAGAACAGCATACCTTGATTAAAAAGTTGATTGGAGAGGGGAAAACTGATAAAGAAGTGCAGAAAATGATAGGCTGCTCAGCTAAAATGATCGCAAATGCTTTAAAATAGCAACCAAAGCATGAAAGACGTGGAAGAAAGGGAAAAACTACCATTCGAATGGATAGAAGAATAGCCAAAATGGCAAGGACTCACCAACAATCAGCTCCAGGAAGATCAAAGAAGGTCTAAAGTTACCTGTGAGTACTGTTACAATTAGAAGACACCTATGTGAAGCCAAGCTATCTGCAAGAAGCCCCCGCAAAGTCCCACTGTTGAAAAAAAGCCATGTGCTGAAGAGGTTACAATTTGCCAAAGAGCACATTGACTGGCCTAAAGAGAAATAGCGCAACATTTTGTGGACTGATGAAAGTAAGATTGTTCTTTTTGGGTCTAGTGGCCGGAGACAGTTTGTCAGACGACCCCCAAACACTGAATTCAAGCCACAGTACACTGTGAAGACAGTGAAGCATGGTTGCGCAAGCATCATGATATGGGGATGTTTCTCATACTATGGTGTTGGACCTATTTATCGCATACCAGGGATCATGGATCAGTTTGAATACATCAGAATACTTGAAGAAGTCATGCTGCCTTATGCTGAAGAGAAAATGCCCTTGAAATGGGTGTTCCAACAAGACAACGACCCCAAACACACCAGTAAACGTGCAACATCTTGGTTCCAGATCAACAAGATTGACATTATGGAGAGGCCAGCCCAATCCCCGGATCTTAATCCAATAGAAAACTTGTAGGGTGACATCAAAAATGCAGTTTCTGAGGCAAAAGAAAGAAATAGAGAAGAACTGTGGAATGTAGTCCAATCATCCTGGGCTAGAATACCTGTTCACAGGTGCCAGAAGTTGGTTGACTCCATGCAACACAGATGTACAGCAGTTCTCAGAAACAGTGGTTATACAATTAAGTGATTCAAAGGAAAGCAAAATCTTCAAACATTTTTCAGTTTATATAGTGAATGTTTGAGTTTGTAAAAAGAATACAAATACTGCTATTTTTTTGAACAGTCTAATATTCACTTTTCTTCAATCTTTTTAGAGGAACAACACAAATTTGATATATTTTTCTTCATGTTTTGATTTGGAATAGAATGTGTAGTGTTCCCAATGCATTTGTTTGTATGGAAATAAAAGCTATTAGAAGGATTTTGAGCTTTATTCACTTTTTTCAACACACTGCTGTTATTTTGAACACAACTGTATAAGATCCTTATTGATCTGGCGGGTTCTGATCCTTCTCCGTTCATAGAGAAATGGGAAAAGGAGCTGGGAACAACATTGAATGAGCAACAAAAAATATGATATTTAAATTAACACACAAGGTGATGAATATGAACACAGTTAAAATGAATTATAAGTGTTTAGCAAGATGGCATATCACAGTGAGCGTGGCACATAAACAACGATCAGATATCTCACCATTATGCTGGAGAGGGTGCAGGAATAAGGGAACAATGGCACATATATGGTGGGATTGCCCTAAAATTCTGAAGTTTTGGCAGGAAATAATAAACACTGAGACTTCTGTGAAACAAAACAAAAATAGCATACTATATCACCTTATTAGTGCTGCCAAAAGTCTTATCCCTAAATCTTGGTTAGGCCAAGAGCCCACAAAAATAAAGGAGTGGATAAAGAGAGTTGAATACATATATAGGATATTATAGGAGTTATATCATACAGAAGAGGATAAAATTGAAAAACATAGAGAAGTGTGGAGTAGATGGTATGATTTTAAATCATCTAAAAGATATTGGGAAGTGGTAGGAGCTTAAGGTAGTAAGAGTTGGGAGAGTTTGAAAGGGTAGCTGGTTTGCTATGGAGCCCCAGATGAAGGAAAGAGAGTGAGGAGGTAGAAGAAATGGGATATAGCCATAGATAGAAATATATAGTAAGACATGGAATGAATTTGGAATGTGGACCGAGGGAATGGGTGGGGTGAAACAAGTGAGATTGGTGTAGGGAATAGGCATAAATTATGTAGTATTTTTGTATTCAAGAATTGTTGGATGTAGATTTTTGTAGTGGAAAAAAAAAGACTTCATGAAGGTGGCCTGAGGGCCCACGTCCTCTAGTGGGCCCTGTGCTCACTTCCCGGCATCATAGAGCTCGATTTGCATTTGCCATTCAACACCAGAAGTGGCAGATCCGCCACTGGCGCCCTGTGCTTTTCACACATGAGAGCAGGTTCACCCTGAGTACATGTGACATATGTAAAAGGGTCTGGAGAAGCCGTGGAGAATGTTATGCTGCCTTTAACATCTTTCAGCATGACCGTTTTGGTGGTGGGTCAGTGATGATCTAGGGAAGCATATCCATGGAGTGATGCACAGACCTCTACAGGCAAGACAATGACACTCTGACTGCCATCAGGTATCAGGATGAAATCCTTGGACCCATTGTCAGACCCTACACTGGTGTAGTGGGTCCTGGGTTCCTCCCGGTGCACGACAATGCCTGGCCTCATGTGGCGAGAGTATGCAGGCAGTTCCTGGAGGATGAAGGAATTGATACCATTGAATGGTCCCCATGCTCGCCTAACCTAAATCCAATAGAACACCTCTGGGATATCATGTTTTGGTCCATCCAATTCTGCCAGGTTACACCTCAGAGCATCCAAAAGCTCGGTGATGCCCTGGTCCAGATCTGGGAGGAAATAACCCAGGACACCATCAGTCATCTCATTAGGAGTATGCCATGACATTGTCAGGCATGCATACAAGCATGTGGGTTGGCCATACAAACTACTGAGTACCATTTTGAGTTGCTGCAATGAAATTTCAGCAAAATGGACTAGCCTGCTGCATCGTTTTTTTCACTTTGATTTTCAGGGTGTCTTTGAATTCAGTCCTCTGTAGGTTGATAATTTTCATTTCCATCAAATGATGGGGGATCCTTATGTTCTTAACACATTACCAAGTCCATATCAGTATAGATATCCAGCATGATATTTTTGTCCATTGAGATCTGATGTGTTTTCAAAGTGTTCCTTTAATTTTTTTGAGCAGTGTATATATATCAAAATAGTGTGGAAAATTAATATTATTGTCACCATCTGAAATTTCTCCTTTTTTGCTCTTCTCAGTAAACACCTTGTTAGTTGTCCCCAGTGTCAGCAAGCGCGACGGTGCATTAATCTGTGCAGGCGCGCAACGCCAATGCGCCCTAACCAGCTGGTGCTAGGACCTGGGCAATGGCAACGGCGGTGGCCGCGCATGCGCACTGGTGTTCGCGGACGCGTGCCTGGCACCAATGACAGCGCAGGGCGCTCTGTTTAAACCGGCCCTGCACAGACACTAGTTGCCGTATGGTCTTCTTACCCTGTTCCTGCTCGTGTATTCCCGGCTGATTGATTAGTAGCTGACCCTGTTTGATCCGGACTTTGCTGACTTCTCCTGCTCTGACCCCTGGCCCGTTTGACTACTCTTCTGAACACTTCTACTGATCTGAACTCCTGTTACCGAACACGGCGAGTGACCTGACTATTCTTTGCCTGCTGCCTTGTATCACGCTGATCCCACTGTTACCGAATCGGCCCGTCTGACCACGCTTACTGCCCTGCTATCATCCACGCTGCACAGATTAGGTCACCACTGCTCAGGCCTGTCCGCCTCTTCACGTCAGGCTCTCCACCTGTACACACCTCTGGCGGATCCCTCTACCACAGGCGGGTATACTCAGGGGCCGCGACCTGGTCTCAGTCTGCTCCAAGTCCATCCCCACCATCAGGGGCCCTGGTGAACAAGCAGACTGGGGCTTAGATTCCGCGCTCTGGGGAATCCTGTTCTGTGGAGTGCTTGAGGTCCCGCCAGGCGGTGTCTAACACCCAGCCTAAAGTTTCACAGACTGAATGCATTGAATAGCGAAAAGAGCAGTACATTAGTGAAAAAAGTCCTCATGTTCTATGTTGCATATTTAAAAATTAGGCAAATCCGTACTTTTGTATACTGTAGGGCTTTGTTGTATCTGTGTTAACAGGCATTCAGTTGAGAAAAGTGGAAAGACAGTGCTGGACCAAGCAGGTATACTTCACTGGTATTGTTATATTAAGGTATTAATGTTGGTGTAAATAATCTGGTTCCTGTGCAGACAGCTTCTACAACCTTGAGGATCTCCATAGTCTCCTTGGGTTGTAGTGTCATGTAACAAGAGCTGAAATTGAAGCGACATACCACTGCTAAGAGGTCCAGATACAACTTTTTTCCATTAAAGATCAAGTGTATAATTCGAGAAGTATACAACGCGTTTCCCGAAATGCGTTGGCTACTTCTCGAATTATACCCCTGACCTTTAATGGAATAAAGTTGCATATGTACCTCTTAACAGGCATTCAGTGACATGCATTTCAATATATTACATGATATCACAGTTTTATTTAATTAAAATGTTACATTGTAACAGATATGTGATGTATTATTGCAGTACTGATAAGTATGTAACTTAGATAAAAACATACAAAACTATGAAACTGTATTACCTTATCTAAAATGTTAAACTTATAGGTTATTTTCTTAAAGCTGAACTTCACCCTGAATAGGCAGTTCCACTTTTAAAAATCCTTCCCCCTCCCCAAACATTTTTGGAGGTAATTTATTTTTTTCTGGAAGGGAGCCGCTACCTAGTTTTGGCAGGTACCCATTCATACTTCCGCTGCAAGCACCTAGGCAATTCCACCAGAAGTTCTCCCTCCCTCCCTGTCCACAACCTCACAGATGTCAGGAGGCTGCGGGACCAATCACAAAGCGCAGTACGAATCACGCATGTGCAGTGGGAAGCCGACTGCAAAGCTATAAAGAGTCACAGCTGCTTTCCACACTAAACATGCCGAAACCAGGGACCTAAAGCCCGGAAAAGGTCTAGATCAGGTGAAGACGGCCCTGGATTCCTAGACAGGTACGTGTCTTTTTATTAAAAGTCAGCAGCTACAGTATTTGTAGATGCTGGCTTTTATTTTTTTTCTAGAGACGGAAGATCCTCTTTAAAATCTCACTATAATCCTTTTGAAAGGGCAGAAGCAAAAAACACCAAGCACCTGAATCTATAGTGATGGTATGATTATGTCATCCCTGCAGAGCCACATTCACTCAGGGAAAGGGAGAATCAGTGCAAGTAGGGCTCTGTTGCTGTGTTTTCTGAGGTCTTTCATGCCTTGTGAATATGTTTACAGAAGTGGGCAGCACATGGATGATCTCACCTGGATGTTGCTGCTCCTTCTTTATCCACTCACAGGCTGGGGTTAGTCTAGGCGGTATTACTTAAAGTGACATTAAACAATATCATTTTCCTTATTTTCCAAAAAATAATCTATGCACATCCACTTCTTAATAGTCCTGTAATCTATTTTTCATGAAATAATTTTTAATGTGTTTTTGATTCCTTGTAACATGCTCCGAATCTTATATTTTTCCCACACACTTCTGTTTGTTTAGAACCAGCAGTGCACCTTAGGTGCGGTCATGTGCACTGCCCACTGCACACTACACATCCCACAGTCCATATTCCCTAGCAAAAGAGTGTGGCTATGTTCCTACATACAGTAGGACTGTATAGAACTAATGTAGCACCCTCTAACAGGAAGTCAGATCACAGCAGCGAGAAACAGGAATTTGGAAGCAGATGAGAAATAGGTGGTACTTTATTGAGTTAAAGTGGAAGAAAAGCCTAACTATATGTAGTCTTAAAAATGTTCCCTCCTCCATCCTACTTGAAAATCTGCATACTTGCCTACTTTTAATTCACTCTGCTCTGGTTACATCATCCTGCAGCTCTGTGCAAGGGCTTGCTCGACAATGGCTCTGAATTCCAGGTATCATAACATCACCCGAAGGCTCCCATAGATTCCTGAAGTAGGGGAGCCGGAGCTGCAGGATCATGTGGCTGGACCAAAGCAGATTAAAAACAAGTATCTAGATCTTTTTTTATGCAAGTTATGTAGGATAAGTAGGAGTGAGAAAGGAACATTTTTCAGACTAGATATAGTTAGGCTTTTCTTCCACTTTAGAAATACATACTTGAATACAAATTTTATTTTAAACCAGAGTTTGATGTCACTTTAACTTATACTGTAAGTAGTCTTCAGACAGGTCCAGGATATGGCTGTGCTGTCTAGCATAAGTGCCTGCATCACAAAAGAGATTGGACAGGACTGCAAATCTATTAGCAAGCAAACAGCTTTCATATGTGTCTTAAAAATAGTTCTAGCGTTGTTGGTTCTAATCCCAACCACAGCACCACCTGCCTAGAGTTTGCATGTTCTCCCTGTGCTTGCATGGGTTTCCTCCCACATTCCAAAAGACATGCTGGTAGGTTAATTGGCTCCTGTCTAAATAGGCCCTAGTATGTATGAATGTGAGTTTGGGACCTTAGACTGTACGCCCCTTGAGAGTTAGGGACTGATGTAAATGTACAATATATATATGTAAAGCGCTGTGTAAATTGACGGCGCTATATAAGTACCTGTAATAAACCAATTAAATAAAAACAGATATGAATAAACAGCGCAAACATAGACCTCTAAATACAATTAATATATAAAGTGCATATTATTCCTAAATATATCATAAATCATGTTAATAGTGAATGTCCACCAAAATAAACACCAAAAAGTTTGTGAAATATGAAAAATTCGTGTGAAATAAAAAAATTCAAAAAACTCTTCAGATGCAAAGAGACTTCCACCTTCCACCCGTGCAGACCAACATCAAATACACTCACCAGATTTTTGGTGAATGGGATGCCTTTTAGGGATTTAAAGGGATCCTAAACCCTCTTTAGTATCCACTCTATAGGATTCCTCACCATCAGAATAGGCTCCACCGTTCCACCAGGAGAAAAAAACTCAAATACTGTAATATTGCCAATTGATAGTATTAATAAAATCAAAGATTAAGGCCACTCACATTTCAGCCACTTTAAAAAGGCACATTTATTAAAACAACCTCCTCCAGATGGACAATGAGCACTTTACAGCCTCCTCAGGAATCTCACATCACAGCTCCAGGATACAGCAGAAGATCCACAGAGAAACCCATACACAGATCCTAAAGATGGCCGCTGGAACGCACCGCTCAGCGTGCGCTCCACTCACCGGAAGTGACGTCAGACGTATGAGGTAAAGACCGGAAATGCGTCAACGCATTTCGCCCCTCCCATCGGGCGTTCTCAAGACCCATCGTTGATGTCTGTCAGTGCCCATCAGTGCCACCTACCAGTGCCTCATCAGTGCCACCTATCAGTGTCCATCATTGCAGTCTATCATTGCCCATCACTGCAGCCTCATTAGCACACATCGAGAGAAAAATCACTTATTTACAAAATTGTTAACAAAAACTAAGAAAAAACTTTTTTTTTTTTTCAAAATTTTCAGTGGTTTTTGGTTTGTTTAAGAAAAAATAAAAAACCCAGAGTTGATTAAATATCACCAAAATAAAGCTTCATATGGGTACAGTGTTGCATGACCGAGCAATTGTCATTCAAAGTGCAACAGCGTTGAAAGCTGGAAATTGGCCTGGGCAGGAAGGGGATATAAATGCCCTGTAGGCTTGTGGTTAAACAGCAGAGTGTTAGGGCATGGGACTCTCCAAAACACTTGCATAGCAACAGGAGGAAACTTTTCTTTAGACTCACATTTCAGGATTCTGCTGAAGATGGGGAATGGCTGGTACTCTGAGACCCCGGCTTGGGAACAAGTCTGTAGATGTGTCGCCATAGCAAGCCACTTGTTATAGCAAAGATCAGGCAAGAAATTTTTTTTTAAAAAAATGTAGCCTTTACAACCACTTTAAGTTGCTAAGCAACTGTGGCTAAATGGCTAAAATTTCTGCCTGGCAGTACTAGGGTCGTTGGTTTGAATCCCAAACACGGCACCACCTGCCTGGAGTTTGCATGTTCTCCCTGTGCCTGCGTGGGTTTCCTTCGCACTCCAAAGACATGCTGGTAGGCTAATTGGCTCCTGTCTAAATTGGCCCTAGTATGTGTATGTATGAATGTGATTAGGGACCTTAGATTGTAAGCTCCTTGAGGGTTAGGGACTGATGTGAATGTACAATACATGTGTAAAAGCCTGCTTAAATTGATGGCGCTATATAAGTACCTGTAGTAAATAATAATAAACTGTTTCTTCAGTGTTAACCAGAAGGTGTGTTGAAGATCTGTTTAAGTGATATCTTCTTACCTTTCCTTACATATTTTCTTGTGAAATACAATAATACTGAAGCCAGAGCTGGACTGGCTATTGACATGGAACACCAGCCAAAACCTTTTGTTAGATTTGGAAAGGGGGGAAAAAGTTAACACCTCTTTCAGGCTTTAATTGCTGTCTGTGTCCCCATTGGGGAGATTTCTGCTTTTCCTGTCTTGGTAAGAATATCTCCCCAGTAGGGCCAATACCACCAATCTGCACATGAAAGAGGTTCTTATTCTTCCATACTCTATACAAAACCAGTGAAAATGTTTGGGATAGAATGACCATTAGACTAACCAGAGGATCAAAATGTGATTCCTTAGCTCTTTCATTGTTTGTGAACACTTTATAATCCAGACTGTCAGTGTCTCAACTATTTGATGTCTGATGTCCAAAGCATAAACATTTTCTAGTATTTTGACTATTATAATTTATTTATTTTAGGTTATTAAAACCTAAAATACATGTAAAACCATAGCAGGGAATATTTCAGCTGTTATATTTCAGCTCCTGAATTATACATAAAACTATGATGTGGTAACCCAATAGGACTGATTTACTTAAGGGATAGAGGCTGTTCACTTAGGTTATAAAATCACATACAGAATAAATTAAAACACACAATTGGTTTTGGCTAAGCCATGCTTGGGTTTTCAATGTCACAACAGATTCACTCTTTTACTAACATTTACTTTGCATAGTGAATAGCCTCTACTACTTTAGTAAATCAATGCCACTGTCTGTATTAGACTCAATCTAATGTCCTGGCAAATACACCTATGTGACTTTTAGAAGATTTCTTACTAAGTTGTAGTGCAAATCTATTTGCATTATTCCTCTGGCCAACTGATCCAAATCCACCAAATTCTAAAGAGAAACTGTAAAATTTTGGGCTGCATCTGCTGTATATAATATTTGTACACAGCCATTTCAGTCTTGCTAGCTCTCATCAGTGTAAAATATGGAGATAACTGTATACAGGAATAATTTGAATGGCTCAATCCACCATCATTAAATGTAATTAAAAAACCTTGTTTGTTAGAACTGTGACAAATGATGTCATGTTAAATGTTTTTGAAAAGCAAAGCTGTATTTTACAGCATTTTAGTTTATATAATTCTCTGTATGTTGACTTATGAGGTGTTTTTGTCTAATCTCCATTAGCAATTTGAGTTTCTCCCTCTGCCATCTTAGAAGTGTACTCAGATATATTACCATAACCATCATGATGAACAGTAACCTACCCTGTAACACAAGGAGACCTTTTATTCATATCTCCACCCAGGTCCTAGTGGTAACTAAGCTAAAATCCCCATCATGTAAAAGTTCATTTAACTGTTTTCCCGTTTTTACCAAATTGTTACTAATTTGTATTATATGTGTATCCTTCCTTGCGAGTAGATTGTGAACCAAATTCTCCTTTTCCTGTGGCTATGGGAGAAATTGCTGACCCATGGGGAAATAGAGAGTTCACCATTGTTATAGACACTGAGGATATTGGGGATGAAAGATCCACAAATGGGGATCAGGACAAAGTACCCGTCTTGGGTAGGACCCAGATCTTCTCTCCTGAAAGTAACCAAACATTTCTAGGATTTGACAGTGAAGGAAAGGAGGCAATATCTAATGTATATCTTACTCAACCTGTAAAAACCCTTATGAGTATGGCTGATTTCTTTGGCAAAATTAAATCTAATGAACACATTACTTCACATGCAACAAATGTACAACAAAGATGTGAGCTTCTAGGTGTGAGAAGTCCTAGTGACCAGGCTAAGGTGTTACAATTAACCCTTGACGCCCACACCTGGAATGCACTCCCAGATTTAATTAAGGAAGGAAAAGGGAGTTACAAAGAAACAGTGGCAGAATTGCAGAAGGTTATAAACCCCTCAGCCATAGGTTTGATGGTGGCATATCAAATTAAACAGGATACCGAGGAAAACCCTCTACTTTATGCCAATAGATTGTGGGCAGCATATACCACTAGTAATGGGAAAGCAACTCGGGAGGATATAGAATATAAAAACGTATTGATTCACAATGCCCATCCAGCTATTCGAGTAAAATGTGAACATTTGATAGATCCCAGAAAACACAGCTATGAGGAAGTGATCGCATTAATACATAGATAATTTCAAGCAATCCAATCATATAAACAACCCAGGCTTAAAGAAAAAGAAGATAAACAATTGTTCAGGAAGGTGGCAGCATTACAATGTAAAATTACCACCATAGAAGGCCCCTATGCCCCAGGGGAATCCAATCCTCCATACAACCCCAATTGGAACAAAAGCTTACAAGGTAGGGGGAGGGGACTTAGGGGGAAGTTTGCTTATAGAGGCAGGGAAAGAGGAAACCCTCATAGCCATCTATCAGAAGGCAAGCAGATTAGTGAGACACAAAGAGCCCCTACTTATGCAGAATTACAGCAACAGTTACATGCATTGCAGGTATGCCCCAGAAAGGAAACACAAGTAACACCCCAAAAAGAGGTGGAAAGCCTTCAATGTTGACAATTACAAAGCCCCAAAATTTTGGCACCTATTTCTCTGGATAGGTGCGGGCGCCCTCAAGTGTCAGCATTGATTAGGGGCTGTCAACATACTATGGTTTTAGATACAGGGGCTGCGATTTCCATTCTGCATGACAAAGACCCAATAAAATCAACATGGTCTTCAGGAAAGCAATTAAATCTCCAGAGCTTTGCTGGGCACACTGTCTTATCAGCTCTGTCTAAACCACTGACAATCCAAATTGGAGAGTTATCAGTAAAACAGCCACTTGCCTTAATGTCTTTGCCAAACTAAACCAGCCTCCTGGGGTCAGACTTCTTAATTCCCAATGGATGTATGTTAGACTTGACCAATCTGTTACTATGGCAAGGGGTTCCAAACAATCATTCGAGCACCATAGTGATACCTGATTCACACACAATTGCAGCTATCAAGCGTAACGATTTTACATATGATATCTTACTGATCATAGAAGATCATCCAGACCATGATCTTCTGCAGCCCATGATAGAAAGGCAGCAGGGAGCTTTTGAAACACATAAGCATGACTGTGGAAAGGTAGACACAGTAATACACATTAGTGGGCCAGATGCAGCTCCACAAAAGCAATACCCCTTTCCACAGGAAGCTATCAGTCACATTCAGGAAACAATAGATTCACTGCTAGACCAAAGGGTCATCAGACCATGTGTATCCACAACAAATGCGCCAATATGGCCAAATTCGCAAAAATTCTGACAATTCGTGGAGATTAACAATAGATTACCGCAAGTTAAACATTGTTACCAAAAATTGTGCCCCCACAGTTGTATCTGTCCCGGACATCTTGAGCATGTTGAATCCAAATTACAAATATTTCACAGTGCTTGATATATCGAATGGTTTTTGGTCACTCCCCTTGTCAGAAGAATGTCAATACAAATTTGCATTTACGTTTTTGGGGAAACAATATACATTCACATGTCTTCCGCAAGGATTTCATAATTCTCCTTCTTTATTTCATGCAACCATGAGAGATATTTTAACTGATTTTTCCTCTCTAAAGAATCTTTTTCAGTACGTTGATGATTTGTTATTAGACAAAGAAGAACATTTGCGGCTAATGGAGGAACTACTGCGGATCCTAGAGAAGGCGGGACTGAAGTGTAATCCCATTAAGGCACAATTGTTGAAAGAATCTGTGTCTTTTCTGGGGATTACAGAAACCGCAAACGGTCGTAAAATAGCAACTGAGAAGGTAAAAACCGTTCTACAATTACCTCTGCCTGTAAGCATCCCCACTCTGAGATCTTTTCTAGGGTTGGTGAATTATTCAAGGGCTTTTATTCCTGAATTTGCCGAAAAGTCTACACCATTATCACACCATGATCTGTTGAAAAAGGATACCCCATGGCACTGAACTGAGCAACACACCAATGCAGTGCAGGAGCTCAAAGAAGCATTAGCGTAAGCACCAGCTTTAGCCAATCCAGATTACCAACTGCCCTTTCACATTGAAACTGCAATATCTGATACAGCCATGTCAGCTGTTATGTCACAGGAAATTCATGGGCAACAGAGACCCATATCATATGCTTCTAAAATATTATCTCCTGTGGAGATGAAGTACTCTCTATGTGAAAAACACCTCCTTGTTACATTTTGGGCACTGAAATACTTCACATACATCATAGGGCTCAACCCAGTCATCTTGCATACAACTCACACTCCTACTAAATTTTTACTTACAGAGTGAAGGATGGCAATGTATCCAATGCTAGACTGGCCCATTGGGCTCTGTTGCTCCAAGATCGAGACATCACAGTAAAACACACGAATAAGCCTTCCACCAGGGCCCATGGTTTTAATTACCAGGGAGTACCACATGAATGTGATATCACCCCACAGTCATATGCCCATCAAATCTTTAGACCCCTTTCATCAAACGAAGAAGTCCCAGAAGATGTAGTCCAAATTTTCACAGATGGATCATGTTTTTATGTGGATGGTTCCCCACATGCAGGGTTTGGCATCTTCATTGTTGATCCAAAAGGAAATACACAAATATCCATATGTCGATCATGCCAAGTCAAATCAGCACAATTCACTGAGATGGCTGCAATCGCGCATGCCCTAGAATTAATAAAAGGAGACAAAGAAATTGTCTTATACTCTGACTCGGCTTGGGTGTGTAATGCTCTCACAGAATTTCTGCCCTTTTGGCACACCCACCAGTACATGTCCTCAGATGGGTCTCCACTTAAGCATGCATCCCTTTTGAGATACATTGCCACATTGGTGCAAAAGTTGCCAGTCAAACCATGGGTATGTAAGGTAAAAGGACATTCCACTAGTGCCCCCTACTGGGAACAAAATGAGGTGGCGGATTGCTTGGCCAAACAAGGAGCACAAAGGGGGGAGATCTGGGAAATTCCCTCCAGTTTACAAGATCCAGCCTTGTGCCCCAGTGTTTGCGCCTTCACAAAATCCTGCATTGAAGTGCCTGATATTTCAGACATACAAAGGCAGGATGACAACATTAACTAGTTGCCGACCGCAGATAGCCGAATGACATCATATGACGGCCTCCCAGAACGCGCTCTCCTGCGCGCCCCAGGGGGCGTGCACCCGGCGATCTCCGTGATCGCTGTGTCCTACGGACACAGCTGATCACGTGATGTGGTAAAAGGCCAATCACAGCGGCCTTTTACCACGTGATCAGCGGTGTCCAATGACACGCTGATCAGAGGGAAATGCAAGTGCCGGTTCTCGGCTGCACTTTCCTCATGCTGTCAGATCGTGAGGAAAGTACTGCCGAGAACCGGCAGTTGTCAGAGCGGGGATCGGCACCGATCATCAGGGCACTGATGATCAGTACCCTGATGATCGGTGCCCAGCAGTGCTACCCGCAAGTTCTGCCCACCTGTGCCCAGCAGTGCGCCCACTAGCTCCGCCCACCTGTGCCCAGCAGATCACCCACCTGTGCCCAGCAGTGCACCCACCTGTGCCACTCTGCAGTGTCACACACCTGTGCCCAGAAGTGCCATCTACCTGTGCCCAGCAGTGCCACCCACCTGTGCCCACCCATCTGTGCCTACCAGTGCCACCCACCTGTGCCCACCCACCAGTGCTGCCCACCAGTGCCACCCACCAGTGCAGCCCAGCAGTGCTGCCAGTCAGTGCCCAGGGGTTGTGCCAGTCAGTGCCGCCAGTCAGTGCCCAGCAGTGATGCCAGTCAGTGCCGTCTATCAGTACCCATCATCAGTGTCACCTATCAGTGCCGCTTATCAGTGCTGCATATTAGTGCCGCCTATCCGTGACACCTCATTAGTGCTGTCTATCAGTGCCGCCTATCCGTGCCACCTCATTAGTACTGCCTATCAGTGCCCTTTAGTGCAGCCTATCAGTGCCCATCAGTGCCGCCTATCAGTGCCCATCAGTGCTGCCTCATCAACGTACATCAGTGAAGGAGAAAAAATACCTGTTCGAAAAATTTTATAATAGAAACAAAGAAACTTTTTTTTTCAAATTTTTTGCAATTTTTTTATTTATAGCGCAAAAAGTAAAGTGGCCAGCGGCGATTAAATACCACCAAAAGAAAGCTCTATTTGTGAGAAAAAAATGATCAAAATTTCATATGGGTACAATGTTGCATGACCGCGCAATTGTCAATCAAAGTGCGGCAGCGCTGAAAGCTGAAAATTGGCCTGGTAAATAAGGGGGTATAAGTGCCTGGTAGGCAAGTGGTTAAAGAAATAATTCAGAAACTGAAAAATGAGACTCAGGAACTATCTGAAGGGAATACTTTGGCAAAATGCATAAAAAGCCTCACACTGTCAGAAGAACAAAAAGTATTATTGCATCATGGAGAGGAAATAACTTGGGTGGTTCTGGAAAATTACAGAAATGAAATGATTTACTTAGTGCATGACCTGCCTACCGGGGGTCATCAAGGGTCAGGAAAAACATTGGAGAGACTCAAGAACATAGGATGGTGGCCTTCTATGATGACAGATGTGAAACGGTATTGTGACAGTTGTATTGTCTGTGCACAGGTTAATCCTGCACCAAGGAAGATCAATGCCCCTTTAAGAATACGATTGAAAGAAGGGCCCTGGAATGCCTTACAAATGGATTACATGGGACCCTTGCCAGTCACTTCCAGAAACAACAAATACGTTTTGGTAGTCACAGATCTGTTCTCTAAATGGGTAGAGATCTTCCCAACCAAAAGTAACACTGCACAGAATACAGCTAAGATTTTGGTGGAACAGGTATTCAGTAGCTGGGGGCTCCCATCATCCATAGAGTCAGATCAGGGGTCCCACTTTACTGGAAAAGTGATGAAAGCGTGCCTAGAGATGTTGGGAGTGGAGCAAAATTTGACATCCCATATCACCCAGAATCTTCAGGTCAGGTCTAAAGAGCCAATCGGCAGATTAAAACTATGCTAAAGAAATTTGTCCACATCAACAGTAAAAATTGGGATAATCTATTGCCTTTACTGGCCATGGCCATTCAAGCGGCACCCTCATCCGCTACCCGGTTGACACCCTTTGAAGTGTTGACAGGCAGGCAGATGAGACTCCCAGAACATCTTTGGCTAGAAATGCATACCCCTACCATAGACAGACTTTCCGTGGATAAATACCTCTTAAAACTATAAAAAGCGGTAAAGGAGATCCATGTGTTTGCAGCAGCACACGTGGGTAAGATGCAAAAGAAAGCAAAGTCGTATTCTGACAAAGGGATTCGAGAATGTACTTGGGCGGTAGGAGATAGAGTCATGTTCTTAGAACTCCGTCCTCTGGACAACTGCTTAAGCCAAAAATGGAAAGGGCCATTTCCCATTATTGACAAATTAAGTCCTTCAGTATATAAAATCAGAATAGATGAGGGCAAAAAGACAAGAGATAAATGGGTTCATGTGAACCAACTGAAGCTATTACATGGAGTCAAGGACATCAGCTAAAATGATCCGTTTTCTTTCCTTTTAGAGCCATGAAGTCGATATGGATTATTCTCATGCTCCTTCTGTTTAGAAATACCATCATGTCAGGGACCATCGCGACGCATGGGTCTGCACATGCGTAGGTGTCTGTCAAGACATGCAGGCAGCAGGGCACTAGGACCCAGGCGCACCCGTCACCTATGACGGTGCTGGGCAGGCACTAGGACCTAGGCTGCGCCTGTCAGGTGCAGGGCAGGCTACTTAAACCAGCCCTGCACAGACACAAGTTGCCATATGGTCTGATCTTGTTCCTGTGTTCCTGTATTCCCGTTGTTTGAGATTCGTTGTTGACGTGCGTGGACCTGACCCCTGCTGACTTCTCCTGCTCTGACCCCTGGCTAAGTTTGACCTCTCTTTTGGATATCCCTACCTGATCTGAACTACTGGTACCGACCCCGGTGAGTGACCTGACTACCCTTCTGCCTGCTGCCTTGTACTACGCTGACCCCTCTGTTACCGACCTAGCCCGTTTGACCACGCTATTGCTCAGCCATCCATCCAACCCGCACGGATTAGCTGCTACTCTCCAGACCTGTCTGCCTCTTCATGTCAGGCTCTCTACCTGTCATTACCTCAGGCTCTCTACCTGTCATTACCTGTGATTCCTCTACCTCAGGTGGGTGTACTCAGGGGCCGCGACCTGGTCACTGTCCACTCCAAGCCCATCCCCACCATCAGGGGCTCTGGTGAACAAGCGGACTGGGGCTTAGACTCTGTGCCCTGGGGAATCCTGTCCTGTGGACTGCTAGAGTACACCAGGTGGTCCATAACACATGGAAGAGGAGAATGGACCACTTATTAGCGTAATCGTTGACGAAAATACGGTCCACTGTCAAGAGGGGGAATCCGTGTTGCTGCCAGTGGCAATTAAAGGGACTGAGGGGAAACAAGTGTCCTGGTGGAGTCCCATCAATAATCACCTAGTCTGTGTCAATGGCATTGCCGGGAATGTTATGGACTACCGCGATAGGATAATGGGTTTTCCTAATGGTTCATTGTTGATTCGAGATACACGGTTAAGTGATGCTGGAGAGTGGAAATACTCCTTTGTCATTTCAGTCCCTTTGTCCAGCAACACTCAACTATCCACTCTTCAATATGTCCCAGGAAAAGTTACCTTGTATGTGTCCCCAAAGGCCAAAACCTCTGCTTTTACAACCTTGACAAAAAGCTCAGCTGCAACCCTTTTTTCCTCCGAACCAACATCCGTGGACTGCCCATCACTGCAAGAGGGACCGCCTAGTGGCCTAACTGCGACATCAATCCCCGGAACACTCTTTAATAATGTTAAGTTCATTCATGTGCCCGTTGTGCTTAATTTGTCCAAGTGGAACATGGCCGAATTTGGCTCATGTGCCCGGACAGATGTGTCACTATTTTATTCTTCCTTGCTGGTAGATTTAATTGCCTCCCATGCCAGCCGAACTCAGGATCCTTTTGCAGAACCAAACATCTCTCCCCAAAGGGGCATTTTCCGATCGAGAAAGTTAAATGGCTTGGACAGTCTAATTGGGTCCATCCCGGGACTTTTTGGATCCGGTATGTCATTTTGGAACCGAGCCGATTTAGCTGCGATTCGCAGACATATCGGTAATTTTGAACAGAAAGAGTCGGCAAGTGCTGAAACCAGTTCTGCAGGGTATTGAGGGGCTGGCAGAGGAGGAAAGGTTTACAGTTTATAATATGAATGACATTGCCCAGTTGTTTGAACGGACTCAGCAGAAAATCAACGAAATCATAACAATAAATAATCAAAGGGCCAGGGAGAACAATATGGGCAAAGAGGTAATATGCACTGCAACGAAAGTTACCAATGTTATAAGAGACATCCAAGTTGGCAAAATCCCTGACATTTTAAGAGATAAAGATCTTACCCAATGGTACTGTACTCACACTAATATTAGTGGAGGAATGAATGTACATCTAGGAGATAGATGCAAACCTTTGCCAGACTCCACAATTTGGAATCTAGGGTTAGTGACATCACACCCAAATAGAGGTCCGTAGGATTGCCTGAAGAGCCAGTCACCATGTGCCTACCGTGACCTCCTATACACATCCTTCACCATGTCGCTGCCAGTGTTCCATCCTCAAGATGACTACTTCGACAAGATGGCGTCAGTACACTCCCTTGGGTACCTCGAGAATGATGTGTACAAAGAAAGGTTGCACCTCCCCGAAATGCTCATTCACGTCCAAGAGGGATGGAAAGCACCTCACACTGCCTGCTGCACTGTCAAAGAGAATAGGTACCTATGTCGTTGTGATGTGTTTGAAATCGACACTCCAGTCTGTGTTTTGAGCAATGACCAGGATCCCACAACAGAAGAATCCAGGGAGCCTCATTTGCAAAGCCCACGCCAAGCCAACCAAGAAACTAGTCTTAGTGAGATGGAAGCCAACTGCCTGGTGAAGTTGACGAAATGGAGAGCACCACGATTGTGTTGTTACCAATCATAAGACATTCCTCTATGGGGTCAGTCATGTCCAATACCCTATCCAAATTTTTGCTTTGTTCCACACGAGTACACTATTATTGGGAAAACCGTAGTAACTCCAATACCACAGCTGAATAAAGATTATGTTGTAGATAGTGTCCCCGATGTCCCAGATCCTACACCATACATACCCCATTTTGATATTAAAGTTGATAAACTGTCAGTAAACCTTCACAATCTACTCGCAAGGAAGGATACACATATAATACAAATTAGTAACAATATGGTAAAGACGGGAAACAGTTAAATGAACTTTTACATGATGGGGATTTTAGCTTAGTTACCACTAGGACCTGGGTGGAGATAGGAATAAAAGGTCTCCTTGTGTTACAGGGTGGGTTACTGTTCATCATGATGGTTATGGTAATATATCTGAGTAGACTTCTAAGATGGCAGAGGGAGAAACTCAAATTGCTAATGGAGATTACACATAAACAGTTACTTGAATAGCGTGAGTGTGGCCTAGCCTCACTGGCCACAAGGGGGGATCTGTTGACTTATGAGGGGTTTATGTATAATCTTCATCAGCAACTGTAAATAGATATTTTTATAACTATATGTTAACCAAGTTACAAAGCTGGGAATATCAGAACTTGGTTTGATAGCGGTGTGTTGTACATAGACATTGGAACAAGCGATCAAGTTGTAGATATAGCTTTGTATTGTATTGGAGGAATGTTTGGTGTGTAAACATGTGCATGCCACAAGGAATGCTATATTATGTGAGAGGGGGCAACCACTAAATTAACTACCTTATCTCAGACTGTATGAGGCCAACAAACCAATCTAGACTAGGCCATTTAAATCTCTTTGTTTGTATGAGGGCCACTTCAAAGTACCCTCTCTTTAGCTATTCAATGGTTTTACCAGGCTATGACCTAAGGTTCCCTCCAAACTCTCAATAATGGAGGGAATTTTAATGAGAGAGCCTGGATCCAGACGCCTCGGTGCCATGACCTGGCATATGTAATTTTATCACCCAAAGGGGAGGCTCTGGGATGGGACTGAGTTATGTAAGCGATATGGGATGGGGAAATTGTCCAATCCTGGATGAGATGCGTCAGATATGGAAGATGGATTGGATAGTTCTACCAATCAGGATGGCCCCATACAAGTCTATGGGAGATAGGTGTATATCAGGGTAGGTTTTGGGGAAGACAGGAGAGAAGATCCACCGATCCTGGGGGCCCCCATGCTACACCATTGGTAAATATCAGGACATTTCTCTGGCACTTACATGTATACATGATTGTCGTATGTGTTGTCTGTCTTGCTGTTTGTGGGTTTAGGGTATGAGTAGTATATGCTTTAATTCAATGGTTGAATCGTATACATTTTGTTTCTATTTTTCTTATTGTAAAATAGATTGGGGTATGTTAGTTCAGACCTCCCTACTATTCACTAAAAAATTTTGGTTGTTGTGTTAAACCTTTTACTCTTGGTCAAATAACTCTCATTAAGGTTAATCAAATCATATCAGAGAAATATTATATTTCATATTCAATAGATTTGGTCAACAATGTATAAGCAAAAAAATGGATATGACATCAATATTATAAATCAATCCATCAAATGGCCTACAACATCGCGCCACATTGATGTAAGAACCATCAGATTTTAAATTATAAATTATAATTCGAGTCGCTATTTTAAACAAAATTGAACAGTGAGTGAAATAAATGGAAATACCATAAACAGCACTCTCAACCCTCAAATAAAATAAAAAAATTTTATTAAATCACAAATATAAAATATATATAAATAAATTATATATATATAATTTATTTATATCTATTTGTTATTTTTAATTAAATTTTTTAATTTGTTTGAGGGTTGAGAGCGCTGTTTATGGTATTTCCATTTATTTCAAGCATTTTAGTTTAGTTGTTCTTTTTTGCCACCTCCTCCTTCCCCCCCCCCTTCCTCATTATAACCTGATTGGTTTCCATATAGGTCAAATGCATAACATTTATTAGCCCTTAAATAAAAATAATAAAATTTAATTGAGCAGAAGAGCAGCACTAAACAGGTCTATTTTATTGATAAAATGAAAATAACAGGTGTTCGATAAACTACAATATCTATTATGTGCAGTGATGACTAGTGCACAGGTGTTTGTTGTTGTTGTGGGAACCGATAGATTGTAATGCAGCTGATATATTAGCAACTTGCAGCGGTGCGTCTCTTCATGTTTTAAGCAATGTCTAGGCTCTCTTGAAAATTCTCTTGGCTTCAGTTCCTTCATAAACGTATGTCTAAAGAAAATCAAAGAGGGAAAAAAAAGATGTACATATTTGAATATAGCATGTCTAACTAAAATCTCTGACGTGCACAATATATTTAGTTCTCATGCACACTGGATGTTTTTACATCTGCTGTTTTTTTACTTTTTTTTATACAGCTAGTAACCCCCCTCCCCCCAGCATGTTATCCTATGTGTTCATGCACACATAGACTGTAATTAATGTTTTTTGGTTGGGACCTTTTGTGGCTCAAAAAAACCCAGGACTAGTGGGTTTCTAGAGGAGTTTTTTAGATGTAAAAACGTTCTAACATGAAAAACGCAGAAAAATGTGGCAAAACGCTGCAAACCAGTGTTTTTGGACTTTTTTTTACAAAAAAAGCTAAAAAACGATAAAAAAAGCAAACGTGGAAAAACGAGGGAAAACACTGCTAAACTCGGCAAAACGCCGCTAAACGCTAATTCAAAAACACTAAAAAAATCTGGAAAATGCAAATTTTTAACGTGACATTACACATCTGTTACTGGCATTATCAAAACGTCTGGTCTCCCACAATACACATAACATGGAAATACAATTCTTTTAGTAAATAGAAACTGCTAAATACCTTTTCTCATCAGCAGTTAGAGCAGTCTTGTGACTTTTATCAGTATCAAGCTGAGCACTGGTTAAAGCTTGTAGGAGGAGTTTTAATTATGCTCTGCCTTTAACATGAGGCTGCAAACCCATGACCCTCTGTCTGGACAGCGATGATTGGCCCTGTGCTGATTACATGCACTCTCCCAAGAAAAAAAAACTCTCTAGCAATCCATACCAAACTGACCATGTGCAGCTTGCCCCAAGGCTATGTTCTATTAGTAAATGGATTGGGGACTGAGGAAGAAGGGGTGCATCAGAGAAGACAGGATCAAACATCCTTTTTACACAATGCAGAGGATAACAAGCATGCCTTACTGCATTTAACCCTTTTACTGTATTTACTGTTGTGGGTTTAGTAACACTTGCTACTAAATGTTTATCTATTAAACACTAAAGGTAAATGGGCTGTTCACTTTGCAAGGGAGGTAATATCTCGCAAAGGAATTTTCCAAAGAGCTTAGTGAATGTGGTGAAACTTCACTTTGCAAAGAATACCAAATCATGTACATGAAATAGCAGCATTTGGGCTTGCACATAATAGGATGATGGAAATAGCAGCATTGCACTTAGTTCACTAAGCTTCTGAGATACTTTCCTTGCAAAGTTCCACTCTCCCTGTAAAGTGAACAGTCTATTTGCCTTTATTTTTATGTATTCTCTCTAAATGAAACACAATTTCTAGTAAGTAGGGTGTGAACACATACTATATATATATATATATATATATATTATATGTGTGTGTGTAAATTGATGGCACCATATAAGTATCTGTAATAATATATATATATATATATATATATATATATATACACTACACACACATATACACTTATATATAGATAGATGAATAGACATTTATGTTCCTTTGGTAGCCTATATAGATTAAGACATGTAATTGCAGTCGCAGTGGAATTATCTAAATCCTTCTGCATGCACTGCTACTGTTAGAATTTGAAGAAAGGGCAATGAAAAGCAGAGCTAAACAGATAACCTTGAATTTACTGGATTTTGACAGGTAAGTTGCATGGTAAAGTATCATTGTATACATAGGCTTCCATGTACAACACCCATCAAAAATTACCATCGTGTCTGCACTCATATTTAGTAGTTCAGCCAAAAAAAAACAAAACACATTATCAGCCCCAGAAACACCATAAAGCCATTCTTTCTTGATGATCTGAAAACGCTTCAGGACTATGAACAGAACATATAGGAGTAGCAGAAAACAAGTGACATAATTCTGGTGCAAATAAAATATATAAAATTTAAATGAAAAGACATACCTGTATAAGTTCATCGCCAACTATCACTCTCCATGTCTTCAGCTCTTTTCCATTGTCCTTTCTTTTAAATGTTCCTACGAGTTTATCTCCCTCTAAAACCCAGGAACCCTAGAAATTTAAAAGGAAATAAAAAAATCTGTCATTTTCACAACATTGCTGACATATAACACATGCAAATGATTCTGTTTTTTTAAATTTGTAAATAGATCATTCTTGAAATGTGTGAAATGTCCAAGTGCAGTAATAACTCATTCCAATCAACCCAAACTTCCCTTTTCTGTTGACTGGTGAATAGTGTTGAGCTAAGGTTCAGCCTGAACCTTAGCTCTCCACTATTGGTAGAATTGTATTGTGTGGTGTGACCTCTTGCTTTTTATTGTACCAAATAAATCAGGGAATTTAGATAAGGTGCACAACTAGCAATGTGGGTGTATCCATTTTGAAGGCAGTTACATTGGTAATATATAATTCAGGATTAGGGATGTCAAGAGTGACTTTTTATTTCTTTTAGTTAAACATTAGTCCAGACCATGATATTTTATTTTGAGTTGTTCGATAAAGCGACAGCAACATCTTCAGTCAAGTTCTACTAGATACGCTAGCTTATGAATCACAAGAAATAATAGGAATTTGTTTTACAATTTCATGTGAACTTTCATCTCCTAAGAAAACAGGCAATTAATGTAAAGATTTACAAGCTGATAGAATAATGGTGGCTAAACTGGATTAGAGCCATAAACACACTTCTCCCATCTGTCTCAGTCTTTTACAAGGTTGTGCAATCAGTGTGTTCTTCAAACACTTGCCCATAGAATTTTGGACACATACTAGTCCGTATTTATTACAGATGAAATAAACAGCAATAAAAGTACTGTGTTGGGTTCAATAAACTGCAAGTAAGAAGCACGTGGGTATTCAAAAGTCTGTAGCACTGGTCCCCGAAATTTTCCTCCAAACTGAGAATTTTTAGAACTAAACTTAGCCAAACCTGGAGCAAATTTCAGCCAGTTCTTGATGAACAACCCCCCCCCCACAATTGTTTATATGAAAATTGAAGGAGCATGGTGAAAAATTGCCAGCCAAGCAGCAGCTGCATCCAATCAGACACAAACACTGTTTTAATATTCTGAAAACCACTGGTGCCAGCTTTCAGAATACAATAGTCAGCAGAAGTGATTCATCTATCCACACTGTTTAGCATGGATGTAGGAATCTGTTAGATTTCCTTTTGTCCAGGCTGCGGACTGTAAGCATATGGCCAGGGTAAGGGTTTGATTGCTGACTTATATCTACAGTAAATGTACAAATATTTACACGAGTAATCTCACAAATTCACCGTAGTTTTAGAGTCCCCACAAATATAATAGTCTGAAAGCTGACTAGCTCGTTCTGTATTCTAAACTTAAAATGTGTCACTTTAAAGTGGACATTTAATTTCGACTTACAGAGAGTTCTGTTCCATCTGAAAGAGAATACTCAAATGTGACTCCAAGGGTGAAATTGATTTCAGCGGTCCTGAAGGTGCTGGATTCCTTTATACTAAAATTGTTCCCATCCTGTTGGATTGTGATCTTCAGGTTATCATGTGCAGCCAGCTTACGTTTCATTATATTCACACCTATGAGAAGGAAAGACAAGGGTAGAATTACTAAAACTGGTGCACTCAGAAGCTAGTGCAGCTGTGTATGATAGCCAATCAGCTTCTAACTTCAGCTTGTTCAATTAAGCTTTGGCAATAAAACCTGGAAGCTGATTGGTTTCTATGCAGAACTACACCCGATTTTTCAATCTCCACTTTTAGTAAATACCCTCAAGTCTGTTAAAAATATAGAATATAAAAAAATGTGGTCAAATGTGGCAATTGTTATAACAAGAGAATAATAAAAGCTTTAAATTATAGAAATATAAAATATATATAAAATATGTTTTAAAAGACTACAGTTTCCTTTCCTAGAACAGACAATAGATTCCCATTACTTTTTTTTTATTTCGAGTTGCCCACAGATGATTTTGAAGTAAAAACAAACATAATTTGATCATTAGCTGTAGTTGCGGTACTGTTGCAAGAAAACATACCCATAACTTCCATAAACTTATCATAGTTTTCATTTTTGTCAACTTTCCATGTTCCGTTGAATGTCATGATGCTGGCTGTAGGGAGAGATCTAGGAGACACAGAATGTCCAACCTGAGATACCAGTCTGTGTGTCCTTGTCCAATTTATTTTCTTCTGTTATCTAGAAACAGTTCTCCATGTGATGTGGCTGTCTAAAGTCTATTCTAAGGTGTTAATGTATTTCTCCGCCTCTGAAGTGACTCACCCATTTAAACCTTGTCCTCCTTCCTATACACAATGTAGAATTGTTCGCTTGTAGAAAATGTTGCATTAAGATTTACAACTGCAGAAGATCTGAATATTTTTACTATTAAAAGTGCTTTCTTGGTGGAACTGGAAAAAAACGGCATAATATGCCATTTAAAGAGCCTGTTTCTAAAACCAAACATAGCACAGCTTAAATCCAGTTCCAGCTGATCACCTTTCCTATTTTGCATGGCATGTAAAAAACAATGATATTCTCTTTCAGATTCCTTTCACTTTCCTTGAAGTCACTTTACTCAAAAACATTTTTTTTATAAATTGACTTATGTTAAAGAAGTCTTTATATGAATTAACGGAAACAAATTCTACAATTATTAGGCCAGGAGCTACTTATAAGCTTATGGGCAGGCACAGTGGCTAAATAGTTAGCACTTCCGCCTGGCAGTATTAGGGTTGTTGGTTCAAATCCCAGCCACGGCACCTCCTGCCTGGAGTTTGCATGTTTTCCCTGTGCCTGCGTGGGTTTCCTCTGGGTACTCCGGTTTCCTCCCACACTCCAAAGACATGCTGGTAGGTTAATTGGATCCTGTCAAAATTGGCCCTAGTATATGTATGAATGTAAATTAGGGACCTTAGATTGTACGCCCCTTGAGGGTTAGGGACTGATGTGAACGTACAACATATATATGTAAAGCATTGCGTAAGTTGACAGCGCTATACAAGTACCTGAAATAAATAAGCAAGGCTTTATAGTGGTTAATGATATTTTCCAACATTTATATTACTTCACAGAAGCTGCTTAAAGGCTAAGGCCACATTTAAAAAAATAAATGCACATATTTTTTTTTCAAGAAATAAATGTGCATATTTTTCACTGGAGCCTGCAAAGTATTGCAACCTTAATCAGTGGATCATGGGTGCACTGCCAGGATCATGCAGATTCTTTGTCCAGCTCCCTGCCAGCACCAAGTGATGGATTGTGGTTGACATAGTGGAAAGTATGTCACCAGACTGGAGAGGCCTGAAAACAGGTAGGTACTTATATACATCTTTCTTGCACAGGATAGTCAGCATAGGTGTTGGGGGGAGGGAGCATTTTTAAGATTAGTTATTTAGCCTGGAATTCCACGTTAAACTTTCCACTCTGTAATATCATTCTGCACCTCTCCTTTTTATACTTCCGCCCTACCTCTTTAAACGTTTGCAGCCTGAAATGAAGACAGACACAGGTTTTGTTTTATCCAGCTATATTTACTTGAGCAACGTATAACATTGACCTAAAGGGACGCTTTTTGGACGCCATGGACATTTCTCAGTTTCCAGGCAGAAAGAACAGTAAAAATGCAGACAGGGCCCAGGACAAAGCACTCGGGACAAAATGTATGTGAAATGGGTTGATACAGTAATGTTTTACTATGTGATTTTAGCATATTGAGTGAATGTCACTTTTAAAATGTTTTAATTTCCCGCCGGTTCCATCCCCGTATGTCCCGACGCTCGCAGGGAACGGAACCCAGAAGACGGATGCCGGCATCGTCGGGAGGAGATGGCCGAGGACTCTGCAAGGGGGACATCGTGGGAGCGAAGGACAAGGTAAGTGATCGAGGGAATCCCTGAGCAAAGCTGCAGGGTAATCCTGAGTGTAGCTCAGGGTTACCGCTTTTGGTACTGAAAGTTGATCCCGAGCTACACTCGAGAATACCGCCAGGGAGGTTAAGGCTGCAAATTGACAAAATGTGGTGATTTTAAAGAGGGTGATTCTATTCTATATCTACTGTATATATATCACCCTCACTGCTGTCCTCTCCTTATTACTGCACTCATCAACTCCTACCAATTCTGGACCCACATGCAAACAAAACTTCCAGGACAATGGGGCATGTCCCTTCATATAAATCACACTTTCTTATTACCTGCTCATCTGCACTTTGGAATATTTGCTCTGCCTGTAACAAAATCAACTCTACTCGTGTCCTTTTCATCACTAACTACTTTAACCTACTTGTTGTTACTGAAATCTGGCTGAAAAGAATTTGACTCTATCTCTCCTGCTGCCCTCTCTCATGCTGGCCTCCTCCAGACTCACTTTCCCATACCCAGTGGATGGAAAAGAGGTGGAGTAGGAATCCTTCTATCCCACCCTTCAGATTCTTCACTTACCTTCCTCTCTGTCCCTCTTCTCAATATATTTGTCTTTTTTCTCCAGTTTCTTACAGAATTCCTGTGATTTATTGGCCTCATGGACTGGTATCGATCTTCCTTGATGACTTTGTCTGCCTGGCTATCATACACTCTTCTGAAATTCCCACAATCATTGTTGGTGACTTCAACATCCCTGTACATATTAGCACTCCAGCTACTTCTAAACTTCTCAGCCTAACCTCTGCTTTTGACCTCACCTGGACACATGCTTCTTCTCACTCTGATGGCAATGCCATTGACCTTGTATTCACCTACCTATGCACCTGTTCAATAATCTTTTTACTTTCTTTTCACTACCTTATTAGCTAAACTCTCTCCTTGTCTTCCACCACCTTTCCCTCCAATGCCCTAATAGTGACCTATAGAAACCTTTACCACTTTAACTCTCTCTTCTTTATTCTGCAACAAACTATCTCTATGGCAAAATCTCACCTCTGTCTCAACCTAGCCACTTCCATCTACTACAGTTCACTCTCATCCTCCCTGGGCACACTCAACCCTTCAATATACACAGAATCAGGCCCTGACCACTACAACTTTGGCAAACAGATGTTACCAGAACTCTCAAAAACATAGCTGCACTCTTAAAGTGTTACTAATCCCAGGACCCTGCATTCACTATATCTGGTCTCCCACAGTACACACTACATGGAAATGCAATTATGTTAGTAAATATAAACTGCTAATTACCTTTTCTCATCAGCAGTATATAGCAGTCTTGTGACTTCTACCAGTGTCCAGCTGAGCACTGGTTAAAACTTGTAGGAGGAGTTTTAATTTTGCTCTAGGAAAATGCAGGACCCCTGACATTTGTCTGGACAGTGCTGATTGGCCCTGTGCTGATCACATGCACTCTCCCAGAAAAAAAAAACACTTTTCTAACAATACACACCAAACTGAGCATGTGCAGAGTGACTCCACATGATATGTCTTATCAGGAGATGAGAGGGGGACACTGGAAGAAGGGGAAGATCAGAGAAGTCAGAATAAAACACATTTACATAATGCAGAGGATTAACCCCTTGGGTTCCACAGTGAGTATAACAAGCATGCTTTACTGCATATACAGACTGATTTTACTGTTGTGGGTTTAGTAACACTTTAGGAATATGTAGCGTAAGACTAATTTTCAGCAATACTTCACCCAGTGCAAATACAAAAATACAACCTACTGTAAGACCCATTACCCTGCTTCCTTTTACCTCCAAACTCCTTGAATGCCTACTCTACAACTACCTGAGCTACCACCTCACTGTGAGTAACCTTCTTAACCCCTTTAGTCTGGGTTTTGCTTGCCATACTCTGCAGAAACTGCTCCCCTAAAACTCATGAATGACTTACTAATGAACAAAACAATGGTCACTATTCTGTACTCTTACTCTTGGACTTCTCTGTGCTCTTCATTGGTTCTTATCTTACCTATTTCACTGCACCTAAAGTCACTTACAACTCTACCTCCTCCGCTTCTCTTATTTTTTCTATTGGGGACCCTCAAGGTTCTGTCCTTGAATGTCCCATATTCTCTATTATACATCTTCTCCATTGGTCATAACCTCCCTCGGCTTCCAATACTATTTCTATGCCGACAACACTCAAATCTATCTTTGTACTATGCCTCAGCTCACACCATCAGTCTCCCGATGCATCACACATTCTAACAGATATAGATATATATATATATATACGCATACACAAACACATGAATGTCTCAAACACAGTCTATCCAAAACTAAGCTCATATGTCCTCCCCATATGCCCCTTCACCAGAGTTCTCTGCCAAGACTGATCACACAACTCTCAGTCCATCCAAAATATCCAAAATATGTCCCTTTTTAAACATGGACACCACAAACCTTCTAATCCACTCCCTGATTATCTCCCACCTTGACTATAGCAATTCCTGCCTCACTGACTTATTTTTACATAAGCTATGCAACATTCAGTCCATCGTGACTACTACTGTCAGATCATCCAACTTACCAACCGTTTAGTGTCTGCTACCCTTCACCCAATGAATAAATATAAAAATGCCAACAACAATCTACAAAGCCATCTACAATACTGCCCCCAGCTACATCACTAACCTTGTCCTAAAATACCAACCAAACTGTTCTCTTTGGTCCTTCCAGGACCTCCTTGTCTCTAGCTCCCTCATCATCTCTCCCCATGCTCACCTCCAGGACTTCTCCAGAGCCTCTCCCATCTTCTGGAACTCCTTAGCACAATTTGTCAGACTATCTCCTACTCTATCCATCTTTTGGAGATTCCTGAAAAACCATCTCTTTAGAGAAGCCTATTCTGGCACTACCTAAAAACTGAGCTTTTACTTTCTCCATCAGCTCATCCCCCACAGTTATTTCCTTTTGTATCACTTGACCCTCCCTTTTAGATTGTAAGTTCTAAAGAGCAGGCTGTCTGATTTCTCTTGTTTTGAATTCTATTTTAACTGTACTGTGTGCCTTCATTTTGAAAAGTGGTGCACAAAATATAGGTGCTATTTAAGTCCTGTATAATAATAATAATCCTTTTAAGATCCTATTCACAGACTGAAAATTACTATTTTGCACCTGATTCATCAACAATGCCATTTTACATATCTGGAAAATGACTCCACAAACATATCAATATCAGGGAGCCCGTCAGATAGTTGTCACTGGAGCAGGTGTTCCCTTTGGAAAATGTACCCTTGCCATCTGTTCCTGTGGTAACTGTAAAATATTGTACTTTCCATCACTGTCTCTCCTTGTGAAAATAATAACAGAACAAACAGCAAGATGTAATCTCCCCAGCGGGCACATGGCAATAAAAGCCTTGAGAGGTTCTAAGACTTCCTCATTCTAACCAAAAATGGAAGTTGGCTGTAGATATACGAGGGGAGTTTGAGTCAAACTGGGACTTATAAGTTTATATAATAAAAGAACAAATTTCAAGGAGTGGAAACTGCATTTATTTTTTGAAATACTCCCTGCTACATGTATACACTTATCCCAGCACTTATCTAATGCCTGGAAAGCTTCGGCATAGAAAGATTTGTCAGTACGCCTGAACCATCCCAGGACAGCCTGCTTCAGTTCATCATTATTGTGTTCACTGTTCCCACAGAAAGATTTGTCTCTTGTGCAATATCACGACAGGTTTTGCGTCAGCTATCCAGGATCAGGCATTGAATGTGCTGGATGTTCAGAGGAATGACTGCTGTGGGCTGGAAACCATGGCGTCTGGAATCATCACTGACGTACTGTGTTTGAAGTCATCTGTAGATTCTCGTGGGTTTTATGCCTTCATTCACAAGAAACTTCATCACCACGCGCTGTTCCATACACACACTAACACTGTGGTCTGCCATCTTAATTAATGATCTCTGGACTGGCTCACGATATGTGCGCTGCCTATCAGTTATAGGACACACTTGCCACTTACTACTGCCTTTAGTACCGCCTTGCTAGCATCCCTTTTTTTACCTGTAAAATTAAAAGTCCCAGTTTGACTTGAATGCCCCTCGTACTTTATATTGAATGGTACTATAAAAAGTACAGAGAACTTATAGACTTTACAACTAGATTGCACCATTTCAATCTGGAGGGTTGTAGAATATCCTATTTTGTGGCAAAGTATCTAAACTAAACTTTATTAAGTGGATAGGTTTTTATAATGTGTGCTGTGGTTGATCTCACTGATGGCATGGAAAATGGAGGGCAAAATGCTTGTGTTGGACTATACATCTCACTGATGATATTAATACTGATGAAGTGTGTGCATGTGTGATGGAGTACAGATCTCACTGGGCTGTGTGTGCTGCAATGAAAATTTTACAGGTGAGAGGGATACCAGGTATGATCTGCGAGATGAAGTGTTAATTTTACAGAGGTGAGAGAGTTTTTGAAAAGCTCAATTAGTGGTGCTGTGGTTGAAGTTTTAGAAAATCATGAGCCCCTGAAGTTTGCTAAAGCCAATGGAGCCTGAACCAGGCTCAAAAAAGTGTGTATTAAGGAGCAGGAAGTGAAGCAAAATTGTGCAGAATGGTCTAAGATCCTGGCAGCCTTGCCTGATGAGAGATGAGAGACAATGGCTGTTATATATGATAAAAAATGCTGTCCATGAAGCTTTAGTATGGACTAAAATATGCCTTTCAGAAGAGCAAATTGCAAAGGAATTTGTATAAAGACAGATAGAGATTGTAAAGCTGACCATCAAATAAAAGGACTAAAGGAATGTCTAAGGGCAGCCGAAAATTGAATATTCTTTTTTGATCAGCCTACAAGCTGGACAATTTCATGCATCCACACAAGCGAGGTGGATGAAGGAATACTCCCTGCTATTGCATTCTGACAGCGGGGACCCCTCCGTTGTCAGAATACACTGATCAGTACTGCAGCCAATTGAGTGCAGACACTGAGCGAATTAAAAATTTCCAACAGTCACATTTGAGAAAAGTAGATCATTAGATCAACTTCTCCCAAGCAGGAACAGCCATAGGTGAATTGAAATTTGGCCAGTTTCAATCCATCTATGGCCAGCGTTATATCATCAACACATTGAACAGTAGAACCCCTAGGGATATTTACTGCTCAAACCTATTCAGTTTTGCAGCAGGCTTGCTGGGGGAAGGATCATATGATCAGCCTGTTTAAGCATCTGCTCAAAATCCTAAATCTGAGCCTGGGAGAGTAATGAACTATTATAACCTCTGATCCAAGACATTTTAGGATCTTTGAACAATGGATCACAGATGCGATTTGCTGGGACTCAACTGAGGGTTGTCTCAAGACTGAACAAGAAGCCTTGGTGTGAAACATTCAACAGAATGGGTGTATGCTAGTCTGGAGAGGACCCCCTTTTTCACTCTCCATCTCCGTCACCTTATCCCCTTTCGCATTTCCCTATTTTAATATACCGTATATCCATTTATATTTAAAACCAACCCTTATTTTAAGATATAGTGGTCCTTCATTAGAATCAAGGCACTGTATACAAAGCACCTTCTCCAATGGCACGAAAAAAAGTGAACCAAAAAATTGTTTATCTTTCATTTTTCCTTACCATGTACTATTGTTGCCCTTCACAATGCTAATTGAGGCTTCTCATTCCCTCATGACATAGTTTCCCCTTTTAGGATTTTCTCTTAGGACCTGACACTGACGGCCCGGATTATTGTCCCCTACCTGAGTCACAACACTCCTTTGAGTCTTCCTTAACCCCTTCATGGGTTAACCCTTTTTCAGTATTGTCTAGGGAAGAATTTACAGCTATTATGTCTGAATTTATGAGCAAAACTGTAACCGTGATAGCATGCTAGGGCCACAAGCATGTTCTTATATTATCTCCTCCAAAGTCCCTCTCTTAAATTCCTTAGGCTGCAGTTCTACTGCTTCTTCACAGTAGGTGAAGTATGAGAAGGATTGTACTTTATCCATATATGAGGTTTCGGAACTCGAGAAATCATCACCTGTAAAGGAGGTGTTCCTAAAGAGCTGGTCTTTCCCAGTAGTGTCCTTTGAAAGGCTCTTTTCTCCCTATCAGGTTCTGCCTGCAACTTGTCATTGCAACCATGTCTATCTGCCAGACCTTAGCTGTTTTGTCCATCGTAATGGATTATTTTCTCCTCCAGCAACTGGAACTTATGCCTGTAGCCCTATGCTTTCATGTTCATGACCTAGTGGATATTATATACAGTACCAACTATCCAGGATGATTTCCCTTTCAGTACATATGCGAAGGACCCTTTGACTCTGTTGGTTTAAAGAGCATCAGTGGCTTTAGGATACATCAGTGCCTTTTGCTCATACTCATGCCCTATATAATTGAAAATTCCTAGATAACTTAATTAGGGAAGTAAATGGGGCATTTTGCTCCGGAAAAAGAAAGGCAAGTATCACTATCTTGGAAACCCTATACTCCTCAGGCTGAAGAGTTCCTTTTGTTTCCCTCCGGCCTCCTGTACCAAAGTAAAGCCTGGATGCCTATTTGCATGTCCCCATCTTCCCAGCACATCAATGCTATTTGTATTTTGCTATGGGCATTCAAGAATACTAATTTTGCTGCCCTTCCCTTTGGCCTGTGCATTGCACGTCAGATCTTCACCAAAGTGATAGCCACTGTACTTGCCCTGACCTTCTTCTGAGGGAGCAATTAACTCAGGCTCTATCAGCCAATGTCCAGCAGACCCTACAGAGATTTGGGTGGATCCTAACTCTCCAGAAATCAGCTCTGGGATCTCACTACTTGGAATATCTGGGCTTGATCTTAGACATGGCACTGATCAAGGTTTTTCTTCACTCTGAACAAACTCTTCACTCCCATGTTCAGATTCTGCAGTCAGGAAGCCATCTGACCCTCTTTTTTTGCATGAGGTTCCTGAGCATGATGGCATCTTCCACACAGTTCCATATGCCCAATTTTACTCCAGACCATAGCAACCTAACATTCTGGAAGTGTAGGACAAAAGCGTACAGTCTCGGGTTTGTCCCATAAGCGGATCTGCAGGACCTAGTCATAAGTTAAATGCTGGAGAAATCCTTTCTCCCAATGGTTTGGAAGGCGTTCATAATGGATGCCAGCCTATCAGGCTGAAGAGGAGTCCTAGGTATCCTCTCGTTTCAAGGGACCTGGTTGACAGAGGAAGCTTAGCTTGAATTCAGTGCATTTCAGTTATCGTTTTAATGCTGGACCTCTCATCTATGAGGTCATCAAACCAAGATTCAGTTGGACAACACAGTAGCTTTCAACAACTATCAAGGAGGATGTAATTCTGGCTTAGGCAGAACTTCATATTCCAGCCTTGACAGTCATGCACATCCCAGGTATGGAAAACTGGCAGTTGGACTTTCTCAGTTGTCAACATCTGCACTTCACTACAAGGTGTTTCAAGACCTCTGCCGCAGGTGGGGACACTGCTTGCACCACCTTCAACAACAAACTCAGCAGGGTTGTCGCAAGATCCAGGCATTATCTAGCCTTTGCAGTGGAGGATCTGGTGACTGTGGAAACAGTTCAGCCTGCTTATTTTGTTTCCTCCTCTGCAGGTCCTTCTTTGCCCACTCTGCAGGATCAAATGGGGGGTGATTCTCATCACAACCAACTGGCCCATGAGGACATATTATTATACAGGTTTTATATAGTTCCATCAGTTTGCGCAGAGCTTTACAAAATGAAGGTAGACATTACAGTAACAATCTAATTTGGTACAAGAGGAAACAGAGGAAACATAGTACCCACACCTCGCCAAACTTTGACAGACTATCCATGGGCCCTCTCAGACTATCAGGATCTGTTGTCCCAAGGGTCAGTTTGCCACCCTGCTTCTTGGTTGTTGACTTTAATGATTGTCCATTGAAGCCCGGGTCCTGAGGGACAGGGGCTTGTTGGATTTGGTCATCACTGTGCTCTGTAAAGCCAGTATATAGACTTATAGCGAAGTCTACCATCGCTCATGGAACACATATTTTTTTGGTAAAAGACAAGAAAATTCCATCTCAGAAAGAAAAACCTGTCTTTTCTTGTCTGGATCAAGGTTTGGCCTTGAGTACCATCAAGGGTCAACTTTCTTAGCAGTTCTTTTCAGAGCTTCCCACTCCTTAGGTGAAGGCCTTTGCACAGGGTATTGCTCACATTGTTCTTCCTGTATGTTCCCAAGTGACTTTGTGGGATCTCAACTTGTTATGTTGGCTCTTAAAAGACTGCCCTTTGAACCTTTTCTGTCCATCCTTAGTTGCAAGACTGCGACTGCCTTTCTTGTTGCCATCACTTCTGCAATGTGAGTTTCTGAGTTGGCAGCCTTAGCTACACAAGGACAAAGTTGTTTTGATGTTCATTGTTTCTTTTTCTTTCCAAGATGGTTTTTTCCCTTCACCTTAACCAGGACATGTGCTCTGCTCGGATACATCCTTAGATTGCCTTCCAGTGTTGGATGTGGTATTTAGTGTTCGAGTTTTTCACAGCTACAGCTTCCTTTTGATAGTCTGACTTTTTGTTTGTTATTAATGAAGGTTCCATGTTCCTTATGGGATCAATACAGAGAAATTCAGAAATGGAAAAATAGAAAAATATTTTTGGCTTACTGTAAAATCCTTTTCATGGGATAAATTTTAGGGCACAGATCCTCTCTCTGTTCTTATGATCTACTATTGCTTGCTAACAAAAGTAAGGTATGCGTGAACTGGGGAGTGGTGGGTTATATTGAACAGTCCTTACATTGTTTTTTCAGTGTCCATTCTCCTGAAGGCACAAATATATCCCCATTTTAATCATCCTGTGTTCCATAATGTACTACCTGAAAAGGATTTTGATGCCGATTGAGTGACATGCCCCTCTGTGTTTTTGGCCTAGTGTACTGTTTGTTCACTAAACTGTGGTGCATGATGGTTTGAGGTAGGTAGGTGGGGGCTGGCTTAACCTATTTATTTTTGGCAGTGTCTAAACAGCAGCATAATCTTATGTCAAGGAATTACTACTATCCTGTATCTCTCAATGTACTTCAAGAAAAAGATTTTACTGTATGTACAAAAACCTTATTGTTTTGGGGTTTTTTTTTGGGGGGGGGGTTAGGCTTGTTCATCACATAGCTGCTTAGACTGCCATACAGTAGCATCTAGTTTTAATTTAATTTACAGACATACACTGTATTTTCCTTTTAACTGAAAAAATAGGCAGCATGCATCCATATTGTAAAAGTTTACAAAGACTGCACTGCAACCATGTACTATTACAGAAGTCATCCTTCAATAAAACTATGTCATTATCAATGTGCCTGGTAGTACATAGGTCCAAGTCCAGGGAGACAAAGTAATAAAATCATCTTGGCGGTTAGACTCAAAGTTGTCGGTGAATTATCAGTTTTATTGGAGGCTGGGTTAAGCAACTCCTTTGTAAATATTGTATCAGTGAACATTCAGATAAAGATTACAAATGTTCAGACTAGGGACAATAAATATTGTATTTGAATGTAGACAGTTTAAATTTATGTAAACTATAATGAATGTTGAAATTATTTAAGTCTTTCAAGAGCTGCTAGCAGGGTCTTGGGCACACATTTTGGACTGCAACCTCTTTTTGGCTGTACTCCTAAATATGTCACTGACACAAATCGTACCTCTTCCTCCTGCTCTGAAAGACTGTACTAGGGGTAAATTGAACGTGTGATGATGGTACTGACTATAGCAGCCTTCCTCTACCTTTTCAACACAGATGAACCCTAAAATAACTTTCTGGTTTCAGGAAATCCATACTAAAAATTACTATATCTACAACCCATGATACATTAGTGTGATGGTCAGTAGGAAGAATGCTCCTTACACTTGTGGACATTGGGAAGAATCACCTCCTTATAGAAAGCTAAAAAGATCATTGTTGTCAGTGGGAACTTATCTGAGAGGCAGAAATTGTTCATTGCTCAAGGAACTCCTGGCAAGTTCTGGATGAACTCTAGGAGGAACTCCATGGAACCCTTGGTTGTGAAACCAAGGACTAGATTATCCCCAGAGCAGCTGGATCCTGGGTTCTATGTTGCTTTGATTCTAGTGATAAACAGAAATGCCAAGTTGGTACAATCTAAAAATTACCTTCAATACTAGATGTGCCAGCTGTGTGCGCTGTATAAACTGTACGTTGCTACATATTGTAAACAGCACTGTGTTCTGGCAGCGGGATGGGAATTTCCCATCCTGCTGCTGCAACAAAACTGAGTTGGGCTGAGTGCTGCTCAGCCATTCAGAGGGAGCTTTGTATTCTATGAATGAATACAAAGCTTCCCCTGAATGTCGGAGTAGGAGATTGTGGCATCATTCTCCCACCTATCTGCCTCAATCAGAGTAAGCTTTGTAATTATTTATAGAATACAAAGCTCTCTGTGAATGGATAAGCAGTTCTCAGACTGACTATTTTTTGTTTCTGAATTGGGATGGGAAGTTCCTGTCTCATTGCTGGAACACAGTAGCCTCAGTGTCACGTACCTGATTGGAGACTGAAATGATGAGGTAGGCCTCATTTGTGTCACTAGCCCTGACCCCACTGGAAGTGGAACAGAGGGTGTCTAGGGACCAGGGGGACAAGAGTGCCAGCAGATGTTGTTTGCAACACTTGGAGTCCTTAAAAGACTGATGAGCCACCGATTCAGGAACAGTAGCGATATGCAGAGCTGGTATGGTAGGTCGCCAGACATGTACCAGAGCAAGGCAGGAAGCTAGGATAGGAGACAGGAGCAATGTCATAGGCATAGTCGGGGTCATCAACGGGCGGACAGCGAGGTACCAAATCATAAGCAAGCGAAAGTCAGGAGCAGAGCCGAGGTCAGGAACGGGTATCAAGCAGGAGAGGAAACAAGAGTCAAGTCAGGAACAAGCTGGGTCAGCAACAAGGGAATTACACAGGAACAAGCAGGACACGGGGAACAGCTGAAGACCAGTCAGCACTCAGCATAGGCAGAGGCACCCTTTAAATGGTCCGTCTGGTGGCAATCTTCGCCGTGAGTGTGCGCGATCGCGCATTTCTGTGTGCATGCTCACGACTGGTCACTCTTCTCTGGATATTTCCATACACATGCGCATTTCTATTCGCCAACCGTCTCACAGGAATTCCCTTGCACTCAGCTACATAGAGTTTATACAAAGTACACATTTAGAAATGAAGATAATAGTTTTGTTTGTTCCGGTCTGAGCATGTAGGCCCTTTACAAAATAATCTGTGGGTGACTGGGGACAAAGAGAAGGCAACTTTATTAAATACCTTCTTCAGCTCTGTGTACACAAAGGAGCATGGGGGAGCTCTTGTCCATAATAGGCATGTTATTGACACAGCTCCAGATGATCAAACTTTGGCTCAAAATTTATATGATCCAGAAATATTTAGACAGAATAAAGGTGAATAAAGCACCTGGACAGGATGGCATACACCCACGGGTTCTTAAAGAATCGAGCTCTGTCATTTCAAAGCCATTGTTTCTAATTTTTAGGGACTCTTTAATGACTGGCATAGTACCACTGGATTGGTGTAAGGCCAATGTGGTGCCTATATTTAAAAAGGGGTCAAAATCTTTACCAAGTAATTATAGACCTGTTATTTTAACTTCTATAGTCGGGAAGATACTGGAGAGTTTAATAGAAGACCACACAGATGAGTTCTTGCTGGAAAAAAATATTTTAAGCAACAGACAGCTTGGATTCATGAAAGACAGAAGTTGTCAAACAAATCAGATTTCTTTTTATGAGGGGGTGAGTAAAACCTTGGACAAAGGGGTGGCGGTGGATGTAGTATACTTGGATTTTGCTAAAGCGTTTGACACAGTTCCCCACACACGGCTAATGTGAAAGGTAAAGTCTACGGGCTTGGAAAAATCCGTATGTAAATGGATAGAAAACTGGCTAAAAGATCGTATTCAGAGAGTAGTGGTTAATGATTCATACTCTGAATGGTCTAGGGTTATCAGTGGTGTACCCCAAGGTTCAGTGTTGGGGCCCTTGCTTTTTAATATATTTATAAACGATATAGGGTCTGGGATTATAAATCCCATTTCAGTCTTTGCAGATGACACCAAGCTGTGCAGTGGAATAACGTCCTTACAGGATGTCTCCAACTTACCAGCCGACCTCAATGCACTGTTTAATTGGGCAACTATGTGGCAAATGAGGTTTAATGTTGATAAATGGTTATGCACTTCAGGGTTAAGAATATGCATGCATCATACATACTAGGGGGGGTACAACTGGGGGAATCAATGGTGGAGAAGGATCTGGGAGTTCTGGTAGATCACAAGCTTAATAATAACATGCAATGCCAAGCTGCAGTTTCTAAAGTGAGCAAAATCATCTCTTGTATTAAAAGAGGTATAGACTCCAGAGAGAGATATCATTTTACCCCTGTACAAATCATTAGTAAGACCTCATCTGGAATATGCAGTTCAGTTATGGGCACCAATTCACAAAAAGAAGATTGGGGAACTTGAGAAAGTACAGAGAAGGGCAACCAAACTGATACAAGGCATGGAGGAGATCAGATATGAGGAAAGATTAGAGGAACTGAATTTATTCTCTCTTGAGAAGAGGAGATTAAGGGGGGATATGATCAACATGTATAAATACATCAGTGGTTCATATAGTGAATTTGGTGTAGAGTTATTCACCCTGAGGTCATCACAGAGGACAAGGGGGCACTCTTTACATCTGGAGGAAAATAAATTTAATCTCCAAACACGGAAAGGTTTCTTCACAGTAAGAGTTGTAAAAATGTGGAATAGATTTCCTCAAGAGTTGGTTCTGGCCAGCTCAGTGGATTGCTTTAAAAAAGGCCTGGATTCTTTCTTGGATACACAGAATATAACTAGATACTAACATTTATAGGTAAAGTTGATCCAGGGAATATCTGATTGCCTCTCGGGGGGATCAGGAAGTAATTTTTTCACCTGCAGGAGCAAATTGGATCATGCTTTGCTGTTTTTTTTTTTGCCTTATTCTGGATCAACTCTGGGTGTAGAATTATACGTTTTTATTTTTTTTTTATGGTTGAACTGGATGGCCTTTTGTATTTTTTCAGCCAGACTAACTATGTAACTATGTTTGGACCAGCTTGAATCTCTACAGGATAGAGATTAGCCTTAAACCATGGGTGGCAGATTGTTTTAGACTACTCAGTTCTAAATGTATGGCAAACACTGGTTTCCTTCATGCAGGGAATTATGGAAAGACAGGGTAAAGCCTTATTTTAGTTATACTAACACTATATTAACCACTTCCCAACTGCCCTATAGCAGATATATTGCTACAGGGTGACACGGGTGTGCAAAATCAGGTCTATATATACGTAATTTTGCACTTTCGGGTAGGGCCGGTCCCTGCCGGTGATCACTCGCCGGCACCCAGTGATTGCCGAGCATCTCTGACTGGGAGGAGAACTGTATGTAAACAATACAGTTTTCCTCCCTGTCAGCTCTTGCACACTGCTTTGGATGGCTGTGCACAGCCATCCAAAGCAGTGTGATTACAGTGAAGCACACACACAGAGTTTACTGTGAAACAGCACACAGTTAACCCTTTGATTGCCCCTCATGTTAACCCCTTCCTGCCCAGGGCCACGCGGGGCCTCCACTGTCAATCACCAGGTCCCGACTGGTGATTCCCCGCCGGCACCCGGCGATCTCTGAGTATTACTGATGGGCGGGGAGAGACCTGTATGTAAAAAATACAGATCTCTACATTGTAAGCTCCTGCACACTGCTTTCTATGGCTCTGCATAGCAGAGCCATGCAAAGCAGCATGCTTACAGTGTAAAGCTGGGGTAGGGGAGATGTGGCGGGAGGGGTTCCACTGGATGGCTAAAACCGCTGGAGGCTGGGAGAGACTGGAAGAGGCAGGAGGAGACCAAGCCGCAGTAACTGATGTTTGCAGTCAGATTGGGAGCCAGAGCTTTGGTGGTGAAACCTGTATTGCAGGGAGGTTTCCAGCAACTCTCCTGTGTGAACTCAGGCTCAAAGGTGCTATGGCAACCCTGGATTCACACAGGAGCTGTGCTCGAAAACTGCATGATATTCAGATAGCAATCGCACTGCATTACTGCTCAAGTCGCATGCAATTATTTGCAGTGTGATTTTAGCCCATTCATTTTGTATGGGCTCAAATTGCACTGCAAAGGTATCGTTTTCGGTATCGGCAGCATACAGGTATTGGTATATGTGCAACCCTACTTATAACTGCACGTCGTGTCGGTGCTGTATGCATTTCAAGAAAACATTTGTAAATACATTTTGTTAAGTGCAAGGCATATTATTTGCAACAGTAAATATATTATTTTCAAGAAGATGTAGGTTTAATGCCAACATACCTTTGAAACAAAAAGCATTTTTATGTGGGAATCCATGTGTGTCTCAATCGTGGCCCTGTTAGTTGGCATGAAGGTCAGTCAAAAAGGGCAATGAAATTCTGCTCAGAAACAAGTATTGCATTTTTCCAACAGAAACATGGACTTTCATGATCAATAAAAATTTAGCCACTTCAATACAGGGTACTTTTACCCCCTTCCTGCCCAGGCCAATTTTCAGATTTCATTGCTCTTGCACTTTTAATGACAATTACTCAGTCATGCTACACTGTATCCCAACAAAGCTTTTATCATTTTTTTCACAGAGATAGAGCTTTATTTTGGTGGTATTTAATCACCACTGGTTTTTTTATTTTTTGTGAAATAAGCTAAAAAGGAGCGAAAAAATAAAAAATAAAACACATTTTTTTAGTTTCTATTAAATAAATGTTCTTCATAAATTTAGGCCAAAATTTTTACTGCTATATTTTTTTGGTAAAAAAATAACCCAAATCAGGGTATATTATTTAGTCTGTGTGAAAGTTATAGAGTCTAAAAGCTATGGTACCAATCATTGAAAATCTATCACACCTGATGTATTGACAACCTATCTCATTTCTAGAGGCCCTAACATGCCAGGAAAGTACAAATACCCCCCAAATGACCCCTTTTTGGAATATAGACAGTCCAAGCTATTTAGTAAGGGGCATGGTGAGTTTTTTGAAGTTGACATTTTATCCAACAATTCTTGGGAAAATTAAGAAATAAATTTTTTTTTTAACACAAAATTGTCATATTAACAAGTTATTTCTGACACACGGCTTATGCATACTTGCAATTACACCCCAAAACACATTCTGTTACTCCTCCTGAGTATGGTGATACCACATATGTGAGACTTTTTCACAGCATGGCCACATACAGAGGCACAACATCCAAGTAGCACCATAAGGCGTTCTAGAGCCATAAATTACATTGTTAATTTCCTGACTATCTATCACATTTTTGAAGGCCCTGGAGCACCAGGACACTGGAATTACCCACAAAATGACCCCATTTTGGAAAGAAAACACCCCAACGTATATTCTATGAGGCATAATGAGTCTTTTGAACATGTCATTTTTTACCACACGTTTTTGAAAAATGTGTAAAGAAAATGAAAACATATTTTTTTTACAGAAAGTTGTCAATTTATAAGATACTTCTAACATATAGAATGTACATGCCAAGAATTACACCCCAAAATAAATTCTGCTACTTGTCCTAAATATGGTGATACCACGTGCATGAGACTTTTTCACAGCCTAGCTAAACAAAGGGTAAACAGAAGATTACCTGTGGTTGTAGTAGAAAAGTTGTCTGCAGAGGAGAGCAGTGGTCCAGGAAGCAGGCGGAGATGTGGTCAGCAATAGCCAAATGAATAGTCCAGGCAGCAGTCAGGAACATAATCCAAAAAAAGTCATGTGTCATTACAGGCAGCAGGCAGAGACATGGTCAGCACAGCCAAAGTATTGGTTCAAGCAGCAGGCAGAAACATGGTCCATAAAAAGTCATGGGTCATTACAGGCCGCAAGCAGAGATATGGTCAGCACAGTGCTGGTCCAGGCAGCAGGAAGGAACATCAGGCTTAGGGCTTAGGTAACACCTGGCCTCAGGGGTAGAGGCTTCATCCCACCCAATCTCTTTGAAGCCGCCGGACTAACAGACCCTGATCCAGGAATTAAAAAACCCGGTGAAAACCAAAAACTGTTTTTCTCTACTCTGAAGCCCCTCACATATGTGTGACCCCTGTGTTATCTTGCATCCCACTACTACAGTAGCAGGGCAAAAGATCAGTTCAAGCAGCAGGCAAAAAACATGGTCGATTAACAGGCCGAGGTCAGTGCAGGTAGAAGGCAGAAACGTGGTTTTGAAACAATCCAGACGGCAGGCAAAAGCATTGTCGGTAAACAGGCCAGGGTCAGTTCAGGTGGAAGGCAGAAAAGCAATTTAGAAACAATCCAGACGGCAGGCTGAGGCATTGTCTGTAAACAGGCCAGGGTAAGTTAACGTGGAAGGCAAAGGCTTTAGTGATGTGTGATAACGTCAGAAGCAGTCTCCGATGCATAGGCCCGGTTGGGAGGGACATTGGGGTCAATGAGCACTGTTGTCTCTCCTAACTCCTCTTCTGCTGCATACCCGACTTTTTTTTTTGTGTCTTCTTCCTGATTCTGTGGGTGCAATCTTTTCTGGAAAATGTTGCTCGTGAAGTCTGCTCACACAATCAAAGCAAATATTTTCTGGGGAGGATCCTTGCTGGTAGATCACGGCAGTGATAATTTCTTCTGTATATTTGAGGAAGGGTCTTTCTGTTGACTTTTGATCGAGGACAAATGCATTGTAAATGGCCTAATGGAAAAAATAAATTGCAACTTTTTTATACCAGAAGAGGGACTTTCTTGTTGACAAATAGGACTGTAGCATCTGATCATTTAAATCCCCCCCCATGAACTGATTATAATCGTGGATACATTCAGGTTTTTGGATGGGACTTCCGTGAATTTCCACCGAGGTGTCATTGTGGATGGTGAACAGGACGTAAACATCTCTCTTATCCCTCCACTTCACGGTCAACACTTCCTCGTTTCTCAGACTTGCAGATTCTCCCTTTGTAGCCTTGTGGTTACTAAACTTTGTGGGAGGCCCTTTCTGTTTTTTTGGGTGGTACTACAGGCCAAGGTTTTCTCAAGGTACAGGTGCCAGGAAAGGGGCAGACTTGTATAGTAGTTATCAAGGTAGATACTGTATGATAACCTTTTCGTAACAATGGGAATGCCAGGTCCCAAACAATTTTACCACTTTTGCAGATACAGGTTGGGAACTCAGGGGCTGGAGCTGGGTGTCTTTGCCTTTGTACACGCGGAAGGCATGCACATATCCTGTAGCTCTTTCACAGAGCTTGCTTACCTTCAATCCATACCTGGCCCTTTTAATGGGAATGCAATGCTTGAATCCCAGTCAGGGGCGGACTGACAACTCATGGGACCCCCGGGGCAATAGGGGACCATGGAGCCCCTGTGTCCTTGCCCACACTCAAACCACACCCAAAAAAGCCTATGAAAAGGTACCAGGGGCATCTCATGGGGCCCCCTTCTGACCCCGGGCCCTGGGGCAGTGCCCGAGTTCCCAAATGGTCAGTCCGCCCCCGATCCCAGTGAAGTGGACAAGGGATTCATCCACACAAATTTGTTGCTCAGGGACATAAAGTTCCGCAAATCTCTTAGCAAAAAAATTTATTAGGGTGCGGATTTTGTAGTTTGTCACAGTTTGGATGATCTCGGGGAGGGCACTGTGAGTTATCAATGAAATACAGGAATCGCATGATCAGATCATAGCATGACCTGGACATTACAGCAGAATAGATGGGCATGTGATGGATGGGGTTGGTGGACCAGTAGGCCTGCAATTACCTGTAGTTTTTTTTTTTAATTTTAACTCCTCCACAGTGAGACATCTTAGAAAAGGGCGGACATAGGATGTACTGGGATTGTTATCAATATATTGCTGAGCAAAAAGGTTTGTCTGGTCCACAATGTATTGAAGTAAATTGGCAGGGGAAAACAAATAAAAAAAATCTGTTTCAGAAAAATTTTCAGTATTGGTCTGCATACCTGGCTATGCGGTGAAAGGGGGGATTGAAGCTGATCCTGAGCTGGAAGGCAGCCATAAAGGGTTTGCCAGGGCGTCAGGAAGATATGTTTGGGCCCTAATTCTTGGGGTCTGGTGGGATGTTCCAGTGCTGGTACTGGGCCTTTCATCCTGGGGTCTAGTGCCATTGGTGTCTGCTGATTAACTATTGGGGTGTATGGCGCTGCTCGTTGTTGCCTGCTCTTCAGAGCACCGTATCCTTTTAGGAGGGAGTTCTTCCTCCTCCTATTCGATCAATGACCCACTTCTTTCTACTGGCTCGTATTCCGAATCGGAATTGGATTGTGAGAGCTCTCCGCTGCTCTCATCCAACATGCTGAGGATTTTGAGTGCCTCCTCACTAGTAAAACATTTTTTGGACATTGCGGCTCTGGTGATTGTGGCTGTATGAGGAGTAAACTGCTGATGGGTGGCTGTGATGGGTACACTGCTGATGGGCGGCAGTTGTGTCGACTCTGTGACGAGCACACTGATTAGGCTGCACTGATGGCTGTGGTGACAGGCACGCTGATGGATGCACTGATGGGCTGCACTGACAGGTACACTAATGGATGCACTGATGGGCTGCACTGACGGGTACACTAATAAGTCTACTGATGGGCTGAACTGACAGGTCCACTGATGGGCTGCACTGACAGATCCACCGATGGGCTGTACACTGATAGGCTGCACTTACAGATTCACTGATGGGGATGCATTGAAAGATCCACTGATGGCGGCACTGACAGATCCACTGACGGCGTTTATTGGTTGTTTATGACATTAAAGTTAATTAATCACTTCCCAGATATACTGCTACAGGGCGGCACAGGTGCACAAAATCACGTATATATGGGATTTTGCATTTCTGAGTAGGGGGCACGCCCTACGCATAGCAATGCAAAGAAGTGTGATTACAGTGAAGCACAGGGACACAGTACATAGTGAAACAGCACACAGTTAACCCTTTGAATGTCCCTCATGTTAACCCCTTCCTGCCCAGTGCCATTAGTACATTGTCAGTGCTTTTTTTTTAGCACTGATCACTGTATTGGTGTCACTGGGAATGTCAGTGACACCACGTCAGTTCCCCCAGTGTCAGAATGCCCATGACAGTCCCTCAGTCCCGCTATAAGTCGCTGATCGCCGCCATTACTAGGAAAAATAAAAAGTAAATTCCAGTATCTATACCGCCATTTGTAAGCACTATAACTTTCATGTAAACCAATTAATTTACACGTATTGGGATTATTTTTTAGCAAAGACGTAGCAGAATACATTTTGGCCTACATTTATGACAAAATTTGATTTTTAAAATTTTTTTACTGGATGTTGTTTAATAGCAAAAAGTCAAAAATATAGTTTTTTTCTCAAAATTGTTAGTCTTTTTTTTGTATAGCACAAAAAATAAAAAACACACAGGCAATCAAACACCACCGAAAGAAAGCTCAATTTGTGGGAAAAAAGGTTGTAAATTTAATTTGCGTGCAGCATTGCATGACCGCGCAATTATCAGTTAAAGTAATGCAGTGCCGTAACACAAAAAATGGCCTGGCCAGGAAGGGGAGTAAATCCTCTGGAGGGCAAGTGGTTACATTTAAAAAAAAAGAAGTGGAGGTCACATGCTTCCTGTCGAGTGGAGCTCCACTCTGCAGCCTCTGCTTGATTGTTACAAAAAAAAAGGAATAGTAGAGGTCACATATTTGCTGTTGAAAATAGAGATCCATTCTGCAGCCAGGCTCCTCTCCACTGGTCTTATATCCCCACAGATCTTCCTGTGTGAGAGAACCATGGATGGCAGAGGCAGTGCTGCCCTGTAAATGAGAGCAGGCTTTGCAAACTTCTGTCTGTATACACATGTCCTGCTTTGTATGTATACGGGGGACCTTGTATTACACAACTGTACACTAGAAGAATAGCTCCCAACGGACCATCATGGCCTAACAATCCCCCCTTCCTGTGCTCCTCAGTGGTCTCTCGGTTTTTGGCCTGGCATATAGAGGCCAGGCCAAAAACCTAGACCTTCAAGAGTATTCCATTTAACTGTGAATAGAGTCATATTCCACCAAATATCTCTTCCAGCTTCTAAATAGTTGTACTTGTTATTTTCAAAATCCTTTGCAAATTAAACTAATTGGAAATAATAGGCACTTGTGGGTGTGACTAATCTTCATTTTTTTTTTTGGACCTCATGATCCATGAAACGTGGAGCGTACTAGAGGTGTGACCTTTGCTTACATATCTTGTGCTAAGAGGTGTCCTTCTTACTTATATCAGAAAATTAGGAGGTAGGATTTTGTAATATCAATTATCCAACAACCTGTCAAGGTTGTTAACATCAATTCCTCGTCTAACCATCACCCTCCCGGAGAAAGCCAGGTGAGGTCCTTCAGAATCCATGGGATGTAAACAATCAGTACTAGGGCTTCATCCACACCTGCAAATGCGCCCAACTGCATTTACATGTGAGAACCCCAGAGGAGGTTCCCAGGAATTAGCTGAAGGCAGCCCCATTGAAAGCAATGGGAAGCTGCTGGCTCCCGCAGCTAATCATAGCCTCTCATATGTAAGCACCATGCAGCTGTCACCTGCAGCCTGCATAGCATTCTTACAAGCATGGACTGTTGGGTCCATTCGCAGGTGTGCATGTGGCCTAAAACTTTTTTTTTTCCTACTGGTATAGTAATATGTTATTAACCACTTGACCTCTGGAAGATTTACCTCCATTCCCGACCAAATCATTTTTTGAGGTACAACGCTGCACTACTTTAACTGACAATTTCGTGGTCATGCCATGCTGTACATAAATGAAATTTATGTTATTTTCTTCCCACAAATAGAGCTTTCTTTTGGTGGTATTTGATCACCTCTGTGTTTTTACTTTCTGCCTTTTAAACAAGAAAATACCGCCAATTTTGAAAAAAAAAAAATAGTTTTACATTTTTGCTATAAAACATATCCAATAAAAAAAGTTTAAAAATCTAATTTCTTCATACATTTAGGCCAAAATGTATCCCACTACTTATTTTTGGTGAAAAAAAAATCCCAATAAGTGTATAAATGGATTAGTTTGAGCAAAAGTTATAGCGTTTACAAACTATGGGACAAATAGGGGAAATTTTTATTTATTTATTTTAATACTAGTAATGGTAGCGATCAGCGATTTATAGCAGGACTGCAATATTGCAGTGGACATGTTTATACTAACTCCTCATCCACACTGGGCATTTTAATAACGCCGGCAGCGTTAGCTGTATAAAGTCACATTAAAAAAAGTTTTTCTGAATTTTATAGCGTTTTTGCATTAGCGTTTAGCTGCATGTTTCTGCATTTGCGTTTTTTAAGCAAAAATAATAAATAACAATTTTGCTAGAAAAACTCCCCAAAATTGCGGCTTTTCCTCGTTTACTAGTGTTAGAGAGTTTTTACAGCTAAAAAATTCCTCTAGAAATCCACTAGTCCTGGGTTTTTTTCCAGCCATAAAATTCCCCTGCCAAAAAACACTGATTAAAGCCTATGTGTGAATGGACACATAGGATAATATGCTGGGGAGTTTACTGGCTGTAGAAAAAAACACCAAAAACAGCAGCTGTAAAAACGTCCAGTGTGCATGAGGACTAATGCAATGATCAGTGCTAATAATATGTTCTAACACTGTACTAATGACACTGGCTGGGAAGGGTTTAAACATCTAGGGTGAGCAAAGGGTTAACCGTGTGCCTAGCTACATGCTTTGTGTACACTAGGTGGTGCTTTAACTAGAGGAAGTGAAGGATAGTGTTCCCAGCTTTGCAGGGACACATGATCCTCTTCACCCCCCTCCCCCATCAAAACAGAGCTCTGCCTTGTTTTCATAGACAGAGCTCTGTTCTGTGTCCTGCTTGATGATCAGCGGGTGGCGGCGGACATCCGCCATAGGCGTGCACGCACCCCCTTATGGCAGAAATACAAAATCACATATATACGTGATTTTTCATAGGAAGGCCACCTTGTAGCAGCAAAAACTGCTATAGGATGGACTTTATGTGGTGAATACAGAGTAACCACAAATACTATTACTGCGCATGAAATTGTATCAAATATACAGTAGTCTACTGAATGTAAATAACGAGCAAATTTATTTTTAGGGCTTATTTACACCAGATGCAGTCAAATGCATTTATAAACACAGTATGAACACATTTGCAAGCAAAACTGTATTTTAGTGAGCTTAGCGTACACTAATATGGTGCTTTCATGTGTGTTAAATTGATACTGAATAGAGAAGTTTTAATGGCCATAATTTATTCACAGAAATCATATATTGTATATTTTTAATCCTTTAACCATTTGCCGCCCGGCCAATGGCCGTTTGGCGGCGGCAAAAGTGCTTCTGCATTCCGGATGCCCGCCATTTGGCGTGCTCCCGCACATGCTCAGTTCGCGCAACTGCAAAGCGGCACAGCGGCGCGATCTGTCACCAGCCGTGTACCTCGGACACGGCCGATGACAGATCTGAGTACCGGCCCCCGTTGCTGGTACCATGTGACCTGCTGTGACCAATCACAGCAGGTCACATGACAGTTGTATACAATGGATGGCTTCATTCATGCCATCCATTGTATACTAGTGCCTAGCTGTGAATGGTCACAGCAGGTCACATGCACATGTCATGTGATTAGCTGTGACTAGAGATGAGCGAATCGAACTTGGCGAAGTGGAATTCGTTTCGAATATTAGAAAAAATTCGATTCGCGCCGAATCCGAAAACTAGCAGACTTCGGATGCGCGAATCGAAATTTTTCCAAAAATGGCGGCGACATGTGTGGCGACGGAGCGGGGATCTCTGGGAAGGCGCGCAGACAAGGCGCGCTGACCCATAATGCATTCATTCATGACATGTGATCGCATTAGCCAATCAGCAGCCAGCCAGCACTGTGTAATGATGGAGCTATAAATTGCGGCCATCTTACAATTCTCCATTTGCCTCCGGTCATTCAAGAGAGACAGACCTCTCTGTATTAGGGACAGAGTTAGGGCCACAGATACTTTAAGGACACAGAATCGTTACTTAGGGACACAGAATTGTTACTCAGGGACACAGAACTGTTACTCAGGGACAGACACAGAATTGTTACTGAGGGACACAGAATTGTTACTGAGGGACACAGAATTGTTACTGAGGGACACAGAATTGATACTCAGGGACACAGAACTGTTACTCAGGGACACAAAACTGTTACTCAGGGACACAGAACTGTTACTCAGGGACAGACACAGAATTGTTACTGAGGGACACAGAATTGTTACTGAGGGACACAGAATTGTTACTCAGGGACAGACACAGAATTGTTACTGAGGGACACAGAACTGTTACTCAGGGACACAGAACTGTTACTCAGAGACACAGAACTGTTACTCAGGGACACAGAATTGTTACTCAGGGACAGACACAGAATTGTTACTGAGGGACACAGAATTGTTACTGAGGGACACAGAATTGTTACTGAGGGACACAGAATTGTTACTCAGGGACAGACACAGAATTGTTACTGAGGGACACAGAATTGTTACTGAGGGACACAGAATTGTTACTGAGGGACACAGAATTGTTACTCAGGGACACAGAATTGTTACTCAGGGACACAGAAATGTTACTCAGGGACACAGAATTGTTACTCAGGGACACAGAACTGTTACTCAGGGACACAGAATTGTTACTCAGGGACAGACACAGAATTGTTACTGAGGGACACAGAATTGTTACTGAGGGACACAGAATTGTTACTCAGGGACAGACACAGAATTGTTACTGAGGGACACAGAATTGTTACTGAGGGACACAGAATTGTTACTCAGGGACAGACACAGAATTGTTACTGAGGGACACAGAATTGTTACTGAGGGACACAGAATTGTTACTGAGAGAAACAGAATTGTTACTGAGGGACAGACACAGAATTGTTACTGAGGGACACAGAATTGTTACTGAGGGACACAGAATTGTTACTCAGGGACACAGAATTGTTACTCAGGGACACAGAACTGTTACTCAGGGACACAGAATTGTTACTCAGGGACAGACACAGAATTGTTACTGAGGGACACAGAATTGTTACTGAGGGACACAGAATTGTTACTGAGGGACACAGAATTGTTACTCAGGGACAGACACAGAATTGTTACTGAGGGACACAGAATTGTTACTGAGGGACACAGAATTGTTACTGAGGGACACAGAACTGTTACTCAGGGACACAGAATTGTTACTCAGGGACACAGAACTGTTACTCAGGGACACAGAATTGTTACTGAGGGACAGACACAGAATTGTTACTGAGGGACACAGAATTGTTACTGAGGGACACAGAATTGTTACTGAGGGACACAGAATTGTTACTGAGGGACAGACACAGAATTGTTACTGAGGGACACAGAATTGTTACTGAGGGACACAGAATTGTTACTCAGGGACACAGAATTGTTACTCAGGGACACAGAACTGTTACTCAGGGACACAGAATTGTTACTCAGGGACACAGAACTGTTACTCAGGGACACAGAATTGTTACTCAGGGACAGACACAGAATTGTTACTGAGGGACACAGAATTGTTACTGAGGGACACAGAATTGTTACTGAGGGACACAGAATTGTTACTGAGGGACACAGAACTGTTACTCAGGGACACAGAATTGTTACTCAGGGACACAGAATTGTTACTCAGGGACAGACACAGAATTGTTACTGAGGGACACAGAATTGTTACTGAGGGACACAGAATTGTTACTCAGGGACAGACACAGAATTGTTACTGAGGGACACAGAATTGTTACTGAGGGACACAGAATTGTTACTCAGGGACACAGAATTGTTACTGAGGGACACAGAATTGTTACTCAGGGACACAGAACTGTTACTCAGGGACACCGAATTGTTACTCAGGGACACAGAACTGTTACTCAGGGACACAGAATTGTTACTCAGGGACACAGAACTGTTACTCAGGGACACAGAATTGTTACTCAGGGACAGACACAGAATTGTTACTGAGGGACACAGAATTGTTACTAAGGGACACAGAATTGTTACTTAGGGACACAGAATTGTTACTCAGGGACACAGAACTGTTACTCAGGGACACAGAATTGTTACTCAGTGACACAGAACTGTTACTCAGGGACACAGAATTGTTACTCAGGGACAGACACAGAATTGTTACTGAGGGACACAGAATTGTTACTGAGGGACACAGAATTGTTACTGAGGGACACAGAATTGTTACTCAGGGACACAGAATTGTTACTGAGGGACACAGAATTGTTACTCAGGGACACAGAACTGTTACTCAGGGACACAGAATTGTTACTCAGGGACACAGAACTGTTACTCAGGGACACAGAATTGTTACTCAGGGACAGACACAGAATTGTTACTGAGGGACACAGAATTGTTACTCAGGGACACAGAACTGTTACTCAGGGACACAGAATTGTTACTCAGGGACAGACACAGAATTGTTACTGAGGGACAGACACAGAATTGTTACTGAGGGACACAGAATTGTTACTGAGGGACACAGAATTGTTACTTAAGGACACAGAATTGTTACTCAGGGACACAGAACTGTTACTCAGGGACAGACACAGAATTGTTACTGAGGGACACAGAATTGTTACTGAGGGACACAGAATTGATACTCAGGGACACAGAACTGTTACTCAGGGACACAGAACTGTTACTCAGGGACACAGAACTGTTACTGTTACTGAGGGACAGACACAGAATTGTTACTGAGGGACACAGAATTGTTACTCAGGGACACAGAATTGTTACTCAGGGACACAGAACTGTTACTCAGGGACACAGAATTGTTACTCAGGGACAGACACAGAATTGTTACTGAGGGACACAGAATTGTTACTGAGGGACACAGAATTGTTACTCAGTGACACAGAATTGTTACTCAGGGACACAGAACTGTTACTCAGGGACACAGAATTGTTACTCAGGGACACAGAACTGTTACTCAGGGACAGACACAGAATTGTTACTGAGGGACACAGAATTGTTACTGAGGGACACAGAACTGTTACTCAGGGACACAGAACTGTTACTCAGGGACACAGAATTGTTACTCAGGGACAGACACAGAATTGTTACTAAGGGACACAGAACTGTTACTCAGGGACACAGAATTGTTACTCAGGGACAGACACAGAATTGTTACTGAGGGACACAGAATTGTTACTGAGGGACACAGAATTGTTACTCAGGGACAGACACAGAATTGTTACTGAGGGACACAGAATTGTTACTGAGGGACACAGAATTGTTACTGAGAGAAACAGAATTGTTACTGAGGGACAGACACAGAATTGTTACTGAGGGACACAGAATTGTTACTGAGGGACACAGAATTGTTACTCAGGGACACAGAATTGTTACTCAGGGACACAGAACTGTTACTCAGGGACACAGAATTGTTACTCAGGGACAGACACAGAATTGTTACTGAGGGACACAGAATTGTTACTGAGGGACACAGAATTGTTACTGAGGGACACAGAATTGTTACTCAGGGACAGACACAGAATTGTTACTGAGGGACACAGAATTGTTACTGAGGGACACAGAATTGTTACTGAGGGACACAGAACTGTTACTCAGGGACACAGAATTGTTACTCAGGGACACAGAACTGTTACTCAGGGACACAGAATTGTTACTGAGGGACAGACACAGAATTGTTACTGAGGGACACAGAATTGTTACTGAGGGACACAGAATTGTTACTGAGGGACACAGAATTGTTACTGAGGGACAGACACAGAATTGTTACTGAGGGACACAGAATTGTTACTGAGGGACACAGAATTGTTACTCAGGGACACAGAATTGTTACTCAGGGACACAGAACTGTTACTCAGGGACACAGAATTGTTACTCAGGGACACAGAACTGTTACTCAGGGACACAGAATTGTTACTCAGGGACAGACACAGAATTGTTACTGAGGGACACAGAATTGTTACTGAGGGACACAGAATTGTTACTCAGGGACACAGAACTGTTACTCAGGGACACAGAATTGTTACTCAGGGACACAGAACTGTTACTCAGGGACACAGAATTGTTACTCAGGGACAGACACAGAATTGTTACTGAGGGACACAGAATTGTTACTGAGGGACACAGAATTGTTACTCAGGGACAGACACAGAATTGTTACTGAGGGACACAGAATTGTTACTGAGGGACACAGAATTGTTACTCAGGGACACAGAACTGTTACTCAGGGACACAGAATTGTTACTCAGGGACAGACACAGAATTGTTACTGAGGGACACAGAACTGTTACTCAGGGACACAGAATTGTTACTCAGGGACAGACACAGAATTGTTACTGAGGGACACAGAATTGTTACTGAGGGACACAGAATTGTTACTCAGGGACAGACACAGAATTGTTACTGAGGGACACAGAATTGTTACTGAGGGACACAGAATTGTTACTGAGGGACAGACACAGAATTGTTACTGAGGGACACAGAATTGTTACTCAGGGACACAGAATTGTTACTCAGGGACACAGAACTGTTACTAAGGGACACAGAATTGTTACTCAGGGACACAGAACTGTTACTCAGGGACACAGAATTGTTACTCAGGGACAGACACAGAATTGTTACTGAGGGACACAGAATTGTTACTGAGGGACACAGAATTGTTACTCAGGGACACAGAATTGTTACTCAGGGACACAGAATTGTTGCTCAGGGACATAGAATTGTTACTCAGGGACACAGAATTGTTACTCAGGGACACAGAACTGTTACTCAGGGACACAGAATTGTTACTCAGGGACAGACACAGAATTGTTACTGAGGGACACAGAATTGTTACTGAGGGACACAGAATTGTTACTCAGGGACACAGAATTGTTACTCAGGGACACAGAACTGTTACTCAGGGACACAGAACTGTTACTGAGGGACACAGAATTGTTACTAAGGGACACAGAACTGTTACTCAGGGACACAGAACTGTTACTCAGGGACACAGAATTGTTACTCAGGGACACAGAACTGTTACTCAGGGACACAGAATTGTTACTCAGGGACACAGAACTGTTACTCAGGGACACAGAAGTGTTACTCAGGGACAGACACAGAATTGTTACTGAGGGACACAGAATTGTTACTGAGGGACACAGAATTGTTACTGAGGGACACAGAACTGTTACTCAGGGACACAGAATTGTTACTCAGGGACACAGAACTGTTACTCAGGGACACAGAATTGTTACTGAGGGACAGACACAGAATTGTTACTGAGGGACACAGAATTGTTACTGAGGGACACAGAATTGTTACTGAGGGACACAGAATTGTTACTGAGGGACAGACACAGAATTGTTACTGAGGGACACAGAATTGTTACTGAGGGACACAGAATTGTTACTCAGGGACACAGAATTGTTACTCAGGGACACAGAACTGTTACTCAGGGACACAGAATTGTTACTCAGGGACACAGAATTGTTACTCAGGGACAGACACAGAATTGTTACTGAGGGACACAGAATTGTTACTGAGGGACACAGAATTGTTACTCAGGGACAGACACAGAATTGTTACTGAGGGACACAGAATTGTTACTGAGGGACACAGAATTGTTACTCAGGGACACAGAACTGTTACTCAGGGACACAGAATTGTTACTCAGGGACAGACACAGAATTGTTACTGAGGGACACAGAACTGTTACTCGGGGACACAGAATTGTTACTCAGGGACAGACACAGAATTGTTACTGAGGGACACAGAATTGTTACTGAGGGACACAGAATTGTTACTCAGGGACAGACACAGAATTGTTACTGAGGGACACAGAATTGTTACTGAGGGACACAGAATTGTTACTCAGGGACAGACACAGAATTGTTACTGAGGGACACAGAATTGTTACTCAGGGACACAGAATTGTTACTCAGGGACACAGAATTGTTACTCAGGGACACAGAACTGTTACTAAGGGACACAGAATTGTTACTCAGGGACACAGAACTGTTACTCAGGGACACAGAATTGTTACTCAGGGACAGACACAGAATTGTTACTGAGGGACACAGAATTGTTACTGAGGGACACAGAATTGTTACTCAGGGACACAGAATTGTTACTCAGGGACATAGAATTGTTACTCAGGGACACAGAATTGTTACTCAGGGACACAGAACTGTTACTCAGGGACACAGAATTGTTACTCAGGGACAGACACAGAATTGTTACTGAGGGACACAGAATTGTTACTGAGGGACACAGAATTGTTACTCAGGGACACAGAATTGTTACTCAGGGACACAGAACTGTTACTCAGGGACACAGAACTGTTACTGAGGGACACAGAATTGTTACTGAGGGACACAGAACTGTTACTCAGGGACACAGAACTGTTACTCAGGGACACAGAATTGTTACTCAGGGACACAGAACTGTTACTCAGGGACACAGAATTGTTACTCAGGGACACAGAACTGTTACTCAGGGACACAGAAGTGTTACTCAGGGACAGACACAGAATTGTTACTGAGGGACACAGAATTGTTACTGAGGGACACAGAATTGTTACTCAGGGACAGACACAGAATTGTTACTCAGGGACACAGAATTGTTACTCAGGGACACAGAACTGTTACTCAGGGACACAGAACTGTTACTCAGGGACACCGAATTATTACTCAGGGACAGACACAGAATTGTTACTGAGGGACACAGAATTGTTACTGAGGGACACAGAATTGTTACTGAGGGACACAGAATTGTTACTCAGGGACAGACACAGAATTGTTACTGAGGGACACAGAATTGTTAATGAGGGACACAGAATTGTTACTCAGGGACACAGAATTGTTACTCAGGGACACAGAAATGTTACTCAGGGACACAGAAATGTTACTCAGGGACACAGAACTGTTACTCAGGGACACAGAATTGTTACTCAGGGACAGACACAGAATTGTTACTGAGGGACACAGAATTGTTACTGAGGGACACAGAATTGTTACTGAGGGACACAGAATTGTTACTCAGGGACAGACACAGAATTGTTACTGAGGGACACAGAATTGTTACTGAGGGACACAGAATTGTTACTGAGGGATACAGAATTGTTACTCAGGGACACAGAATTGTTACTCAGGGACAGACACAGAATTGTTACTGAGGGACACAGAATTGTTACTGAGGGACACAGAATTGTTACTGAGGGACACAGAATTGTTACTGAGGGACACAGAATTGTTACTGAGGGACACAGAACTGTTACTCAGGGACACAGAATTGTTACTCAGGGACACAGAATTGTTACTCAGGGACAGACACAGAATTGTTACTGAGGGACACAGAATTGTTACTCAGGGACAGACACAGAATTGTTACTGAGGGACACAGAATTGTTACTGAGGGACACAGAATTGTTACTCAGGGACACAGAACTGTTACTCAGGGACACAGAATTGTTACTCAGGGACACAGAATTGTTACTCAGGGACACAGAACTGTTACTCAGGGACACAGAATCGTTACTCAGGGACACAGAATCGTTGAATTAAAGAGTATGTCAGACAACACGCAGAGGAGTGTCAGAGGAGGCCATGTTTTAGGAGCGAGCAGACGTGGCAGCAGAGGAAGGGGTCGAGGCAGCACTAGTCGCAGCCAGAGGCCAGTGCTCCCGTTGTCATCCAGCGGTCGTGTCTCCACCGACAACCCTGCCGTCATCGATTGGTTGGCTCGGTCGTCTTCCTCTTCCCAGGTCACCTCTGACACCTACAGCCAACGGTTGGTGGGTACGTCAGACACAACCGTTAGTTGGCATGGCCCGGGAGCAAGCCCACTGAAATCACGTGTCCTCTACCTGCCCCTGTCCTTTGGTGTTCCCTCACCAAGCGAAGTATCGCATGCTGTGGGCTCAGCCCCACTGTACAGTGAGGAAGAGATAACAGAGGGCGGTCAGGAACGGGGGGGGGACATCCGCCTCTTCAGCAGCCAGGCAAAGAAGTACTGGCGAGGAGAGTGGCTCGGTAGCCGGTCTAGAGACAGGTCTGTCTCCTGACCCACACGCAGCCGAGGGGGCTAGTAGTGAGGCGGAGACCCTAATTGATGATGATGAGGCTGATCGCACTTGGCAGCCTCGTCGTCATCAGGCTATTGCTTCCGCATCATCAGGAGAATAGGGTGCCAGCTTGGCAGCGAGCAAAACAGTCGGTGGGTTGCCCAGGAGGCAGCAGGGTCGCAGCAGTGTGAGTGGAGGCAAACGGCCACGGAGTAGAGCACCAGCTCCACTGCAGCCTACCACCACGGCCAGTAGTGGTGCCGGTGTGCACGGAGGAAGTAGCAGTCAGCCAGTGAGGAGTAGCGGGGGCAAAGTTTCCTACTCGGCGGTGTGGCAATTTTTCGTCAAGCCGCCCGAGGAAGTAAACGTAGCCGTATGTCGACTATGTGGCCAGAAAGTCAAACGTGGCCAGGGGGCCCATGTTGGGACTACAGCGTTGCGTCAGCATATGCAGCGTCGCCATTTGGTGGCCTGGGAAAACCGTGATAAAGATACGGCGGTTCTGCCTGCCCCCGCTCCATCACCCGCTCCGTTACTTGCTCCGTCACCCGACGTCAATCGCCCTCTATCAGCCAGTCAAGGCTCCAACACCTCTGCTGAGGGGAGTTGTCGCTCGTTGGCATCTTCCGCTCGTTCAGATGCTCCTTCTCCTGCTACTCCTCTTCACGGATTCCGTCAGCAGTCTTTCTTGGAATCCGTTTCCAAGAGACAACAGTTTGCGAGCACGCACCCGACGGTGCAGAAGCTGAACGTCCTCCTGTCCAAGTTGCTGGTGCTGCAGTCCCTCCCTTTCCAAGTGGTGGACTCAGCACCTTTCCGAGAAATGATGATTGTGCCGAGCCACGGTGGAGAGTGCCAAGCCGGCATTTCTTCGCCAAAAAGGCAGTGCCAGCCCTGCATTCACATGTAGAAGAGATGGTGGGCCAGTCTTTGAGCATGTCGGTCTCTGCCAAAGTGCACGGCAGCGCCGACGTGTGGAGCTGTAACTACGGTCAGGGACAGTACATGTCATTTACGGCCCACTGGGTGAACGTGGTGCCGGCACAGCCGCACCAGCAACTTGGACAGGTCACGCCGCTTTTGCCTCCACGTTTGCACGTCCTTGGTCCAGCAAAGATGTCCGCCTCTACCACCTCTTCTTCCGCCGTGTCCTCAGCCGCCACCCCCGTGCCAAGTCCCATTACCCGACCGGCATATCACATGTGCAGGGCACAACGGTGTCACGCTGTGCTGCACCTGGTATGCCTTGGCGAACGTAGTCACACAGGGGAGGAACTTCTGAGTGTAATGAACAGAGAAATCGACAGATGGCTGTCTCCGCGCAAACTGAAAATCGGAACCATGTTGACCGACAACGGAAAGAACATGGTGTCTGCTCTGCGTCAAGGAAGGTTGTGCCATGCATGGCTCACGTGTTCAATCTGGTTGTCAAGCGGTTCCTAAAATCCACCATCCCACTGCAAGACATCCTTAAAATGTCACGTAAACTTTGCATGCATTTCAGCCATTCCTACACCGCAAAGCACACCCTCCTTGAGCTGCAGCGGCAGAACGGAATTCCACAGCATCGCCTGATCTGCGACATTGCAACAAGGTGGAATTCAACCCTACATATGTTAGACCGCCTTTACGAACAGCGAAAGGCCATCACCGATTTCCTGATGTTACAAGTGGATAAAAGGTACTCCCCTGTGTAACTTAGATGTCAGCCATTGGCAGCTCATGCGTGACACCTGCCGCTTGCTCAGGCCCTTTGAGGAGGCCACGCTATTCGTGAGTCGGCAGGACTATGGGATGAACGACGTCATTCCTCTGTTGCACGTCCTGGAACAAATGCTGTTAACAATGGCTGGTCAGGGTGTGGTAGACGTGGCGCACAGATCTCAATGCCACATGACCCCTGTGGGGGCAGGACAGGAAGAAGAGGAGGAGGTAGAGGAGGACATTGGTGCTCAGGAATTATTGAGTGAAATGGGTGGTTTTTCCACTCAGCGGACAGGAGTGGAGGAGCAGGAGCATCTGGTAGAGGAGGAGGAGGAGACAGAGGACCCAGACGCACCGTGGCAGTATGCTGTGGAGATGGAGGCAGGGAGTCCCTCGCATTCCTTGGCACAAATGGCCCATAGCATGCTCGGTTGCTTGCGTAGCGACAGCCGAATAATAACCATCAGACAGAGGGATGACTTTTGGCTGTCCACCTTGTTGGACCCTCGCTACCGTTCAAAAATGGTGGCCTTTTTCACACCTGCTGAGAGGGAGGCCAAAATAAAGTACTATAAAAACCACCTATGTAGTCAGTTGGTCTCTGCCTTTCTGCGCCAACGTCCATCCTCAGACACTGTGGGCCCTGTGCGCTCGCGTTCCGCTGCCATGGCAGCAGGGGAGGGGTGGGGTGGTAGGAGCAGTGGCAGCTCCACCAGCAGCGGCTGCCTCAGTCTGCAGTCGATGATGAGTAGCTTTCTTCACCAGCGCAGTGAGGAAACTACTAACCAGCCGCAGCAGCAGCAGCAGCAGCATCAGGTGGACCTGGAGCAGGACCTCAAACAACAGGCTTGGGCCTACTTGGACAGCACCCTGCCAACCGAGGTAGACAATCCCCTTGACTACTGGGCAACGAAACTTGACCTTTGGCCCCAACTAGCTGAATTTGCCCTTGAAAGGCTGTCATGCCCGGCCAGTAGCGTGGCATCGGAGCGCGTGTTTAGTGCGGCAGGAGGTATTGTAACTCCGCGGAGGACACGACTGTCCACCCAAAGTGTGGAGAGACTCACGTTTGTGAAAATGAATAAGGCGTGGATTAGTCTGGATTTCAAACCACCAGTTCCTGACACAACTGACCTAATAACCTAGCCGTTCAGGCCGCTCCCTGAACACCTCGGGAATTGCTTTGTATATCTGTCGCCTTAGAGGCCGCTGTCTGAACAGCTCATGAATTGCTTTCTATATGTGTCGCCTTTGAGGCCGCTGGCTGGACAGCTGATGAATTGATTTGTATATATGTACTTATTGTCCGCTGTCCGGACAGCTCATGAATTACTTTTTGTATATAGTCTTCCAAACCACTCTCAGAATAAGTCATGATATTCATGCTGTGTATAGCCTTATAGGCCAATGGTCAATCAAGTCATGATTGTTATAGTGTGTATAGCCTTATAGGCCGCTGTCTTTACAACTTTATAATTCCATGCAGTATATAGCCTTATCGGCCACTTTCTGGCATCCAGTTGCTGTAGCCCCCATCACCACACTGTGCCACGGGCCCCTGTACCGCCTTCTCATACTGCTGCCAGATCCATCCTCTGCCATGTGTGTCTTTGTCGTCTGCTCACGCTGCTGGGTTCCAGTTTTAAACCTAGGCCTGTGTATGGCTTCCGAATACTGCTGCCTCCACCGCCACCCTGCGCCATGTGCCTCTGTCGTCTGCTAACGCTGCTGACGGCTTCCGCTTTTTAACCGAGGCCTGTGTTTGGCTTTCGAATACTGCTGCATCCACCGCCACCCTGCGCCATGTGTCTCTGTCGTCTGCTCACGCTGCTGACGGCTTCCGCTTTTTAACCGAGGCCTGTGTTTGGCTTCCGAATACTGCTGCATCCACCGCCACCCTGCGCCATGTGTCTCTGTCATCTGCTCACGCTGCTGACGGCTTCCGCTTTTTAACCGAGGCCTGTGTTTGGCTTCCGAATACTGCTGCATCCACCGCCACCCTGCGCCATGTGTCTCTGTCGTCTGCTCACGCTGCTGACGGCTTCCGCTTTTTAACCTAGGCCTGTGTATGGCTTCCGAATACTGCTGCCTCCACCGCCACCCTGCCCCATGTGCCACTTTCAGGTCTCCTTACACTGTTGGTGGGTTCCATTTTGTGATAGGGTGCTGTATGGCCTTCCATTGCTGCTGCCTCCACCGCCACCCTGCGCCATGTGCCTCTGTCGTCTGCTCACGCTGCTGACGGCTTCCGCTTTTTAACCGAGGCCTGTGTTTGGCTTCCGAATACTGCTGCATCCACCGCCACCCTGCGCCATGTGTCTCTGTCGTCTGCTCACGCTGCTGACGGCTTCCGCTTTTTAACCTAGGCCTGTGTATGGCCTTCAATTGAAGCTGCTTCTGCTCCGCCACTCTGCCATTGGACTCTTGATAGTCGTCTCCCCACGTTGCTGCTGGGGGGACTTTTTAACATAGGCCTCTGTATGGCCTTCAATTTTAGCTGCTTACGCTCCGCTACTCTGCCATGGGCCCCTGTACCGCCTCCTCATGCTGCTGCCAGGCCCGTAATCTGCCATGGGCCCCCGTACCGACTCCTCATGCTGCTGCCAGGCCCGTAATCTGTCATGGGCCCCTGTACCGCCTCCTCATGCTGCTGCCAGGTCCAGAGTGTGTCATGGGTCCCTGTACGGCCTCCCATTGCTGCTGTCTCCTTCGCCACACTCTGCCATGTGCCACTTTCAGGTCTCCTCACACTGCTGGTGGGTTCCATTTTGTCATAGGGTGCTGTATGGCCTCCCATTGCTGCTGCCTCCACCGCCACACTGTGGCTCCACACTCTGGTTTTGGCCCCGTGACTGCCCAAATGAGTGAAGTGTGCGGTGATTCTAAGATCGACGGCACTCATCTGCATGTCATACTGACTGACAGTATTATTTCTCTTCCCCAGCAGACTCCAAGGGCATTTAAATTAAAGGTACAGTGTTCTGCACTAATATAAAGGCTCTCTGAAGCCTAGAAACACCCTTTTTATAAGTTAAATTCGCAGCGAATATATACGGCACGAAGCAAATTTAATCGGCGAATTCGGCGAATCAGCCGAACCGAATTTTTGAATAATTCGCTCATCTCTAGTGACATCCATACTGATATAATGTAAAGATCCCCCTGCGCTGCTATGGAGCCTAAATGATGAATAGCTGCTCACACCTAATCCTCTACCTGTGTGCGGACAAAATGAATACAATATATACAATAATGGTGTAGCGCTAAAATATACATACAAATTACTATAAATAAAATACAATCAAATAACATATGTGTCACAAAATGATATAAATACTGTGTAAGATCCTGCTGGATCTATAAAAAGTGTAGAAAAACATGCCACTTATAATTTCTTAAAGTGCAATAAATAAATGTGTCTTAAACCAAGGACCCTATAAGGTGCTAGTAACCAGTCCCTATTGGGACCAACTCCCAACTAATAAGTGAAAAAAATAGTGAAGTATCCCCACTCTGGGATATATTCCAATGTTAAAGTGACTAGTGAAAATAACCACATAAATAAATATACAGGAAAGCCAAGTGTCCAACCAATACAACAGTCTCAATAACAACGGATGTACTGCATGCCCTCTGGAGTAGTAAGATGGCACTTTACCGGAAGTGCGTCACCACGACGCTTCTACGCGTTACGTCACGCACATGTGACTTCGTCAGGATCCTCAGGATAGATGCGGCATGGTGACGCACTTCCGGTAAAGCACCATCTTACTACTCCAGAGTGCATGCAGTACACCCATGCTGAGTGGTGAAAAAGCCTGTTTGATCTACTGACATGTGAGTCTGAATTTGGCAATTATATATGCTTTTACACAAATAAAACTGTGTTGCACTATGGGAGATCTGTTCTTTATCCCATTATGATCCTAATATGAGGTTCACCTGTTGATACATATACTGCGGTACCTGTTTATCGAGGAGTTTATTCATATTAGAGGGGCTGTGGAACCAGGGTGGCCTGGAGAATTAATACCAGTAGGATCCAGGGAGATCCGTAAGGTGAGTTGACCCTTGTGGGTCGCATCAAGGAGGTGAGGGGGCATGCCTGCTATCTAGGATATATGCTCACCATTTGCACTGGAGCACCTTTTTGAAGATAAAGGCACTGCTACACATCCATTGTTATTGAGACCGTTGTATTGGTTGGACACTTGGCTTTCATGTATATTTATTTATGTGATTATTTGCACTAGTCCTCCAAGGAGGATGACCAGAGACTGCAGACATAGTACAGGAGATGACCAGAGACTGCAGACATAGTACAGGACATGACCAGAGACTGCGGACATACTACAGGAGATGACCAGAAACTGCGGACACAGTACAGGAGATGACCAGAGACTGCAGACATAGTACTGGAGAAGACCAGAGACTGCGGACACAGTACAGGAGATGACCAGAGACTGTGGACATAGTACAGGAGATGACCAGAGACTGCGGACATAGTACAGGAGATGACCAGAGACTGCAGACATAGTACAGGAGATGACCAGAGACTGCGGACATAGTACAGGAGATGACCAGAGACTGCAGACACAGTACAGGAGATGACCAGAGACTGCGGACACAGTACAGGAGATGACCAGAGACTGAGGACATACTATACGAGATGACTAGATTGTAAGCTCCAAGGAGCAGGGCCCTCTAACCCCGCGTGTATTGAATCGTATTGTTACTGTACTGTCTCATGTACTGTCTCCCTTTATAATGTACATCGCTGAGCAAACTGTTGGCGCTATATAAATCCTGTATAATAATAATAATAATGACCAGAGACTGTGGAAACAGTACAGGGGATGACCAGAGACTGCGGACACAGTACAGGAGATGACCAGAGACCGAGGACATACTACAGGAGATGACCAGAGACTGCAGACATAGTACAGGAGATGATCAGAGACTGCAGACAAAGTACAGGAGATGAGCAGAGATTGCGGACACAGTACAGGAGATAACCAGAGACTGCGGACATACCAGAGGAGATGACCAGAGACTGCGGACATAGTACAGGAGATGACCAGAGACTGCAGACATAGTACAGGAGATGACCAGAGACTGCGGACAGAGTACAGGAGATGACCAGAGACTGCAGACACAGTACAGGAGATGACCAGAGACTGCGGACACAGTACAGGAGATGACTAAAGACTGCGGACACAGTACAGGAGATGACCAGAGACTGCGGACACAGTACAGGAGATGACCAGAGACTGCGGACACTTTACAGGGGATGACCAGAGACTGCTGACACAGTACAGGAGATGACCAGAGACTGCGGACACAGTACAGGAGATGACCAGAGACTGCGGACACAGTACAGGAGATGACCAGAAACTGCGGACATAGTACAGGAGATGACCAGAGACTGCGGACACAGTACAGGAGATGACCAGAGACTGCGGACATAGTACAGGAGATGACCAGAGACTGAGGACATAGTACAGGAGATGACCAGAGACTGCGGACACAGTACAGGAGATGACCAGAGACTGTGGACACTTTACAGGAGATGACCAGAGACTGCTGACACAGTACAGGAGATGACCAGAGACTGCGCACATATTACAGGTGATGGCAAGAGACTGCATAGACAGTACAGGGGATGATCAGAGATTACGGACACAGTACAGGGGATGACAAGAGACTGCAGACCTTTTGGGAGCAGAGGGGGGGAGCAGGTACCTGCTCCCACTTCTGCAGAGTTGTCCTTCCCTCTCCTTCCCAGTAGTCTTCTGGGACACATGACAGGTCCCAGAAGACCACGGCGCCATTCTCAAAGCACAGAGCCTCTCGCACATGCGCAGTGGGCACCCAGCTGTAAAGCTGCAAGCTGTCACAGCCAGGTGCCCACACTAAAGATGCCGACGCCGGGGAGAGAAGATGGTGAGGACACTGCTGGACCAAGGAACAGATAGGACTGCTGGAGGTCTGGAGGTTCTGCTGCACAGAGCCGAGTGGCCGGCCCAGTATTCTAATGCGGTGACAGGGAAAATACCTGGCTGCTGCTCCATAAGATGCACAGACATTTTCCCCCATTCTTTTTGGGAAAAAAAGTACATCTTATGGAGCAAAAAATACAGTAAGTGTTTGTGGGCTACTGTATTACATGTTTTAGCAAAATCCAGGTAAAGATAGGATTTCCTGAATCCAATTTACTGTTCAATTTCTCGTAGAATATTAAAAGGTTAAAAAGTTGGTTTGGCGAAAAAAATATTGTTTTTTTAAAATGACATTTGCATATGTTACTATAAAAAAAATTTGCTATAATTTAAAGTGTATCTATAGCCAGAGTGATTTTTTTTCCTTCTTCAGTTTTGGATAGCATAGGAAAGCATACAAACTCCTGTCAAATTTTATTGGTGTCTGTGTTTTGGCTAGCTTGATTCACCCTCTATATTTGTCTTAGTGAAGAAGAAGGTGATGGGACAACAAAAATATTCTAGTGGTCACCAAACCAAAATGTAAGGATAAATCTTCCAATGGGTACACCTATTCCAGTGACAGCTATGTTCAATTCCACTCACTCTGAATAGATTTTCTTTCACTTTTTGCATCTCCAGGACAGGAAGTAAAGGATAATATCCCCATGGAGATTTAAAGTGATTGTAAAGGTATAATGATATATTTATGAAAATAATAAACATCCTTTACTTACCTGCTTTGTGCACAATGATATTGCACAGAGCAGCCCCGAACCTCTTCTTCTGGGGTCCCCTGCCAGCATTCTAGGCTCCTCCTCCCTTCCGAGTGCCCCCATAGGAAGCAGCTCATGCAGTGTGTAACCCTTCTGTAATCCATCCAAAACTAGCAAAAAAATGTTGGTTATTCAGACATTTTAAGCATTATCATGGTTATTAAATTGAAGTGCTGGAAAAACAAATAGGACTTCTCAGAGACCATACGTTTGTGTGTTATAATCCAGTTAGTATTTGTGCTATACTATTGCCAATGATTATACAGTGCATTCTTTGTATGTTTCTTATGTTCATCAGAGTTGTTTACAAATGCTGATCCTTCTGCCAATAAACCTCTTGGTTTACTGATTTTCTACTTTTCATCCAGTTGAAGACCTGATGGATCCATGAGCTGCTATCTTTTCTTCTCCACGGCATAAATGGGAAGTATAAATGCGTTTATTAATAATGCATAGCCCTCTCCCATTTTACCATTTTTATATTCTGCCAGGTGTCAATTTCAACTTTATTTTTATGTCCTTTATCTTATTTCCTATTATACGTGCATCATTGTAATGGGGCTTTGGTTTTTTTTTATGCTGTTATTGTTTATTTTTATGATATTTTTCAGTGTAATATATTGCATGTTTGCTAATATAATTGCATCCTTTCAGGGCTTTTTTTTTACACATGATATACTTTTTCACCACAAGATGTCATGTGTGCAAGCTTTTTCTATCAGTCTTGAAATGTGCCTTGGTTCTCTGTAGAGTCTGGTACTTCCTGTTTCCAGCTTTCAGATGTGTTCAGACCAGTGTTTCTCAACCTTTTTTCAGTCAAGGCACCCTTTAAAATGATGGACATTCTCGAGGCACCCCATTCTAAAATGTGAAAATCTATTCTAATATTTTTATATAACACAGCAACATTCACACATGTAGGACACCCAACATTAGAGGTGATTTATTCTTCCAAAGCAAATACACTTTTGCACACTGGTACTGACTAGTATTCCAATGTTTCTCTTCTTCCTGAGATTTTCTCCATCACTGAGCTAAAGTAACCCCAGCATTGATGGAAAGGGTCAAGCTAGGATACTGTGCAGACAGCTGCCATCCTCCTTATCAAATGATGTCATTGGTTGTCAGGACGTTGGCGGCTAAAAGGTCATAATGGTGCACAATGAAAACGTGTGGCTTTGTGTAACTAAAAGGCAGGCTTGTATACAAGTTTTGGGCAATTTTTAGACATTTTTTTTGCCAAGGCACCCCTGAAGAAACCTCAGGGCACCCTGGTTGAGAAAGGCTGATTTAGACTGAAGTCATGCTTATTGGCTACCCCCCATCAACTATGTAAGGCCAGTCCCGGTAGCCTATCTGTTGATGGCATTGTACTTGAGCTTCAATCTAAACTGAAAAAAGGGCAGCACGGGTACGCAAAATCACGTATATATGTGATTTTGCCTTTCTGGGTAGGGGCCATTCGCGGCCGCAGCTGTCAATCACCGGGTCCCAGCTGGCGCCCGGTGATTACCGAGCATCTCCAATGGGGAGAAGAACTATTTGTAAACAAAACAGTTCTCCTCCCTGTCAGCTCAGACACACTGCTTTGGATGGCTGTGCACAGCACAAAAATGCAAAGCAGTGTGATTACAGTGAAGCACAGGGACACAGCTTATAATGAAACAGCACACAGTTAACCCTTTGATTGCCCCTCATGTTAACCCCTTTCTGCCCAGTGCCATTAGTACAGTGTCAGTGCTTTTTTTTAGCACTGATCACTATATTGGTGTCACTGGGGATGTCAGTGACACCACGTCAGTTCCCCCCAGTGTCAGAATGCCTGCCGCAGTCTCGCAGACCCGCTATAAATCGCTGATCACCATATTTGTAAACCCTATAACGTTCACGTAAACCAATTAATTTACACGAATTTGGATTTTTTTTTTTTAAGCAAAGACATGTAGCAGAATACATTTTGGCCTAAATTTATGACGAAATTTGATTTTTTTTTTTTTTTTTACTGGACATGTTTAATAGCAAAAGTCAAAAATAATGTTTTTTTTCTCAAAATTGTTGGTCATTTTTTTTATAGTGCAAAAAATAAAAAACACACAGGCGAGCAAACACCACTGAAAGAAAGCTCAGTTCGTGGGGAAAAAAAGGACACAAACTCCATTTGGGTGCAGCATTGCATGACCGTGCAATTGTCAGTTACAGTAACACAGCACCATAATGCAAAAAATGGCCTGGTCAGGCAGGGGGGTAAATCCTCAGGATGGCAAGTGGTTAAATGTGCTATATAAAATAAAGTTTCATATTCTTGTTATTATTATTTAAAGTGTGGTGTGTGAATAGCTCTCTGAGCCTTTAGGAGATGTCCTTTTTTATGAAACATGTAAGGCAGAGCCAACCAGAAGCTATCTGTGTATTCCCTTGACTTGTATAGTGCTGTCTATGTTTTTATACATGTGAGTAGCATTGTTTTTGTAATTATTGGTCACATGGAGCATTTCCATTTTTTCCCTGCACATTTCCGTGAGTGGCTATCGAGATATATATATATATATATATATATATATATATATATATATATGTGAAGTGGTAACATCATATATCCAGGATCTGAGCTAATAGGTTTCAAGGGTTATATGACCTCTCATTGTGAGGGTTATACTGTTCTGGTAAACCGTAGATTTGGGCACTGGTGTAAGAGCGTGGAGTGCTTTGTTATTTTCTTGGAGGAGGTTTTTTTTAAAGATTATTTCAACTTTAATTCACAGTGGACTATTTTGTTTGCATTGTTTTTTTTCATGAGCCCTGCACTTTATTTTAGGTTTATTTGATATTACCATTTTGTATTTAATTGTGTACCAGCTGCTTGTTCAGGGATTTTACTCTTTCAGTGCAATTTTTTAGTTTTGAGTAGTTAGCCAGTGCTGGATCTCCAGTGCTGCTGCACCCTGTAGCAATTGCATTGATTACTAAGGCCATAATTATGCCCTTCATTTTTATGGTATTATCATGGCAAATTCTCAAAACAAAATTTAGCAGATCTCCTATAAGCTAAAAGCAACAAGCAATGTTAGATAATGATCTGAAAAAACACAGTGCAGTGCTATATTAATAAATGCAAATATTAAAATAAATGTGTAATATAATCAATAATATTATTCGATCAATTAATCATAATTAAATAGTGATAAACAAATAGGTGAATTAAGCACTGGGTTGGGCGCCAAACATAAAGGTGATATTGTGAGACATCCTTTACCAAAAAAAAAAAAAAGTGTTAATAAGTAAGTGAAGGCTTGACGAAATCAGGTCATCATACAGTGCTCCATAAAAAGTTCTAATGTGCTTGTCATATCCAAATCTGTGTGGCTTAATCCGTGCAAAAATATTGTACGAAATGCGCACTCACCAGATGCGCATGATTGATGCGCAATTTGTTGTATAAGAATCTGTAGGAAGCCCCCTTTACATGGATCTGCCAGACCTTAGCTCAAACCAGAGCCACAGTATTTCTTGGTTGCTCCCCAGTCTGTCCTGCACAGAAATCTGGTTCCAGGTTGGCGTTGCTGCAGAGGAGGCTTGTGTCCAGAGGAGAGATCCTGGTTCTATGCTGCCTGGCAGATCCATGTAAAGGGGATTTCCTACAGATTCTTATACAACAAATTGTGCATCAATCATGCGCATCTGGTGAGTGCGCATTTCTTACAATATTTTCGCACGGATTAAGCCACATGGATTTGGATATGACAAGTGCATTAGGACTTTTTATGGAGCACTGTATGCTGACCTGACTTTGTCAAGCCTTCACTTATTTATGAACACTTTTTTTTTTTAGTATAAGACGTCTCACAGTATCACATTTATTTTTGGCGCCCAACCCAGCGCTTCATTCACCTATATTGTTTATCACTATTTAATTATGATTAATTGATCTAATAATATTATTGATTATATTACACATTTATTTTAATATTTGCATTTATTATTATAGCGCTGCACTGTTTTTTTCAGGCTTTAGGGTTCCTTTCCTCAGTGCATATGCAGCTTGTGCAATTGTACTGAGCCCTCGTTGACTTTTTGCTTGATTTAATGTTAGAAAGTGGAAACATTTTAGTTAAAAATTATCTCTAGCTAAGTTTTTTCTTTTTACATCACAAGAAGCATTTGTCATGTGATTTTTTGCTGTAAATAACTGCTGTTTAACAGCAGTAAGGTGCCAAGCAAGGTCAGGTAAAAAAAAAGTAATAAAATAACCAATGGATGAAATAGCAAGAATAGCCATTTGGAAGAGTCCATAGTAGAGAAAGTTATCTTGAGTAACTGGTGAGATCAGATCGGTAGGCTAAAGATACAATTTAAAGTGTATTTAAACCCAAAATAACAATATAATATAATGCAGCTTACCGGTCCTAAAATGTGGTAGCTACAATCGTTTTCTTCCAACAGGCTTCTTTCCCCTTGTTTTTACCTCATGATCCTGCCAATACACATTTTCTGGTATAGCAAAAAACTAAAATGGGATCCCCAAGCACATGAGATTTCAACTGAATATATAATGAATATGCCGACTCACCCGAATCCTAGGTTGGTGTCCTCAGAACCAAAACAATACAGTAAGAAAATGGACCACTGAGTAAGACCCCACTGGAAAAGAAGTCCTCATGAGAACATGTGCAGCTTAAAACATAATGCGTATTGACATAATAATAGCAAAGTACACAAAGCTACAGCACCCTCCACCTTACACATATAAAACCATGACAACGTTGCCATAAAATTAAATACAACACCGGTACGGGAGTTTTATGGCAACATTGTCATGGCAACGTTGTCAATAAACATTATGTTTTAAGCCGCAGCATGTTCTCATGAGGACTTCTTTTCCAGTTTTCTGTCCTTGGGTGACAACACTCATTCACCGCACAGTATAAGAACAACAGAAACACTCCGGACAACTGAAACCTCCCCTTCTTCTCTTCTCTGTACTATAGAGAAATGGGGTTCTGCAGTCTTCAAAACAATAGAACTTAATGGCACAGCACAGACAGAAAGCACAGAGATTTATCAACTGACAAGATTTCTGGCAGCCCAAGCCCCAGCCCAAAAAGATAGCGAAGAAGAGAAGTTAATTCATAGGGTTTGCATACACTTTAAAGCATTTGTAAAGTAATTTTTTTTTTCAAATAACAAACATATACCGACTTGCTCTGAGCAATAGTATTGCACAGAGCAGCCCTTATCCTTCTCTTCTCAGGTTCTTCGCCAGCGCTTTTGGCTTCTTTCTCCTCCTCTTGGTGTGCCACCATAGGAAGCTGCTTCCTATTGTGGCACACCTCTGAGCTCAATCCTGGTCCCCGCCCCCTGCCCCCATGTCACAGGATTTGACTGACAGCAGCGAGATCCAATGGCTTAGCCTGTGAGAGCGGGAAGTAGAGAAGAGAGTTGCCACAGATGGGCACAGCACTGGATCAAGATCAGGCTCGTATGAATATGAGGGGGCGATACACATACTGAATCATTCTTTACCTTAAAGTGGTTCTAAAGGTTCAAGGTTTTTTACCTTCATGCATTCTATGCATGAAGGGAAAAAAACCTATGTGCCGTGGCCCCCCAGCCCCCTCCGATCCAGCGACATTCTCGACAGCCTCTACTGTCTGGGGACTTTACCTCCTCATTGGCTGAAGGCCCATTAGCTCCCAATACTGTCAATAACAGCCAGTGGGCCAATGAGGGGAGAGCAGGGGCAGGGCTGAGTCGCTGCTCTATGTGTCTTATGGACACATAGAGCAGCGGCTCGAGCACAAGCACGTAGCGGTTCCCTCAGGGCGAGCGGCTTTCCCTTGTGGTACTGCTCGAGGGGGAGGAGCCAGTAGCACGGGGCAGGGACCCACAAAGAAAAGGATTGGGACTGCTCTGTGCAAATCCACTGCACAGAGCACTTAAGTATAGACATGTTTGTTATTTAAAAAAAAATTTAAAAAAAGAAGCTTTAGTGTCACTTTAATGCAGGGAATGCATTAAGGTAAAAAATGTTTAGGCTTTACAACCATATTAATGTTTGTTTATCACACTCTAGCTTAAAGACTGAACTTCACTGGTACACCAATGATTTCAGTTGTACAGCTACTAGACTGTAAGACAGTAACTTTTTATACCAGCAAAGAATTTGGTTTCTGTTATAATATAGCCTTCATTTTAGCTTTACTGGCATTTTTCAGAATCTGGTTTGTGGATCTGTTATATTGCAATTAAAGCCAGTGAATAGCTTTAGCGTGTAGCCTTGAAGGAATGCACGCCCCCTACCGCTTCTGGAGAAAGAAGATGAAGCTTCCTTGATGCCATCAGACTGCAGGAAAAACTATGTTTTTTTTTTCTATTAAATATATAGCGGGGGTATCTTTGTGGGGTGGAGGGAGGATGACAAATTCCTGAAGTTCCACTTAAAGTGATATTAAAGGCTTAAATTAAAAAATATATAAATAACAAACATATCATACTTATCTGCTGTGTGCAGTGGTTTTGCATGGAGCAGCCCAGATCCTCCTCTTCTTGGGTGCCCAGCCACAGCTCTTGGCCCCTCCCTCCTGTTAGGTGCCCCCACGGCAAGCAGCTTGCTATGGGGGCACCCGCTGCTCCATGTGTCCATTCACACATGGAGCCATGGCTTGGCCCCACCCCATTTCTCTTCTCTTCTCATTGGCTCACTGGCTGTGATTAACAGCAGCAGGAGCCAATGGCTCCTGCTGATGCCGCAGCTAATGAGGAGAGGGAGTCCCGGGATTGCCCAGACTCCTGTACACAACGCTGGATCGAGAGGGGGCTTATGTGAGTATTAGGGGGGCTGGGGAGGCTGCTGCATACAGAAGGTTTTTTACCTTCATGCATAGAATGCATGAAGGTAAAAATCCTGGGGCCTTTAATCCCACTTTAATCTCTCAACCCTCTAGAAAATAAGGGATCTAATTCCACATCCATTTTGCCATACTTTTCCCTATTTAGCTGATGTTTTTTTCAAACTGTTTGTTCAAATACAAAGTAGATATTAAAATGATAAAGCAGAAAGACTGATAAAATAAAACCGAGTATGTAAATTAGTGGATTATGGGTGGTATAGAGTAGCATAAATTGTCAGCAAGATATCTTGCAAAAAAGTAAATCAGAAAGTTGTGTTACATGGTGTATTTAACTTCAACATGTAGACCTCACGGTTAGGTTCACTTATGCTGAAAAATGCCAGATAAATAGAAAAGTGTGTGGAAAAACTTTAATAATAAAGACAATTGCAGTAAGGACAATGCTGACATGGGTGTAGCTGCACCAGCAATAACTGCAAATGATGAATTAACCACTTGCCTACCAGGCACTTATACCCCCTTCCTTACCAGGCCAATTTTCAGCTTCCAGCGGTGCCGCACTTTGATTGACAATTGCGCGGTCATGCAACATTGTACCCATATTAAATTTGTATCATTTTTTTCTCACAAATAGAGCTTTCTTTTGGTGGTATTTAATCTCCACTGGGCGCTTTACTTTTTGCGCTATAAATAAAAAAAGTGCAAAAAATTTGAAAAAAAAAAAAATTTCTTTGTTTCTATTATAAAATTTTTCAAACAGGTATTTTTTCTCCTTCACTGATGTGCGTTGATGAGGCAGCACTGATGGGCACTGATAGGCAGCACTAAAGGGCACTGATAGGCAGTACTAATGAGGTGGCACGGATAGGCGGCAGTAATATGCAGCACTGATAGGCGGCACTGATAGGTGACACTGATGATTGGTACTGATAGACGGCACTGACTGGCATCACTGCTGGGCACTGACTGGCGGCACTGACTGGCACAACCCCTGGGCACTGACTGGCAGCACTGCTGGGCTGCACTGGTGGGTGGCACTGGTGGGCAGCACTGGTGGGTGGGCACAGGTGGGTGGGCACAGGTGGGTGGCACTGGTGGGCACAGCTGGGTGGGCACAGGTGGGTGGCACTTCTGGGCACAGGTAGGTGGCACTTCTGGGCACAGGTGTGTGACACTGCAGAGTGGCACAGGTGGGTGCGCTGCTGGGCACAGGTGGGCGGAGCTAGTGGGCGCACTGCTGGGCACAGGTGGGCGGAACTTGCGGGTACCGATCATCAGGGCACTGATCATCAGTGTCCTGATGATCGGTGCCGATCCCTGCTGTGACAACTGCCGGTTCTCGGCAGTACTTTCCTCACGATCTGACAGCGTGAGGAAAGTGCAGCCGAGAACCGGCACTTGCATTTCCCTGTGATCAGCGTGTCATTGGACACCGCTGATCACGTGGTAAAAGGCCGCTGGGATCGGCCTTTTACCACATCACGTGATCAGCTGTGTCCGTAGGACACAGCGATCACGGAGTTCGCCGGGTGCGCGCCCCCTGGGGCGCGCAGGAGAGCGCGTTCTGGGGGGACGTCATATGACGTCCACCCAGAACTGGCCGGCCGCAGTGAAGCCGTCATTCGGCTATCTGCGGTCGGCAACTAGTTAACCTGTCTGTATATGCATGTATGACTCTATACTGTCACCTTATAACTTAAAGCTAAACTCCACGTAAATGACTACCTACAAAGATAAATTACTGTTTTACTTGCCAAAAGATATGCATTTCTGTCTACCGAGTCTTGAGATTTACAAAGCTCTACTAGACAGCACAGCCAGGTGCACATACTTTTTTTCTGCTGCAGCTAAAGAAGAGTTCTAGGTATGGATATTTTTACGTAGTTAAATTGATCAAGCATGTACTATGCCTGGTTGATCCCCCTGGAAGCTGGAAATGACTGTAGTAGGCACTACTACAACAGTGATCTCCACTAGCTTCTGGGTCCTGTGCTGAGCAGCTGTCCCACCGCATTGTGAACACAGGAGGTCATCCTCTTGGCACAGGTACTTCTAAGACCCTAAGAGACCACTTTACATTTTAACAAAAAAAAAGCAAAATGTTCTCTGATTGGATGAGGTGGAGAGGAGGGGAGATGACATCACAATTTCTACCTCGTCCGGAGAATGTGATCTGTATTCAATAAGCAGCTACAATGGTTTCCAGCTTCCAGAGGCATCAGCCAGGTATAGTATATACTGGACGAATGGTTGGAATCCAGTGGTGGGCCATCACAGCCAGCAAGGCCTTCTCTGCTGGCCTAAACACTGCCTAAACTATCAGAATCACGGACTTTTATTTTAATATATTTTTTCCATGAATGTGTTATTCCCAATATAGTCTATTCTCTTCATTTCATAGCTTTTCTCATGGTTTCGCTGCTTCAGTAGTGTATGTTTTTATCCAATCATATTACAGCTGTGAAAACCATCATGTGTTGCCAGGGTCAAAGAAATCTGCATTGAGGCCTTCAGAATCAACAGTGCAGTGTAGCTTACAGTAAATAGCAATGAAACTGCAGCTTTAACCAATCAGATTTTGAGTTGGAGACACTGGGGCCATCTAGCAAGCGTCCAATCCCTGTGTCCACTACATCTGTCGTGGGGACATTCTCAGTCCCAAAATGAATTAAAATTTATGCCAGAAATATGACTGGACAGACTCAACTTTCAGCATTAACCTCCATGGCGATAGGAAAGAAACTATTGTTGGAACTGAATCACGCAGATAACCTGTACAACAATGTAATTTAACTCTTCTTCGGGAAAGAAGGATGGCTTTTGTGTACAAATAATCAGTAGTTTTGGTGAGTGTAATCCATTTTATTTACATTTTGTTTATACAGTCAACCTCTTCTAAACCAGGCCTCGCATTTTTCTGTGCTAAATATTAAGGTTACAGTCCAAATTTGAGGTAGGACATCACTGAAGGCCTATGTGTGAAAAGTGCGGCCCGCCACTGTTGGACCATGATTGGCCCTATGTACTGCCTATGGAAATATGGAATAGAACTAAAGATCAGAGTTCATAGAAGAGGCCCACGGAACCTTCAAGATTTGAAGACTGTATTGAAGAATGAACCAAGATCACACCTGAGCAATGCATGCGACTAGTTTCTCCATACAGGAGGCGACTTGAAGCTGTCATCACCAAGAAAGGATTTTGTACGAAAGATTAAATTAATTTTAGTTAAATTACTTTCAAAACTTTATTTTTTTCTGTGTCATTCCATTGTATTATACATAACTTAATTTCTGAAGTTATTTGTTTTGGTTTGTTTGTATTTATGGATTGCATGGGCTGTTACTGACATGTGCTGAAACGTTCCTATCAATAGCACCTTTAGAAATATGTTTACCGAGAAAAATATTGACATGTTCAATACTTATTTTACCTGCTGTATATTTATAGAAAATCTTAGAGAATTGAAAATAGATGAAAATAATGCATTTACCACTTCAGTATCATAGTAGCAGGACAACTATTAGATAATTCATGCTCTGGAATATCAAAGCAAATGGATGTCATTATTTGTATAGCACTATCCATAGCAGAAGGTTAGTCACAAATCTAGGAAGGTAATAAAAAAGTAATAATACATGAATGCCCATAAATTACATGTACCACCTTCCTTGGTCGTTCTAGGGTTTGTACAGTTAGGATAGTATAGTTGTGTTTCTCTGCTTAACAGAGAGGCTGTTAGGTAATCTAGTTTGGCATTCTGTTTAACAGAGTGCTGCAATCTATTAGTAGGACTGCTCATGATGCTCTGGTGCTGTTTGAGTTTTGTTTGTGTTTGATTTCAGCCAAGAGAGACCTCCAGAACATAGCTGGGAACTAGGAAAATGAATTGCATGAATATGGGTACAGCTCAGGCCAATTACAGGGGAGGGTGGCCCCAATGCATGTTGGGAGCTGGAATTTATATTTTGTGAGCATATGGGCTCAGTGTCTTTCCAGGAGTGGATTGCAGCATGCCAGGGTCGAGGCGGGCTCAACCTCCCTGGCATCTCTCTGCCATGCGGCCTCAGGTGGGCGACCTGAGTGCCTGAAGTCAGAAAGAGTGACCCTGGTTCTGCAGAGAGCTGGCTGTCTTTTTGAAGATCTGAACTGGTATCGCTGTTATAGAGTGTTGCTTGGAAGGAGGCAACCAGCTGTCCCTGGACATTTTGAGAGTAAAGACAACCTAAAGGATCTACAGCCTTGTGCTTTTAACCCCCTCATGGTGCTATAGAGTCAGCTGAGGGTGCAGACAAGGGAACAATGGCTAGTGTTCTGAAGAGCTCTGTCTTCATACTCTTTGCTGCAAAGGGACTTTGCTCTAACCTGAATTTACTGTAAGAAGTCTTTTATCTGCTCCAGAAAGGACTTCACCTAAAGCTCAACCAAAAATCATATAGTGTCCTCGTAATTAGTTCTATTCTTGGAGTATTGTACTAAATTCCCCATCCCTATCCAAGTTTTCCAATATAACTACAAAACAAAAGTCCCTTAGACTGATCATTAGAGTAACGAGCAAGGGTTGTGTGCACCTGGCTGTGTGCTTGGCAGCGGGTAAGATTTGGGGAAAGGGCTGGGGAAATACCAGCAGTTCCTAAGTACATATAAGCTAATTTAGGAAAATAGTAAACAATAAGGCAAGATGCCAAATCAACTGAAAGCTGCAGAGCCATTTGTACAGTGAAGCTTTTGGTGTACTTTTGGTGTGAATAGGGGCAAAAATAAATGGTATGAGGCTCTATTCTTTCCAGGTGAATCTTTAATCATGTTCTTCTTGGTCTTAGCCATGCCTTTTGCCATCCTCTCTTCAGGACTTGCCTGTCCTTTTCTCCACTTTCTACCTCATCAGCAGCCACCACTTTCCATCAAAAAACCTTGCCCCGCACCTTTCACCTGGGCTACCTACCTGTCCTAAAAACATATCCCTATCTGTAACTACTGGTGAGAGCAGACAGTTATATAGTAACATTGGTCTCTCTGCTTGCCCTCCAGCCTGCTGTTAGGTATTGGGCTGACTGCAAGAAGGGGCAGCAAGGGAGACAATTACTGGGGGCATACTGACCACCATGTAGTAGGAGCACACCAACCACCAACTGACCAACAATGTAATGGGAGCAAACTAACCACCAATGTAATGGGGGCACACAGATCACAATGTAAGGAGGGCAAACTGACCACCAATGTAATGCAAGCACGCTGACCACCATGTAAGTAGGCCATACAGGCCACCATGTAAGAGAGCAGAAAAAAGGGAGACAATGATTGGGGGCACACGGTATCAGTACAGAGATCAAAGAGAGAAACATCATATTTTGTCTTAATACCCTTTAGTTATATGAGTTTTCAGAGATCTTTTGTATAGGTTAAGGGGATCTTTACGTAGTAGTTGATATGTTTCTGCATCTCCAAGAATGTTATATACCTCCTTAACATAATCATCCTTGTTCATTACTACCACACCCCCACCCTTGTCTGCGGGGCGTATGACCAAATCTTTTTTGTCTAAAAGAGAGTTAATAGCTTTTTGAGTGTTATCATGATCAATATTATTTCTAATATTGATAGCCGCAAGATCTTTGAGGACCGTTTCTTTAAATACATTTCCGTAATTACAGGTTTGTGAGTGGGGGTTGAATAAAGATGCGTTACGTAAGTTAGAGTAAGAGGATCCTGTACGTGTATTTTTTCAATGAGATTTGTCTCACGAATTTGTGTACGTCTATAAACGTACGGAATTTGTCCAACTTGTTGTTGGGCGCAAACTTCAATCCTTTATCAAGTAAATTTAATTCCTGTGAGGAAAGTTCCCTATTGCTTAAATTAAATATACCTTTCCCTATTACGTTTTCCGTTTTTTTTTTAATTTATTGATCCTCTTGCCTCCCCTCTTTCCTCTGCTTGGACGCTTCTCTTTCCTCCTTGTCCCTCCCCTAAAAAATGCATTGGTGCAGGGTTAATGGTTTGTCTCTCAGTAGGATAAGTGTCTTTAGGAGGTGGATGGCCTGTATTATTTCTAGAGAATGAACCAGTATTATTAGTTCTATATTGTTGGGATGATGTCCTTGGACCTGGATTTCTCCAACTATTATGTCTGAATTGTGCGCCCTCATAATTATTCGGTGGAAACCGATGTGTATTGGGGGTATAATTGTTGTGAGAGTTGGAGTGTCCTTGATATTGTCCAGATTTCATATGTTGGTTATCTCCATAACCTTGTTTAGGATACCATTCATAATTCCTAGAACCAATATTGTTATCTGTTATAGATTGTAATGGTTCATAGTAAGGCGCCGCTTTTTCTATACCAACTTCATCTGATATATGGCGCTCGCGCATGCGCCGTATACGCCAGCTACGCCAAAATGGCGCACGGCATATGGACAGGATTTTTTTCGCAAAATGGCGGCCGCATAAATGCGCAGGCGCCATTATTTCTATTTAAAGCACAAGTATAGCGTCCTCTGGTTGTATGCAGACCCCCTATGAGTACGTACCATTACACGAAACGTGTCAGGGAGGGGCTACAGCACTAGGACGCCATGCTGCCGGCACCATATCAGTCCTGGCAGCCATCTTGGATCACCATAATGGTCAGTGATTTTTGTTTATCTACCTGGCTAATAAAACACCCTCTGTTTATACGGTATCACGCTATTGGCCTTCTTTTTCCTGAGCTCCTACTATCCACAGAGGAGGTGAGCCATCCATGGGCAGCTGATGTCGATTTAAGAGGGGCTCCTGACCTGACCAGACCTTTAAAGGGGACACCCTGGTCCTTTGAGATTGATATCTCTAAATGCGCAGTGTGATTGCACATCTGGTGAGTGCGCAGTCTTTACACTTTTGCTTATCACCAATCATTTGGACCAGTCATTTGGATCTGGAAGACCTTTAGGCACCTTAATATTTGGACTTATACCTGACACCATGCACATGGCGAGTCACTGATTAGTGACGCAGTACACTTATTTACATGCGTTTGCACTATGTCACTTTGTCACTTGTTTTTTTTAGAACTGTCATCATTTAATACATTGATGTTTTTTTGTCATGTTTATAAGCTGCTGATAAGGCTTGACATGTTATATGATGTATGGCTCAAGAATAGAAATTCATTCCAGTAGTGCCATTTTTTAAGGGATTTTTCATGTACACCTCTCTCCATGGCGACCATGTCTTCAACCTTGTTAATATCCGTACCTTTTTGCAACAATACAGCTAAGGTTGGTGCTTGTTTCTGTTTACAGAAAAGGAGGATGCAACTTTCCGCTGCCATGAGCAATAATGGTAAGATGGACTTGTCAGAATAATCATGGTGATGCAGTAGGTAAAACGAAGGTTCCCAGGGCAGCATATGGTCCATAAATATCTGAGATATATGATGCACTCTGATCCGAAAAGCCTGCAGCAGGTGGCAAGACCAGAAAATGTGGAGCAGAGACAAAGTCTCCTCCCCACATTGCCAGCATAAATTGGGACACTGAGGGAACATCTTGAGTAGTTTGGCTGGTGTATAATACCAACGCATCAACAGTTTAAAGCCAGATTCCTAGTATTTAGAACAAATAGAGGCTTTATATGTGAATTCTAGGATTCTCTTTACCTGTTTATCAGTAAAACGCAGCCCTAAGTTGTGTTCACACTTGGAAATGTAGGGCAGTTTGTAGGACGGGGGTGGGGAGACCAGTAGTTGGTAAGTCTGCGAAATTGCGGAAATTGTATGGCAAATCATGGAGTCTACTGAACATAGAGTTTCAAATGAAATAAGACTGTGGTTGAAGGAAATAAGACAATTGGACTTTGTGCCAGAAGGACAAGTCCAAAAAAGTCGGGGCTTCCATAATTTGTCGTCTTGAGAGCCATTGGCCATATAGGAGGAAATGACGGGGCTGTAAGAGGCCAAGGGATTTCAGGGCTTGGAATCTCGGGTCCTGTAGACCCAGGCCAAAGGCCGTATTCCCCACTATCGAGGTCAGTGGGGAGGGCACCGGTGAAATTGGTGAGGTTTTGAAGAGTTTGCGATAAATACACCATGTCTCTCCCACAGTGGAATGTGCAAGGGTGGCGTTGGGTAGATCTGTATGGCACCAGGGTACTGAACTCAGTGGCATCCCCAATAAGGCCTATTCCACCTGTACCCATTGCTTCAAAGTACCATGCCAGCACCAGTCCAACACTCTGGTCAAATGGCAGGCAATATGATACAAGTTCACATCGGGCAAGGCCATTCCCCCCTGCAGTTTTGGCAGTCATAGCAGCTTTAGGGACAGTCAAGGAAGTTTCTGTGCCCAAACAAAATTAGTGATAGCCCAGTTGGCCGCCTGAAGGAAAGAGCCTGGCACATGGATTGGAATAGCCTGAAGAGGGTAGAGCAGTCTGGGCATTATATTCATTTTGCAGATACTACAAGGACCGAACCAGGAAAATAGTCCATTTTGCCAGGTCGAAAGGCCCTTTTTTATAGTTGTTAAGAGTGGTGGGAAGTTCAACTGGAAAACATTTTCCAATTTGCAGGAGAGGTAATTGCCTAGGTATTCGATGTGTGACATTGCCCATTTAAAAGGTAAATCGGCTTTAAGTAAGGTGGTCTGAGAAGGGGTTAGAAAGAAAGGAAGGTTAGAAAGAAAGAACAATAAGTCATCTGCGTATGTGGCAGGGGCAGACTGACAACTCATGGGGCCCCCGGGCAATAGGGGATCATGGGGCCCCTGTGTCCTTGCCCAAACTCAAAAAAGACTATGAAAAAGGTACCAGGGGCATCTCATGGGGCCCCCAACTGACCCCGGGCCCTCGGGCAGTGCCCAAGTTTCCAAGTGGTCAGTCTGCCCCTGGTATGCGGCAACTTTTGGAGACAGGAAATTGAAAACAAACGTCAGATTGCAAAAGATAGCAGGACCAACCCCAATAAATTCTCCAAATATATTAATAGTAAAAAGGTCCGGTCTGAGCATGTAGGCCCTTTACAAAAAAATCTAGAGTGGGTGACTGGGGACAAAGAGAAGGCAAATGTATGAAATACCTTCTTCAGCTCTGTGTATACAAAAGAGCATGGGGAGCTCTTGTCCATAATGGACAGCTCCAGATGATCCACATTGGCTCACAATTGATACAATCCAAAAATATTAAGACAGTATAAAGATGAATAAAGCACCTGGCCCGGATGGCATACACCCACGGGTCCTTAAAGAATTGAGCTCTGTCATTTCAAAGCCATTGTTTCAAATTTTTAGGGACCCTTTAATGACTGGCATAGTACCACTGGATCGGCGTAAGGCCAATGTGGTGCCAATATTTAAAAAGGGGTCAAAATCTTTACCAAGTAATTATAGACCTGTTAGTTAACGTCTATAGTTGGGAAGATATTGGAGAGTTTAATAAAAGACCACATAGGAGAGTTCTTGCTGGAAATAAATATTTTAAGCAACAGACAGCATGTGCTCATGAAAGACAGAAGTTGTCAAACAAATCTGGTTTCTTTTTATGAGGATGTGAGAAAAAAACCTTGGGCAGAGGGGTGGCAGTGGATGTGGTATACTTGGATTTTGCTAAAGCTTTTTGCACAGTTCCCCACACACGGCTAATGTGTAAGGTAAAGTCTAGAGGCTTGGAAAAATCTGTATGTAAATGGATAGAAAACTGGCTAAAAGATCATATTCAAAGAGTGTTGGTTAATGATTCATATTCTGAATAGTCTAAGGTTGTCAGTGGTGTACCCCAAGGTTCAGTGTTGGGACCCTTACTTTTTAATATATTTATAAACGATATAGGGTCTGAGATTAAAAATACCATTTCAGTCTTTGCAGATGACACCAAGCTGTGCAGTGGAAAAACGTCCTTACAGGATGTCTTCAACTTACAAGCTGTCCTCAATGCACTGTTTAATTGGGCAATTAAATATGCATGCATCATACATAGTAGGGGGAGTACAACTGGGGGAATCAATGTTGGAGAAGGATCTGGGAGTTCTGGTAGATCACAAGCTTAATAATGGCATGCAACGCCAAGCTGCTGTTTCTAAAGCGAGCAAAATCCTCTCTTGTATTAAAAGAGGTATAGACTCCAGAGCGAGAGAGATATCATTTTACCCCTGTACAAATCATTAGTAACACCTCATCTGGAATATGCAGTTCAGTTTTGGGCACCAATTCACAAAAAGAACATTGGGGAACTGGAGAAAGTACAGAGAAGGGCAACCAAACTGATAAGAGGCATGGATAAACTCAGCTATGAGGAAAGATTAGAGGAACTGAATTTATTCTCTCTTGAGAAGAGGAGATTAGGGGGGATATGATCAACATGTATAAATACATCAGTAGTTCATATAGTGAATTTGGTTTAGAGCTATTCACCCTGAGGTCATCACAGAGGACAAGGGGGCACTCTTTACGTCTGGAGGAAAAGAAATTTAATCTCCAAAAACAGAAAGGTTTCTTCACAGTGAGAGCTGTGAAAATGTGGAATAGACTCCCTCAAGAGTTGGTTCTGGCCAGCTCAGTGGATTGCTTTAAAAAATGCCTGGATTCTTTCTTAGATACACAGAATATAACTGGATACTAACATTTATAGGTAAAGTTGATCCAGGGAATATCAATTGCCTCTTAAGGGATCAGGAAGGATTTTCTTTTTCTGCAGGAGCAAATTGGATCATGCTTTGCTGGGTTTTTTGCCTTCCTCTGGATCAATTGTGGGTCTAGGATTATATCTTTTTTTTAATGGTTAAACTGGATGGACTTTTGTCTTTTTTCAGCCAGACTAACTATGTAACTATATCAGTGCTAATAAAAAGCACTGACACTGTACTAATGACACTGGGCAGGAAGAGGTTAACATCTGGGGTGATTAAAGGGTTAACTGTGTGCTGTGTGTGGTTTACTGTGCACTGTGTTTTACTGTGTTCTGTGTTTTCCTAGGGTGACATGTTGTTTTGTACCTCTTTGCTGTGCAGAGAGATACAAAACAGCATGTCCATGCTGACAGGAGAGAGACCTAAGTTGTTTACACACAGGTCTCTCCCCTTTCAGCTTTTCCCAACGATCACCAAGTGCCGGCCGGGAATTTCCTGGCTCTGAGGAAGAGGCAAATCCTCAAAATGTGTTAGCCTGTTGGAAGTCCAGGTTCCCATTGCAGACAGTCACGTACTGTGGATTGGACAGTGCTGTTCTTTTATGATGTGCCTTTGACATTATTGTCATTTGTGAGTATAATACCTATCTTTATTCCTTTAATACATGTTTTTAAGGTAATGCACTAAGCTAGTGTGCCATGTGTTTGTTTTCTTTATATACATTGCATTTGGACTTCCCCGGTCCTTTGAGAGCAGCAAAGAGTGCACATTCAGGACATCCGAGATGTGGTTATAGCCTATGTTGAGTCCATCCCCAAGAACCAGTGTCGTGAACGCCATTTTCAAAAAAGACTCACAAGTGAGGAGGCCTTTCAGATTTTGAGCATGACTGATAAGCGTTGCAGGGAGGAGCTCTCACTGTCAGAATTGGATTCTGAATATGAACCCATGTAGAGCAGTGGTTAAGTAATGGCAGTTCAGAGGATGAAAGTGCCCCTACAGCAGCAGGTGAACACCAGCAGCACAGTACATCCAGGTGAGGTGACGAGCAACAGAAGCACAGTACATCCAAATGAAAGGCCAGGTAGTTGGGTGTTACATCAGCCATAAAGGATTAGGTCCCTTAGTAGTAGCCCAGAGGCACTTTCAGATCCTCTATGGCTACCTTCTAATTCTGCTACACCTATTATTCCCCAATTACATTGCAACCAGGCATTCAGGTAGAAACCAAAAATGTTACACCCCTTCAACTTTTTATTTTTATTTTTTTACCGATTTATTAAATTCAATTGTGGATCAATGTTATCTGTTTGCCCAGCAGTACACCACTAATAATTCCATTTCCATTTATGCTCGTTCATTTGAGTGGAAGCCCATCACACTTGATGAATTTAAAATCTTTCTTGGTCTCACCCTAAATATTGGACTCACAAAAACATAATGAACTGCAGCCCTATTGGTTCACAAACCCCATACCATACACCATATGCCATTGTATTCCTGTGTTATGACCAGGACATGCTATAAAATAATTATGAGATTCCTGCACTTTAACAAAAATTCCGTGTGCCCTCCCAATGGCCCCCTGAATATGCTAAGCTTTACAAAATTAGGCCATTTGTCAATTATTTTTCCCAAAAATGTTCTGAAAATTATAGTCCCAACAAACATATCTCCATTGGTGAGTCCCTCATCCATTTTACAGGCAGGCTAGGCATCAAACAGTATATCCCTAATAAACGTGCCAGATACGAGGTTAAGTTATATAAACTTTGCGAGGACCATAGCGTACTCATGTGACTTTTGCATTTGCAAAGGGAAAGATAGCCAGCTATAGCCACCTGGATGTTTCCGCTTATATGGGTAGCAGCAGAAAAATAGAGTGAGACCTTATGTCACCTTTGTGATATCAGGGATACCATCTCTATGTAGGCTTTTATACCAACGGAACACTTTTCCAACACCTTTAGCAAATTGTGCCTTGTACATTTCAACCAAAATGTAAGAGCTTCTCAGAAAAACTGGTCACCACAAAGCTGAAAAGGTGGGAGTCAGCAAGTTTGCACAATAAGGAACTCTTGGCCCTCAAATGGAAGGATAATCAGCATGTGCGTGTCCTTTTTTCCATCCACCAAGACACCTCAGTGGAAATCCAGGAAAGGCACAATCTCATCCAAAAACCTCATTGCATACACAAACATAATCAATTCATGAGAGCTGTAGATTTAAATGACCAAATGGTGATGCCCTACCTGGCAACCAGAAGATCCTTTCACTGGTATAAAAAAAGAGTCCATATACAGTTAGGTCCATATATATTTGGACACAGGCACAATTTTATTTTTTTCAGGTGTTTGCCAAAACATTCAGGCTTCAGTTATATAGTGGATATGGGCTGAAAGTGCACACTCTCAAGTTTAATTTGAGGTTTTGTACATACAATTGGAGGAAGGATTTAGAAATTACAGCTCTTAAGAGTAGCCAACCCCCCTTTTTCAAGGGACTAAAAGTAATTAGACAATTAAATCAAAAGCTGTTTCATGGACAGATGTGGAATACTCTTTCATTATTTCTTCATCAATAAAACAGGTAAAAGGTCTGGAGTTGATTCTAAGTGTGGTATTTGCATTTGGAATCTATTGCTGTGAACCTACATCATACGTTCAAAGGAGCTGTCCATGCAAGTGAAACAGGCCACTGTAATGCTTCAAAAACTAAACAAATCCATCAGAGAAATAGCAGCAACATTAGGAGTGGTCAAATCAACAGTTTGGTACATTCTGAGGAAAGAAGAACTCACTAGTGAGCTCAGCAACATAAAAGGACATAGACGCCCACAGAAGACAACAGTGGTGGATGATCACAGGATCCTGTCTATGGTAAAGAATAACCCCCATTCACAACATGCAGACAAGTGAGGGACACTCTCCAGGAGGTGGACGTATCATTGTGAAAGTCTACAATCAAGAGAAGACTTCACAAGAACAAATACAGAGGGTTCACCACAAGGTGCAAACCATTCATAAGCCTGAAGAAAAGCCAGATTAGACTTTGTCAAAAAAATCTAAAAAATCCAGACCAGTTCTGGAAAAGCATTCTTTGGACAGAAGAAACTAAAATTAATCTGTACCAGAATGACGGGAAGAAAAAAGTGTGGAGAAGGCTTGTAACAGCTCATGATCCAAAGCACACAAGGTCAGCTGTAAAACATGGTGGAGGTAGTGTGATGGCATGGGCATGCATGGCTTCCAGTGGCACTGGGTCATTGGTGTTTATTGATGATGTGACAGAAGACAGAAGCAGCGGAATGAATTCTGCAATGTTTAGAGATATACTGTCAGCCCAGATTCAGCCAAATGCAGCAAAGTTGATTGGACGGTGCTGATTGACAATGGCCGAGTCAATCACCTGATCTCAACCCAATTGAGCAAGCATTTCACTTGTTGAAAGACCCATAAACAAAGAACAACTGAAGACAGCTGCAGTTAGAGCCTGGCAAAGCATCAGAAAGGAGGAAACCCAAACTTTGGTAATGCTCATGGGTTCCAGACTTCAGGCAGTCATTGCCAGTAAAGGATTCTCAACAAAATATTAAAAATGAACATTTTATTTATGATTATATTAATTCGTCCAATTACATTTGAGCCCCTGAAAATGGTTGCAGTTCCTAAAATTTGTACTTGATATTTAGCACCCGTGCTAAAGCCACATTATAACACTGGGAGGTAGTAGCACCTACTTTTATGTATTTGTGTTTACACTTTCCTGGTGTTCCAGGGCCTCCAAACGTGTGGTAGTTAGTCAGGAAATTAGATACATAATTTTATGCCATAAAGAGCCTGAAAATGCTTCTTGGATTTTGGACCTCTGTGTGGCTAGGCTGTGAAAAAGTCTCACACATGTGATATTACCATATCTGGGAGGAGTAGCATGTGTTTTGGGATGTAATTGTATGTATGCCTATGCTGTGTGTGAGACTTACCGTATTTTTAGCTCCATAAGACGCATCTGACCATAAGACGCGCCTAGGTTTTAGAGGAGAAAAACAAGAAAAAAAATATTCTAAACCAATGGACTTCAGACACATTACAGGAGATGACCAGAGACTGCGGACATACTACAGGAGATGACCAAAGACTGCAGACATAGTACAGGAGATGACCAGAGACTGCAGACAGTACAGGAGATGACCAGAGACAGCAGATATAGTACAGGACATGACCAGAGACTGCGGACATACTACAGGAGATGACCAGAGACTGTGGACATACTACAGGAGATGACCAGAGACTGCGGACGTAGTACAAGAGATGACCAGAGACTGCAAACATGGTATAGGAGATGACCAGAGACTGCGGACATAGTACAGGAGATGACCAGAGACTGCAGACACAGTACAGATGACCAGAGACTGCAGACAGTACAGGCGATGACCAAGAGACTGCAGACAGTACAGGAAATGACCAAGAGACTGCAGACCTTCGGGGAGGGAGGGGGAGCGGGTACCTGAATTTGACAGGTACCCGCTCCCACTCCCGCGCAGCTGTCCTCCCTTTAATGCGGGCTGTGCCGGGTGCCCACTGTGCATCCGCGAGAAGTGCTGGGCTTTGTGAATGGCCCGGCATCTTCTGGGACCTGTCATGTGTCCCAGAAGACGCCGGACCATTCACATTTGAGCCCCTGAAAATGGTTGCAGTTCCTAAAATTTGTACTTGATATTTATGTTCAACCCCTTGAATTAAAGCTGAAAATTTGCACTTCAAAATTTAAATTTATTCTGGTGGCATTCCGAGCCAAAAGTATGAAAATTGTGTCTGTGTCCAAATATATATGGACCTAACTGTACCTCTTCCAATTGGCCATTTGCAACACCTACATTGTCTACAGGGCCACAGGCCACAGACATGACTCCTTCCTGAAATACCAAGAACAAATTGTAACAGCCCTTATTCATCAGCAAGGCTCTGAAACAGAAAACATTTATTCTGATGCAGTCAGCAGGCTGCATGAGAGACACTTCCCTGATATGCTCCCTACTGAAACAGGCTGAGAACCCCCCAAAAAATGCTCCAGAGAAGGACCAAAGTGTGATACACGTTACTATTGTCCTACCTGTCCCTCACATAAAGGATTGCTTCTGTCACTACCATACCTCAGTATGATATTAGTGAAGGTGTGGTGAAGAGGTTTCTCTTATGTCTGACTACCTGCATTTTGCCTGAATCTGTTGTCCTGAGTACTAACCATTTGCCTGTTTTCTCAACTACATTCCGACCTTTTTCCTGGGCTGACCATTTGCCTGCATACTGACCATGTATCTGCATGCTGCCTGAACGGACCCCAGCCTGTTGCTTAACCAAGTTTCTGACTGCTGCCTGGACTGATCATTTATCTGCATACTGACTACATTTCTGCCCTCTGCCTGAACTGACCCGGGCCTGTTTATCAACCATGTTTCTGCCTGCTGCCTGGATTGCCTCTTTATCTGCATATGGACTACATCTTGGCTTTCAGCCAGAACTGACCCAGGCCTGTTTATCAGCCATATTTCTGCCAGCTGCCTGGACCACTCCTTTGCATGGTTGCTGACTGCTTCTCTGCCTGCCACCAGTACTAACCCATCTGCACGTCCCAATGGTTATGTTCCTGTGAGACACCAATCCCACATGTGCTCTGCAGACAACTGCACTACTGGAACCATAGGTACTCATTTGTTCACCCTCTTGTATGTCCTGGCTAGTGAACATAGCATTCTGCTGTGGAGGCAGCCACATGCCAGTAGGTTAGATTTGCTTGGCTTTTTGGAACATGGGCTGTTGTAGGTGAAGCTACACTAAGCTATGTTCCCTGACCACTTGTACAGAAGTGATCATTACAGTACGTTTTTATGTGGTGTTGATTTTTGTGATGCAGAAAATTATACTGTGTACATAATCAGTCCATACTTTGAGAAGACCTTACACATGTGGTATCCCTATACTCAGGTGGAGTAGCAAAATGTGATTTGGGGTGTAATTCCAAGTATGCCCATGCTGTGTGTTAGAAAGATCCTATTAACTGACAACTTTGTGTCAAACAATACATTTTCATTTTCTTTCCACATTTTTAAAAAAAAACTTGCGTCAAGAAAATTACATTTCCGAAAGACTCACTATGCTTTTTATGAAAGACATTGGGTGTCTTCTTTCCAAATGTGGTCATTTTGTAGGTGTTTCCACTTCCCTGTATAAGCAAAGCCTGTACTCTGCAATCTTTGTCGGGTAACGTGTTTCAGCTAAACTGGGCTTATTCATGATGCAGAGTATAAAACAAATTGCCGGCTTTTATTTTTTTTATACAGATCATGTGGATGAGGGGTCAGCTGCCTCTGCCACAGCACCCATGCTAAAGCCACATTATAACACTGGGAGGTAGTAGCACCTACTTTTATGTATTTGTGTTTACACTTTCCTGGTGCTCCAGGGCCTCCAAACGTGTGGTAGTGTGAGGGACCGCCGGACGGCACCACTAGTACTCCACTGGTCAGGCGCGGCCAGAGCGTGGAGTCTAAGCCCCAGGGTACTTGCTCACCAGGGCCCCTGATGGTGGGGATGGGCTTGTAGTTCCCCGGGACCAGGTCGCCACTACTGAGCACACCTGTCAGTGGTAGGGGTGTTCGCCAGGGGCTCCAACCAGGGAGAGCCAAATGTAAGGAGGTCGGGTGACCCCGATGGGATGGATGGATGGATGGCTGAGCAAGTGCGAAGTCAGACAGGCCGAGTTGGTAACGTAGAGGACGGTAAGGTACAAGGGAGCAGGCAGAGAATCATCGGGTCACACACCAGGTCAGCAACAGTAGGTCAGATCTAATGAGGGGCATTCAGGAAGAGAGGTCAGGCAAAGCAAGGGTCTGGGCAGGAGAAATCAGCAGGTCAAGAACAATCCGGGTCAAATAACTTACAAGGCACAGGTTCAGATTTGCAGGATACAGGTAGGACCAGAAGGCACTGAAATGACAGCACAGAGACATTTAAATATCCCGCCCTGCGCTGCCATTGGTGCCCAGCAAGCGGCCGTGGCTTCTACTGCGCATGCGCGAACTCGAACGCCGCGGCCGGCCCGGAACTAGTGCCCGTGTCCCCGCACAGAGCGGTGCAGTGCGCCTGCGCCGGGACCATCGCGGCGGGGATCGAGGGGATCCCTGACATTGCCCCCCCCCTACGGGCAACCTCCGGATGCCCACCCGATCTCTCCACCATGGGTGATCACAAAGAAACCTCCGGACAAGTCTGGGTGCATGGACATTATGGGCTGGTTCCCATGAATTGTCCTCAGGGCCGTAGCCCTTCCACTTGATGAGAAATTGGGTCTGGCCCCCCCTTCGTCGGCACTTCAGGATTGTCTCCACCTCGAATTCTTCTTCCTCTTCGACTGTTATGGCCTCCGGGGGCCTGGAGTCCCGTTCCAGGAAGGCATCAGGGACTACTGGTTTCAGCAGGGACACGTGGAAGACAGGGTGAATCTTGAGTGTCTCAGGGAGAACAAGTTCATAGGCCACTTCATTGACCATCCGCTTAATGCAAAAAGGGCCTATAAATTTAGGTCCCAACTTCTTTGACGGGCAGAGCATCTTCAAGTTAGCTGTAGCCAGCCAAACCTTCTCTCCGGGCCGCAACACCAGATCCCCTCTTTGCTTCCTATTAAAAGCCCGCTTGTAATCTTCTTGGGCCCGACTGATGGCTTCTTGTAGTTTTTTATTGTTTGACGTGAAAAAAGTTAGTGTATCCTGTGTTGCTGGAATTGGGCATTCCGGGAATAAATCCGGGAGGAAGACAGGGTGAAACCCATAGTTGGAGAAGAACGGGGACTGCCCTGTTGCTGAATGGCAAGCGTTGTTATACGCGAATTCCGCCAAAGGAAGAAGTGGCACCCAGTCATCCTGAGAGAATGATGCGTAGCATCGCAAGTATTGCTCCAGGGTCTGATTGGTCCTTTCGGTCTGACCATTGGTCTGAGGGTGAAATGCCAAGGAAAGGGATAGCTTGATATCCAGGGCTTTGCACAATGCCCTCCAAAATCTCGAGGTAAACTGCACCCCTCGGTCCGAGACGATGTCTTCGGGGACCCCATGCAGTCTAACAATCTCTCGAATAAAGACTTGCACCGTCTCGGCCGCCGATGGAGTCTTCCGTAACGGAACAAAATGGGCCATCTTGGATAAACGGTCCACGACCACGAGAATTGCTGTGTGGTCCAGTGAAGGTGGAAGCTCGACTATGAAGTCCATAGAGATCTTCTGCCAGGGCCGTTCAGGGATTGGTAATGGACGTAGCAGGCCCCACGCCTTATTTCTTGAAGGCTTGTTCCGCTGGCAGATGACACAGGAGCCCACGTAACTCTTACAATCCTTGGCCATGTCTGGCCACCAGAAGGAACGTCGGAGAAGTTCCAGGGTCTTGACCGGGCCAAAATGTCCTGCCATCGGGTGGTCATGGCAATGTCCCAAGACTAGGGTTCGGGCTTCCTCCGGCACCACGATCTGGTCCTCCCTCCATAGGAGTCCCCCCTTGTTCTGGAGGGGCGCTCCATCGGAGGTAGACATGGCTGTGGACGCTTTCATTATCTCGGAGCGAAGGTTGGTCTGGAGGGCCAAGAAGTTTCCTGCAGGCAGAATAGTGTCAGGTACTGAGATCTCCTTGGTGTCCTCGTACATGCGTGACAACGCGTCTGGCTTCGTGTTTTTTGATCCCGGCCTGTATGTGATGTGGAACTGGAACCTCGAGAAAAACAATGCCCATCTTGCCTGTCGTGGGCGCAAACGTTTGGCAGTCCTCAGATATTCCAGGTTCTTGTGGTCCGTGAATATCAGAATGGGGTGTGAGGCACCTTCCAGCAGGTACCTCCATTCTTCTAATGCGGTCTTGATAGCCAGTAGTTCTCGATCCCCAATGTCGTAGTTCTTCTCCGCAGGGGTAGGTTTCCGTGAGAAGAATGCTACTGGGTGAAGTAATTCCTTGGCGCCCTTTCGCTGGGAAAGAATGGAGCCAACCGCGTTCTCCGACGCATCTACTTCTAAGATGTAGGGCAGGGAGGCGTCAGGATGACCCAGAATGGGTGCCGAGGTAAATAACTTCTTTAACGCTTCAAAAGCTTCCTGTGCCTCTGGCGTCCATCTGAATCACGTCCCAAGCTTGGTTAGTTGAGTGATGGGGGAAACCAGACCCGAGAAGTTCTTGATGAACTTCCGGTAGAAGTTTGCGAACCCGATAAAACGTTGGACGCTTTTCCTGTCCGTGGGTTCAGGCCAATCTAGGATCGCAGAGACCTTCTGAGGGTCCATTGCAACCCCCGTGGTGGAGATGATCAGGCCCAGAAATGTAACGCTAGCCTGTTCAAAGCAACATTTCTCTGCTTTAGCGTACAACCCATGCTGCCGCAACCGCCCCAAAACCTTTGTTACATGTACCCTGTGCTCCCCCAGGGAGGAAGAGAAAATCAAAATGTCGTCTAAGTAGACGATGACAAAGATGTCCAGGAAGTCCCTAAAGATGTCGTTTACAAAGTGCTGGAAGGTGGCCGGCGCATTGCACAACCCGAAAGGCATGACCAGGTATTCGAAATGGCCGAAACGGGTGCGGAAGGCCGTTTTCCACTCATCCCCCTCCCTTATGCGAACCAAGTTGTAGGCTCCCCTTAAGTCCAGCTTGGTAAATACTACTGCAGCCTTTAAGCTCTGGAATAATTCTGATACCAGTGGTAATGGGTAACGATTCTTGATTGTGACCCTATTCAGTTCCCGATAGTCGATACATGGCCTCAAGGTCTTGTCCTTCTTTTCTACAAAAAAGATCCCTGCACCTGCTGGGGAAGTGGAGGGACGGATGAATCCCTTCCGGAGACTGTCCTCAATATAATCCTTCAGGACCCCTAATTCTAGTTCAGAAAGGGGAAAAATTTGCCCGAAGGGAATTTCAGAACTGGGTAACAGATCAATCGGACAGTCATATGGGCGGTGGGGGGGTAAAGTATCAGCTCCCCGTTCACTGAACACATCAAGAAACTTATGATAGGCTGCCGGAATCACTTGTTTCAGGCTGGCATCCCCTTCGGAGCACAGGAGGACCTGGGGGACCTCCGGGCCTGAAGTTCGGCACAGTTCCCGACAGTATGGGGAAGGGAACGAGACAACCCGTCTCCCAGTCAATTTGGGGGTTATGGGCCCGCAACCATGGGAGCCCCAGAATGACTGGGAAAAGGGGTGATGCAATCGCATCTAGGCGGAGGAGCTCCCGGTGTTGACCGGCAATGGAAGTCACAATGGAAGGGGTCTCCTGGTTAACCACCCCTGACTTTATCCGGGAACCATCAGCCAAAAAGATGTGAAACCCCTTCTCCTTTGGACGGAGGGGGATACCCTGCCGGTGGGCAAAATTGATATCCACAAAACAGCTGCATGCCCCCGAATCAACTATGGCTGTCACCTCCACGGTCCCTTCTGAAAGCTGAAAGGAGAGGGGGACAACTAAGTATTGGGACGGATTCATATTGCCAATAGATAAAGAAGATGAGGTGAACTTACTCAGTTTCTGCGGGCAGGAACGTACCATGTGACCAGCTTCACCGCAGTAGAGACACAGGTTCTGGGAGCGTCTGCGCTGGCGTTCCTCTGGCGGTAGTTTAGGCCGTGCCAGGCCTAGCTGCATGGGTTCGGGAGCATCTTCAGACGGCAGGTTCTGAATGTTTGGCCTAGTATGTTGACTGGATCCTTGGAATGACCCCCAGGTATTTCCGCGACCCTGACCAGACCTCTCCAATCTGCGCTCTCGTAGCCTACGGTCAATTTTAATGGTGAGTGCAATCAAGTCCTCTAATGTCTCGGGCACCTCCACCCGGGTGAGCTCGTCTTTCAGAGCCTCAGATAGGCCCATACGGAACTGGTGCAAAAGCGCAAACTCGTTCCAGCGAGTGTCTCCCATCCAACGCCTAAAGTCAGAGGCGTATTCCTCAGCCGCTCGCCGACCTTGTCGGAGTGCGTATAATGTGGCCTCGGCCGAGGCCGCCCATTGTGGGTCATCATATAAGATGGCCATAGCATTAAAAAAATTGTCAACCGTAACCAGATGGGGGTCATTATTTCCCCTTAGTCGGTGGGCCCAGTCTTGGGGTTCACCCTGCAACAGGGAGATAACAAACCCTACTTTCACCGATTCCGTCAAAAAGGTCCGTGGTTGTAGTTCAAAATAGAGCAGACAGGAGTCACGGAATGACCGAAAGCGTGTGCGATCCCTGTGGAAGCGCTCGGGTAAGGGTACTCGGGGTTCCACCATAGGGAGTGATGCGGAAGGCCCAGGAGCCGGCTCGTGGGCTGCTGCGACTGGGGGTGCAGGAGCCGGGGCCTGTGAAACAGGAGCAGATATGGTGCAGGCCTGAAACCGATTCTCAATCTGCAAACATCTGTCCTGTAACATGTTTACTGCTTGCGTCAGGGTAGCCAGGTGCCTGAAAACCTCCTCCATCGGGGAGGGTCCTCCTTGAGGCTCAGTCATGGCCTTCTGGTACTGTGAGGGACCGCCGGACGGCACCACTAGTACTCCACTGGTCAGGCACGCCCAGAGCGCGGAGTCTAAGCCCCAGGGTACTTGTTCACCAGGGCCCCTGATGGTGGGGATGGACTTGTAGTACCCCGGGACCAGGTCGCCACTACGGAGCACACCTGTCAGTGGTAGGGGTGTTCGCCAGGGGCTCCAACCAGGGAGAGCCAAATGTAAGGAGGTCGGGTGACCCCGATGGGATGGATGGATGGATGGCTGAGCAAGTGCGAAGTCAGACAGGCCGAGTTGGTAACGTAGAGGGCGGTAAGGTACAAGGGAGCAGGCAGAGAATCGTCGGGTCACACGCCAGGTCAGCAACAGTAGGTCAGATCTAATGAGGGGCATTCAGGAAGAGAGGTCAGGCAAAGCAAGGGTCTGGGCAGGAGAAATCAGCAGGTCAAGAACAATCAGGGTCAAATAACTTACAAGGCACAGGTTCAGATTCGCAGGATACAGGTAGGACCAGAAGGCACTGAAATGACAGCACAGGGACATTTAAATATCCCGCCCTGCGCTGCCATTGGTGCCCAGCGGGCGGCCGCGGCTTCTACTGCGCATGCGCGAACTCGAACGCCGCGGCCGGACCGGAACTAGTGCCCGTGTCCCCGCACAGGGCGGTGCAGTGCGCCTGCGCCGGGACCATCGCGGCGGGGATCGAGGGGATCCCTGACAGGTAGTTAGTCAGGAAATTAGATACATAATTTTATGCCATAAAGAGCCTGAAATGCTTCTTGGATTTTGGACCTCTGTGTGGCTAGGCTGTGAAAAAGTCTCACACATGTGATATTACCATATCTGGGAGGAATAGCAAGTGTTTTGGGATGTAATTGTATGTATGCCTATGCTGTGTGTGAGGCTTACTGTATTTTTAGCTCCATAAGACGCACCTGACCATAAGACGCGCCTAGGTTTTAGAGGAGAAAAACAAGAAAAAAAATATTCTGAACCATTGGACTGCAGACACAGTACAGGAGATGACCAGAGACTGCGGACATAGTAAAGGAGATGACCAGAGACTGTGGACATGGTACAGGAGATGACAAGAGACTGTGGACATGGTACAGGAGATGACCAGAGACTGCGGACATGGTACAGGAGATGACCAGAGACTGCGGACATGGTACAGGAGATGACCAGAGACTGCGGACATGTACAGGAGATGACCAGAGACTGCAGACATACTACAGGAGATGACCAGATACAGCAGACATAGTACAGGACATGACCAGAGACTGCGGACATAGTACAGGAGATGGTCAGAGACTGCGGACATACTACAGGAGAAGACCAGAGACTGCGGACATAGTACAGGAGAAGGTCAGAGACTGCGGACATACTACAGCAGGCATGTCCAAAGTCCGGCCCGCGGGCCATTTACGGCCCGAGGGTCGGTTTAATACGGCCCTCCATGTCAGTGTGTCAGTGTGTCTTATGGAGCGAATATGGAGCGGCCGGTCTGGTATTTCCACCGCGGCAGTGTCAGAATACCGGGCCGGCCGCTCAGCACTGCAGCGGGACCTTACCTGTTCCTCTATCCAGCGGCGCGCTGTCTTCCCGGCTTCTGTAGTGTGGGCGCTGGGCATGACAGCCGGGTGCCAAGTGCGCATGCGCAAGAAGCGGTGCTTTTTGTGAATGGTAAGGCGGTACCTGGGACACATGACAGATCCCAGAAGCCGCCGGACCAATCACAGAGCGCAAGTGCTTCTCGCTCATGCGCACTGGGCACCCGGCTGTCATGCCGAGCGCCATTACAGAAGCCGGGAAGACAGCGCGCGGCTGGATCGAGGAACAGGTAAGACCAAAGAACAACTGCGGAAGTAAGAGCGGGTACCTGTCAAATTCAGGTACCCGCTCCCCACCTCCCCAAAGGTCAGCAGTCATCTGTACTGTCCGCTGTCTCTGGTCATCCCTGTGCTGTCCGCAGTCTCTGGTCATCCCTGTGCTGTCCACAGTCTCTGGTCATCCCTGTGCTGTCCGCAGTCTCTGGTCATCCCTGTGCTGTCCGCAGTCTCTGGTCATCCCTGTGCTGTCCGCAGTCTCTGGTCATCCCTGTGCTGTCCGCAGTCTCTGGTCATCCCTGTGCTGTCCGCAGTCTCTGGTCATCCCTGTGCTGTCCGCAGTCTCTGGTCATCTCCTGTACTGTGTCTGCAGTCCATTAGTTCAGAATTTTTTTTTCCTGTTTTCTGCCTCTAAAACCTAGGTGCGTCTTATGGTCAGGTGCGTCTTATACGGCGAAAAATACGGTAACTTGGCATAAAATAATTTATTTGCATTTAATTGTAATGGTTCAAAGAATGTTTGGAAAAATGTTCGGCCCTCCACCATGTTCACTTCATCCAATCTGGCCCTCTTTGAAAAAAGTTTGGACACCCCTGTACTACAGGAAATGATCAGAGACTGCGGACACGGTACAGGAGATGACCAGAGACGGTGGACATGGTACAGGAGATGACCAGAGACTGCGGACACGGTACAGGAGAAGACCAGAGACTGCAGACTCGGTACAGGAGATGACCAGAGACTGCGGACATACTACAGGAGATGACCAGAGACTGTGGACATACTACAGGAGATGACCAGAGACTGCGGACATACTACAGGAGATGACCAGAGACTGCGGACATACTACAGGAGATGACCAGAGACTGCGGACATACTACAGGAGATGACCAGAGACTGCGGACATAGTACAGGAGAAGGTCAGAGACTGCGGACCTACTACAGGAAATGACCAGAGACTGCGGACACGGTACAGGAGATGACCAGAGACTGCGGACACGGTAAAGGAGATGACCTGAGACTGCGGACACGGTACAGGAGATGACCAGAGACTGCGGACATGGTACAGGAGATGACCAGAGACTGCGGACACGGTACAGGAGATGACCAGAGACTGTGGACACGGTACAGGAGATGACCAGAGATTGCAAACATACTACAGGAGATGACCAGAGACTGCGGACATACTACAGGAGATGACCAGAGACTGCGTACATAGTACAGGAGATGACAAGAGACTGCGGACACAGTACAGGGGATGACCAGAGACTGCGAACGTAGCACGGGAGATGACCAAAGACTGCAGACGTAGTACAGGAGATGACCAGAGACTGCGGACACAGTACAGGGGATAACCAAGAGACTGCAGACAGTACAGGGGATGACCAAGATACTGCGGACCTTTAGGGAGGGAGGGGGATCGGGTACCTGAATCTGACAGGTACCCGCTCCCACTTCTGCGGAGTTGTCCTCCCTTTAGTGCGAGCACCCGGCTGTCACGGGTGCCCACTGTGTGTGCGGGAGCAGTGCTGGGCTTTGTGAATGGCCTGGCATCTTCTGGGTGCCCACACTAAAGATGCTGGCGCTGGACCGAGGAGCAGGTAAGGTCCTGCTGCAGAGAAGAGCTGAGCAGCCAGCCCAGTATGCCAACATGGTGGCGGCAGCAGAAATACCGGACCGGCCGCTCCATATTCGCTCCATAAGAAGCACTGACATTTTCCCCTCTTTTTTGGGGGGAAAAAGTGTGTCTCATGGAGTGAAAAATACGGTAACTTGTTAAATTGACAAGTTTGTGAAAAAAAAATAATGTACTTTCATAATTTTCCAAAGAAGTTTGGCAAAAAAATTACAACTACAAATTACCCCCCATGCCTCTCACCATAGGTACACATATATGCGGATGTGCAAGCCACAGTTTACACAGGCACGGCAGCCCATTCATTTGTATGGGCTGACGTGCCTTGTAAAATGCAGGGAAAAGGTCCCTGCACTATTTTTGAAATTGCACATGGGACCTGCAAGTACAGTACGTGTCCCAGTGCGGGTGTGATTTCCAGTGCAGGCGGCGTGCCATTAGGATTAATGTCACCCACCTGAATCTCTTAGGTTTCACTGTGTGCGTGGTTGCAGCTGTGGGAAGATGTGCATGTCCTGCAGCAGCAACCACCTGTACAGGTGTGAATCTAATATCTCAGACTACCTACTTCCCAAAAAGGGGTCATTTTGGGGGTATTTGTACTGACCTTACATTTTAGGGAGAGTCAGAATTATCAAACACATATACTATGATTTGTAGACTCTAACTTTCACAGAGACTAAATAATATATACTGATTTGGTTTTTTTGTCACCCTTTGAAATGTACATATAATTACATAGTTAGTCTGGCTGAAAAAAGAAAAAAGTCTACGTGGTTCAACCATTAAAAAAAAAAGTTATAATCCTACACAAACAGTTGATCCAGAGGAAGACAAAAAAAAAATCTACTGCGCATGCGCGAACTCGAACGCCGCGGCCGGACCGGAACTAGTGCCGTGTCCCCGCACAGGGCGGTGCAGTGCGCCTGCGCCGGGACCATCGCGGCGGGGATCGAGGGGATCCCTGACAGGTAGTTAGTCAGGAAATTAGATACATAATTTTATGCCATAAAGAGCCTGAAATGCTTCTTGGATTTTGGACCTCTGTGTGGCTAGGCTGTGAAAAAGTCTCACACATGTGATATTACCATATCTGGGAGGAATAGCAAGTGTTTTGGGATGTAATTGTATGTATGCCTATGCTGTGTGTGAGGCTTACTGTATTTTTAGCTCCATAAGACGCACCTGACCATAAGACGCGCCTAGGTTTTAGAGGAGAAAAACAAGAAAAAAAATATTCTGAACCATTGGACTGCAGACACAGTACAGGAGATGACCAGAGACTGCGGACATAGTAAAGGAGATGACCAGAGACTGTGGACATGGTACAGGAGATGACAAGAGACTGTGGACATGGTACAGGAGATGACCAGAGACTGCGGACATGGTACAGGAGATGACCAGAGACTGCGGACATGGTACAGGAGATGACCAGAGACTGCGGACATGTACAGGAGATGACCAGAGACTGCAGACATACTACAGGAGATGACCAGATACAGCAGACATAGTACAGGACATGACCAGAGACTGCGGACATAGTACAGGTGGGTGCAGAGATAACTGCACAGATTGGGCGGCGCTGATCAGCTATACTGATGTGATGGTTGGTGATGCGACTGCACAGATGGGGTGGCACTGGCCAGCTACACTGATGTGATGGTTGGTGATATGGCTGCACAGATGGGTGCTGATGCGGCTGCACAGATGGGGTGGCACTGATCAGCTACACAGATGTGATGGTTGGTGATGCGTCTGCACAGATTGGTGCTAATGCAGCTGCAATGATGGATGCTGATGCGACTGCAGATGGGGTGGCGCTGATCAGCTACACTGATGTGATGGTTGGTGATGCAGCTCCACAGATGGGTGCTGATGCGACTGTACAGATGGGGCGGCACTGGTCAGCTACACTGATATGGTGGTTGGTGATGTAGCTGCACAGATGGGTGCTAATGTGGCTGCACTTAAGAGTGCTGATGTGGCTGCACAAATGGGAGCACGGAAGGGTGCTAATGTGCGCTGATCAGGCTGCACTTATGGGCACAGATGAAGCTGCACAGATGGGGCGGCACTGCTTAGCTATACTGATGTGAACTGATGAGGATCCACTGAAGAGGCAGCACTGATATGTGGCACTAATGGGCACTGATGAGACAGAGTCCTGCACTGCTGTGCACCGATTAGGTAGCACTGATAGTTAGCACTAATAAGTAGCACTGATGAGGCAGCAGTGATGGGCACTGTGTGACAGTTTGGGCACTAGGTAACAGTAATACAGTAAATCACTGCAATAGCACAGATAGCTCCTTACCTCACACTCGTCTGTGTGAGGGAACGAGAGTTGTCAACCCCCAGTTGACCTGCAGTGTTTACATGTAGTGATCACGTGTCAGTGGACACGCTGATCACATGGCAAAAAAAAAAACCTGGCATCCATTCACCCATTTGTGGTGGATGAGGGCATTCTCCCAATCTGTCATTGTATTCCCCGCCATCACAATACACTGATCAGTGCTGCAGGCTGTAACCTGCAACACTGAACAAGAGGACATTTGCCAGCAGGGTGGTTGTACAGAAGCTGATTGAGTGGGTATTTTTGTTTTGCCGTTCAATCTTTTTTATTTTAAAAATAGAGTAGAAACCTTACAGTACTTTCCATATATAAAAAAAAAACAGAAAAGAAAATACAAATAGTACATCATAATCTGGTAGGGTATAATACAAGTGATCTAGGAGGCATAGCCCATCAGAAACAACTTAACAGCAAGCTTGACTGCCCCTAATGTATACCTTAAGCAATACATTTAACATAATATAGGTACAAGTGAAAAACAAAACGGCGCTGGGAGAGGACCACACACGAAGAGTCTAGATAGGTTAGTGACAAATGAAGGATACACAAGGAGTAAGAAAAGGAGAGAAAAGAAGGAAGATGAAAGAAAGAAAAAAAGAAGGCTAGACTGAAACAGGTGGAGACTATTGCCCCCCAAAACCCTAGGATGTATTCTAGGTTTAAAAGGACACATGCATATAAACACTCACCTGTCACTTTATCAGGTACACCTGTTCAATTGCTTGGTAACACAAATTGCTAATCAGCCAAACACATGGAAGCAACTCAATGCATTTAGGCATCTAGACGTGGTGAAGATGACTTGCTGAAGTTCAAATCGAGCATTAGAATAGGGAAGAAAATGGATTTAAGTGACTTTGAATGTGGCAGGGTTGTTGGTGCCAGACGGGCTGGTCTGAGTATTTCAAAAACTGCTGGTCTACTGGGATTTTCACGCACAACCATCTCTAGGGTTTACAGAGAATGGTCTGAAAAAGAAAAAATATCCAGTGAGCAGCAGTTATGTGGAAGAAAATACCTTGTTGACGTCAGTGGAGAATGTGCAGACTGGTTCGAGATGATAGAAAGGCAACAGTAAATCAAATAACTACTCATCACAACCAAGGTATGCAGAATACCATCTGTGAATGCACAACACCTCAAAAATTGAAGCAGATGGACTACAGCACCAGAAGACCAAAGGGGTGTCACTCCTGTCATGATAGGATTAGAATTTGGCATAAACAACATGAAAGCTTGGATCCATCCTGCCTTATATCAATGGTTCATGGATGTGCAGATGACATATCTGCAACTACGTGATGCTATCAATATGGACCAAAATCTTTGAGGAATGTTTCTAACACCTTGTTCAATCTATGCCACGGAGAATTATGGCAGTTCTGAAGGCAAAAGGGGGTCCAACCTGGTACTAGCAAGGTGTACCTAATAAAATGGCCATTGAGTGTATATTGGGCCCAAGGATCCATGGTCTGTTCTAACTCCTTAACAGCTTTCTGCAATACACTGACACATTATCCACGCTATTGTTTTGTTTGCATAAGGGACACAGAAGGCTGCTTCCATGCATTCGCTATTTTAATTGGAACCCAGTGGGTAATTTTTGCTATTCCTTTTGTTGCTTTGACTATCCACTTAAACTATTTCTGATACATATTGTAATATCCCTCCCATAAATAATTTTATGTATCTAACTAGCTCATATTGTATGTAGGCATGAGGAGGGTCAGGAATGTGGAAAATTGTTTATGGATAGTTTCTGTAACTTTCCTTTCCTGGCCTCACCTAATGTTTGTATGTTTTTCCCAGCGTAGGCTATTTTTTATGTAAAGGCTCTGAGAAGGAACATGGAAACAAATTTATAGGCTAGTAAGGTTGGACCTCTGTAGGATCTAGGATTGGAACCTTATTTTCACCAATGGACATAGGTTGCTACCACTACCACTTTATTCAAAGCCACTGACTGGAACACCTTCATACCATCGGACAGTTGCCACCATAAGTCACAGTTGAGGTCTGTACGGTGGAGTCAATTTATGTGGATTAGATGCAACGGTTCTAATCAAGACTTACTGGTCCAAGTGAATACTTGGAGACAGGGATTTATAGAAAAAGGTTATGAGGGTAACATGAGGAAAGAAAAAACAGTGGCTCTGAGGAAGAGGCAAGTCCTCGAAACGCGTCAGACTTTTGGATGTCTATACTCCCTATTGCGGACTGTTACTCAGCGCGGTGTTGACCCAGCTGTTCTTTATGATGTGCCTTGACTATATTGTCGTTTGTGAGTACAACACATACTTTATTTTTTATTAAACATTTTTTATGGTAATGCACTAGGCCTGTGCACCCTCTGTTTTTTCTTTCCTCATTCAGTATATTTGGATTTCCCCGGTCCATTTGAGGGCAGCAAGGTATGCATGTTCCAGGACATTCCTTATGTGGTTGTAGCCTGCATCAAGTCCATCCCCAAGCTCAGGAGCATTTGTGTTTGCCGGTTCTATGAGGGTAACATGTTAGGTAACACTATTATCCAAGTAAAAGCTATTGATAGAGGGGACATATTAGGGAGAGTTAAAGATAATATGAAAGAATGGTATTAGTTTCTGTGGTCATTAGTTACTGTACATCCTTTTCTGTTCAACATTTTGCTGTGAAAAACATAATTAATATACATTGGCATATATCAAGAAACAACATTGTATTGGGCTGCCTTTTACCTGAAAAGCCAAATATTATTTATAAGGTTTTACATTTCTTAAAGATATAGTTGCTCCAAATATTTTAGACCAACCAGTTATACCTTTTTTTTTTACAGAACCTCACCATTTTTCCATTGTAAAAAATGTTGTTTGCCAAATTAACCAGTGTGGGAATAAAAACAACTAGGGTGGGTCTGCATCATGACACCATCGTTCAACAGGACGTGCCCCTGGGAGAGAGTTTTGGCTGAATTTTACTTGTTATATAGCACTGTGTCCTTTTTATTTATGTAAGCATTTTTTTAAAATAAATTTTTCTACCAGGTTTACACTATTTGGAGTGTTTTCTTTCCCTTAATCATGAATTTGGTGCCTATGATTGGGCAGACTGAGGGAACAGAATTATGAGATGCTCCCTGCTGATGATCCTTGGTTTGAAGCCTATACCCTGCCTATTAGTGTGTACTGGCCTTATGCGCTATATGACTTCTCTATAACGTGAGTCATATACAGTATATCCAGTAAGCCTTTTGGTGTACTGTTAAGGTGGCAGAGGTCTATCTGGAGCAAGATTTATAGAGTTTAGTTCTGGATGTTTACATGCATATAGTACATAAACATTAATTTTACTATTTATGGACTTTATTTATTCTCATTTAATTGCACATTTGTTTCATTTGATTATTTAGTGCGGCACATGCAATGTCTTATGGCTGTTGTTCATCCTTTGTAATATCAATACAGGTAACAAAAAAAATTAAAGCTACGTGTAAAATAAATAAATGATAAAAAAAAACATTTAAAGTGGTTGTAAACCCTTACATATACCTAGTGAAGTGACTGGCCTCATGTGATACACAGAGATTAAACAAATCCTCCTGCATAAGTTGTACCTGTTTATCTGCAGTCTTCTCTAGATGCATTCAAAGTGTATAATTTTTAAAGCTTGTCTGAGCTTCAAGAAAACAGTGCAGATAGCTGACATTACACACAGCAGAGCTCAGTGAGGAGAGCTGATTGGAGGAATCATCCTCCTACATCCAGAACACAGCAACAGAGCAGAGGCTGTCAATCACAGGCTGTGTGCTGGAGTTCCTTCCCGTTGCCTTTTTTCTCTTGGTGTCCAGAAAAATTATCAGAAGTGTAACGGATAGCAGAGGAATGAAGCAGCACACAGAAATGACACTTCGGGATTAGTAATTGAGACAACTACACACAATAGAGGGATATGCTTTTTTCGTATTTTATGTCTGACGTTTACAACCACTTTAATGTATAAGGCACAAAGCCATCTAGAAACTGCAGTTATACAAAGCATCCTCTGAGAAAGTCTAAACACCGCAAGCTACTGTAAACAGAAATTTGGTTGTTTAGTGTTGGTAACTACATGTTACCAACAAGACAAGGCATATGCAGCAATGACACATTCACATGATTTCCCACGATGGGTAATTCCTATGAGAAAAGAAACACAAAAACATTTTTACAAAATTTTATTACAAATTAAGGGGTTTTCCCTTGAGAAATCTGCATCTTCTTTAATTTCAACATTTGTCTGACATTTTTTACTTTAAAAATAGGGGTAGAAAAGGGGGTAAAAAAGACCCCATGCTTGCTATTTTCATCTCTTCCGACTCTGGGAGGACTCAAGTGGAGACAGCTCTTCAATATAGTAAAGCTGGCCATAAACTATGCAAATTTTGTTCAGTTCCTGATAAACTGATCAAAGAAGCCAGATTAAAAATTCCCGCCAAACAGCAGCTACACCCACCACTGGTAACTGTCGGAAAATATTGGCTGCAGTGGAGCAATCATTCAATGGCGCTTTATGGAGTATATTTGTTTTACATAGAATGGAGAGGAGTTAAAACACCTGTCATTATTTGGGACATTCAGTCTCTCTATTTGTTCGGTTGACCATTATCACCAAAAGTGAAAAAAAATCCTAACTTTTGGGTTGAGAACAATTCTGGTGACAACCAGGGATTCATTCACGTTGGCAGGCTTTCTTCTCACTTTTTTTTTGGATATGGTACAGGATGTTAAGAAAAATCTCCCCAATGGAACAGAGATGGTAAAAAAACAGACAAGGAATTACGGCTCTCCCTCACTCCCACAAAAGAGACTGACATTTATCAGACATCATGCCTATTTAGAGTAAGGCAAGCCATACAGGATTCCATTTTCTTTCCTTCCACCACAGGTGGAAGAAAAGACAATCACCTGATTCCCCCATCAAGCACAGTTAGTGTTGATGGGGGGAATTCCTACCGCAGCAATATTGTGTTCTGCCAGTGGTAAGCATTTCTGACTAGCAGAACACAATGATTACTGATAGCGGCTATAGCTTCCGGCAGTAATCGCATGTAAAAATTTGACAGGCTGGTTATACCCAGGTTGATTGACAGATTAGCTTGGGTACAACGAGCCTGCCTATAGCTGGATTTAATCTCAGCCAGTCCCATGCATCTATGGCCAGCTTTATACCATCAGCTTTACCTAAATATGAACAGTAGAAGATACTAAAGCAGCTGCTGTATCGTATGTTTGAAGTTCAGATTACCCTGCACAGATATTTGTCTAAGCCCCCCTGCCATACTCCTTACTGCTCCTGTATAGGTGGATAATACAAAGTACATGATCACCTAATACAATAAAAAAAACACAAAGTCAATTCTAATCACTAAGGAACATTACAACAATTGACAGCACAAACTGTTAGCTGCAGTTCCTTAGTAATATTCCGTGTGTAGTGGGGCTGTGCTCTGCAGTAACGTTTTAGATGAAACTGACTCTAGAAGTTATGTGCACCATTTAGGACACAGGTGCTGTAACTGACACTCCCTGAAGCTCAGGGGGCATGTCTAAGACAGTCAATAAGGCAGACACAGGTTGAAGGAAAGAACATTGCTGTACTCCTCCATCTACACAGTGAGTGGGAGGATCTCTTCTGCAGCACTATTGTGTTCTGCCAGCATACAATGATCACTGCTGGCAACTATTGCAATCCATACTGGGATGGGACGAAAAAACACCAACAGGCTAGTTGTACTGATGTTGATCGATGGATCAACTTCAATACAACCAGCCTGCCCATAGATGGATCCTGCTGAACCAAATTTCGATCCATCTAGAACCAGCTTAAGTCTCATGGGAGAAAGAGCATCTTGCAGACAGGACATGTGCTGCTGCAATGCTATTGAAATGAAAATTTGCACGTGCAGAATAGGGAGGGAAAGGGGAGAAAATTACAGAGCAACTTTGTTTTTTTTTTTACCAAGCACCAAAGGCAGAAGTAGATGGGATAGGCAGGTGTGGCTTTTCTTCAAGCTTTAAACCATCAATTTGTTTCTGAATAGTACCATATATAGGTACTATAGCCCAGAAGTCCTGTGATGTAACATCATCGTTTGCTGGGCCCAATGAACATTTGGGTTTATAATACATGAAAGGCATGCATGCATCACATGAAGCAGCTGGACAGGTACAGCAAGTGTACACAAAGTCCAGGGTCCAGGAAGTGTGAGAAAGTGATGGCCAGAAGTTAAACAGTCACACCCCATAGACAATCTTTTTATAAAGTAAATTGGTGCTTTTATCTCAAAAATTCCTCACATTTTCATAGCAGACATTAAATTAGTCCCTTTGTTTCTAAGCAGCATGGTTGAGCAGAAAGGAGATGGACTTGTGATTGACAATCCTGCTCTCTGTGAGCATGTGCCGCTCTGAAGACCAGTGCTGCCATTCATAAAAACAAAACAGTAAAAAAAAAAAAAACCCACAACACAGGCTGCAGTGCTTTGTGTCTATCAGTGGCTGTTTTTACATATACACACACCTCAGTCAATGGATGGCACAGCGCCATGTGATATTTTAGTTTTAAGAATGAGCAATCAGTGATGTTGGACAACACCAGCCCGACATTGTAGATCACTCATTCATAAGTGAAACAAGTGCTGTGTGATCCAGTGGCAGGCTCTGTATGTGTAAAAGCAGCCACTAATAGACACACAGCACTGTAGTGCTGAGTAAGTGGTCACTATAATGAATGAACAATCAGTGGCTGCTTGTCCATTCATATTAGTTAAACATCATTCAGAGCTGCAGCACTGTGTAATGTATCTGCGGCTAGTTGTACACATACTTTACACAGAACCAAAGCTCTTAGTGATCATTTACTATTATGGCAGATCACTCAGCTTACAATGGGGTGGGGCTGTGTACTGGCTGTACCTTCCTCATCAGAAGGCCCATAAGGCTATATTCACATCAGCGAATTGTATTGGCAGGAAATTTGTGCTGTGGCTAGGTGTGGCCGCTGGTCCTGTTCACTATAATGAGAGCTCACTGGTGGCTGCAGGTATTTTGATCTGTTCGCACAGCCAATGATTACCAGCGGTGATCGCTGCTGGACACACACAAAGTGCGTCCAGCAGCGATCATCATGGATAATTGCAGAGAACCATGAATAGCTGTGGCCACCAGCAATCTATCATTTTAGAGAAGGGGGTTTGTGGCCACACCTAGATGGTCAGAGTCACAGAAGGAATCAGAAAATTCCTGGCGCCACAATTCATACCGTCCTAGACTGCCGGTGTAAATGCGGCCTAATTTGGGCTTCAAAAGTGGGTGGGGCTACAGCCAGCATGAAGAGGTGTTTAGGGGATTAAACGCCATCAATCAGAACAGGACCAAGGTTTAAATACAGTTGGTCCCCAGCGAGTTAAATCAAATTTTAAAGATTAACAATATTTACCTTTTAAAGGAAGAAAAATAACAGACTTACTGGTAGAATTAACAGGTAGAACAACTATGTTACAGGAGGGCTGAGAAAAACAAAGTGTTAAAGCTATTGACGGACTGCATCATATGTCATTTTTTATTTTGCCCATAGTTTCACTCTAAGAATGTTGCACACACTGGCTTTTATCAAATCTTTATAACAGATAAAACAAAATGCTCCTTATGCAATTGAGGACAAAATGTGTTAAAACAATCCTAATGACTACCAGTCTTGCTCTGGGTCTCCTCTTCCTTAAAACAAAACACACACACAAGATCAATGGTTATAAATAGTTGGGCAAGTCCTCGCGTCTTCAAATCTATTTAAATAATTTTTCCATTAGGTTATGGTCTGGTGTATAGATCCTTTAACTGCTATTCTGCACCACCATATTGGATGTGATTTTAGCAGCCCCAGAGCTGTCCCTTTATAGTATTCCCCTTTCCTCCTCCCCCAGAAACTACATAAAAAGTTATGTAGAGAGGTGAGCGGAAGGGGTAGAGAAGCTGCTAGCATGCAAAATGAGACATTCCCAGAAGAGAAGATGGCCTTGACATGCAAGGGCAGAGAAGACTGTACTGGATAATAGCCTATTTTTCTAGGAAGTTTCAAAAGCATATTATAAAAGGGAATACAAAATATGGATTACAAAAACATTGCAAGTAAGCATTTAAAATACTTGATTTTTGGTTTAACCTGCAATTTCAAAAGTTGGTGATAGAGTGTTTCATTATGAGGTTTCCATTTCCAGAATTACTGAATCTCAGAAAAGACTGACGGTAAGAAGTTAACTGCATGATTCAAGGGCATTTCCACAGTACAATCCCCACACATAAAATAATTACATTCATTTATTAGTTTAAATAAACGATCCTGTAATATATTTCATCCTAAATAAAGTAATTAAGAACATGGGAAACAGACTATGAGAACCCCACAAATTAGCTACTACAGTGATACTAGGAATAAACAATTCTGGGACTGGAAGACCCACATTAGAAATGGAGAAGGGTTTCACTTGTCCTTCGTTGTCTTCTAATGGTAACAGGATGTTGAAAATGACCTTTTACCAACTTCTCAGATGCAAATATACCAAAATCATGATGCATCTGGTGCTCCCAGCCATGGGAACACCAGCTTGTACTATCTGGCAGAGCCGGACCCACATTTAAAGCAAGACTCCACTTTTGTTGAAAAAAAAAGCAATCCTCTCTGGGTAATCTATGTATATTGCAAGGATTTTAACAATCACCTAAAACAAATTTTGATGCAAATGTATACCCTTTTTTTCACCATTTCCTTTCCAAACCTATTGCTAAATAAGAGGGTATGTATTCATTATACCACCGAAGCAAATCTCATTGTTTAATAAAGAAAGCTGTATCCCTTCAGTAGACAAGACTTAAGGAGTATATAAATTCCTATTGCAGGGGATAGCTAGCAGAAATTAATCACATTCAATGGACTTTTTCTGTAATGTTGAAGATGTTTTATAGTTTATCAAAGTCACTTCTTCAGCTCCAATAAGCGTCAGAAAGATACCCCAGAATTTATATCCACACCTCAATCCAATCACCATAAAATGTGTAGCTGTTAATTTTCTGGCAACAGAATGGGAGGATTGAAAGCCATGGAACCACCCTATTCTAGCTACATAATCCCAGTAAGTCAGTAAGCCTGCATCGATGGTCCTCGATTTACATGGCTAAAGATGATGATTGTTGTCAAATCAGAGATGTAAAAATAGCATTATATGTGGAAGACAGATGGCGTTTGCCTATTGAGGCATTGTTTTTCCATTTTGAAGTAGCTTGCCTTTATCACACCTCTTGCAAACCCGTTGTCTTCTATATTCAGAATATGCACCGCATTGTCCTCAAAGAATGTCCCTTTCCTTAGGTGTACAAAACAGCTTAGCCTGTAGAATTTGCCCACCTATGTTGGGCCATTCATTTGTAGAGAGGTTGTTTAGAATCCCCAATGCAGATGTCTGTATTCCTCAATACACTGCACTGTATATACCAAGTTACTTTGCTCAAGTTTGGGTGATCTGTTTTTTGGATGTTCAAGCTTCTACCTTTGTGTAATGTGGGGGATTAAAGGACACAAGGGTGCAATGTTTCTTGAAGATCCTTCTAAGTTTTTTTCAGCACTTCAACTAGATGTGGGATGACTAAATTACTCAGTGTTTTCTGGTTCTCCCCCACTTGACAGTCCTGTGTTTTTGCTTGAACTTGTAGATGTTTTACTGAAGCCCCAATCTGAGTAGCCACAAACTTTCAAAGCACTCCTGAGATGTCTGTTTCTTGTCCTTAGATTCTCTGCTATTACCATATATGTCCAGTGTTGCAGGGGATGCCTAAAATGTTACTTTTATCTTCTGATTCAATCACACAAAGCAAAAAGTGACATCACGGGGGCATTTCAAACACCAACAGTATAATGCAATGATCCTTATTTTGTAACTATTAATTACAGAGGCTGCAAATTGAACTGGCAAGGTAATATTTAAATAGCTTGAGTAGAAATGTTTAGGCAATATTACTTTTTTAACAATAGTGGAGTTTTACTTTAAAGTCAATAGACTGAGGTTGTAGATTGTTTGAAGTTTGGTTAACTGCAAAATCAAGCTTGATCTACTGTAGTAAATTGCAAACCCAGTGGATTGGTTTGCTCATCTTTAGTATGGTACATAACACTTAACAATGCAAGTGATATGAATGCATTCTAAATGTCTACTAAAGTAAATCAACATCTTTTTTCACCCATTTTACAATCATTGAAGATTTTGCATGCACCAATTCTGGCTTTCAGGAATTGTGAAAGTAAAACACAAGCATTTTGTAAATAAGTTCATTTTTGCTTATTCTGTTTTGGCAATTTAAAATAGCTGATAATAATGGATCCATTGAAGGCTTCACAAAAGTCTAGTAAGCTTTACAAGTGAAACAATCTACTGGATGAGATATGGCCAACAAATTCCAAGTTTCACAAAGATCAATTGAAAACACTGTGTATAGCAGGGCACTGTTTAACAGGCTGAAATGATCAGGTAGGCCTAGTAGAGTTTATCATGTGTATGTCTCTTTTATGATATACAAAACAGGACTAGCAAGCAGTATATGACAACTGTACATAGAACTACCTACTAGCTTGTACATCTCACTGTCAGAACTTTTTTCCCAAAGAGCACACCCATAAGACTGCTTTTGCTCTGTACAACACACTCCTGTTAAACAGAGTGATTCTACATGCAGTTTTCTGTTGAACTCTTAACAACTTCTATGTGCGAAAAATTCTTGCATTATACGTGGACGTGCCTTGCAAAAGTTGCACCATTTTTTAGCATATTTGAAAATGCAGCACTTTTGCTATAGATCATCTTCATGTAGTAGTTGGCGATACAATCTTTACATATCCATCAGGATAATGGTACTTCATTACTTAGTAGTCAGCTTCTGTGGTTCACAACCTGTGAAAAGAAGACATTTCAATAATTACAGAAACAACAATAACAATTATTTGAAAGTGCTATTGCTTATGGATTTAGAAAAATCTTATAAGAATCTGCCAGGTCATAATTTTGAGTACTCAACGATGTTTTGGGTTTTTTTTTGCCATTCACATCTATGCAGGTGCTGTTTAACATATATAGAGTTGGTCAACTCCTTTCCTATAGGCCAAACACCTCAAAACAATAAAAAAAAAAAAAAAAAAAAAACATACCCAACTTATTTTTTGGCACAGCAGTGCACTGCAACATATGTGTATTGATAATAATAGACTGTAGTGCAATGAAGGGTCAACTGCATCATTATGCATTGGGAGTCCATTAGAAATTAATGGGATACCACCCAAAACGTGCAATACACATTGTAAATCGCATTAAAACACACAGGCATGGGTGTGAAAATGCTCTTTAGGAAATTGCTTGGGGGCTACTATTCTTTTCTTTCCTTGCCAAGTCACAAAACAAGCATATACATATCAGAAATACGGTAGTCGTCTATATACACTTGGAAGTTGATTAAAGAATTTGAGACTGTTCACAAAACTGTGTACAGTTGTGTTCAAAATTGGTGCATACCCTTGGAGACTTGGTAGTATACAGTGCCAGTTTTATAGAAAACATGAGAGCGGAGGCAAAAACACTTTTTATTGCTCCAGGTCAAAGTCTTTGGTCTTCATGCATGAACCGCACATTTGAAATCTCCCCAGACCAGCTCAATGATATTGATATTAAGGTCAGGAGACAGTGATGGCCACTCTAGTATCTTCACCTTTTTCTGCTGCAACCACTGGAGAGTCGACTTTTCCCTGTGCTTAGGTTCATGTTGTGTTGTGCTGGAAAGCCCAAGAGCGTCCCATACGCATTTTTCATGCAAATTGTCTACCAGTATTTTCTGATAACATGCTGCATTCATCTTGCCATCAATTTTCACAAGATTCCCTATGCCTTAAGAGCTCACACACCCCTAAATCATCATTGAGTCAGCACTATGGTACACAGGGGGATGATTTTCTTGTCACTATAGGTCTTGTTAAACCCTCTTCAAACACAGCGCTCAAGGTTGTAACCAAAAAGCTCTATTTTGGTATCATCACTCCAGAATACACTGTGCCAGAAGCTGTGAGGTGTGTCAAAGTGTTTTTGGGCACTTGGTAACCAGGCATTTTTGTGACATTGGAACAGTAAAGGCTTCTATCTGGTAACTCAACCATGCAGCTAATTTTTGTTCAGGTATCATCATATTGTGTTCCTTGAAACAACAACACTGTCTTTTTCTAAAGTAGCCTGTATTTCTTCTGAGGTTACCCGTGGGTTTTTCTTTGTATCCCGAACAATTCTTCTGGCAGTTGTGGCTGCAATCTTTCTTGGTCTACCTATCCTTGGTATCAGAGCTCCCCGAATATTCTACTTCTTAATAAGTGATTGAACAGTACTGACTGGCATAATCAAAGCTTTAGATATCTTTTTATATTCTTTTTCATCTTTATAAAGTTCCATTACCTTGTCACGCAGATCTTTTGACATTTCTTTTCTGCTCCCCATGGCTCAGTATCTCTCCTGCTCAGTGCATCCATGCGAGAGCTAACAAACCCATCAACTAATTATACACAGACACTAATTGCAATTTTAAAAGGCACAGATGTGAAGAATTAACATTTAATGGCCATTTTACCATTTGCCCTCCAAGGGATTTACCCCCCTTCCTGAGCATGCCATTTTGTGCGTTACGGCGCTGTGAATTTAACTGACAATTGTGCAGTCATGCAACTCTGCACCCAAATGCAACGTATCCCCAAAAATTGAGCTTTCTTTCAGTGGTATTTGATTGCCTGTTGGGTTTTTCTTTTTAGCGCTATAGACAAAAAGAGACCTACAATTTTGAGAAAAAAAAAACAATAATTATGACTTTCTGCTATTAACTTCTTGCCGACCAGCCACTGTAGAAATACGGTGGCAGTTCGGCACGGCTGGGCAAAACCACGTTTTAAAACGTGCGTTTGCAAAACAGGTAGGGGGCGTGCACGAGGCGCATGCCCGCCCCACCTGTCCCGCCAATCGCGGCTGCGGGTGTCAGTCGCAGGGTCACGGCCGGTCATTACCAGCTGTGTCCCGCCGAGTAGCGGCAATCACTGACAGAGAGCAGGGCTGCAGTAGCTCTGCTTTCTGCCAGTCCCGTCAGCTCCTGACATGCTGATCCGGAGAGAAGAGTTTCTCTCTCTGGATCAGCGGTGTTCCCGTGCAGTACACACCCCCACCCCCTTGTAAAACACTCCCCTCACAGTGAACCCTTTCAGTAAATAAAAAAGTTAACCCCTTCCTCCCCAGTGCCATTAGTACAGCGTCAGTGTTTTTTTTTTTTGCACTGATCACTGTATTGGTGTCACTGGGGATGTCAGTGACCCAAAGTCAGTCCCCCCCCAGTGTCAGAATGTCCACCGCAGTCCCGCCATAAGTCGCTGATCGCCACCATAAGTCACTGATCGCCACCATTATTAGTATAAAAAAAAATTAAAAATCCCAGTATCTTTCCCACCATTTGTAAACGCTATAACTTTCACATAAACCAATAATTTACACGTATTGGGGTTTTTTTTTTTTCTTTTTAGCAAAGACATGTCGCAGAATACATTTTGGAAGAAATTTATGACTAAATTCGATTTTTACATTTTTTTTTTACTGGACATATTTTATAGCAAAAGTCCAAAATATTGTTTTTTTTCCCTCAAAATTGTCACCTTTTTTTTTATAGCTCAAAAAAAAAAAAAAAACGCACAGGCGATCAAATACCACCGAAAGAAAGTTCAATTTGTGGGGAAAAAAAGGATGTAAATTTCATTCATGTATCGTATTGCATGACCACGCAATTGTCCGTTAAACTAGCGCAGCGCTGTATAGCAAAAAAATGGCGTAAATAGCAGTATCTATACCATAGTTTGTAGACGCTATAACTTTCACACAAAGCAATCAATATACATTATTGGGATTTTTTTTTTTACCAAAAACATGTAGCAGAATACATTTTGGCCTAAATTTATAAACAACTTTGAGTTTACTATATATTTTTTATAGCTGAAAGTAAAAAATATTGTTTTTCTTTAAAATTTTGGGTCTTTTTATTTTTCACGCTATAAACAAAAAAAGTGCACAGGTGATCAAATACCACCGAAAGAAAGCTCTATTTGTGTGAAAAAAAGGACGTAAATTTCATATAGGTGCAGCATTGCATAACCGCGCAATTATCAGTTGAATTAGTGCATCGCCGAGTAGCAAAAAGAGGCCTGGTCATTAAGGGGGGTAAATCCTCAGGAGGGCAAGTGGTTAATCATGTCCAGTAAAAAAAATAAAATTTCATAAATTTATGTCAAATTGTATTCTGCTACGTCTTTGCTAAAAAAAAAAAAAAAAATTCCCAATATGTGTAAATTAATTGGTTTGCGTGAAAGTTATAGTGTTTACTAACTGAAGTATACATACTGGGAATTTTTTTTTCATCCTTACTAATGGCAGTGATCAGCAACTGATGGCAGGACTGCAGTGGACATTCTGACACTGGGGCTAACTGACTTGGTGTCACTGACATCCTCAGTGACACCAAAACAGTGATCAGTGCTAAAAAAAAAAAAAAAAAAAAAAAAAAAGCACGACACTGTACTAATGGCACTGGGAAGGAAGGCGTTAACATGAGGGGCAATCAAAGGGTTAACTGTGTGCTGAGCGTGTTTAACTAGCGGGCAGTGTGTGTGTGATTCACTGTAATCACTCTGCTGTGGATGGCTGTGCTGTGCACAGCCATCCACAGCTGTGTGCCCGAGCTGACAGGGAGAAGGACTGTTAGTAAACAAAACAGTCGTCCTCCCCGTCGGAGATCCTTGGAAATCACGGGGCACGGAGAGTAATTACCGTCCGGAGCCCGGTGATTGACAGCTGCGACCACGAATGGAGGCGCGGGTAGGGCTCCTACACACCCCCTACCCAGAAATGCGAAATCACGTATATATACACGTGATTTTGTGCACTGCTGCCACCGTGTAGCAGTATTTCTGCTATAGGGTGGTCAGCAAGCGGTTAACGTGTGTGTGTGTGTCTGTCTGTCTGTCTCTGCCAAGGCCAAATATTCCAGGGTATGTAAACTTTTTATCAAGGCCATTTGGATGATTTATCATTACGATTTAAAAATAAGCCACACAACTATGTGATAATAAATGGCTTCACATGATCAACATTCTTAAAAAAAAAAAAAAAGTTTTTTTGGCATGATCAGACATATTTTCAATATCAATGCCAAAATTTCACAATTGCTCCCAGGGTATGCAAACTTTTGAGCACAACTATATTTACATTAATAATCCAATCAAGTGCTCTTAGATTGTAAGATCCAAGGAGCAGGGCCCTCCTAACCCTCTTGTATTGAACTGTATTGTTGCTTTATTGTCTCCCTTTATATTGTAAAGTGCTGAGCAAACTGTTGGCGCTATATAAATCCTACATAATAATAATGTGCAGATGATAGGGATTTACTTTTCACATGATTAGATAATTAAAGAAAATCTTCAATTTATTGTGTTAATATTCGCAACTCCATTATAAATCAGCCTCTTGGGTAATCTTCATGACCTAATGGGGTAGATTTACTAAAACTGGTGCACTCAGAATCTGGTGCAGCTGTGCATGGTAGCCAATCAGCTTTTAACCTCAGCTTGTCAATTAAGCTTTGGCAATTAATCCTGGAAGCTGATTGGTTTTTATGCAGAAGCCAGCCTGATTTTGCACTTTCCAGCTTGCGTAAATAAACCCCAATGTGTAACTAAGGACAAATATGTAGGACAGGAGCTGACGTTTAATACTTTCCTGGCTTACCCTCTTTCCACTTCCTTTAGGAACTAAAGATCCATACAAAGGACTTCTAATGTCTATGGGCATCTTAAAAGGCTAATTTCACCCTTTTTCAAAACTGGCCCATGCAGATAAGGGGTTCCATTAGTTGGAAATGCACTGTGCCATTTGTAAGGCCTTTTCTGTCACCCATAAATGCTGGCCAAAGAGCTCCCAATGTTTACATTCCTATTTCCGGACTTATTTCCAGGACATTGACTTAAACACAATTGCCACAGAGCATCCTTGCTTGTGGAAAATTAAGGCAATAATCTATTTAGTAGTCCTCAAAGCTTGGTGGCCATTTTTTGTAGCCCAGAGTATGAGATGGAAAGGGGATACTGCAGTGTGAGAATCCTGGTGGGGATGTGCAACTAAAGAGTCTTTGCTGCAACAAAGCAGAATAGTGCTACAGCTGCACTGTTTCAAACATAAAAGATATTCCAAAAATCCAATACTACTATATCAATTTATACTTACCTAGCTTTTAACTTTTAGCATTTCTTTTTTTAATATTTGATATATTGCTGATGAATCGCTGCTGCAGTCTGCTGCTAGTAATGACCGAATTTTCCCTGCACTGTTCACAATTAAAGGCTTTTCATTGATGTTTACTGTGTTGCATGAATACTAATTCAGTGCTGTATATTCTTGACTTTTTGTGATATAGGTCACTGTTATGTATGATATGCTTCCTTGTGTTTATCCATACATTCCTGAATGCCGAGATCACATTTTGTGAGTAAGCAAATGAAAAGCCGAAAATTGTGAACATTTGCAGGGAAAAAGGTGGTAAAAGCAGCAGCAGACTGCAGCCAATAATACAAATCTAGGTAAGTATATAGTGACAAAGTAGTATTGGATTGTTGAAAAGCTATGTAAAGTATATTTGACATATTGCTACTAAAGCTCTCCTGCAGTCTGCTGCTGCTTTTCCCTGCACTGTTCACAATTACAGGTTTTTCCCTGCACTGGTTACAAACGCCAGATTTTTACTGGCTTACTCATAGAATGATCTAGGCTCTTAGGAATGTTATGTATGCTACTTTTCCTTGTGTATATCCATACAAACAGTGAACCATATACCCCAATAAGACATGAATATCCAGCACTGAATTAGCATTAATGCAATATAGCAAACATTATCAATGAAAAGTCAGCATTTGGGAATAGTGCAGGAAAAGCCAGTAAGTACTAGCAACAGACAGCATTCCAGCAATCCAGTACTACTATATCACTATATACTTCTATACCTATATTTATATCATTGGCTGAAGTCTGCTGCTAGTAATTACCATTTTTCCCCTGCACTGTTGACAATATAGTGGATTGCACCACTGGATGCATCTTGAGCTGTCCTTTATACAGATGGACTTTGTTGCACATTCACTTAGGGTACTGTACACAGGCTTCCTGTTGAAACGAGTTTGCACATGGAAGATGTTTATAAATTGTATTTAACATACCATTCTGCTTCCAGTGTCTTCAGCAACAGCACCACTCTGCCCTTGTCCCAGAGTCTCTCTAAACCTGGGTGCACACAGAGTTTTTTTTTTTCATTCAATCAGCGGGCTGAATGAACAACTAACAGATTTATGCATCCACACAAGTAGTGTGGATGTAGGGATCACCCTTGCTGTGCTATTGTATTCTGACAGTGGGGACTCCCCTCCCCCAGTCAATGGCTGCAGAAGTTGAATAAATTCAGTTTTCTGCAGTATGACCATTCCACAGAAGCCGGTCTAATGACTGGCTACTGCTGAACAGAGAGGGCTACAAACACATTGTGATTCAGGAGGTTCCTGCCAAACTGGCTGAATTTCAATACGTCTGTACCCAGCTTAACTTTTGGCTCAGGAAGAAAATCACTATCATCAAATGCATCTATCAGGAGTGCTAGAGAGCATATGTGAGCTATGCTTGATGTCTGATTTATGTTACGAAAGGGAACGTGAGTTGAGTGACAAAACAGAGTTTGGACACTAGGCTCAAGGAAATAAATCATTGAAGCATTTACTGGGAAAAGCTTTTTTTTATTTTTTATTTATGTGAGATTCTAGGTGAGAAGGCAGCTGGTCATTGTTTCTAAACTCGTTTCTGCTGTGTAAACAAGTTTGATTGAGGGATCAGTACAGATACACTGTGCATGCATGGAATTTTGAAAATGTTGGGTGTCGGCAGATGAAGCCAACAGAAAAAAAACAGCAGTGACTTTTCAAAGATGGCGCTGCCCTCTGAAAGACAGCCTGCTGCAACTCATTTAATTTTGTGACGAATTATACATTCAAACATTACGTAATCATATTTAATGGCTATGTTTAATGTAGTGTATTCATAATTGACATTATGTGGATGAGTTTAGCTCTGCTTTAACCACTTGCCCTCCAGAGGATTTACCTCACTTCCTGACCAGGACATTTTTTGCATTATTGTGCTCAATTGCGTGGTCGTGCAACGCTGCACCCAAAATGAAATTTACATCCTTTTTCCACAAATAGAGTTTTCTTTCGGTGGTATTTTATAGTCTGTGCGTTTTTTTTTTTTATGCTATAGACAAGAAAAACCCGCCAAAATGTATTCCGCTACATGTCCTTGCTGAAAAAAAAAATTCCAATATGTGTAAATTAATTGGTTTACATGAACGTTATAGCGTTTACAAATGGCGGTATATATCCTTGGATTATTTTTTATTTATTTTTTTACTAGTAATGGCGGCGATCAATGACTTATAGTGGGACTGCAGCGGGCATTCTGACACTGGGGGGAACTGACTTGGTGTCACTGACATCCCCAGTGACACCAATACAGTGATCAGTGCTAATAAAAAACACAGACGCTGTACTAATGGCACTTGGCAGGAAGGGGTTAACTGTATGCTGTTTTGTATACTGGGCTGTGTTTGTGCTGCACTGTAAGCACACTGCTTTGCATGGATGTACTATACACAGCCATGCAAAGCAGTCTGCAGGTGCTGACAGGGGAGAGAACTATTTTGTTCCCCCCCTGACAGAGATGCTCGGCAATCACCGTCTGGGACCTGGTGATTGACAGCCGAGGCCGTGAATGGCGGCACAGGTAGGGCGCACATGCGTCTACTACCCAGAGATGCAAAATCATGTATATACACGCGATTTTGCGCACCCGTACCGCCCTATAGCAGTAAAGCGGGTACGTAAAACATGTTCAGAACACAGCTACTAGCAATTATCCAATTAAACAGAATAACTCACAAAGTCCAGAAGAGTTCTGGTGACAGGTGACAAGCTGGAGGAATCCAAGGACAAAAAGCCACTCCACTGTAACTGGAGCACTCAGGGAGGTGGTCCCAACAATAGCTGCATGCTCTTAGGTCGCTGCAGATAACTTGTCAAGCTGCCTCTGCCTCATTAGGTGAGGGAGGGAAACTGAGGAATGTATACTACCTGCAAGTGTCCATTTCCGACAACTCTGTTGGTTTCTGGAGGTAAATGGGCCTGTGCCTGCATCTAAGCATATGTAATTGGGCATTATTCCACAGCACGTAAACTTGTCATCCCTGGCAGGTTTACAGACCTTTTAAATTCATCCTGTGCAAAGTGTACATGGGATCTCCAGTCACAGAGGGTTGGGTCTTGTGTCCACCTTCAACAGAAAGTGGTTCAGAGGACTCCACAGCAGAGCATGGGCTTGAGTTGGGTAACCATTGGGCTATGTAATATTGCCAGAATCTGTAACTTCTCCAGGGAGACTTGGTGATAATGGTGGAAAAGCAGGAGGCAGCCACCATTGAATCTCTGCTTGGAGAGATGTTTGCGGTTCATGAACTTGAACATGTTCCTTCAAAATCCGCTTATAAGCCTCTTTGTGGGTCTCGATGGATTTGAGGTGCTTAAAATGTGGGCTTCTCAGTTTTTCTTGGGTGCCTTCTCTCTGAATATCATAAACTGGTATGCTTGAGTGGACAGTTGTAAGACCACACCAGAAACGTTTTTCCATGGTGATTGCAATATTCTTGCTGGTGTGTGCTTTTAGTCTGTGAGTCTCTTCAAAGCCACAAACATGGTAGGGTGAGCAATCTGTTGAGGAACATACTGTATGGTATTTCCAGAACACATTGGCCAAGTAGTGGGTCTATGTCTTACGTTACTCACAAGCTAAGCCTCTCAGCAGTTGTTTCAGGGCTCAAATTAACTTTTCATATGCCCTATTGCCTTGTGGGTAATACACAGTAAAGTACGCTTCTTAATAGCTAGGGAATGGATCAATTTTTGGAAGAACACACTTTCAAAACAGGGTCTGTGGTCTAAATGTATTTTCTGTGAACAGCCATAAGTACTTTCACCTGGCTTCTTTCTTCACAGGGAGGTCTCAGGCCCTTAACAGTATGACCATGTCACTGCGGTGCAGTATATCATCCCACAAGACAACTCACTCAGTAGTTTGGTGGTTTCGGCAAAATGCTTTGATCTGTCTATTGGGCTGGGCTATCATAACCATATCATCTCTTTAAGGGGGCAACCACTGGATCCTCTCTCTGGGTCTCTGGCAAGGTATACTCTTCCAGTACACTGATGAGGTTCAGCTGAGGCCTACTCAGAGGCCTTCCTCCAGTTAAGTCAGGTTCTCGCTCTTCAGCCTCTTCATCCATATCGCAGTGAGGCCTAGCTAATGAATACCATGACAGGGCATCTGCTACCTTGTTGCTCTCTGCAGGGTGATAATGAAAAAATTTCAGAAGCCTGCCCAGAGCACCAATTTTAGCTGTTATGCTATGGATAACAAGTCAAGTACTCAGCAAAGCATTCAGTGACTGCCCACACCAAGACTAACAGCTCCAGCTTGAAGGCATTGTAGTTTACAGGGATTTTCAAAGTAGAATATAGGCTTTTTCTGGCATAGACAATGACCCTATGATGGTTGTCTTGTTCCTGAAAGAGTACAGCTCCTATGCCTGGAGTACTGGTGTCAGTTCTTAAATGGAATGGAAGGAAGAATTTAACAAAGCCCAGCACAAAAACGAACATCACCTGCATCAGAAAAGTTCTGACTGAGTATAGTTGTAGAGTGCCTTCGTTCTTGTATGGCCTTTACTTTCTTAGGATTGGGGAGCATACCTTGTTGAGAGATGTGTCCCAGGACCTCACACCTAAATAGATGGCACTTCTTGGGCTAGGGCTTCAGCCCACACTGATGCAGCTAAGACAACACAGCATGAAAGTGTGCAAGGTGGTCCTTGAATGTGGTAGAAAACACCCCTACATCATCTACATAGATCAGGATACTATCCAGATTCATGTCCCCAAAGCAGCATTCCACTGTCCTTTGACATATAGCAGGCATGTTGTTCTGGCTGAAGGGCATCCTTTTGAAATGGTACAACCCCATAGGAGTAATTAATCATGGGAGGTCACAGTGAGGCCTAGCTAATGAAATCTGCCAACAGCCGCTGGTGAAGATGCATGATAGTAGGCTCTGACCTGGCTACCCACACATTAGTTCTGACAGTGGATGGTCTTTCACCTGACTGCAGATCACTTGTCCAGCTAGGAACTTCTACTCCCTGGCAACTGTGGGAAATTGAGTGAAAGGGGGCCTGGCATGTTATGCTGTGAGCCAGTGCTATAAATGCTTAAACCAGACATTCTTCATATGAATATGGCATAATTTTAGTTAATAAAGTTTGAAAAAATATAAATTTTTCTAAACCTTCTGGGTCCCCTTACCTGAGAAAGATGACTTTATACAACATACGCATTGTATTGTTTAATAAAGCTTACTGACACCTTTCCCACATGTGGTACTTTTCCATCACATTTTCTTTATGCTTGGTTCAAAATATTGCAGCCCATGTTTGCTTGGGCGTGGCAGCCCATTCATTTGAATGAGCTGCTGTGTCCATGTTTCCTCCACAGAAAAGGTGCATAGACCTTTTTGAAGAGAAACTGCATGGTCTTTTTGACCATGTGGTTTCCCTGCAGTTTTCGCAATCGCCCTGCAGCCTGAGATGCGTGGGGGTGCACGTCTAGTAGGAGCAGCAAGATTCAACTGTGGCATGTGGCCCCAGGAGAGTGACCAATGTGTTGACGATCAGATCATGCAAAGTGTTAAGCCCCTGAATTCCTTCATATTTTGCAAGTAACAAATCAGAGCATTCTCAAGTAGGGGGATACTATAAGTCACACATTGTGAGGATATTACAGGAGGTTCATTCCAAATATCAAGCTAATGCTGGTACACAAAAATACCTCACACAAGGATTCTATAATTATTAGATAGACAGCAAGAATCTTGATCACCTAATTTGTGGTACAGCACAGTGGCTTACTGTTGGGGTCAGGTTACTATCTGCATGTTCTCCATGAGCCTGTATGGGTTTCCTCTAAGTACTCTCTGCTTTCCTTGCACACTCCAAAGACATGCTGGTAGGCAAGTTAATAATCAGTATGTTAAAGAGCTATAGCAATATTAATTCATTACAAACTATTGATGTTGGATAAGCAACAGCTTTGTCACAAACAACTGATTGAACATCACCTGTTATACTGAAGCAAGAAACTTAAAGACCGAGAAAAAAAATATACAGCTGTGGAGAAGCAGATCTGTCTATTGGGTCCTTTGGACTCATGAATCAATAAATAATAACCTAACTAGTAGAAAGTTTATATTGGTCATTGGCCATGCTCCATCAGATGGTTGCAGTGTAATAAAGAATACCAAACTGACAGGCTGATTAATAGCTTTGCATCTATTTAAAAATTCTCAGGTAAGGAGGCTGCAAAGCGGCAAGGAAATGTACATGATTTGTCAGATTTTGCCTTATCAGTCAGTTCCCCATCCTAATGGTGTTTACATAGGAAAGAAAATGTGATGCACAGCTATCAACTGTGTATTATTTTGTACAGAAATTGTACTTTGTCTAATATGATGATAGAAATAAACCTAGTTTACAAATAACTAGTATTTGAGTTTGCCCAAAAATCACCCCTACTAACACATTTAATTTCTTCTCATTCTCCAGTCCCATCAGCTTGTGTGGATGTAGATGTGATTACTTCAGCTTGCACTGCACAACTCTCTTCTAGGCGAGGTCTTTTTAGGCAGGGTTCATTTTGCTTATCTTGATTAAGAACACTGGACACAGCAACAGGAAGTGAGGTGCTTGCTTGAGTTGCAAGAAGTTGAAGTGGGTTTGAAAGAGCTGAAATAAAGTAACATTAAAGAAAAAGTAAACAAGGTAAACTAACAGATATGTCACATACACTTGTCAATACTTGCATACAGAAGACCTAAACTGTTGAAGCTATGGACAAAATGGTCAAGCAGAAGGAAAGGTTTTGTTATCATTATCATCTAATAAATGGTATGCTCTTTAAACAGTGAATACAGTGTCTATAAGAAATAATCACTTGTAAATAATACAATAAACTTCAATAGTGCTTAAACCATAAAGACCAATAAAGGTGCCTAAATAAATAGTCCAACTGAGTGCTTCAAGGAAGGAACACTTTGAAAACACATCTGATCTCAATGGGGAAAAATCTCATGCTGGATATCTATACTGATATGGACTGGAAAATGTGTTAGGAATGTAAGGATGCCCCATCGTTTGATGGAAATAAAAATGATCAACCTACAGAGGACTGAATTAAAACACACCCGAAAATCAAAGTGAAAAAAATGATGCAATAGGCTAGTTCATTTTGCTAAAATTTCATGGCAGCAATTCAAAATGGTACTCAGCAGTTTGTATGGCCCCCACGTGCTTGTATGCATGCCTGACGACGTTGGGGCATTCTATTAATGAAACGACGGATGGTGTCCTGGGATATTTCCTCCCAGATCTGGACCAGGGCATCACTGAGCTCCTGGACAGTCTGAGGTGCAACCTGGTGGCGTAGGAAGGACCGAAACATGATATCCCAGAGGTGTTCTATTGGATTTAGGTCAGGTGAGCGTGGGGGCCATAAAATGGTATCAATTCCTTCATCCTCCAGGAACTGCCTGCATACTCTTGTCACGAGGCTGGGCATTGTTGTGCACCAGGAGGAACCCAGGACCCACTGCACAAGCGTAGGGTCTGGCAATGGGTCCAAGGATTTCATCCTGATACCTAATGGCAGTCAGGGTGCCACTGTCTAGCCTACAGAGATCTGTGTATCCCTCCATGGATATGCCTCCCCAGACCATCACTGACCCACCACCAAAGCAGTCATGCTGAATGATGTTATAGGTAGCATAACATTCTCCACGGCTTCCCCAGACCCTTTCACGTCTGTCACATGTGCTCAGAGTGAACCTCCTCTCATCTTTGAAAAGCACAGGGCGCCAGTGGCAGACCTGCCAATGCTGGTGTTCAATGGCAAATGCCAATCAAACTCTATGGTGCTGGGCATTGAGCACAGGGCCCACTATTGAACATTGGACCCTCAAGCCACCCTCATGAAGTCTGTTTCTGATTTTTGGTCAGAGACATTCACACCAGTGGCCTGCTGGAGGTCATTTTGTAGGGCTCTGGCAGTGCTCATCCTGTTCCACCTTGCACAAAGGAGCAGAAACCTATCCTGCTGATGGGTTTAGGAACTTCCACGGTCCTGTCCAGCTCTCGTAGAGTAACTGCCGGTCTCCTGGAATCTCCTCCATGCTCTTGAGACTGTGCTGGGAGACACAGCAAACCTTCTGGCAATGGCATGTTTTGATGTGCAATGGAGGAGTTGGACTGCCTGTGCAACCTCTGTAGGGTCCAGGTATTACCTCATGCTACCAGTAATGACACAGACCCTAGCCAAATGAAAAACTAGTGAAAAACAGAAAAGATGAGTAGGGAAAAAAAATGTCAGTGGCCTCCACCTGTAAAATCATTCCTGTTTTGGGGTCATCTCATTGTTGCTCATCTAGTGCATCTGTTGTTAATTTCATTAACACCAAAGCAGCTGAAACTGATTAACAACCCCCTTTGCTACTTAACTGATCAGATCAATATCCCAGGAGTTGACTTCATGGTATACTCTGATTAAAAAAGTGTACCTTTAATTTTTTTAGCAGTGTATGTGTGTGTATATATATATATATATATATATATATATATATATATATATATATATGAATTGTTTCTTGTGATAGAAACCACTCAGCACCTGGATGATATCACCGTGATTCCTCCAACACAGTTTTCAGCAATCTTACTGGATTAATTGATCTCAATGCAAAGAGATCAATACACACCTCTGTGATCTTTAAAAAGCACTCTCCAAGCTGTCATCAGCCATCCGGCACTTCACAACCATGTTGTTACAAGTAAGAGGATCACTTCAAGCCACAGTACAGCAGTGTCCCCCAAAGAAAGGCCAAGGGAGCTACAATAGTGTTATATTGTTTAAAAAGTGCTTTTATTAAAATTGGATATGTACTTACAAGACCAGAGGAAAACAAGGAGCGCATTTCAGAACACACACCAAGATACCGTTGTTGGCAGGTGTGTGACGTCACCGGCTAGGTCCTGCCCAACAAGTTTTGCCATCAATCAGCATCATTAGGGGGTATGGAGCATGGCCGGCAATGCCAATGACAGGTCTTTTATACCACAGGATCAGTCTATTTTGTGCATGCACAAGCTGTTCATAGTTTGTATTGCTCAAACAAATTTGTTTATCCTGTACAAACCTTTTACATATAAAAAGGAAAGACTAATTCCTAAAAACCAAAAAGGTATAAAAGCAATGTTTAACACAAAAGGAAAAAGTCCCCCCCCCCCCCATTTAGCGCCAGCTGGTGTTACCAAAAAATTCAATAAAAAATTAAGGTGCTACATACTATCACATATATAGAGATCCACTCTATCTAGCACCATCTAGTGTTAATATATAAGACTAGTTAATAAATAAGAAAAAAAAATAGATCAAGTTTATCAAAGAATAGACATACACCCTACAAAAATATATATATGTATACACATAAAAAATAAAAATGTTCAGAAACATGGCGCGCTGAAGTAGCCTGGCGGTAGAGCTCCGGACATCCGCCTGAGCTCACTATACCCGCTGTCTCCCTACCTGGTCCCTTATGTGCAGAGCGGTCCGTTTGCCGGGTGTATCATCGGCGGCCGGTGCAGCAGAAGTCCGGCAGAGGTCCCTGAAGGCTCCAGCGGCTGGCCTGTGTGAGAGGCGGTGCCAGCCGTCAGATTGAAAATTGGAGCTCCCTATGCCCTTTGGCTTGTTATCTGTTCCCCCAGTGGAGCGGTTCGGTTGCTGGCCACATTGCCAGCGATGTGGTGGAAGTCCAGCGGAGGTCCCAGGTGGCAGCTCCGACTGACCTGTGTGAGAGGCGGAGCCAGTCGGTGGCCTGGCAGAGACCAGAGGTCGGAGGGGTTCGGTGTTCCCGTGTGGAGAAAGGAGGAAGAGCAGCTGGAGGACCCTGAGGACGGAAGGGCACTGGGGTGTCCGCGGAGCTGCCTAAAACAGAGCTCTGCAGAGTTGGGGATCTCAATATACAAATGTGAAGAAAAATGGAGAGCCCTTGACCCCAGGACCCAAGCTTGATGCCCTAAGACCCCTCTTTGGTGAAATCCGGCAAATCTTGGCAGAACCTGGCTGAGATAGTAGAGGAACGGCCACATATATCAAAGTACAAAGGGACTTTTCTGCTGAAGAAAAAGAGGGTCCTGGGGTCTGTATTCTGACAAAGGAAAAGAGGGCAACGAACCGTAGCATAAAAAATCCCAGAGACTCAAACTAGAGAGAATCATAAAGCTAGATCCAAAAAATATGACGGAGACCAATCCAGACTTTTAACTAGGACATTGGAAGAGAGCCAGTGTAAAGAAGCAGTAAAGTAGAGAAAGTGTAGGAAATATGGAACAGCAGGGATTAATGTCACAATCTCTCCTAAAAAAGGACCTGGCAGTAATGTTCGAGAAACTAGAGATGTCAATGAAAAATTAGATTGGGTCAGATATTAACACGAATTGAAGAAGCAGAGGAAAAAATGGAGGGATATGCCCAACAAATAAATAAATTGGAATCGCAGGTGAAGGAGATGTGGAAAGAACAGAGAAAGATATCTTTTATGGTAGAAAATCAGGAAAATCGAAATAGAAGAAATAATTTAAGGATTAGAGGCCTACCAGAAGAACTGGGACAGGAAGAGGATCTTCAGGAGAAGGTGGAAAATCACTGGCAGAGAAAGTGAAAATTGAAAGAGTGCATAGGGTTAGACGGTCAAAGGAATATCGGCAGAAAAACCTAGAGACGTGATAGGGGGTTCCATCATTTTGGTGATAGAGAACGAATATGGAAAAGGGAAACTGCACACTTTTCAAAACTTAAAGAAGAATAATGATTTATCACGTTTGATGAGTGGCGGTAATATCAATTAAGCCATTTTGTTTCAAGTCTCCCACAACCACTGAAGACGTCGGATGATATGTATTCATTTGAAAAATTGTTAAATGAAAAAATAACTCAAAAACATGTTACCTTGAGGATTTATAAGATCCTTATGGCTATGGCAGGATCTGATCCTCCGAGGTTCTTAGGAAAATAGGAAAAGGAACTTGGAACAGAAATGAATGCACAGCAAAGGAATAAAGTTTTTAAATTAACACATGAGGTGACAAATATGAGCACAGTAGAAATGAACTATAAATGTATGGCTAGATGGTATATTACACCAAATGTACCTCTCAGGCAACAAGTAGATATTTTACCTCTGTGCTGGAGAGGATGTGGAGAAAGGGGTACAATGGCACATATATGGTGGGAGAATTACTGGAGGGAAATAATCCAACATATTCAAGAAATATGTGGGATAGCTGTACAGAGAGGCCCGTGGAGGTGTTTATTTTATAACTTTGAGCCTTCATTTGTTTCAACCTGCTGATGACAGAAATGCTCAACAATTACATCTCTGCCCACATTTCTCAGTTTAAATGCATGTCCAAAAAATTCCACACGAAGAAGCTCAGTGCCCTTGTGTGAGGTATTCAGACCATCTCTTTTACACAGCTCAATGTCAGACCACCTGATAGAATCATGACTAACAACCAAAACCTTCAGCTTTGCACCAATTCTTTAACCAAACATTGAACTCAGCTATACGAAGTACTTTCTTTTGTTGTCCATTATGCACAGGTAAGACCTCTGAAAATGTAACAGTACAACCTAACTGTTGAAGATCCTGTCCAAAAACCTGAAAATCCATCTGTACAGAACACAGATCATTCTAGGACAAATCATTTGTGCCAAGGTGCACGACAACATCAACATTGCACTCTTCACTAGCTTTTTTGACAATTTGTAAAATATGTCTTTTATCTCTTCTAACAGTAGCACCAGGTAAACTTCCTTTGACACTTCCACATGATTTCCTAAAGAAACACCTCTTACAATTGAATCACCAACAAGAAGATGACTTCTCTTTTTAGGAGCCTTATTCACAACACTTTCCTGGACTGGAACCTCAGATAAAAGTTACTTTTGGCAAAGCAATTTTTTTTCTCAGGGTCCTCCTTCCTATGCTCACAATCAGTTACGTTTGCAACCTTTGTATCTGCTTCTAGCCCAGAAAGAATACTATAGGAGTTATGCAGTGTCACACGAAAAGCTACATGTTTATGGTCCACAGGGCTCACTCTTCCTGACCCAACAGTTGTCCACACTGCCCTTCTCCTGCAGTCTTTGAGGAAAAGGTGGCTTTTTGCAAGGCAGCTCAACAGAACAAATTGGCTTAGACAGCCTCCTGATCTCAGACTGCAGAACACCAACTGAATTTAGACAAGCAATGTCATCATGTAGGCTAGAAATCTGCATACAAATAGGACAGCATCCCCGCTTCCAAAAGCACCAGGAAAAACAAATGCCAAACAAGTACTGCACTGAACTAAACCAGACATTTAAAAAAAAGATTTACTTAAATTCAAACACAAGTACTAACCAAAAGATAAAGGAATATTGATGGTCCTTATTCTCGCTTCTCTATCTATAGCCTGATCAACTGAAGATTCTTGGTAACCCTTTTCCAGGAATCTATGTTTAAGACCTTGAGACTGTTCCGAAAAATCATTGGAAGGTTCTGAAGAACTATTAAGTGTTGGGATCAATACTACCGGATAATCCCCAAATAATTTTCTGTAAAGCTAGAACAATGAGAGATTGTATTGCTCCAAATGTTGTTAATTCTTCCAACAAGGTGTCTTGGTTTGGGGATATGAAAGGATTGTATCTTTGTCGGAGATGTTCTATGTGCAAAACTTTAAGCAAAGGTACAATAAAAACTAAGGAGTTTAGTTATCAGGTTACACAAGCCAGATACAAGATCCAACTATTTATCTCTTGTTCTTCTAAATCTATTGTATTTTTATTGGGGTGCATGTGCGGCCTCCAATATGTTGGGAGGACCTCATGGACATTACAAGTTAAGATTAATGAACATATTGCCAACATTAAGGGGTTTAAAGAACGCAGTTTATCCAAACATTTTCGCCTTTGTCACAACAGAGACCCCTCATCCCTTACGCTCATTGGTATAGAACAATGTAATCCTCATTGGAGAAGGAGCAATAGGATTCGTGAACTATCCAGGACAGAAACCCGATGGATATATGTGCTCAGAACCTATCATCCTTATAATAGATTGGGATCTTAACTACTTTTTTAACACTAGTTAATTTTGGTATATGTATTGTTACGTTTTTAGTCCTGCTATTAACATTTTTATTTTTGGTGTGTGTGTGTGTATATTTGTAGGGTGTGTGTCTATTCTGCGATAAACAATCTATTTTTGTTCTTATTTATTAACTAGTTTTATATGTTAACACTAGATGGTGCTAGATAGAGTGGATCTCTATATACATGATAGAATGTAGAACCTATATAATTTAAAAAAAAATGTTGGTAACACCAGATGGTGCTAAATGGAGGGTAACTTTTCCATCATTGTTAAATAAACATTGTTTTTATGCCTTTTGATTTTTAGGAATTAGTCTTTCCTTTTTTATATGTATAAAGGATTGTACAGGATAAACAAATTTGTTTGAGCAATACAGACCATGATGAACGGCACGTGCAGGCACAGAATAGACTGATCCTATGGTATATAAGATCTGGCACTGGCATTGCCGGCCATGTTTCATACCCCCCGACAATGCTGATGGATGGCCTAGCCAGTGACGTCACACACCTGCCGAGAACGGTATTTTGGAGTTTGTTCTGATATGCGCTCCTGTTTTCCTCTGATCTTTTAAGTACATGTCTAATTTAGATTTTTAAATGATATAACACTATTGTGGCTCTCTTGGCCTTTCTTTGGAGGGACACTGCTATGCTGTGGCTGGAAATGATCCTTTCCTCTTACTTGTAACAACATGGTTGTAAAGTGCCGGATGGCTGATGACAGCTTGAAGAGTGCTTTTTAAAGACATATAAGTATGTATTGATCATTTTGCATTGAGATCAATTAATCCGGTAAGAGGCTGAAAATCTGTGGTGGAGTAACCACGGTGATATCACCCAGGTGCCGAGTAGTTTCTATCAGAAGAAACAATCTGGAGATATATATGCATTGAGCACAATTTGTTTTGAAGCACACATTTGGACAGTTAATTTAGGCACCTTCATTGGACTTTATTGAAGTTTATTGTATAATATATATAGTAAGTGATTATTTCTTATAGACATTGTATTCATTGTTTTAAAATGTGCACCATTTATTAGATAATTTATATGGGTTTAGTATTCAAACCACTTGGTTGTTGCACTTTTGAAAATGTTTTTATATCTTTTTTTCAACAAGAGTTAATACATTAGTTTACAGTAGTTACCAATATTACTTATATTCTCCTTGCAGATGATCTTTTCCTAATGTATTGAACTACCAGACCTTGTTCTGCACTGTATGTCTGTGTGGATATGACAATCTCGGTAGAGGAGCAAGGCTTGTAAAAGGTGCCCCTAATAAATGGCAAGCTTATGACAAGTTCTAGAAGTAGCAGAAGAGCAGAAAAAAATTACAGATCCACAAAATGAATGCAGGAGCAAGGAGATGTTTAACCCCTTCAAGCTGACACCTCCTGGCCCTTTAAGAGCTTCTAGATGCCTGGAGCCGGAGATGGGAATTTGGTTCATGTGACCGCTGTAATTGGCTGTCACAGTGGTCACATGATCAGAAAGCTCCCAAAGTCAAGTATGCTTTGGGAGCTTACAGATCCCTGCCGGCTACTGTGCAGGGAGCATGCTCTCAACACGGTAAGATGTTTATACAGGGCCGCATATATGCGGCCACTCAACATTAAGGCCCACCTGCCAAGAGGCCACATATATGCCTACAGCCGGCACAGAGTGGTTAAACTGCATCTTTCTCTTCTGCAAGAACAATTAGCAGCATAATAGTGACACTAAATCCCGCTCCAAATCTCCTTAGACTAGCAGTCAGGAGCATAGTTCCTAAGATCTCACACTTCAGATATACAGCTATGAAGATGTAGGTACAGGAGTGCATAGGCACAGTAAATGTGCCAGGAAGTACCCGAGGAATTTATAGCAAATGGTTAATGCTTCAGGGTACTGCTTAGGCTCTAAATACCATTTCCAAATGTTCCTTATAAGATAGAAAATCTTTCCATTTTGGGTTTAGGTTAACTTTAATGCAATTTAATTTAACATGTATTTAAAGCCAAAACTTTGTTTTATTATTATTGAATAGATTGTAGAAGGATCAGAACCACTGTCATTGTACTGCTGTCCCTGTTTGGAACATTCACCCTACTGGTCCTAATGGCCATAGTCTCCGGTACACAAAGTGATGGGAAATCATACCTCTTTAGGAGGTGATAACCCCTTGTTTTGATACAATCTCTTTTTACTTCCTGCTGTGACTGTGTGTAAGACAGTAAAACTGGGTATACACTGAGTATACATGTTTCTTTTTTTTCCAACCAGCAGTTAAAAATGCCTCAAACACAAATGATGTGTGATGCAGGGATCTCCCCTGCTGTGCTATTGTATTCTGACAGCAGGCACTTCCCCTGTCATAGTACATAGATCAGTGATTGCAGTCATTTCCTGCATGACCATTACACCAGCTTCTGTTGAACAGGCAGGAATACACACAGACCGAAAGTCATCCAGTTCCTGCTGAACTGGCCGATCTGCGGTCTGTATATACACTGCTTAAGTGAAGGTATATCTCCCTGATGGAACAAAGTCCACAACATTGATGTGATGTCACAGGAACATAAAGTATGGTGAAATCTCAGCAGGGTCACAAACAGCATTGACATTTTTTTTTGGGTTTGGGTAGATTTGGGAAGAGTAAATACTTCTATTGACCATTAACCGCTTCCCGACTGCCCTATAGCAGAAATCCTGCTACAAGATGGCACGGGTGTGCAAAATCACGTATATATATGTGATTTTGCATTCCTGGGTAGGGGGTGCGTGCGGTACCTGCGCCACCATTTGCAGCCACAGCTGTCAATCACCGGGTCTCGGCCTGTTGGTAAACAAAACAGTTCTCCCTTTCGGCTCATGCACACTGCTTTGTATGGCTGTGCACAGCAAAGCCATGCAAAGCAGCGTGATTACAGTGAAACACACGAACAAAGTACAGTGTAAAAACAACACACAGCAACCCTTTGATTACCCCTCATGTTAACCCCTTCCTGCCTAGTGCCATTAGTACAGTGTCAGTGCTTTTTATTAGCACTGATCACTGTACTGGTGTCACTGGTGATGTCAGTGACACCAAGTCAGTTCCCTGCATTGTCAAAATGCCTGCTACAGTCCCACAATAAGTCGCTGATCGCCTCCATTACTTGTAAAAATATATTTTAAAAAAAATCCCATTATCTATACCGCCATTTGTAAACGCTATAACTTTCACATAAACCAATTAATGTACAAGTATTGGGATTTTTTTTATGCAAAGACATGTACCAGAATACATATTGGCCTAAATCTATGACGAAATTTGTTTTAAAATTTTTTCACTGGACGTGTTTAATAGCAAAATGATTGTTTTTTTTTCTCAAATTGTCGGTTCTTTTTTATAGCGCAAAAAAAAAAAAACCCGCACAGGTGATCAAATACCACCAAAAGAAAGCTCAATTACTGGGGGAAAAAAAGAGGATGTAAATTTAATTTTGGTGCAGCATTGCATGATCGCGCAACTGTCAGTTAAATTAACGCGGCGCAGTAACACAAAAAATTACCTGGTCAGGAAGGGGAAAAAATCCTCATGAGGGCAAGTGATTAATGACATTAAGCTACCTAAAGTTCTAATAATGCCTACAGAATAAGCACTAGGTGCATAGAAAATTGAGGTTCAGCCCCCTTGAAGCTATGAGCGCTCTTCACCTTACATCTGCTCAGTTGTAGAAAGTAGTTTAAAGAGAAAATGATATGAGGGGAGGGAGCTGTGTCCCTCAACAGACTTTAGGAAAGGGATTTTTACGGTAAGTATAAAATAAAAAAAATAAAAAAATGAATTTTGACTTTTTGTAAATTTCTTATTGTTTAGTACTGTGCTTATATTCTTAGAACAGGTTTCATATGCTGGCTTCTGTCAGGTGATTGGACACTGGCAAAAACTTTGCTAGGGCCGTCTCTACTGCACATGCATATACAGCCCACCCACTCTGTGAGACTGCGGCTTTTTTGCAAGAAATAAGGTGACCATAGAGGAGACAGAGGGTAGGAGCCTGTGCTCTGTACTGTACTTCAAGATAAGTTTACAGGCAAGTCAAAAATACCTTTATATTATTAGTACAGTACAGGACACGCAGCTTATATTCACACACCATGAGACATCTCAAAGCAATAAACTGATGGGTCGGTATAACAAACAGTATTGCCAACAGTTTCACAAACAATAAGGTTAAGAAACCTGAAAAACACTCTTATGACAGCCTGAAGTACCTTGCAGCCAAAGATCACATTTCTGTCTTGATTAAGGACTGGAAGAAGATTGATAAAGCAGAAGCTTGCCCCTTAAATTGACACTAACCTCTGGTTCAAAAATATATTCTATTCAAGTATGTGTTCTTAACTACAAAAAGTACATTCTATTGCTCTCAGCCTCCTTTTTTCCTGCTGCAATCCAAATTCCTGTTAGAGGGTGGCAACATTCATTCTTGTGGTATCACTGTATATAGCCATCTCTTGTTTGCTTCTGATATGGACAAGGAACTATGGGATTTGTAGTGTGCATAGAGCAGAGCACATGACCACCACTAACATGCACTGCTCTTTCCAAACAAACGTAAGTAAGGGAAAAAGGAGAGGATTTGGAGCTCACAAAGGACGTTGCCAGAAGACAGAAAAACACAGTAAGATATGAATTCATGGCCCTTAAGTAGTGGATGTGTATGGATTTTTTTTTTCACTTAGGAGAATAAGGATATTGAGTAGTGTCACTTTAAGGAAGGGGACACTGTGCCAGATGCTGGTAAGGGTACTAGGTGCCAGATGCTGATCCAAAATAGATTGAAGAAAAGCCATTATATGAACAACAGAATATTCCCTGGGATTCAAATGTCTGTCTTCGCACCAGGCAATTTAAGCCTTCCATGTGCTATATAGTGGATCCTACGTAGGGTACATTTTCTCACTCTGCGTAAGGTGGGGGATAACTGAGGCAGATACCTCTATCCTCCAGGATCTGGGTTTCAACAGTCATGCTGTCAAAGCAAGAAAGTCAGAAGCAGGATGGAATATGGGTCCTTGTGCCAATAAGTCTGTTCTGTTTGGAGGAGACCAAGGCCAGGAGTTTGAGTATGTCTATGTATCAATTGCTACCACTCCCCCAGGCCTAGAGTCAAGTTTGTTTAGGGTTTATGGCAGCTCAGCATCTCAAGGCCCCCTCAGATGGTTTATGCAGGTCACTGCTGTGGCACTGTCTGACTGCACCCTGGCTGAGTAACTCTGCAGAAGGGGCGAAGTCCTCTGGACTTTGTGGCCCAAGTTCCTTGGAGAGTTAGGTGGTTTTAAACTCCCCCCAACATAAAAAAAAAAAAAAACATTAAGACTGGGGCAGCAGCTGCAATTGTTCCAAGAAAGCAGGCTAATCAGAGACAGGCTTCTAGCGTCTATTCATTTGTTTGCACAGTTAGCAATAGTCTGGCAGCAATTGACAGCTGCAGGGCTGGATCTGCAAGGGCAAAGAAGGCCCTTAAGAGGTCTTCAAAACATCTATCAACAGAATCCTTGAAAGAGGCAACACCCTCAATAGGAACGGTAAGTTGTTTATGATTTAAACGGCAGGATCTACAACTGGAACAACCCGTGCTGTTCTTAAATTTTCTTCCCATAGGATATATTCCAGCAAAGAGTTTAAGAAGCGTGAATATCCTTTCAGGTTTAGGCCAATCCTTATATATTATACATTCAATTTGTGTTTGGATAGGAAAAGTCTTTTTGGTTTTGTCAGCCTCTTAGTGTCCATAGGGCCTTGTTTTGGCTGTGGAGAATCAGGTGCTACTAGGCAAAGACCAGTTTGCTCCGCATCATTCAGGGTGTCAACAGTGGAGAGCATTGGTCAAAAAGCCATAGCTTGTAGCTTATAATATCCAGTAGCTGTAGTCAGGGAAGTGTAGCATTTTTGTCCCCTTGAAACTGAAGGTTCTAAGTGTTTAGAAAGTTTTCTGAAAAATTCTGACCTTGTGGCATAGAAATCTGTTTTTGTCCTTGTGTTCCTGTGTCTCCGTAACAGAAAGCAGCAGAAGTGCAGCAAATGTGTTGTATACATTTTCATCAGGTATGTTGGGTGACAGCCAAGGAGTGTCACAACTACGTCATCATCCAAAAACTAAGTCCGAATGGGAAAAAGACCACCAAGTAAAACAAAGTGAATAACTCCCCATTCCTCTGTCTTTGTATCCGCATTGTTTGCCAAGCACTACACACTATGTATTAATAGCCAGTAACTGGTCTAGAATACAGGAAACCCTGCCTTACTTCTCTGCTTGGCTACCCTACTTTCTCTCCTCTGAAATACCCACTATCGTTCTTGGAGACTTTAACATCCCCATTAATGTGAACAACCCGGTTACATCCCAACTCTTCAACCTAATCTCATCTTTTGCCTTCACAGAATGGACACAGTCCTCCACTCACTCTGATGGAAATACATTAGACCTTGTTTTCTCCCATTGTTGCACTCCCAACAACCTCACAAACACCCCCTTTCCTCTTTCTGATCACAATCTCATCACCTTCAGTGTCCTTGTCTTCAAACACCTATCCCTCCAAGCAGCAAACAATTACCCGCAGAAACTCTCACAACATTAACCCTTCTCTTTTCCACTCTGCAACTGACCGCCTCTATGACAGAATCTCTCCCCTGTCCTGCCCTGACCTGGCCACTGCTGTCTACAACAGTTCACTTTCATCCACATTAGACTCAATTGCTCCTCTAACTACACGAAGCATCAGGCCCCGACCAAAACAACTTTGGCAGACTGACGACACCAGAAATTTAAGTGACATAGTCGTGCGCTGGAGCGATTGTGGCATAAAACCAAATCTCAGCAAGCTTTCACCCTATATAAATCTGCTTTCTTAACATACAATTCCTCCCTCCATGCTGCCAAACAAGCCTACTTTGTCATTCTCATCAATAGCTTGTCATCCAGTCCTCGTCGTCTCTTTTCTACAGTTAACTCTCTACTTTCTCCACCTCCAGCCAGTACCTCACTCACTGCTTATGAGATTGCAAATCATTTCAAAAACACGATTGATGCAATTCGTAGGGGCATCTCCACTGCACAGACATCTATCCTACCTGGCATACCTTATTCTAAACGTCCCCCAGCACTTTCCTCTTTTGACCTTACTACTACCAAAGAGGTCACCAGGGTGGATAAAAATCAATGATTTAAAAAAAAAAAACAAAAAAAAAAAAAACAAAAAAAAAAAAACGGATTTTTCTTTTTAAATCGGATTTTTTAAAATAAAATGCTTTTTGAGGAAAATATATTACCATCCAAAGGTTATTCCATCATGAAATAAAGATTAGTTTTTTAATTATGTAGAAAAAGGCTGTATATGTTTAATTTTTTTGGTAAATAAATTCCATGAATCCATTCACAATGTCATGCTCTTCCAGAGGTTTTTGTAAGATTATTGGGCAGTTTCTCTGCCTACAAGATATTATCACAGATGCTTGGTTTACTTTTGCAGTTCTCAAAACTGAATTTGACTCAGCGGAGATCACATGCCTCTTCTTCACAGCAAAAATGTTATAACATGAACAGAAATAAGAAAAAGACCTTAATCCTAACTTCTACAAACCTATGAATACAGAATCAACCCCTTCAGTGCTAAGTTTCAAGAAGTTCAGTGAATAGAATAGAAACAATATTTTTCTGATTGTTTGGAGTGGAATAGATCTGCATAAGAAGAAAGTAAAACGAAGTGTGAGGAGGAAGGGGCTGACAGTCTACGTTTCTTAAAATATATATATTTTGTTTAGCCAAATTAGTTAACAAACATGGATGTTTGTTTAAGCAAATAACATATGCTGTAATGTTATTGTTTCAGTTGAATAAATCTATTTAAATTGTTATTATTAAGGTAATGATTATTTTTCTCCTTCCTAAGTACAACAGAAAAGTTGTCCAAATATGAATGATTAACCTATTAAACTGGGGATAAAAAACTAATATGAAAAGTTGTTATTCTAAAAATCTTCATCTACTTGCATAATAAAGTTATACCAGCAAGAGTTAGTCTTTATGTAGAAAACTATGATTTAAATCAAGCCTTACTGACTAGTGATTTAAATCGTGATTTAACTCAGTTTGATTTAAATCAAATCCACCCTGGAAGTCACTAAGGTTCTCCTAAGTCTCACTACCTGCCCTCTGGATCCTGTCCCCTTACAACTACTACGGTCACCCTCTTCTTCTATCCTATGCTCCCTCACTCACATCTTCAATCTCTCCCTCTCGAACGATGCCTTCCCCACTCCTCTAAAGTATGCACACATCACTCCCACACTTAAAAATCCCTCCCTGGACTCCACCAACCTGAACAACTTAAGACCCATCTCCCTGCTCCCGTTTACCTCGAAACTCTTAGAACGCTTAGTCTACAATCGCCTCAACTCCTACCTCACTCACAATAACCTTCTTGATCCTTTACATTCTGGCTTTCGCGCACTACACTCCACAGAAACTGTCTTCCTAAAACTCACTAATGATCTACTAACTGCTAAAACCAATGGCCATTACTCCGTACTCCTACTACTCGACCTCTCTGTGGCTTTTGATACTGTTGACCATCCCTCCTCCTCAAAAAACTCTACTCTCTTGGCCTTCGAGACTCTGCTCTCTCCTGGTTCTCCTCCTACCAATCGTAGCACTCCTTCAGTGTTACCTATAACTATGTCTCCTCCTCTCTACTCCCCATTTCTGTAGGTGTCCCTCAAGGTTCTGTCCTTGGACCTCTTCTCTTCTCCATCTACACTTCCTCCCTTGGTCACTTGCTAAACTCCCATGGCTTTAAGTACCATCTCTATGCTGATGACACACAAATCTATCTTTCTACTCCTCACCTCACCCCTTCAGTCTCCTCTTGCATTACTAACCTACTAAGTGACATATCGGCATGGATATCACTCCACTTCCTCAAACTCAATCTTTCCAAAACTGAGCTCATACTATTCCCTCCAGCCCGTGCCCCCTTCCCTGACTTCTCCATCAAGGTCAATAAACACAACCATCAGTCCCTCCCCTCATGCCAGGGTGCTATGTGTAATCCTAGACTCCCATCTGTCCTTTCAGCCCCAAATCCAATCGCTGTCCAAATCTTGTAGACTTCACCTCCGCAACATCTCCAAGATATGGCCATTCTTAACCTCTGACACTACTAAGCAACTTATTCACTCCCTGTTTATCTCTCGCCTTGACTATTGTAACTCCCTCATTGGCCTAGCTCATCGCAGGATATCCCCTCTTCAGTCTATCATGAATGCTGCTGCCAGACTCATCCACCTTACTAACAGTTCCATATTTGCCACCCCTCTCTGCCAATCCCTCCACTGGCTTCCCATTGCTCAAAAGATAAAATTCAAAACATTAACATATAAAGCCATTTATAACTCTGCCCCAAATTACATCACCAATCTTGTCTCCAAATATTACCCAAACTGTACTCTCCGCTCCTCGCATGACCTACTACCCTCTAGCTCCCTGGTCTCCTCCTCCCATGCTCATCTCCAGGACTTCTCCAGAGCTTCCCCCATCCTCTGGAACTCTCTACCCCAATTTATCAGACTATCGCCTACTCTGTTCACATTTAGGCGATCTCTGAAAACCTCTCTCTTCAGGGAAGCCTATCCTGCCCTCAGCTAATAATGGAATCTTCTATTCCTCCTACCAGTCCACCCCCCACATTTATTACCTTTTGTACCACTAGCCCCTCCCTCTTAGATTGTTAGCTCCAAGGAGCAGGGCCCTCCTAACCCTCTTGTTTTGAACTGTATTGTCGCTGTATTATCTCCCGTTATATTGTAAAAGTGCTGAGCAAACTGTTGGTGCTATATAAATCCTGTATAATAGTAATAATAATAATAATCTATGTTGCCTGGCCCATTAGGGGTCCAGGCTTCACCCATCACAGTAGGCATGCCCTCAATGAAAAATCTCCTTCTGCCACACAAAGTAGGAAACACAATATACTCAAGGCGAAAAGCCTAGACCACTTTGGGCAAAAATAAGAGGTCCACAGTTTCAAAACCACCTTGATAAAATCATACTCTTTCAGTCGAAGTGATGGCAAAAGGAAAGCTTATCTTAGGATAACAAAGTCAAGGAAATGATCCAAACAGGTTCAATACTAACCTATCTAATACTAACTGACAATACTAGATTTAATTCTCCAGCCTGGAGTGTGGTCAAACAGGGTGAGCAACATGTACATCCCCTTGAAGGAAAGTATGAATCAGAAAACTATTAGTAAGATGATGAAAAAGAACAGACAGGACAAACACCGGACCCTTGATAGTGCTAAATCCAAATGTTGTTAGGAAATGACATGTGCCCACCTTCAGGAGCGTGATGCGCAGATATGTGATTTGTATACACAATGATCAGTAAGGTAGACAGACACACACTGTTTTTTATTTAAATGTATGGATTATTAAACCACTTCCCGACTGCCCTATAGTAGTACTGCAGGGATGCAAAAAAATCACGTCTATATACCGCTATTGGCTCCTTGGCATGTCAACTGCCGATTCTCGGCAGGGACTTGGTGATCGTCAGCGGAGCTCTCTCCCCCATCAGCATGACAAGCTGCTTTGTATTGCTCTGCACAGCAAAGCTATACAAAGCAGCTTGCTTCCCCAGTAAAACACACACAGCACACAGTTAACCCTTTGATCGCCTCAGATGTTAATCCCTTCCTGCCCAGTGTCATTAGTAGTGTCAGTGCTTTTTATTAGCACAGATCACTGTATTAATGTCACTGGGGATGTCAGTGGCAGTTAGTCAGTTCTCCCCCCAGTGTCAGAATGCCCACCGCAGTCTCGCAATAAGTCACTGATTGCCGCCATTACCAGTAAAAATAAATAAAAATTCCAGTATAAATTCCGACATTTTTGTAGATGCTATAACTTTCACGTAAAAAATGGCCTGGTCAGGAAGGCGGGTAAATCCCCTGGAGGGCAAGTGGTTAAAGACACATTTTTAGAAATTAGAATATGGACAGGATAAGTTATGCATTGAGTTCACAACTACTTTAATGTCAGCTGCCGGTAGGTCCCTACTTAGGGATTTTACCAATAGGTAAATATTGGGAAAAGAGTGCAGAGGCAAGTTTGGTTTGACGAGCAAAACCAATAAAGGAGTAAGATGAATCAAGTAATTGCTTCCAACTGCCTATCAATGGGGAACGTCATAAACAGTCTACTATGAGAATGGTCAAGGCTTTATGTATGCGAGACCACTTGTTACAAGAAGAGTAGACAAGCTATTTGTCACTTTTTCATTTAAGTTTGCAGATGCAGTATATAGCATGTGATTAGTGAACATAGCAGCAAATAATACCAGACATTGAATCTAGAACTGGGTCCTGCAAAAAAAACAGCAGGTAGTTAGTAAAAGCAGTCAACAGCAAGTCTTTAAGGAAATCAGTAACACGTTTTCAGTCATTGCACCCAAAACAGTGTACTGCTCATACCAGCAGGTAGTTGAACAGCAGAAGAAGTGTGTTGCATCCAGTTGATGAATTTTCAATGGAGTATTATAGGTACTGCACCAAGAATTGTGTGGAATCTGCTGTACAGGATGCCAGACACTGTACCCACAGCAGCGTTCTGCACATAGCAGGCAGTCTGCTTTGACAGTCATTTATCAGCCTCTTGTTTGCAGACCTTCCCTAAGGGGCCCTGGACTCTTAATAATCGTCTAATAACAGCACAATCTGGCATTCTAATTGGAACAGGTAGCTTAGGTAGAAGTTGTAGAAGGATCATAGGCAGTTAGACTTTAACATTTATGCTTTAGATCTTCTCTAACTTGTACTGGGTAACTTTTTAACTATGGATCCTCCTTTACAAGGAGAAGGAGCAAGCTAGTCATCCATTCTCAACCATTCGTGTACCAAGATAAGGGATGCAGCCCATATAAAGCCATTGCACAGACAAAATTTCACTCAAGCCACAGTGATCCCAGGGTAGTCTGTGAAAGGTGCAATGTACTATAGTATCTGGAAGTAGAACTAAAAGTCCAAACAGGGCTGAGGGGACACCTCCAGCGTAAACGCAACGAGTGGCGGACACAGAAAACACTTACCATTCCCCTGCAGCTGGCACAGGGCCAGGGCTCAAAGTCACTTACTCAAATTCCATGCTGCATTATTATCAGAGAAGGAGGCAGGAATGTTAAAATAGCGGTTTGGGTAGAAACAGCGCCTGGGTGCTGGACTTACAGTTTCTCTGTTTCTCATAGCAGAAATACAACCCAAGATAGTGATAAAAAAGCAGGGCTCTCATATATGGCCAGCTTAAAAATTACAATAAAATATAAGGCAAGCCTCAGCAGAAATGGACAGTTTTAACCCCTTCACAATGGCTAGTCAGCTACATCTGCTTCAGGAATAAATACAACACTTGTAGCATTAGTGAGTCTTCAGAGACAGGAATAGGGACACTGCCGAAAACCTGATACCTCTTCTTCAGAGAATCCTGAGAAATACTGATCTGACCTGAAAACGAAGTACTGTGCTAAATGGAACGCTGGAAAACTTAAAAAATTCATGGTTGTCAGAAGGAACACCAGTATACCTAACGTTCAAGTTTAGAACTAATTTTTTAAAAAATCAGCACAAGAAACAGTACTTACATTTAATCTGCCCGGTGCTGGTACCAACTGTCATATTTGAAATCCTCTGTCCTCTGCCCCCCAATACCCCGCAGCCGCAATCTTCCAGTGCTGCAGGTGTTAAAAGTGCCAGGATCGGTCACAGGCACTCACCAAGAATGCAGACTGTGACCACCCTTTCCACCACCCGTCCTCCATTTATAGAAGCTGTACTATAGCTTCCATGAATGAAAAGCACTCATTTATCTGCCCATCCTCCAGTCATAGATAGTTCTTCATTCATAGAAGCTATAGTGCAGCTTCTATGAATGGAGGAAGGGGGAAGAAAGAGCAGGCATAGTCAGCACTCTTGTTGAATGTCTGTGACAGTTCCCCTCAGCTCTATTAACCCACTCAGCAATGGGAGATTATAGTTGCTGGGTATGAAGAAAGAGGGTAGAGGACAAAATATTTCAATTATGACAGTCTACACAAGCATAAGGGACACTTTGGATTAAAAGTAAGTATGGTCCTTTGTGCTGATTTTTTACCTAAACTTAGGTTTAATGAATTGGGAAAACATGTGCTCATTGGCTGATGGAAGATATTTCCAGGCTTTGAGTAACCAGCTTGAATCTACCAGCAGCTAATGATCATAGAAAAATCTTCCAAATGAACAGAAAAAACTTCAGAACTGAAGAAAACCCATCCAATCTCCTTAGGATACTAAGCAAAACAGCAATTTTGAGGTAGTAAGTGTAATAGCCTTAAAGTGATACTAAAATGTACAGTTTTTATTTTTTAAAAATAACAAACATGTTATATACTTGCCTGCTCTGTGCAGAGCAACTGCAATCTTCCTCATCTTGGGTCCCCTGCCCAGTGCCCCCATAGCAAACTGCTTGCTGTGCAGGCAATCATGCATGTCCTGTTCTTTGTGTCCAAAAGGGGCTCAGCCCCACCCCCTCCTCACTGGCTTTGATTGATAGCAGCAGGAGCCAATGGCTCTTGCTGCTTTGTCTCAGCCAATGAGGAGGCAGAGAGCTGGGAGATCAGCAACTCTCATGCACATCGCTGGATCTGTATCGGGCTCAGGTAAGTATTGGGGAGAGGGGGGGTTTAGGGGGAAATTGCACGCAGAAGGTTTTTTTACCTAAATGCATGACCTTCAGCCTTCATAACCACTTTAAGTCTAGGTTCACATCTAAGCGTTTTGCAGAAACACACTACAGTCCATTTAACATGATTTCCTATGGAACACGTTCACATCTCCGTGTTTTCACCCAGGGCGTTTTTTGGAAAGGGTCACAGACTTTTTTAAAGGCAAAAGGTTGCATTTTTGGTTCTATAGAATTCAATGGAGACGCTGCAAAAAAGCATGTAGTGCGTTTTTGATGCTTTTTGTATTTTAGTCTGCCTAGCAACAAGAAAAAAAAAAACACATCAAAAACGCACACAAAAAGCAATGCAAAAATGGATCAAACGCAAACTGCATAGGTGTGAACCTAGTCTTAGTGGGCTGGCCTTCAGTTTGCGATGTGCTTAGTGCCCATTTCAACTGTAGGTGACAGTATAACACTATGTTGCTTATTATGATCAAAGCTGTGTTTTGCAGTAGACGATAGGAGAGAAAAAAAAAGTTTTGACTTTACATGAATTTTAACATCTCATTATTAAAAATATTTTTCTAATTACAAAAATATCTACTTAAGAAAACATAGAACAATTGTTTGAAATAAAATAGATCTAAAATTTGGTCAAGGAGTATGTGGTTCATTGTCTTTTGCACCTGAAATAGACCATCCCAAGCCATCTATTGTACTGCAAGTCCACCAGTCATTGCAACATATTAAAATATGCTTAGGCACACACTCTAAAAAAACAAATACAAAACAAAAAAAACGTGTTCATTGAAAACCAGCAAACCTTACAAAGAATGAAGATGAATCAAAGAGCAGTCTAAAAGCCTATGCATGGCTTTCAGATATATATTTTAGCTACCAGGTTGGAGTTTGATGAGGGGGGGCACATGATCCATAAATAAACAGCTGTCATGAGGTAACTGTACATAGCCTATGTGCAATTTTCCATTTCCTTCTGAGCAGAACTGCATATTTTCAAATTCATACCATAAATACTTCCGGCTAGACTGGCAGTAGTCATTTCTTTTCCACTTGTGTTCAATGGTGGTGGATGATTCTGCATTAAACTGAGAGGAGCAGCAGGTTGTAAGAGGGTAAGTTTTTGCCCAGGAATGCCTTGAGACAAAGGACTTGCCACTGTCTGAATAACTCTGCTAGCAGTGGGAAGAATAGGAACTGTGGGAAAGGTTATAGTGTTTATGTCTTCTTTTGCACCTGCAAAATGATAGAAAACACTGTCAGGATATCTATTATCACAGCATACGCTTTCATTTTAGAACATCAGCTCTGTAATAGCAATATAAACAATAGTTATTTTTGCCAATCCAATAAAAATCGTTCATGTTTTAAGTTCTGCCTGTCTGTTCGCAATCTCTTAACTTCCTGGATTCCTTGTGTGCTTTGCAGCTTTTCCAATAAGTGCACATTGCAATATTGGAAAACATTTACATTTTTGTCTACACTGATCGGGTACAGTATTGCTGAACAAAATCTTATTCATGTAAAGCGTATCTAAACCCAAAATTAAAAATGTAAATTTATGACAGCTTTCCAATTCTTAGATGTGGTTCCTGCATTCGTTTTTTTTTTCAGGCTTTTCCCTTATTTCCATCTTATGATTCTGCCAAAAACACACTTTGAGTCCTAGGGCAACAATGCTTACTATACAGTATGGAATATTAGCATTGTTACCCTAGGTTGCTTTCCTGATCTGGACTATAAACACTGCCCCTCCTTTCTCCATCTCCACTACAGAGGGGCATTGCTTTGCAGTTCACAGATGACAGCTAAGAAAGCGGTTAACATTATTTGATATTTCAGTTCAGTCCACAGGCAGTTACAAGGATACAAAATTCCTGATGAAAGATCAAAAGATTTTTTTCTATATTTTCATAAAATATATTTAACCTTAATGTGTACTGTATGTAAACCTTAAAAATATATTTCCACCAAACAATTCTCAAACATGTTAAGCTGCTAAATGTATGTTTTTCTATACCATGTGCCGCATTATTACATATAAATACCTCATGATGTTGGCAGTCCTCTGTATTGTGTTCAGACCTGTGGTAGCATTGACAGACATACAGTGTCCCCCAGTGGGAACAGCAGCCTGCAGTTGCAAAATTAGCCTGTGACATCACAGGATGATATGCCCCTGGCCCAGCACTCCTGGGAGTGATTGATGGCGGTTCTCAGCATCAAGAGATGATAGTCCTGATATGTCACTTGCCCAGTCCTGCCAGGAGTGACTGACAACAGCTCCCAGCACCAATGGTTGACAATGATAACATGCCCCTGGCCTAGCCAAGAGTGATTAACAGCAGCCCCTGGCATTTAGGGATGATAGCACTGACATGTCCTCTTCCCAGCCTTGCCAGGAGTGACTGTAAGCAGCTTCTGACAGCAAGGGAGGATAGAACAAATACATCAATGGCACTGGCTGGATGCTGTAAACCAGGGGTGTCAAACTGGTGGCCCTCCAGCTGTTGCAAAACTACAAGTCCCATCATGTCTCTGCCTTTGGGAGTCATGCTTGCAACTGTCAATCTTGCAATGCCTCATGGGACTTGTAGTTTGGCAACAGCTGGAGGGCCATCAGTTTGAAACCTGGGCTGTAAACGGAATCATGCCAAACTCAGCATAGATGCAAAGGAGCTGCTTCTGTCACATGAACACTCTGAAATACTGTGAAATATGATATGTGCACATTTCGAAATTAAAAAAAAAAAAAAAAAGGATGATGATTTTGGTACCACCAAGGACTGCAATAAAGATATCTTCAAACTAATGCAGCCACCACATATGACAATGTGTGAGCTGCAAAGTTTTAAAGTTTTGTTCTGGGGTTTCAGATATATTGTATTGTACAACCCCAATTCCAATAAAGTTGAAATGCTGTATGAAATCTACATAAAAAAACAAAATACAATGATTTGCAAATCGCATAAACACATTTTAATCACAGCAGAAAATAGAAAACATATCAAATATTTAAACTGAGAAAATGTACAATTGAAAGAAAAAAATTAAAGGTCATTTTCTTTTTTTCTTAGAGAGTCAGAGTTCACCAATCTGTGAATAGCTGCGTCTAAAAATTGTCGAACAATTTCAGAATAATGTTCAACATAAACTTGCAACCACTTTAAATAGTTCATTATCTACAGTACATAATATATCAAACGATTCTGAGAATCTGGAGAAATCTCTATGCGCAAGGGATAAGGCAGAAATGCAATATTGGATGATTGTGATCTTCTGGCCCTTCTCAGGGCCGGCCAGAGATCATTTAAAGGATAAATTCACCTTTTCACAAAAAATAGCAAATGCTAATTTTTTTGCAGGTAAAAAAATGTGCATTTATTATTTTTTGTTTTGGGATCCTGTAAATCATTGCACCAGCAATCAGCAGATTGCTGGTGCTATGTAGGTCTCCTGCAGACCTGTCAGTATATCTGCTTGCCCGTACAGGATGTAGGGTGACGCAGGTATACTGGCAGGAAGAATCAATGAACTACCACAGTGCTAACAGCTCCGTGGCAGTTCATTGAGAATTACAAGCAGACAGTCGATAAGGCTGTCGGGACTTGTAGTTTCTTCATTCAAAGTGGACTGTGAATGAGTGTTATATTGAATAGGACCCTAACCAAGAAAAACTAGTGGGGCTTTAGAGGTACCAAACCATATCAATAAGCATAAGTCATCCAAAAATATAATGACAGTTTGTAAAATTTACCACCTTTTTATTAGGTTAAAAAGAACCACCAACAGGTGGAGCATGATCATCAAACATATACTGTGAAGGACTGACATGGCAGGGCAGGCTCATCTGCTGCAAAGTGGAAAATCTTTCTATGGTCAAACAAATCAACATTTGACATTCTTTTTGGTAACCACAGGCACCGTGTCCTTCGGACTAAAGAGGAGAGGGACCTTCCAGTTTGTTATCAGCACTCAGTACAAATGTATGCATCTCTGACGGTATGGAGGTGTGTATGGAATGGGCAGCTTGCATATCTGGAAAGGCACCATCAATGCTGAAAGATATATCCAGGTTTTAGATCAGCCTCCTGACGATTGAGGCATGTTGCTACCATCAATTTAAAAATTACCTTATTTTTTTTCTCAAAATGGTACATTTTCTTAGTTTAAACATTTATTATAAAATTGTTTTCTATTTTCTGTTGTGAATAAACTATGGGTTTATGAAATTTGAAAATCATTGAATTCTGTTTTTATGTAGATTTTACACAGCATCATACATTTTTTGGGAATTGGTGTTGTACATTCATGCAAGTATTACCTTTGTGAAGACTAATTCATTGCTTTATAAACAGAGCAAAAAGGGTACTACAAGTAGGATTCCACAGCACCGTATTTGAAATACAAACAGCAATAAGTTAAATTTGAATAGAAGCTACATTTCATTGATCACAATGGCTGCAGAGATGACAAACGTTTGATGAAGAAAATTAAAAACAAATACAGGAAAAATATCTGAGCATATGTACCCTTAGTAAAGCTTAATACACAAGATCAGAAAATTGTATGAAAAATACTGCTTTGAAGCAATCAATCATACTATAATCTGATCATTAGTACACAGCTTTTGTCCAAAAATATTTGAAGGGACAAGCAGGAAAATTTTTCCTACGATTCCAGATCACATGATTTTCCTTTAATCAGTACAGTTTTTGTCCAAAAATACAATACAAATACATTACATCACTTCCAAATTTTTATTCTGTTGTACAATAATTTTCGTAACTTTAGTAATCTCTTCACTTTCGATAAGAGACTAGCAAGCAAACAAAAAACCATTTGTCTGATCATCTCAACATGTGTATGGAGTTTTAGTCACTGCACTACTGTATAAACGTAAAGTCTCAGTACTATGGATAGACATACCTGGCTCACTAAAATCAAGCAGTGCCAAATAACCTCTGTGCATCTGTGAAATGATCTTCCACCACTATGCAGAAAATGGATAAATCTATTGGCACAAGCATGCCAACTTATACCATCAGACAAGTTGGACAGAACACTACAACAGGTCTATATGGTATTTTATTCATACAAGGAAATGCAAATCTCTTATTGCCCAGTCACAGATTGATAGTTTTGCACATTTCAAAGAACCACAGTAAATATTAAACATAAGCACATTTAAAATTATTTAAACAACCACTATTTACTAACCTCTGACAGGAACGCCACAATCCATGAATGTTCCATGTACCTCACTAGTAGGTCTTTGGTTTGCAGTAATGTATCCATTTGCAGAATTGGTGGGTGTTGTTAATACCTGGACCATTGTGACCGTAGGAACCTGCTGCACAACATGTATAGCATGACTTGTGGGCTGTGAGGTCATGATTGAAGCAGACATGTATGTCAAAGGCTTTGCCACAAAACTTGCAGTCTGTGCAGGTTTGGCCATAATAAGTGGCTGGGCACTCACTGGGGAACCTGAAATTGAGAAAACAATTCATTATGTTTCTCAAATAGGTATTTCTTATTTGAAACCTCACGAAACAAAACACAATGATCACTGTTTAAAACGACTCACAAAAGTATTCCTGTTCACTGCAGAGTAGACATGTGCAAATGATGTAAATGTGTTGTTTTCTCTTTTCTAATATACAGTGCTCAGCATAAATGAGTACACCCCAACAGATTTGTCAGACAATCTTTACTTTCCTTTCAGAATTAACATTTTCTATGGGACACTATACTACAAAATACTCCCACAAATGCGCGCCATTGATTGCGAACAAGATTTGTTAATTTGCACACACATAAAAGTATTTTTCCTAACAAATTCATTCAAGACCATGTTGCAAAAATGAATACAACCCAATGAAAGTCTTAGGAGCAAAGCTAAATTTTACACAACAAAATCCTAATTAACAAGATTCAACTACAAGTGAGTCTAATTATTCATTAAACAGGTGTCCAGCAGACACCCGATTATAAAAGGACATTACTTCACAAAGAAAACCCCTTCCCATTTCATGTTGTCAGCAATGGCACCACATGGAAGTGAAATGTCACAAGGCCTGAGAAAGAAAATAATTTCTTTACACAAGAAAGGTGAAGGCTACAAGAAGATCAGCAAAGCTTTACTTAGCAGTCAGAATACAGTATCGAAAGTGACACAAAAATGTAATAAAGATGGAACTGCAAACATCTTACAGAGACCTCATGCCATCCACGGAAGTTATCAGCTCCACAGGAGCGTCTTCTGATTAAAAGAGTTGAAGAAAATCGCCATGCAAGTCCATTGCCGTTAGCTAATTAAGCAGAAAACCAACTTGGGGTGATTGTTTCCCGTGACACAATATGGCATACACTGCAGAGGAATGGCATGCATGGGCGTCATCCACGAAGGAAGCCTCTCCTAAAGCCCATGCACAAAACAGCCCGCCTAGAATTTGCCAGGGCCACGCTGAAAAAGAAGACTACTGGAACTCTACTCTTGAGGAATGAGACCAAGATAAATGTTTTTGAAACGGATGGCTTCAAAACTGTATGGGGTCGCAAAGGTGAGGAGTACAAAGAAAAATTCATGGTGCCAACATTGAAATGTAATTGTGGCAGTGTCCTTCTGTGGGGTTGCATGAGTGCTGCTGGTGTCAGGGAACTGCATTTCATTGATGGTATCATGAATTCACAGATGTACTGCTCTACAGTATATTGAAAAAGAAGATGCTACCATCATTCCATGTCCTTGGTCATCCTGCACTTCTTTAACATGACAATGATCCAAAACACACATATAAGGCCACTGTTGCATTTCTGAAGAAGAACAGGGTGAGGGTGATGCAGTGGCCAAGTACAGTTGTGTTCAAAATAATAGCAGTGTGTTGAAAAAAGTGAATAAAGCTCAAAATCCTTCTAATAGCTTTTATTTCCATACACACAAATGCATTGAGAACACTACACATTCTATTTCAAATCAAAACATGAAGAAAAATATATAAAATTTATGTTGTTCCTCTAAAAAAATTGAAGAAAAGTGAATATTAGACTGTTGAAAAAAATAGCAGTGTTTGTATTCTTCTTTACAAACTCAAACATTCACTATATAAACTGAAAAATGTTTGAAAATTTTGCTTTCCTTTGAATCACTTAATTAATATTTAGTTGTATAAGCACTGTTTCTGAGAACTGCTGTACATCTGTGTTGCATGGGGTCAACCAACTTCTGGCACCTGTGAACAGGTATTCCAGCCCAGGATGATTGGACTACATTCCAAAACCTACTTCTCTATTTCTTGGTTTTGCCTCAGAAACTGCATTTTTGATGTCACCCCACAAGTTTTCTATTGGATTAAGATCCGGGGATTGGGCTGGCCACTCCATAACGTCAATCTTGTTGGTCTGGAACCAAGATGTTGCACGTTTACTGGTGTGTTTGGGGTCATTGTCTTGTTGGAAAAACCATTTTAAGGGCATTTCCTCTTCAGCATAAGGCAGCATGACCTCTTCAAGTATTCTGATGTATTCAAACTGATCCATGATCCCTGGTATGCGATAAATAGGCCCAACACCGTAGTATGAGAAACACCCCCATATCATGATGCTTGCGCAACCATGCTTCATTGTCTTCACAGTGTACTGTGGCTTGAATTCAGTGTTTGGGGGTCGTCTAACAAACTGTCTCCGGCCACTAGACCCAAAAAGAACAATCTTACTTTCATCAGTCCACAAAATGTTGCGCCATTTCTCTTTAGGCCAGTCAATGTGCTCTTTGGCAAATTGTAACCTCTTCAGCACATGTCTTTTTATCAACAGTGGGACTTTGCGGGGGCTTCTTGCAGATAGCTTGGCTTCACATAGGCATCTTCTAATTGTAACAGTACTCACAGGTAACTTTAGACCTTCTTTGATCTTCCTGGAGCTGATTGTTGGCTGAGTCTTTGCCATTTTGGCTATTCTTCTATCCATTCGAATGGTAGTTTTTCGCTTTCTTCCACGTCTTTCAGGTTTTGGTTGCCATTTTAAAGCATTTGCGATCATTTTAGCTGAGCAGCCTATCATTTTCTGCACTTCTTTATATGTTTTCCCCTCTCCAATCAACTTTTTAATCAAGGTACGCTGTTCTTCTGAACAATGTGTGGAACGACCCATTTTCCTCAGAATTTCAGAGAGAAATGCACTGTAACCAGCATGTACAACATTTGCTGCCTTTCTTCCTTAAATAAGGGCAATAATTGCCACCTATTTTTCAAAGAATGAATGACCTCACTAATAGAACTCCACACTGCTATTATTTTGAACATGCCCCTTTCAATTAGTGATTCAATTACACAGAATCAACAGCATGCATGTCATGACTGTTGGGTCTGTTGGATTTCTATTACTCTACTACACCTGCTAGTAAATTATTTGCCATGTAGAAATATCATTTCTACCAAAAACAGTGATTGATCAGGTTAGTGATGTCTGACTGCTATTATTTTGAACACAACTGTATTTCTCCTGATCTGAACCCAATCAAACACCTATGGGGAATTTTGAAGAGACAAGTTGAGCATCACTCTCCATCCAGCATCCAGGCTCTAAAAGAGGTCGTTCTTGAAGAATGAAAAAAATAGATTTTGCAATATGTTGCCAACTTGTTCATTCCATGCCAAGAAGACTTGGTGCTGTCCTTACAAATCACGGAGGCCATACACTAGATGTAGTTTTTGTTGTGGAGTATATTCATTTTTGCACCAAATAATTTGAGTAAAACTGAAGATTTTGTAATCTAAGTTATATTCTTAACCTTACTTTCACGTAATGATATAAACCTTGTTCTATAAAACATTTGTCAAAAATTTGGAAATTATTCTTGTGTTCATTGAGATATTGATTGAAATCTTACTTTTCAAACGGGGTATACTCATTTATGCTGAGCACTGTATATTGGCATGTAAGAAAATTAAAGTGTCAGAACGTATATATCATAATCATCACAAAGTCAAAACCTCAAAACACTTCAAGTGATCGTAAAGCTTATTTTTTTTTATAAAATAACAAACATGTTATACTTGCCTGCTCTGTGGAATGATATTGCACAAAGCGGCCCTGATCTTCCTCTTCTTGGGTCCCCCACTTGCGCTCTGGGCTCCTCCTTTTCTCTGTGTGCTACTATAGGAAGCCACTTCCTGTGGTGGCATACACCAGACTGTGTGCATCTCAGCCCCGCCTCCCGCTCTCTCCTCAGGATTTGCATGACAGAAGCAGGAGCCAATGGCAATGTTAGCAGCAGTAGCCAAGGAGCCAATGGAGGGAGTGGGGAGCAAGGCTGTGCTGCGCTGTGTGCTTCTATGGATGCCCACAGCCCAGCTGGGGAGCATGCCCTCACAGGTGCCCTCATAGCACACAGCTTGCTATGGGGGCATTCGTAAGATGAAAAGGCAGAGAGAGCCAGCGGGGGACTTCAGAAGAGATTGGAAAGGGACTGCTCTGTGCACAGAGCAGGTACAGTGGATACAAAAAGTCTACACACCCCTGTTAAAATGTCAGGCTTCTGTGATGTAAAAAAATTAGACAAAGGTAAATCATTTCAGATCTTTTTCCACCTTTAATGTAACCTATAGACTGTACAACTCAGTTGAACAACAAACTGAAACATTTTAAGTGGAGGGAAGTAAAAAAAAACTAAAATAATATGGTTGCATAAGTGTGCACACCCTTAAACTAATACTTTGTTGAAGCACCTTTTGATTTTATTACAACACTCAGTCTTTTTGGCTATGAGTCTATCAGCATGGCACATCTTGACTTGGCAATATTTGCCCATTCTTCCTTGTAAAAACACTCCAAATGTCAGATTGCGAAGGCATCTCCTGTTAGATATGTTACTTAAAGGATCCCTCCATAAAGATTTGATGAGCTTTGTGACACAGATCAACACAGAGGTGGAAAACTTAGGAGAGCAGGCGTCATACGTGGAAACTAAAATGGGGGATTTCGCCACTGCTCATAACGAATTAGTGGACAATGCAGTTGAGGATGAGCTGAAAGCACTAAAAGGTGAAAATGGTGGATATTGAGGACCGCTCACGCAAAAATAATATAAAATTTAGGGGGATTGGCGAAAATACATCTGTCACAGATCTCCGCAAATATATTCAACAAATGATATCCACACTACTGCCGCACACTCCGAATAGGGAAGTAGTGGTGGATAGGGCACATAGACTGCCAAAACCCTCCTTCCTCCCAGATCATGTCTCTTGGGATGTGATCACGAGAATCCATTTCTATCATGTGAAGGAGGAATTAATGCTATTCGCGCGAAAGAATAGCCCACTTCCAGCGTCTTACAGCGGGATCTCCTTGTTCACAGATCTCTCTCAACACACCATATCAGCTCGCAAGAAATTGATTTCTCTCATGAAACTACTGCGCAACAATAACATCAAATATCAGTGGGGTTTTCCTACCAAATTACTAATCACAAAAGATAACCGAGTACACACGGTCACTTCTGAGGAAGATGTCTTTCAGCTTGGTAAAAAATGGGGACTTATCCCTGTAGACAAAGAAATTGTAACTACCAAACCCTCCCCCAGGAAAATTCCTTCAGAGTGGGAAAAAGCAGCGGGACGATGTCCATTGCTGCATCAAACTACAACCTCCTGTGCCTTATGTTTTGCCCGATGTATGTTTAGATAGCAGTGTTTCAGGCTGCATGCCTCGATACTTCTCCCCATCCAGTCAAGTGATTAGTTTCAGGCGAACTTATATGTTATACCCTTTTGTTAAGTTCTCTCTCTCTCTTTTTTCAGTGTTTTTCTCAAGAGCAGCATCACCATTTATATCGCTGGATCTCAGCGGGTCATCTAGAGTTGATTTTCGAGGGACGCACTTCCTTCTCCTAAGATGGCAAACCAGGGTCAATGTAAGATTATATTTCCAGCTTTTAAATCCTGTCATGCTATTTTCACTTCCACCACTTGAGGGTGACCACACCTCATAATTCCAAGCTTTCTCATGGTCTTAAAAGATTATCTCTTTGAATGCTCATGGCCTCAATAGTCCTTTCAAACACCAAATGATGTGGAAGGAAGCTCAACGGCTGCATGGCGATGTGATTTGTGTTCAGGAAACACATTTTTCATCATCTAAAGCTCCATACTGCTCTAACTGCTTGTTCCCACATATTTTCACTTCCAATGGCCCTGCTAAGAAGTGCGGTGTATTAATTGCAATTCGTGACTCTTTCACTTTCTCATTACAGTCCCAGGTGTTAGACAACAAGGGCAGATTTCTCATCATTGTCTGTGAAATTAACAAAATTGCCTACACCATTGTGAATCTCTATGCCCCTAATACCCATCAGGTTCACTTTTTCAATCGCCTACGGCAAAAAGTGGCAAAAATTCAAAGGGGTTTTTTGATTTATTGCGGAGACTTCAACGCTATTATTAACAACTCATTGGATATTTCCAATCCCTCAGGGCATTTGAGACAGTCCTTAGCTCAGACCCTCACGGAAGCCAATCTTTATGACCCCTAGAGATGTCTACATGCTTCTGAAAAGGACTATACGCATTACTCAGCACCCCATAAATCTTATTCCCGAATTGATTTTTTCCTCACTGATGTCCAATTGCTACAAAATATTTCTAAAGCTGAGATACATCCGATGACGTGGTCGGACCACGCTCCTATTTCTCTGAGCATTAAGGAGACTTTGAAATCGAATCTCGTAGATCACAGGCAGTGTTCTTGGCCTTGGTCGCCAAGAAAGCTTTTGATAGGGTTCACTGGCGATATTTATACGCTAGTTTGGTATTAATGGATATATAAGATCGGCTATTATGGCACTTTATACGGTCCCCACTGCTCGGGTCTTTATGTCCAATGCGATATCGGAACCCTTTAGCAATACTAATGAACCACGTCAGGGCTGCCCGCTATCTCCCATTATCTTCTCCTTAGTCACGGAACCATTAGCAACGGCGATACGTGATAATACACAGATTTCGGATATTCGCGTTGTGGATACTTTCCATAAAATTGGTTTATTTGCCGATGATGTTATACTTACTGTTACTGATCCCGTGCAATCGCTTACAGAAATATCTTCCTCCTTGCAAGCCTTTAGTACAGTCTCTTATTATAAACTTAATGTTTCGAAGTCATCTGCCCTACCGATAACTATAACGAAAAATCTTTTAAAATGAACCTAAAGCTAAATTCCCCTACAGCTGGACCTAGAAGAAATTAGATTACCTTGGCATATTTATTTTGTCTCCGACTTCTAACACTTTTAAGGATAATTTTGAAAAGCTATACCAATCTGTTTTAGCGGAGTTACAGCGACTCAATAAATTTGAAACATCTTGGCTAGGCAGAAAAGCCGCTTTTAAGATGCTGGTTTTTCCCAAAATATTATACCATTTTCGAACAATTCCAATTGTTATCCCTCATGCTTATTTTAATAAATTGGAGGTGGCTATTAAGAACTATATATGGCAAGAGAGAATTTCTTTCTTGTCCCTCTCTAGACATACGTCTAGAGGGGGGATCAGCCTTCCAGTGCTTTCCAGCTATTACTATGCCTCTATTTTGGACCAACTTCCGGCGTGGTTCACCTTTTCAGACAAATTATGGGTGCAAATTGGGAAATCTGCAGTACCTGACAGAGATCTTCGAGCTCTAGTATTGGCTAAATCTGTCCATCCCAAACTTCTCAATACATTTTCTCCAACCATTGCTGCATTGCTTGCGGTGTGGTTATTTGGAGTAAATAAACTAAATTCCTCTTCCTCTAAGATTCAAATAGACATTCTTCTTCTATAGTATGAACACTTTTTTCCTAAGCTCAACACTAGGCCATTATGGGAGCTGGGCTACAATACTTTCACTGAAATAGGAAATACCATCCCAAGTAGAGGTCTACATTCATTTTTACAGCTTAGAAGATATCATGGGATACATCCGCAAACATGGGCTGAAATCGACACCAAACTTTGGCAAGCCGTGACCAATACTGTCCGATTAAAAAAGGGGATCTCGTGGTTTTATAAATATTTACATTATGATGCTGACTTCACTACTCCCCGTAATATACGTAGCTGGGAAGCTGATCTTAATAGGTCTGTTACAAGAGATGAATGGGAGGCTGCGCTGGGTAATTTAAGTATTACTAAATGCACGAACCATTGGAATTGCTCTCTAAAAATTCTTTATCGTAGCTACCTTACCCCTTATAGTCTCGCTAAAATGTATCCCAATGTGTCGCCCCTCTATTGGAGGGATTGTGGAGGAGAAGGTAATCTATTCCATATTTTGTGGGGATGCCTCTACTTACAAAATTTCTGTCAGGTCTTTGTACTCATCTTGCAAATTTCTGGTATGACAACTAGCCCAGCGCCTCATCTAGCTCTTCTCAATATTACATTACATTTATTTCCTATTCAGTATAGAACAATTGTTGCCCATATACTTATCGCTCCTAGAATGTCTATTCCTGTTGTTTGGAAATCAGTGAAAATTCCCAATAACCTAGAGGTGATTCATAGAGTTAGTTCAAATTATATTTGTGAAAGAGCAGTGGAACTTCAGTGTCAAATATGGAGAAATTTGACCTGAAATGGTCCTGTTGGGCAAATATGTTTATCTCCCGTGATGTGAATGTATAAGTATACTGTTGCATATATCACAGTGTTTTGATTTGGTTTTTGCTGCACCTCTGCTCTAGTCTTCTCTCTCTCTATCTCTTTTTTATTCTTGTGTTTTCCCCTCCTTTTGTTTTTTTTTTTTATTTCTTGAGTTCTCTTTGACTATAATAGGCACTATATACCTTAAAGGTTTATTCAAATGTTGGTTACATGTATTGCTATTCTGAAAGCACTTCATTATATATGCATTCATAGGTCATTATTCAACTACTTTACCAGACCAGAACGCAGCAAAGTCATGGTGCTCGGATGTGTTCATGCCTACTGGTTTTGTATATTTTGTTTGTCTGGACCTATGTCTGTCTATGTAATTGTTTCTTTCTTGAAAAAGTTAATAAAAAAGTATTGAAAAGAAAAACAAACTGAAATCTTTTAGGGGATAAGGGGGGGGGGGGGGGAGAGTAAACATAAAAAAAATTAAAATAATGTGGTTGCATAAAATAACCCCAAATAAAGTTCAGCTGTTCTAGTAGTTTCTCTTCATATTCAGCTTTCTAGCAGAAGCCTGAAGATTTTGGAACTGTTCATAATTCCCTCTACTTTAACTAAGGCCCCAGTTCCAGCTGAAGAAAAACAGCCCCAAAGCATGATGCCTCACTGTGGGTATGGTGTTCTTTTGGTGATGTGCAGTGTTGTTTTTGCACCAAACATATCTTTTGGAATTATGGCTAAAAAAGTTCAACCTTGGTTTCATCAGACCATAACACATTTCCCCACATGCTTTTGGAAGACTTCAGATGTGTTTTTGCTAAATTTAGCCGGGCTTAGATGTTTTTCTTCATAAGAAAAGGCTTCCCTCTTGTCACTCTACCCCATAGCTCAGACGTAATGAAGAATACGGGAGATTGTTGTCACATGTACCACACAGCCAGTACTTGCCAGATATTCCTGCAGCTCCTTTAATGTTGCTGTAGGTCCCTTGGCAGCCTCCCAGACCTGCTTTCTTCTCGTCTTCATCATTTTTAGAGGGACGTCAAGTTCTTGGTAATGTCACTGTTTGCGCCATACTTTCTCCAAAACTTTATTTGGGGTTAATCAGAGGCACTTTAAATGATGGCAGGTGTGTACTGACTCCTATTTAACATGATTTTGAATGTGATTGCTTAATTCTAAATACAGCTACATCCCCAGTTATAACAGGGTGTGCACACTTATGCAACCATATTATTTTAGTTTTTTATGTTTACTTCCCTCCCCTAAAAGATTTCAGTTTGTTTTTCAGTAGTTTTGTAGTTTATAGGTCAAATTAAAATGTGGAAAAAGTTATGAAATTATTTATCTTTGTCATATTTTTTATTACAGAAACCTGACATTTTAACAAAGGTGTGTAGACTTTATATCCACTGTAACTTTTTTTTTTTAATTGAAATGTAGAAAAAAAATGCTTTACAATTATTTCAAGCACTGTCTACATACCTAAACGTGTTTTTTAACTGAATATAGTTCTATTACTATGTTAGTTTCTATTTTTAAGAACATTCAAATAAATTATGTTGCTTCAAGTTTCAAGCTAAACTTCAGCCAGGAGTAATAGAATACTTTTAGCATGTACTTGCCTTCCATTTTGTAAAAAAAAACTCTTTTTTTCCATTTTACAGTGCACATTGCTAGTATTTCTGCTCCACCACACAGGTCTCTTATTCCTTCAGTTTACAGTGCCTTCCTGTTTGTGCAACTGGTCAGGTTTCCTCCTTGTTGCAGTCTACAGAAGAAGTGCGACATGCTTCCACATCCACTGACTGGTGGCTATACCAATAGCTGTTCTTGTCAGCACAGCAGCATTCCCCCAAAAGCTAAGACAAAGATAGCAGCAGTCTCTGAGTGTTAGGTAAGTGCTGCTTATAAACAGTGATGGAATATCATTAAACTATATAAATAAAACCTTCAGTGATGACATCACCAAAGTGAAAGGAGAGCATGAAAAATGATCAAAAAAATTGCTAGACGGGAAAGGCAAAAACAAAATGGTGGCGCTCAAATCATGGAATGCAGGGCACATTGGTACAATGTGGTACAAGTGGAAAAAACGAGATAAGGAGAGATAACTGCCCCATCATAAGATAGCCTCAAAAGAAGCAAATACAAATGTGTGTGATGGAGACAATAAGGCCTGAAGGGAGAGCTACGGTATGAAGGACAGAGAGCTCTGCTGTCAAAAAAAAAAAAAAAAAAAAAAAAAAAAAAAGGAAAATGCACATTTCAAGTAAAAATGTAAGCAGTCACGGGACTGAGACTGAGCTTTGCAGTCACTTTTGCAGCAGTTGTTTTCTTATTTTGTGTCTTTGAAGCTCAGTAAACTCTGATATGACTCCTTATCACTAGAAGAGCACACAGTGAATGACAAAAGTAAGGCTTCCTACCTGTTAGCTAGGTGTCTCTTCACACAGCAGAGGCATAAGAATGTTACATCACTTCTGCTTTCAATACAAAACATGTTGTCACTTTCACACCTGCAAATCATGTAGTGCTTTGTCTAACCAAAAGGTGTAAAACTGGCAGCACTCCAGGTGTTGCGCAACTATAAGTCCCATTAGGCATTGCAAGGCTGACAGTTACAAGCATGACTCCCACAGGCAGAAGCATGATGGGACTTGTAGTTTCACAACAGCTGGAGGGCCATCAGTTTGACCAGTTAGACCAGGGGTGGTCTAACTCTTGTAGCTCCAGCATAGAACATTCCCCTGGAGCCCATAAACAAAGCATTTTTCAGACAGAGCATATGACGTCACAGGGAAACAAAACTAAGGGTTATCGGAAAAGACAGTTAGTGCTTTTATTGTGCATGGGGAGTGTAATCTAGGAATAAAATGTGGGCAGGATCCTGGAGTTCAGTTTTCACTGAACTCCAGGATCCTGCCCAGAAAGAAGGTTTTGGACTCTAAAAAACACTCTTCTACTAACACTCTAATCCAAAAAACATAAAGATAACATCTAAGGCATACATTTTTGTGAACTATCTAAAGTACCCAAGACTATAAATTTAGCTTATGTAATAGTTTCTTCCAACCTGGGGCACTCTGGGTATATCGACACTCGGATACAGATGCCATCTTTAAACCAAACTCATGCGAAATAGGAGATCCCTCTCGTGACATGCTCTCAGGTGTCTGCAAGCCACTGGAATTTGATGTCAACAGATCAGGGTATGTTGGAGAAGCAGGAGCACTTCTGAAGCAAAGAAAAAGTTTTCATAAATGACTGGCAAAAATATTTACTTTGTCAATCTGAAGTATTACAATCAATATATACAGTATAATGACAAAGAGCTGACACAACATTTTGAGTTCAACATTTTATCAAACATATTAATTATAAAATAATGACAATATTTAATTTACTTAAAAACAGGATTTTTGTACGTAATTTAAAATCCTTTTTTGCCTTACATTAGGATTAGGACATAGGATTTGTATTAATTCTGAGACAAGTGGGTTATAATGCTGCTACATGAGATAGGAAACTTGCAAATAAAGCAGTTACTTAGGCAGGCCATAGACGGTCCGTTTATCGGCCGAATTTGCCGATGCTGCCAACCATGTCCACGAAAAACAGCCGTTTTTTGCGGATTTTCCAGCATGACCGATAAAAATAAATGAGGAGATCTGCGAAAAATGGCCGACGGGCTGGCCCCACTAACGGCATGACTATCGGCAGATTTTTCGTGTGGACGAAAATTCGGCCAATAAACGACCAGTCTATGGTCTGCATTAGGCATATACAGTATAACCCCTCCCAATCTTATCATGCTCCATTTACCTAAGCTACCTAACAATAGAGAAATGAGAGGCAGGCTGTCCCTTACAGGGACCTCTAGGGCTGACAAAAAGGGTCAAAAGGAAGCTGCAGCCGAGCGAAAAATGAACAGCCAGCACCATTATCTAAGCAATGGAGGGATATCTCCTCAGGACATTCCAGTGCAGGGCAGAGATGTAGCACCAGAAAGGGTTCTGAACAAAATAAAGCCACTAACCTGACAGAGGTAATGGCTACAAGGAAGCTACTTTGTGAGCAAGAGTAGACAGAGGAATCCCTCTGACAGCTTCAAAGGGTGTCTTTAGAAAAACAAACATAACCAGGCAGATATCCCACAAAATCACAACTGGATACACAGGTGGAGTAATATAGGCAACACCCTGGACAAAGGCTTTCACCAAACAATGAGAAGCATGTGACCTATGAAAATAGGCACACAATGGTGAAGATCTACGCTACTCAAAGCCAAATTGTTTTTCCAGACCAGAAAGGAATAAAGCCACGATGTGCCATATGAAGTACCCATATGGGAATTGCTTGCCTTGCAATCACACAAGGTACCCCATCCATGTGTTACAGCTAAACATTGTGAAAGGATGATTTCCTAGCTTTTAGGAAAATAGGAATAACAGAATCAGATAGGCCCCTATCTTTTAGTAAAATGACGGCCGAGTAGTTTTTCGTTGATCCCTGGTGGATGTCATATGATGTCCTCCCAGATCAGCACCTCGTGCAAGCCCACGGGCCACGCTGATGACTTATCTGTGTATCGGCCTGTTGCCGGTATCATGGGGCCACTGTGGCCAATCACAGCAGTTCACATGACAATTGTAAACAGTGGATGGCTTCCTTTCATGACATCTATAGTATACAAATGTGTTGCTAGCTGTGATTGGTCACAGTGATCACTCGGTATAGACTAGGCCAATCACAGCTCATCTGTGTCATGTGATTAGCTGTGGCCAATCAGAGCTAATCACAACAAACCAAACTGAATGAATCGATTTCATTCAGTAAAATGCTTGTTTATAGCAATGAAAGTCATTGCTATATGCAATCATAATGTGTAAAGAAAAAAAAATACAGATCACTTTCCCAAAGTAGTACAATGTTACTATAGTAACATTATATTACTCTGGTCACAGTGTGTCATAAAAAAAATAATAAAAAATAAAAAACAACTGAAATCTTTTTTTTTTATCACCAGTTAGTGTCCTTGATCACCACCACACCAGTTATATGATGACGCTCTACTGCACTGATGACAGTATGTAGAAAAGAAGAAATAAAAAAAAAATCATTGTTAAAATTGTTTTTAAAATGTCTACTTTTTGGGCCTCAAGAAATGAGATAGGAGATCAGAATTGATCGATTTCCAGATATATACCATAGCTGGTGGACTCTATAACTTTCTTACAGACTAAATACTATACATGGATTTCACCAAAGAAATGTACCAGTATACATTCTGGCCTAACTTTATAAAGAACAATTATTTATTTGCAAAATTTTATAACAGAAACAGAGAAAACCCTGTTTTTTTTAATTTTCCTTTTATTCTTTAATTTATTCAGCAAAAAATAAAAATACAAATCCCACTGGTGATTAAATACCACCAAAAAAAAGTTCTAGTTGTGTGAATAAAATGATAAAAATTTAGTTTGGGTACAGTGTTGCATGACCGCGCAATTGTCATTCAAAGTGTGAAGGCACTGAAAGCTGAAAATTGGCCTGGTCAGAAAGGGGGATAAAAGTGCCCGGTATTGAAGTGGTTAGAGGCTGAACTTCTTCAGCCATGTCATAAAACCAGCAACAATGAAGCAGGCAGGTAAACTGGTCCTTGGATCCTCTGGCCCATAACTGTATTTACTATGCTTCAGTTTGTGAATGCACAGGAGACTGTGCAGAGCTCTTCCTGTTCATTTGTTCTGTGCAGCTGAGGCTGCAGAAATGAAGATTGAGGACTGTGCCCTCAATCAACATCTCCGTCTCAAAAATGATATATTAGGAGTCTGTTAACCAAAGTCCCCCAACAGGGCTGAAAAAAAATTGTAAAAGATAATATAACAAAATAATAAATAAAATTTACAGACACAGTCCACTGCCCTACCAACACTGTCCACACACCAACCCCTACCCTACTGACACTGTCCACTGCTTTACTGACTGACACTGTTCACTGTTATTTAATGTAGGCCAACTTTAGATTTTTACAGTGATATTTGCTTTATTATATTTTTTCTAAGTTTTTCTTACTATGTATTTAGGCCTTGCTGGTTAGACACAGCTGATCACATGCTATGGTAAAAGGTCAATCACAGCGGCCTTTTACCACATGGTCAGCTGTGTCCAATGACACAGCAGATTACCGGTAAATACAGTTGCCGGTTATCAGCTGCACTTTCCTCACGCTGTCACAGCATGAGGAAGTACTGCCAATAAACGGCAATTGTTAGAGGATGGATCAGCACCGATCATCAGGGCATGGATGATCAGTGCCCTGATTATCAATGCCCAGAGCAGTGCTACCCACCAGTGCTGCCCACAAGCGCCCAGCAGTGCCACCAACCTGTGCCCATCAGTGCCACCCCCCTGTGCCCAGTGCCTAGTAGTACCACCCACCAGTGCCCAGCAGCGCCCCCCATCAGTGCCACCAGTCAGTGCCCAGCAGTGCCACCAGTCAGTGCCGCCTATCAGTGTCCATCAGTGCCGCCTATCAGTGCAGCATCATCAGTGCCACCTCAGCAGTGCCCATCAGTGCGGCCTATCAGTGCAGCCTCATCAACGCACATCAGTGAAGGAGAAAATTACCGGTTTGCAAAATTTTATAATAGAAACAAAAACTTTTTTTTCAAATTTTTTGCTATTTTGTTGTTTATAGCGCAAAAAAATAAATACCACCAAAAGAAAGCTCTATTTGTGTGAAAAAAAGCTAAAAATTTAATATGGGTACAATGTTGCATGACCGCGCAATTGTCATTCAAAGTGCGACAGTGCCGAAAGCTGAAATTGGCCTGGGCACGAAGGGGGTATAAGTGGCTGGTAGGCAAGTGGTTAAAGGAGCTGCAGGAATATCTGGCAAGTACTAGCTGTGTGGCACATGTGACAACAATCTCCTGTATTCTTCATATGTCTGGGCTATGGGGTAGAGTGGCAAGATGGAAGCCTTTTCTTACAGAGAAAAACATCCAAGCTTGACTAAATTTTGCAAAAACACATCTGAAGTCTTCCAAAAGCATGTGGTCAAAATTGCCACAGAACCTTCAAGCTTCTGCTACTTCTGGTACTCAGGTAAGTCAACGTGTGGGGCCGCCATACAGATTGGAAATTGGCCTTTAATGAATGTGCAAGGTCCGGTGGGATCGTAACCGGCAGAATCTTTGAGTTCCCACAGTTAATACTTAAATTTGAGAGTGAGCCATACCTGTGAAATTCGGACAACAGAACCGGTAGGGTCGTGAGGGGGTGGGTAATGTAAAACAAAATATCATCAGCGTAAGCCGAGAGTTTAAGTACCCCAGAGCCAATAGACACCCCTTTAATATCGTCCTTGCCCCAAATTTTCCGCAGCTGTGGTTCCAAAACCAAATCGAACAGGAGAGGGGACAGAGGGCAGCCCTGTCTAGTACCATTACGAATGTGCAGTGGTTTGGAGAACGTCCCATTGACCTTAACTCAGGCTGCAGGTTCAGCATATAGTGCAATAATCCAACCCATCATCTTCTTTCCCAACTCCAGTGCCAACAAGGTCTTCTCCATGAAGTGCCAATCACCCTATCAAATAGCTTCTCGGCGTCTGTTGACAGAGCTAAAAAGGGGGAACAATGTGGACCAAAACGGGTCCAATGAAAAATATTCAGGGCTCGAATCGTATTATCTCGAGGCTCACAGCCTAGGATAAATCCCGTTTGATCAGGATTGATGACACGCGGAAGGAGCTCCCTTAATCTGGTCGCTAGACGTTTAAAAAAAAATCTTAACATCAGAGTTCAGCAACGAAATGGGGAAATAGTTTTGACAGTATAAAGGATCTTTCCCTGGCTTTGCAATAACAACAATATGGACTAACAAGGCCTCTCGAGAGAAAAGGGAGGAGGCCGTGAGGGCATTAAAATATTCACACATTGGACCAGCTAGAAGGTGAGCCATGTGTTCATAATAAGCTTTCGGGTCCTGTGCTCTTACCATTTGGAAGGTTTGATATAACCGAGGCTACTTCAAGAGGGGTAAAATGGGTGCTCCAAATCCGCAATCATGTCCGCCACAAGGCAAGGGAACTGCACCTCATTAAGATATTGGCGAATTAAAGTCTTATGGAGAACAATCTGGGGCTGGTCAGGAGTCCGTTTAATGTTGTACAAGGAGCTATTATATATATATTATTCCCGAAAAGCGTCTGCAATACGGATAGAGTCAATCACCAGTTTGTCACAAACTAGCAGCTTATGCACATGAGATAAGGCCTGCAGTTTAAGGAAGCAGGCCAAGTGACGACCACACATTCTCATGCTCGTAAAATTTATGTGCATAATACCTCATCTTATTTTTAGCTTGTCTTTCAAGGCAATCTGATAGCTGGGTCCTAAGATCCGGTATGGCAGACAAATCAGATGGGCGTAATCTGCTTTTATGGGTCTGTTCGAGTGAGCGAATTATGTGAACCAGAGTCTCAATTTCCAAACTCTTAGCTTTTTTTTTAGTCTGGAGCCGTGAGCGTTCAAGCTCACCTCTAATCACCGCTTTGTGTCCCTCCCACCACGCTCCCACCGACACCTCCTCAGTGGAGTGGAGTTGAAAATAATTTGCAATGGAAGATTCAATGGCAGCATGGGTAGTGATGTCATCTAACAAAGATTCATTCAGTCGCCAAGTCCAAGTATGCCTGCAAGGGGAGTGTAGGGTCAGGGTCGGCAAAACAGGAGCATGATCAGATATGGTCACCGAACCAATATCCGCATCACAAATGCGGCCTAAATGGTATTGAACAAGGTAAATGAGGTCAATCCATGAGTAAGAGTTATGAACATGGGAGAAATAGCTTTAGTCCTTGTCAGAATAATGAGTCACCCTCCAGCTATCCACTAGATGAAGATCCTGCAAACACGTTCGAAAATGTTTAAGAGCTTTAAAGGAAAAGGTCGACTTCCTAGACAAGGTATCCAAATGAGTATCCTGGGAGAGATTAAAATCCCCACCCAACAAGAGGAGGCCCTCCTTAAAAGTTAGGAGTGTCTTCAACATTTTGGAAAGAAAGTCAATGGTCTGTGTGTTAGGGGCGTACAAATTAGCAAACATGTAGACCTCACCATTGCTGGTACCCTTAAGGAACAGAAATCTACACTCCGGGTCTGCCAGCTGAGCGACAGGAATAAATGGACATGACTTATGCACCGCAATTAACACTCCCCGTGCTTTAGGGAGCGGGGACAGGCAAGAAAACCACTGGATTAAATATAGACTGGGGGAACCTGGGTGTGGAAGCCACCGTGAAGTGGGTCTCCTGGTGCAGCAACACAGTCGGGTCTATACGGCGTAGTTCTTGCCAAAGCCTACCGCGTTTAGAGGGGAAGCATAGACCACAGACATTATAGGAAACTACCGGTAATGAAGTCACCATTCAGTCAGTCTTAAGGGTAGACCAAGATCCCCACTCCAGGAGGCCCAGTCCAGGGAACAGCGGAGAAACCAAACAACCACCTCCCGAGCTCTAAGACACCATCAAAACCTGTGAGTGAGAGAAAAAAAGAAAACAGAAAGGGGACAGAAAGAAAGGGCAATGAACCCACAGAAAGGGCTATCTGCCACATACCAAAAAAAAAGGGAGAATGAACCCAGACAAGGCCCAATGGGGTCCCCGCCTGAGTCCCCTAAAGGACTGTAATTCACAGTAACGTCTCCTCGTCCAGAAGACAATCCTACTTGGGGGTAGTGACTAGCCATGAAGGAGAAACGGATACCAGCCCGGGACTAAGCTGAAGCAAAAAGCTAAGAAGAGGGGCTATAACGGAGAAGTCCATAAGGTGTAACCAAAATCTACCTCCATCTGCGCGCCCCCAGACCACTGGGCAAAAAAGTGGGCGGCCAGAAGGGCACAGATAGAGAGCACATAAATACAGCATGTAAATAGGCATTCAAATTTAAAAGTTAAACAGCTTTAAACAACTATGAACCCATTAAACCAGGAAACTTCTAGTAAACCATCCATGAGAGGCAGAGGAAGACCCCCGTCTCTGACGCTGACGGGTTCGCTGAGGGGCTGGCTGCCACCTGTCTGGACCCAAAGAGATTTGCACATCACTGGAGTATCGCCAGTCTTAGAAATCCACTTGAGGTAGCTCCAGAGTTTCCAGAAATGTAGAAATGTCATCTTTGGTGCGTAGGATGGAAGTCTTACAATCCCTGTGGGCAGTAAGACGAAAGGGGAAGCCCCAGAGATACATCACTCCTTCCTGTTGCAGTAAGGCCAAAAACGAGCCCAGGGCTCTCCACATTATAAGGGTGCGTCTTGACAAGTCAGGAAAGATCAGCAGATGAGCAACATCGAAATCTACATATTGCTTGCCCCGCATAGCAGACATGACTGCCTCTTTAACGCCATATTTGTGCAAACAACATATTACATCTCTGGGCTTATTAACATCTTGTGGTGGCGGAAGCAGGGCACGATGCGCCCGATCAATTTCTACCGGTGTGGAAGCAGAGTCTCCAAGAATCAAAATGAAAATCCCTTGGAACGTGGGCACCAAATCTTGCGCATGAGTTGCCTCAGGCAGACCACGGATCCGTATATTTTGGCATCTTTCCCGATTTTCATAGTCATATAATTGTAATAATAGAGTCCAGCATATGTTCATGCGTGCGGGAGGCCTCCCTAAGTTTTGTAACCGAGTGGGTTAGAGTTGCATGAGCAGATTCTACAGCTTCCACCCGATAGCCTATAGCAGAGATATCAGCCCGCACCTTATCCAAGGCCTCCTTAAATGAGAATTCAGCAGCTGCAATTAATTGAATCATGTCGGCCTTGATAGGGAGGACCCTGATGTGTTCCCTGATGTCCCAGTCTCCAGCTATGTCATCCAAGACGAACCCGCAGTTGAGGACAGCGTAGAGGCATGAGAAGTAGTGGGGCTATCAATACATACCCGGGTCGAGTCGGGTCGGTGGATTCCCCCTGGTCATAGACAGCAGCCAGAGGAGAGGCCATGAAAGCCGGATGGTCCGGCTCCATCTTGGATTCCTCAAGGGGCGATCCCAGGGACCCCGCAAAATAGGAATCTAGGGAACCAGAACGAGTCTGTGGCAGTCGAGCGGGTATAGTAAATACCCGCTGCCTGCCCGGCATCGCAGAGCCGAGCAAGCAGGAGCTCTCAGGCTGCATGTCCGCTCTCATCCATAGCCAGGACACACCCCCGGGCATCTCCTAATGGGGGTAATAAAGTGATCTCTTCCATGCACAAAATCTTCCCATTGAATATGGACACTGTGTCCTTCAAAAGAAGCCCAGAAAGAAGAAGGGATGCCGGGACAGAACAAAACAACAAAAGAAAAAAAAAAAAAAGGAGTACCAAGCCAGGGTATCTTTAATTTGAGTGGAGTACCCCTAACTAGGGATGAGATGAAGGTTTTGGACAAAGGATTGAAATATGCCCCCCAAAAGAACCTGAATAAATTTGAGACCTTTGTGGGTATACAGAAATATATTAGGAGTCTTATTATCAAGAAATATTTGTTGTCTAATCCACAAAGTTGGAGTGGGGAGAACAGGAGGGTTGATAACGATTATTTACATAGTACTCTTAAAAAATAAATTGTAATATAACCCACAGAATAACAACAAACATATAGAGGTTTTCAAGAAACTGGTTGTTGAAGATTTAGAGAAGTTACAAGTAAGAAAGAAATTTGAGCTGACAGAAATGGTATTAAGAGTCTGAAAAGTAGAAAGGATATTGTCATCTGTCTTGCGGATAAAGGAGGAGGGATAGTTGTGCGGTATAAAGAGATGTATCTTAATGAGATGAAAAGGATTCTGGATGATAAGGACACACATTGCAAATTGAGAAGTAACCCCACATTTGACTATAAGAAAAAACTTGACTTTTGGTGAGGAAAGGGAAAAAAACGAAATTCTGAGTGAAAAAGAAGCTAAATATTTAGTCCCTGTAATATGTAGAGTTCCAGTAATATATACTATTCCAAAAATTCACAAGTATAAAAATAACCCTCCTGGCCATCCCATAGTCAATGGGATAGAGTCTGTTACAGCTAGAATGGGTGAATACATAGACTGGTATCTCCAACCGGTTGTCCAACAAACTAAAGCGTTTTTCTTGACACAAAACATCTATTGCAGATACTGGATACTTTGGAAGTTAATGGAGATAACATTTACCTAGCCACAGCAGTTGTATCATCCCTTTACACCATTATAAACAACCAAGAGACTAAGTCAGCAACACAATGGGCGTTGAAAGCATATAGTAATCTGAAATGTACTCAAAGGAAATTTTTAAGTGAGTGTTTGGAATATTGTTTAGTTAACTATTTTTAGTATGGCCAGGAATACTACCAACAGAAGAAGGGCATAGCCATGGGCGCTAAATTTGCGCCAAGTGTGGCAAACCTGTTCATGGCACAATGGGAGGAAGAGGTTACAAGAACAAGAACAGGAATTAATAATATACAGACGCTACATTGATGATGTGATTATAATATGGCAAGGAGATCTTAAAAAATTGAATAATTTCCTCTGCAACCTTAATAGTAAGAACATCGGACTGTCCTGGGAAGTAGATGGGAAAAATATTTGCGTTTTAGATTTGGAACTTAATGTTACTACTAACAAATTGGAGACTAAAACCCATTTTAAGGAGGTGGACAGAAATAGTTATATCCCTACAGGGGATAGCTGTCACTTTGATTCCTGGCTAATCAATGTACCCAAACGGCAGTTTATTACAATGGTGGCGAAATTGCACCACCAAGGAATGTTACACATTACAGGTGCAACAAATGGGAGATAGGTTCATTGACAAAGGCTGTAAGAAACCATTTATAAAAGAAAAAATTAAGGAAGTGGGATAATTAAATAGAGACACTACTTAGAGACAAAAAGAAAATGGATTCACAAGGGAAAACCTTGACCATCATTTTAGATTACAATGTCCAACATAGGAAGGTAGAAATTCTTTTTAAAAAAAAACATTGGCCCATCCTGAAAAGCTAACAAACATCTGGGGGAGGTGTTACCAGAGAAGCCACAATTTATATATAGGCGAGCACCCACCATCAAAGATAGATTGGTTAAAAAGGGGTACTGGACCCACTGGCCAAAAGAGGATGGACCTTTTTTTAATGGTAAGGATTTTTTTCCTTGCAAAAAATGCTATGCATGCACTACAACCAATAGAAGACAGCTCAAAAGGGACAAATGTATGGCTATATCGACAAGGAAAAAAAAAAAAAAAAAATATTCCATAAAGGAATTCATCTCTTGTAACACGGAAGGGGTTGTACATGTACTCCAATGCCCATGCCAGAAACAATACATAGGGAGAACTAAGAGACCATTAAAAATTAGAATACAGGAACACATCCGGAATATTAGTAAAGGATCCACCAAACATCATCTGTCCAAACATTGCCTTAGACATCACAATAAAGACCCCACAGGGCTACAATTCTGGGGGGTTGAGGCTTATAACAGAAATTGGCGAGGGAGCCATAAAATTAAGGTCCTCAGTCAAAAAGAATCCCGCTGGATTTTTGAACTCCAGACCTTTGCACCAAATGGATTGAATGTCGACTTTGATACCAATTGCTTTATTAGTAATTATTAAGGTCCCTGGTGGGGGCCCCCCTTTTTTCCATCCATTTTTGACTTTTTTAGACTTTTTCCTGTTTGTTCATTTTCTCTCTCTTTTTAATTTATTAATAATTTTATATTCTGCCCCCAGCAATTATGTCTCCCCTCTCCTTTTTTCTTCCTCTCCTTCCCCTCTGCTGCCATTTTTTAGAGGTCTCTCTGCATTTTTTTATAGACTTTTATGTTTTTAAATATTTTTATTTCATGTTAGTCCTTTTATGTACCTATACTGATTTTTTAGCTATTACAATATGTAGGATGTTCCTATTTTTGGCCAGTAGATGGCATCTGGTCAGATTATTACCTAGCTGTCATGATGGGAGATTATCACAGGAAACTGCGGGCTATTTATATCACTTGTACATGTCACTTAGCTACCCCTGATGAAGTCACGTGATGCGTGATGACACGCTTGGGGAGGAGCTTGGGTGAAGTCAGAGCCGGAATGCTGACAGGTTTCAGTGCTCTCACACTTTGAATGACAATTGCATGGTCATACAACATTGTACCCAAACTAAAATTTTATCATTTTCTTCACACAACTATAGCTTTCTTTTGGTGGTATTTAATCGCCGCTGGGGTTTTAATTTTTTTGCTAAATTAACAAAAAAAGACAGAATTGTTTAAAAAAAACACACGTTTTTCTTGTTTCTGTTATAAATGTTTGCAAATAAATAATTGTTCTTCATAAATTTAGGCCAAGATGTATTCTACTACATGTCTTTGGTGAAAATAACCCATATTAGGATATATTTTTTAGTTTGGGGGAAAGTTATAGAGTTCACAAACTATGGTATAGATCTGAATATTGATCAGCCCTGAAGTACTGACAGCCAATCTAATTTCTTGAAGTCCAAGAATGTCAGAACAGTACAGATATCCCCCAAATGACCCCTTTTTGCAAAGTAGACAGTCCGACGTACTTCATAAGAGGCATGGCGAGTTTTTTGAAGTTGTATTTTTTTTGTCATAATTTTTCGGAAAATGAAAAAATTTAAAACATTTGTTTCACTATTTTTTTTTTTACATATTGTCACCAGTGCAGTACAGTGTCATCATATAACTGGCATGGAGGTGATCAGGGACACTGACTGGTGACAGTATGAAAAAAAAATATAAATTTTTTTTTTTAAATTAATTTTTTTAAAGATTTTTTTTCATATTTCACTATGACCAAAGTAGTACAATGTTACCATAGTAACATTGTACTACTTTGGGGAAGTGATCAGTATTTTTTTTTTTTTTTTTTTTTTTTTACACAATTTGCTTATAGCAAAGAATTACTTTGCTATAAGCAAGCATTTACCTGAATGACATCGATTCATTCAGGGTTTTTTTTTTTTTGTGCTTAGCTGTGATTTGGCCACAGCTAATCATGTGACATGTGCATGTGATTAGCTGTGACCATTCACAGCTAGACACTAGTATACAATGGATGGCATGAATGAAGCCATCCATTGTATACAACTGTCCTGTGACCTGCTGTGATTGGTCACAGCAGGTCACATGGTACTGGCAACGGAGGCCGATACTCAGATCTGTCATTGGCCGTGTCCGAGGTACACGGCCGGTGACAGATTGCGCCACTGCGCGGCTCTGCAGGAGCGCGATCTGCGCATGTGCGGGAGGACGCCATATGGCATCCACCCGGAACGCTGATGACATTTGCCGGCCGCCATTTGGCCATAGGGCGGGCGGCAAATGGTTAAATGAACTTCTATGTGTTTTTAACGGACGTGCTTTATATGGTTGTTGAGTTCCATTTGCAGAACAGACCTGACCGCTTAGAGGGCTTGTTGGAGGACACAGTGACCATATACAAAGGGAAGATTTTGTGCATGGAAGAGATCACTTAATTTCCCCCATTAAGAGGGGAGATGCCCTATTGACCTGTTTCTCATACAGGTCCACATATGAAGGTGAGGGTCCATTTCTACCATATACTCACCATGGCGGTGTATTCCTTTAAAGATTTACAGCACTGGGATTGTGGGTTTACTTTCCAGTAGATACATGGTCCTTCCCAACAAGAATTCCTGAAGAGTTGTTTCTTCTGTATTCATTTGGACTTTCACGTTTATATGAACATAGGTGTTATTTGGACTTTGTGTTTTTAATTTGTGTTTTTTGAGCAAGCACAACACTTTTACACATATATAACAAACATGTTACTCTTACCTGCTTTGTGCAATGGTTTTTCACAAAGCAGCCCCAATCCTCTTCTCTATGGGTCCCCTGCTGGCCGTCCTGGCTCTTCCCCTCTGCCGAGTGCCCCCAACAGAAAGCCTCTTGCTATGGGGGCACTTGAGCAGGCTTGCTTCCAAGCTGTGCTCCTGTTAATGGACATTTTCCATTCACACAGAGAGCGTTGCTCGGCCCTGCCCATCCTATACTCTCTCCTCGTTGGCTTACTGGGTGTGACTGAGAGCAGCAGGATCCAATGGCTCCTGCTGCTGTGTGAGCCAATGAGCAAAGAGAGACCCATGCACATCGCTGGATCAAGATGGGGCATAGGTAAGTATAAGGAAGGGGGGACTGAGGAGGGAGCTGTACCCAGAAGGTTTTTATCTTAATGTAGTGTTTCCCAACCTTTTTTCAGTCAAGGCACCCTTTAAAATTATGGACAGTCCCGAGGCACCCTTTAAAATTATGGACAATCTTGAGGCATCCATAATTTTAAAAGGGCATGCCATTCTAAATGTGAAAAGTTTTATATAATGCAGCAACATCCACACATGTAGCACACCCAACATTAGAGGTGATTTATTCTTCCAAAGCAAATACACCTTTGAACACTGGAACGGACTAGTATTCCAGTGTTTCTCTTCTCCCTCAGTTTTTCTCCATCACTGAGCTAATGTGACCCCAGCACTGATGGAGAGGGGCAAGGGAGGGTCAAACTAGGATGTTGTGCAGGCAGCTGACATCCTTCTTATCAACTAATGATCTCATTGGTTGTTAGGATGCCGGCAGCTAGAAGGTCATAATGGGTGCACAATGAAAGCCTGTGGCTTTGTGTAACTAAAAGACAGGCTTGTATGCAAGTTTTGGGCAATTTTTAGACATTTTGCTAAGGCATCCCTGAAGAAACCTCAAGGCACCCTGGTTGAGAAAGGCTGCCTCAATGCATAGAATCCATCAAGGTAAAAAAAAACCCTCTGCCTTTAGAACCACTTTAAAGGTGCAATAAGACCTACTTATTCATTTACTGGATCAAAAAATATGGTGAGTGCCTGAGGGGAAGTGTGGAGTAGAGCGTCACTCAGAATTCACAAGCACTGGAGGTAGTTCATGGCATACTAACCGAGTTGGACTATATGAATTAATTTAGAGCATGATAATAATTTGGGGTTTTTATGAGTACTTTAATTTTTTATATGTTTTGCACTAAAAATGAGGATGTATGGAGAACGCATTAAGTGGTTATAATAGGTTGAGCACATTATGGAGTTATTATTACTAGAGGTGATATCTGACTAACAGCTTTGGTTGGTAGTACCCAATTTCTTGTAGCCAGCAGCATAATGTACTTGTTTCAGAACGAATACTGATCCTGTTTCCCATGATGAACAATAAAAATAATTTTCATAGCAGGGATTCATAAATGAATGCAATATTCACATCCTATTGAACAATTTTAATAAAGTATTCACATTAATAATAATTAAAAGAAAAAAAAAGGATTTTAACTCACCTTGAAGAGAGTGGACCAAATGGAGTAGGAAAGGAAGAAACACCCCTCTGCCTGCGTTTTCTAAATGCCTGTTCAATAAGTTTGGCTTCAGATGTTGGGTCAATTCTCCAGAATGAACCTTTTCCAGGTTCCTCTTGAGAACGTGGTACTTTGATAAAGTATCGATTTAGTGACAGGTTGTGCCGTATTGAATTCTGGAAGAGAAAAAATAAAAAAAAACCTCAACATTTCTGCTTTAATCATACAGGAATGTTGAAAATAATTCTCTAAAGCCCCTTTTTTACAACTAGCAGAAATATACAGTTCAATGCTTACTGATTTAAATGATTATGCCTAATAATCAGATATGATGCAAAATTAGCAAAGTAAGAACAAACAATTGTTAAAATTTACCCAAAATTATATACTGAAATAATAACATTTATTTTAGTAACTATTTTTCAGACAGGACTGGCTGTCTTGTATTGAGCCAACTTCCATCCTAACATTCAAGTAGGTACCTGGAGTAGGTTAGACAGTACTAATGAGCATCTCAGCACAGATAGGCCAGTCTGTAGACCTTTAAGGACAATCAATTGTGCAGGCATGGTTGAAGGTCCTCAAGCAAACAATTGACAGAGCACTGCAAATAACTTTAATAAAAGAAATCTATATTGCAAAGAATACCATAATAACCATTGCTAACCTCATAAAATTCTAGCCTGGTTGTTTATGCCATCAATAGTTTCTGAGATGCTGACCCCAAATAAGCACGCATATAAAAAAAGTCAGAGTTAAGTCAGAGTTTCTTGACTGCATTCATGTTTCAGGTCAGTGACTCAAATTACAGAAGCAATTAAACTATAATGATAGTAAGGGAACTGATATTTTACAGTCTTGCACCTTTTTTCAAACCTGTGACTGTGCAGTAAATGGAGAAGCAATATACTCATGAGCCCATTTTTCTGCCATTCTGCTATAAACCCCTATCAGCATGTCCCTTTTCAGCACAGTGATTTGGAAGTAACTAAGATGATAATGTAAGTGAATAAGGTTGTGCTGAGGCAATAAAGAACAAAATATGGTTTAACCAGTGACGTCTCAGCCGGCCTGAGGAGCGCACGCCACAGCAAGCTTCCTTGTTCGGCATTCTCAACTGTTTTCATCTTTTAAGTAATTTGTGTGTTTTATAATAAATGTTGATTACACTATGGGAGACAGAGAGAAATAAAGGAGATCATACCCAGAGTCCACACGCTCTGGTGGATGTGGGAACACTTGAGGGGGGCACGGCACCAAGATTGATGCATGTGAAGCAGTGGAGTGATTGGCACATCAGTACCAGTGGCTGCAGGACTGCACAAAATTTATTCAAGCAAGAATATTGTATTGCAAAGACTGGATTATTTGGATACCAAGCACATTTTTAGAAACTTAGCACTTTTTTGAATTTTGCCATTTGTATTTATAAAGATTTTTGAGTGATATTAGAGGTGGAATATACAGGGCAGCGCTGTGAGTCCGGATACCATTGATTAGGGTTCTAGAACCTTTGTAACAGTGGCAGTCCTTTTGTTTGTTTGGTTTTTAGCATTTAATACTTTTACACAGTGGTTTGGTTTATATTTTAGAGTGGATTAGTAGTGATTTATTCACTCTATACTAGTTACATAATTCTATCCTTGGTGTCAGGAAGTCTTCATAAATGTTAATTCTTCGATTAATATGGCTGGAGGTTGAACTGATGCCAAAACCTCAGGGTACAAAACTTAGTAATTCAAAAAATGTGTGTAATAGATTGTACATGCACTTTAAAGTACCCCTCTCTTGATAATATTAGCTCCCTGTCTTGTCATGTTGATGGTGGAGTCCTTAACCTGGAGAAAGTATAGAAATAATGAATTGCAACACTTTTCTGACACTTGTTTACAGCAGCCTTATTGCCCAGATCTGCTATTGAAAATTATCAGAGCCATGAACAGCCAGGTAATTAACATTTTCAGAAAAAGATCAACACAAGCCCCATATGTCTCTTATGATATGGAATTTTTCGTAAGAAATTCACAAACATTCTCCCTACAATCTCTCCCATTTCATGCGACATTCCTATTTTTTCTGTGTTTTGACATCTCATCTGTTTGCTGAACAGCCTTTCTTAAAAGTCACTAAATACTGTGCTTCCCTTCCTAAATTCCACTTACACTTGGGGCTCATTCACACTTGACTGTTTTACCAACGCTTGCCAAATGCCCATATAGCGTTTGGCAAGCGTTGGTCCAGCATTTGCGGAGCATTTTTTAACGCTCCGCAAACGCCGCATGCGCGGTTTCCGCCTCTCCCTCCTGCCGCCTACAGCTGCTGCTCCGGCTCCGGCTCCAAGCTGTCAGGATGGAGAACAGGGCTTGGTAAACATGCTTTTACCAGCCCCCTTTCTTTCCTTCAGTGGCTACAGTCTGCAATCACTACTGATCACTCCTATATCCATTGAGAACTGAGCATAGTAAACTGTGTTTACTATATCTGTTTATAAATGAAAAGGGGTCTTTTTTGACCCTGATAACTCGCCAAAGCCCCCTTCCCCCCACCCCCAAAAAAAACAAAATATTTAAAAATAAAATTGTAAAATAAAGAATTAAATAAATAATTTAACCATTTGCCCTCCAGAGAATTTACCCCCCCCCCCCTTCCTGACCAGGCCATTTTTTGCGATACGGCACTGCATTATTTTAACTGACAATTGCGTGGTCATGCAACATTGCACATGAATTAAGTTTGTGTTCACAAATAGAGCTTTCTTTTGGTGGTATTTGATCACCTGTGCATTTTTTATTTTTTGCGCTATACACAAAAGAAGACCAACAATTTTGAAAAAAAAACAAAAACAAAAAAAACAATATTTTTTACTTTTTGCTATAAAACATATCCAGTAAAATATTTTTTAAAAATACAATTTCTTCATAAATTTAGACCAAAATGTATTCTGCTACATATCTGCTAAAAAAAAAATCCCAATACGTGTAAATTTATTGGTTTAGTGAAAGTTATAGCGTCTACAAATGGAGGTATATATACTGGAATTTGTACTTTTTTTTTTTTTTTGTACTAGTAATGGTGGTAATCAGCGACTGCGGCGGGCATTCTGACACTGGGGGGGAACTAACTGCCACTGACATCCCCAGTGACACTAATACAGTGATCAGTGCTAATAAAAAGCAATGACACTGTACTAATGACACTGGGCAGGAAGGGGGCAACATCTGGGGCGATCAAAGGGTTAACAGTGTGCAGTGCTGTGTTTTACATAGTGTGCGGTGTGTGATTTACTAGGGAGACAAGCTGCTTTGCTGTGCAGAACAATACAAAGAAGTCTGTTCATGCTGACAGTGGAGAAATCTGTGTTGTTTACACACAGACCTCTCCTCTATCAGCTCCGCCAACGATCACCAAGTCGCAGTGAATGACATACTGAAGAGCCAATAGTCCTGGTGATTGGCATGCCGAGGAGCCAACAGCGGCGCGGGTAGGGAGAACGCACGCATCCCCTACCCAGATAAACAAAATCACGTATATATACACGTGCTTTTGAGCATGCCTGCCTTCCTGTAGCAGCACTTCTGCTATAGGGCAGTCAGGAAGCGGTTAAAAAACATAGCGAGTAGGGGTGCATCCATACAAAATGAATGGGCGCAAATCGCACTGCAAACAATAGCATACAATTTAAACAGGAATGCAGTGAAATTCTGTCCAAATTGCATGTGGTTTCCCCACCGCTCCTGTGTGAATTCAGGCTTGTCATAGTGATATCAGCATGGGTTCAGTGTGGTACAGGAAACCGCAAGCAATCCAGACAGGAATCACACCACATTTCTGTTCAAATCAAATGCCATTCTTTGCACCCAGTCTTTCTGTATGGTGGCAAATCACACCACAAAGAATTGGTTTCAAGTACTCATAAAAATACTCGGTACAGGCACTGCTACCAATAAAGGTATCGGTGCATCCCTAATAGTAAGGTCTTGTTCACAGACAGAATGCTCAACGTATTCCCCTGCAAGGCCATGTTTACCTGCAGAGGGATGCACAGTTGTTCCGTGCATCCCTGTGCAGGCATGCCATTGATGTAATTTGGGATGTAGCAACTGCATGAACACAACCGTTGCTCCTAAATTGATATTCATGTAGGTCCGGATGCATGTCCCTGAGCTCCTGTTTGCGTTCGGGGTCGTGCACCCAAACCCGCACAGATGTCAGATTGGGAGCAGCGGCTATATATCCCATTTGACATGAATGGGACAGCCTGCATGGGGATGCATGGAACACCTGGGCATCCCCATGTGGGTAAACATGGCCTTCCTACAATATACATTTTAGTTCGTCCATGCAAACAAGGCCTTAGTAGTAATATAGCAGGGATTAAAAAGTTATGTTGTGTTTGTGTGCACTAAAAATTATCTTAGTGTATTTTTAGTGAAAAACCTATTTTATGAACATTTGCATAACTACTGCAGGGCCTAAAAAATCACTAGCACTTTTTTTTATTCTACAGGTCATGTGCTTTCAGAAAATGTATGGTTTGGTTCTTTTCAAATTCTGAAAGCTGTAAGTGAAAAATGGTAACCTCCAGATTTTGAGACAAAATTGTTTTCATCATTTCACACAAAGGCGCAATTTAAAATTTACAATTATTTGTTTTTTATTAACCCAGTACAGTTTTAGCTTTATTTTTATTTGGAACGTAGCATGCATTTTGTAAATTTTGCCAAGTATGTATCCACAATTAATGATTTTAGTGTATTTTAAGTGAAAATAGCAAATTGGCCTTTAGCTGTATCATTACCTATTTGCATGTTAATTTTCAAAAAAAAACATTTAAACAGAAAATGGCAATTCGATGAACATTTGCACAATTACTGCGAGTCCTAAAAAATCAGTAGCACACTTTTTATTTTACAGGTCATCTGCTTTCAGAAAATATATGGTTTGGGGGATCTTTTACAAACAATTAAAGTTGTTAGTGAAAAATGATATACAAAAAGGGACTAAGCTAGAGCTACAAGCAAAGCTGCTGAGACACCGAAAAGGTAACCAAAAAACCTCCTAGGTAAAAAATAGAAATAAATAGGTGCAGCGCTAATAATAAACATGTGCATAAAGTGCTAATGCAAATGGAGAATGATGGATCATTCAAAATCAATTACAGATAATAATATGCCAATGGTGCTAATAACAAAACATGAACTATAAAGTGATATAGGTGCTAATGGTATGATCACATATATAAATCCAATAAATAATATAAAGTGCAGTAGTATAAATCCAATAAGTAATATAATGTGCAGTAGTATAAAACCACTCAAGGTGGCTAAGGTGATAGATAAGTGAAAGTCCAAATAATGACCCTCGGGATTCACAAGAAGATCTCAGCATAGGTGTTTCAATCTCCTAATCCAAAGTGATGGATGGTGTGACTGGTAAGTAAATTGCGCACTCACCAGATGTGCAATATCACACATTTGAGATTACAACTGTCTCATCAGGTCAGCCAGATCATCCAATAGTGTGTACAGCCTGGTTCCTGTTCCCTTTAGAATCCTCCAATTGGTATCAGCACATCAGGTTTCTCCTTAGATTGGCTCTGCGAATGGTTAGACTCAATGATACTTCCAGATATGAGGTTCCCTCATATCTGGAAGTATCATTGAGTCTAACCATTTACAACATCCATCACTTTGGATTAGGAGATTGGAACACCTATGCTGAGATCTTCTTGTGGATCCCCACGTTCATTATTTGGACTTTCACTTATCTATCACCTTAGCCACCTTGAGTGGTTTTATACTACTGCACATTATATTATTTATTGGATTTATATATGTGATCATGCCACTAGTGAAAAATGATAACCTCAGATTTTGAGAGTAAATTGTTTCTATTTACAGTTTTGCGTTACTTCCGTTTTCGCTATTTCACAAAAAATCGCAATTTAAAATTTGCAAATATTTATTTATTAACTCAATACATTTCCAACTTTTATATTAAGCAGGAATTGAGTAAATTTTGTCATGTATGTATCCACTAATAATTAATTTAGTCTATTTTTAACGTAAATATTGTTTTGAGAAACATTTGCGCAAATATCACAGGGCCTAAAAAAATCTGGAGCACCTTCCTTTTATTCTACTGGTCTTATGCTTTCAGAAAATATATGGTTTGGGGGAAGGAGGGGGGGGGGGGGGGTCTTACACAAACTCTGAAAGCTGCAAGAGAAAAATAAAACAAAAAAAAAATTGCAAAAATGGCCTGGCCACCTGAGTTTAGAAATGGAGAGCAGGGCCTGGCAGAAAAAGGGTTTATTCATTTTAATTATTCAAAACAAACTTTTCCATCCATCCATGTCTCCACGCTTTATTTTGCAGAGAAATCACCTCTGGCTGTGGCAATCTTTATGGTCAGATGATTTATGTAACTACATGATGTCACCTAGGCAGCCAGGTAAAAAACTGCTCAGAACAAAGTCCTAATAGCAGATGAAAGGTATCAATCGCTTCTATAAAGCCCCATTTATCTTACAAGTAACGTATACATGTGTCCTTGTAACAACACAATCCTAGATCAATATATAGTGTCATCATCTTCTGTGGTATGACAAAATATTCTGTATTGGCTGCACTTACCTGCCAACCTTTATCAGCAGATCTGTAGTATGGATAATGTTTGGTAATATGAGCATAAATGCCACTCAGTGTGAGCTGTCGATCTTGAGCATAGGAGATTGCCTGAACGATGAGCTGTGCATAGGAATATGGGGGCTTGGAGGCATCCTGAGAAAACAGAAATGAAGAAGGTATTAAAAAATAAAACATAAAATAAATTGCCTTCTGAAAGTCTTAGTTCCCTATGTGTTTCTGGCTTCAATACTTTTCGAGAAACAGGCCTGATTTGGAATGCAGCTGGTGTAGTCAGAGGAAAGGTTCCTGCTCTGCATCCTTACTATGGGTAGTGATCTATATTACTGAAGCCTTTGGATCAACAAAAGAGTGTGGCAAGTGAAACAGATAATAGGAATCAGCCAAATTACTACAAAGAGGATACATTTAACTTGAACTTAAAGTGTTACTAAGCCCAGGACCGTACATTCACTATACCTGGTCTCCCACAGTACACAGAACATGGAAATGCAATTATTTTAGTAAATATAAACTGCTAAATACCTTTTCCCATCAGCAGTTAGAGCAGTCTTGTGACATCTATCAGTGTCCAGCAGAGCACTGGTTACAGCTTGAAGGAGTTTTCCTTCTGCTCTAGGAGGATGCAGAACCCCTGATCTCTGTGTGGACAGTGCTCATTGGCCCTGTGCAGCTCACAAGTACTCTCCCAAGAAAAAAAAAATCTCTCTAGCAATACACACCAAACTGATCATGTGCAGAGTGACTCCACAAGATATGTCTTATCAGGAGATAAGAGGGACACACTAGAAGAAGGGGAGGATCATAGAAGTCAGTATCAAACAGCATTTTTACACAATGCAGAGGATTAACCCCTTAGGTTCCACCGTGAGTATAACAAGCGTGCTTTACTGCATATACAGACCGATTTTACTGTTGTGGGTTTAGTAACACTTTAACAGGTACAAAGTAGGATCAACAAAACAAGCAAGGTCAAATGGCAAAAGAGTGCCATACAGTACAATGTAAAACCGATTATGAAGATGTACAAACAGGAGCTCACAAGAATAATGTCTTTCCAACTAAATAAAGACAGTAGGTGACAGTACAGCACAGTCTCCAAAAGGCTCTGTAGCTATAGAGTGTAGAGAAATGAACACTACTTGAGTAAATGGTAAAGTACATAAACAGCTACTTGCACTTAGCCTCTGCAACAACACCTCTCACAGTAAAGTCCAGAGAAGGTCTGGGTACCCTGGCAAGCAGCTGGAGTGATCTCTGAGCTGGCACCACAGGTGAATGTCTGGAGAAGTCCAAAGGCTGGTACCACAGATGGGCGGCTGGAGATGCAGGGCCACCCCACCTGAAGTGCAATACACTGGTAGCAATTGCCATAGTGTTCTCTGCAGTGGCCGAGTCTTCTTGGAAATTTATTGGGCTCATCTGCCTGCAAGCCAGGGCTAACTGTGGGGGATAGTACATCTAGCTTCAGATCACATGCACAGATACTTCTGCCTCATCAGATGCCATCCCTATAATCTCCGGAGAGCAGAAGAAATGGGAACATTCTCAGGGCATGTTCCAGGAGCCCAGGGGATTGGGATAAAGGAGAGAAAGGAGCCTGTATCTGCATCTAAATATGGCAAGAAAAGGGGGAACTCTGCAGAAATTTCCTTTTACAAACAACAGCTCTGTAGCAACGATAGCTTCAGTTTTTTCTAAGGACAGGTCTCCTTTAAAATACTATGTTTCTTAGTAAAACGTCTTTATAGTGAATCCACACCTTGGTGTTTATGTGAACCTTATTATATGCAGCAGATCAAACCAAGCCAGGCTGATTTTTTTAGAAAACACACCCAACATAATGGTTCTAATTTTAAACAGTAAATCTACCACTAATATCTCATATTTGGATGGATACTGATACAAATATACTCATCAGGAAAGTAGTAATCTACTACACCCCAATGATGACATAATTGTTCTCGCTTAATTAAGTGTTCTTGCATAGCAAGACCACTTACTGTTATCTCACATATATATTCTTATTATTATAGCCAAATTTACCACCCTAACTCCTCCCACAGATTTTACACTACATAGACAGTAATACACCGAACCGTGCGGATTGTTCCTGATTGGTGTGCTATTACTTTGTGGAACGTTTTGCTGAATGGTTCACGAAATATCGGCGTTTTTGTGGTGAAATTGGTCCCATAGGAATGAATGGCGGAATGTTCAAAACTAGAGTGGGAGCTGACAAAACCTTTTCACAGTTACTTCAGCCACTCCAACCACACAACAGTTACTCAAGCCACTCCACCCAGTTACTCCGCCCACTCCACTTGTAGACTACTGGTGGAGGCAAGAACACTTCACACAATTTCCCCAGAAATTGTAGCTTTTCTAGTTTTATAAAGAAATAGGTGAAGATGTTTGGGTGCCTGTGGAGTTGTGAGAATCTGGTGAGTGTCTCTGACTGTCTCTGGACACTGTTATGTTAGGGTAATGCACAGAAACACATATTATGTGCAATAGAACGCTGCGGAGTCAATCATTCTGAATGGTACCTAAACATACCTAAAGAGTGCACCCATATTTAAACCTACCTGGTAAGATTTTTTGATTGTTGGTATTACTACCCCTCATTCACCAGCCTCGGAGTCCTTGTGCCCAGCAGTGTCCCCCTTACTCCTTAACCCCCCCCCCATTTTTTTTCTCTTCTCCCTCCTTCAAGTATTTTATCATTTGAATTTCATGGTTGTATTATCTGCCTCCGACGTTACAATGTCACTTCAGGGTCCACACTGAGAGATTGTAATGCAATCCCTGGGAAAGAATGTAATATGGTGCGATGTGCACCACATTACATTAAGTGGAGCAAAGGGGAGACATGCAGGGTCTTTTAGACTTTGGATGTCTCAAAGAGAACTTGCCACCAAAAATCATCTTTGTCCCCTATGTGATAGGAAAAAAAAAAAAAAAAAACAGAAAAAAAAATGTATTATTTTTTTTATTGTAAAAAATGAAAGTTACACCCAAGCACATACCATTCCCCCCAAAAAATATTGAGGCCCCCACCCCCACATATACACACGTATACATGTAAAAGCACACGCTGGGTCGCATGAAACCATCTATTGCGATACATGTTACATATTGCTGTGCACGCCAGAATGAGAGCAATAATTCTAGCACCAGACCTCCTCCATAACACTAAACTGGTGGAGCTTTAAAAGTGTCGACCTATAGAAATTATGGGGTACTGAAGTTCGTCGCCATTTCACGAGTGTGCACTAATTTAAAGTTTAACAAGTTGGATATCTATTTACTCGATGCAGCCTCGTCTTTTATATTTTACAAAAAAATAAAGCAATGTATTGCTTTTTGTGCCCTAAAATTAAATTTTTTTACAGAAATTTTGCGTAATATCAAGCAGCATAAAAAATTCGAACTACCACTATTTTATTCTCTAGGGTCTCTGCTTTCAGAAAATATATGTTTGTAATCTTCAGGGCTAAAATTATTTATTTTTTAAATGTGTGCAAAAACAACTCTGGCAGTGAAACCGCAAAAACGGCTCTGGCAGCGAGAGGGATAAAGTATAAGCCCTGTCCCACCCTTTCCTGACGAGCAGCCAATCGGTGCTGATTACACTACAAGGTCTCTCTCCTCTCTGCTAGAACCCGGATGCGGTGCTGGAGACAGGCAGGGAGGGGAGGAGGAGATAAACAGCGCAATGTTAAAAATATTACACGTTTAAGTTGCCATAAAGCACCTTTTGTTTTTAAAAGCCCCAGACATTCCTAAAATCACCTCCGATTTAAATAAGGTTTTGGTAAAAAAATAAAATTTTCTATCTGGACAAGTAGATTGTCATGAGACACAAGTAGATTTGGGCCCGATTATGTCCCTGGACAAGTAGTTTTTTCAAAAATGTACACACCTGTTACTGCACAGGTGGCAATCTATCGCGGTACCATCTATTCACTGAGCTCCTGAACGCAGCCCATTCTTTCACAAATGTTTGTAGAAGTCTGCATGCCTAGGTGCTTGATTGTATACACCTGTGGCCATGGATGTGATTGGAACACCAGAATTTACTGATTTGGAGGGGTGTCCCAATACTTTTGGCAATATAGTGTGTATATATTATATATAAACATTTTTTTTTCAAATATCTGGTTATATTAAATCACTTCTTACATATAAACATGACTTTCAGGAAACCTATTAAGATTACTACCATTTTATAGACCTTTACTGAATGGTAACATCTTTTATACAAATATTTTAGCAATCTTACCTGTCTAGGGATCCAGCGGCGCCCTCACCCGAATCGGTTCTTTACTGGTGTTCGGGTCCCCGGGGCTGGCATGTTTACTAATGGGATTCGGATGCAAGTCCAAGCAGCTTCACAGCCGATTCCTACTGCGTATGGGCAAGCCGTGCTGCACTTTATGAATGGTCACACATCTTTCTGGGACCTGTGATGTGTCCCAGAAAGCTGCAGGCAGATGGAGGGGGAAGAGAATTTCCGTTCAGATCGCCTAGGCGATCTGAGTGGAAGTGGGAGTAGGTACCCATTAAAACCAGGTACTCCCCCCACCTCCCCCACCCTAAAAAAGTGTGTCCAAAAGTGTTTGGAGGGAGGCTGGGGAAAGGAGGCAGAAAAGCGGAACTTCCATTTTTGCAAGATTCTTAACGTTTCTAAAATTGGAGGATGACAGCACCCCTGGGCCTAGATCAGCCTCAAATCCCGTTTTTACTCAATATATGTGACCTTTTTTATGCAATTTTTCAGCCCCCTTCCTTCCAAACCCTTAATGAGACACCAGAGTTGATATCTGATCAATAATGAGGCACTGGTTTGAATTCTGAGATAAGGGGTAATTGCAAGACAAACAATACCCATAATGAGATTTCTCTGTGAGGAGTGCTTCAATGGACCTGTACAGCTTTAAGTCTCGAACACGATGAGAATAGCAGATGAATAAACATCCGTATTTTGTTATTTTTGCATGCTAGTCTCATATCAAAAGTGAAGAGGCTACTAAAGTTATCAAAATTTTTGTACATCAGAATAAAAATTTTAAAGTGATCTAATGCATTTGTATTGTATTTTCGGATGAAAACTGTGTTGATTAAACGAAAACCATACATTCTGGTATCGTACAAGAAAACATTTTGTGCTTGTCCCTTCGAATAATTTCAAACAAAAGCTGTGTACGAACAATCAGATTATAGCGTGATCGCTTTGAAAACGGTATTTTTTGTACGATTTACTGATTGTGTGTAATAGGCTTTAGACAAACACAGATTTCAGCATGTTTTAAAAAGATGCTATAAGGGTACATAGCAGGATCTAGTTCTTTACAGATTTAGAAAGTGTGCCCCATTTTTTCTTAAAAAGGTTTCATTTTAAAAGAAATTCACTGTCGATTTAGATCTCAACCTTTGACAAGCTTTACTCAATAGACCAGGCATATTGTGGTCGCTGCCCACATTCATGTTGTATCTGAGCAGTATAAATCCACTCTCTGATACTATGGTCAGTCAACATAGGTATTAAAGCAGAACTGAAGTTTCACTGTAATAAACAGTGGGTGTCAGGCTAAATGCTCTTAATGGTCTTCTTCAGCACTGTAAACTCAGCTACGCATGTGCAGCTAGCCTGATCTCTGTGTGCCAGGATGACTGGTTCCTGTGAATCATCCTGTTTCGGCCAATGAAGATGGCTAAAACAGACACACAGAAGACCATGCCAACAAGGGAGCACTGGAAAGGTAAGCTTAACCCCTGTAGTTCCACCTTAATGAAAGATTTATAAGCAAATACTATAAGAAATTATGGCTTCCTTAGTGGTCTCAATTATATTTATGAAATATACAATTTACACAAATTAGAGAATGGATAAGTAAGGGGGAGTATCCTGATACCCTGTCCAATATAATCCATTCAATCAAATTTTAATTTTTTCCCCACTAGTAGCTTACATGGATCAATAGGCTACACAGAATGGCATCTATTAAAAAAAAAAAAAAAGTTTTCTGACATGATATAAAAACCTCTGCACAGTGTCATGACTTTTTATCAAAAGGCATAAGAAACAAAGAGTACACTGGCATAATGTTTTAAATCACTTTCATTGAAAAACCTTTTAAAATAAGGGACATCCAGCAGCAATGATACTGGATATGATGGTGCATCTGCTGAATGGATGACATGCCAGTGCTGGAGTGAATACTGTCCATAACACTGGCTTAACCCATGAATAGCTAAGCAAATGCAGGATATGGTACTGGGAACATGCTTCAGAGAAACCTACAACCTTAGAACACACAGGGAGCGTAACCACATAACACATTACCCAAGATTTGTTAAGAGAAATCTAAAAAGCCCATTACATACTCACAAACAACAAAAGAAATAGTGCTTGTAAAAACCACTGATGGTCATCCCACTTGGCAGCAGAAATCCTGACTGTTGGTGGTGTCGGCACACTGATGTGTATTAAGGGACGTATCCCCTTCCTCAGAGCTTTCTTTGGTCGTTTGGGAGTATGTAATTGGCGTTTGTGAGATTTCTCTTAATAAATCTTGGATAATGTGCTAGGGGTTTGTGTTCTTTCAGTTTATGGTTGGACTTCCCTGTCTGAGGAGGGCTGCACAGCCAATGACTTTTTTCCAAGGAAAACTGACTTTCCAACACCCTTTTGACTAGTGACTACTCCTTTGGAGTGCTGGATAGGTGGTTTGTTGACTTGTTCAGGGAAACTTATCCCCTTCATCAGCCTTGCCCCCCCCTAGCCCCTCCCTCCGGGTCCCCTTTTTGACAGGTAGCGAGGGATTTTCCCCCCGATCTGAAAAATTAATTCATTCACAGTATTCTGTGAATGGCAAAGCTACAAGTTCTGACAGTCTTGGCGGGTGTCAGCTTGTAGTTCTCAATGAACTACTAGAGCACTGTTGAGCTCTCTAGGCAGTTTATTGAGCTTCCTGTCATTGTGTAACTGCCTGCCCATATCAGAGGTACGGGCAGACAGATACACAGACAGTTTCCAGAAGAGTGGCATTACACCCACAATCTACTATTCGTGGGTGTAATGCTTTACAGGCTCCTAACAAAAAAATTCATAAATGCATAATTTTTACCTGCAAAAAAAAAAAAAAAAAAAAAGCGTATTTCTTTTTGTAAAGGCGAACTTATCCTTTAAATATAATTAGCAGTAATTGCCAGCATAACTCTGGTCCTGCAAATCGCTTTTGACCAGGTAGGTAAAAGGCAAATATACTCTTTTTACACTGGGAAAACTCATACTTTAGTATTATTACGCATTTTAAAAAGGTAATACCAGAAATAAAACCATAATAAAAAGGTGTAAATTGCATGTTAGTAACTTAAGCAGCTAAATACAAAAAGAAAAACGGGGGCGCAAGCACCTAGTGCATTACCAATGATTTATTAGGAAAATGAAAAAATGACAAATGGGTACTCACAAAAGGTCTAGCATATGAGAGCAGTAAAACCACAAGAAGCCATACAATGCAGGATATGCGTACTCCAACAACACGCCACTGTGTTGGTGAGCTGAAGTGTTTCAGGGGCACACCCCCTTCATCAGAGCTCAGGGGGCGCCCCCCCAAAACGCATCAGCTCGCCAGCACAGTGGGGTGTTGTGTGAGTACGTTTATCCTGCACTGTATGGGGTCTTGTGGTTTTTTAACATATGCTGTATGTTTGTGAGTACCTGTTTGTCATTTTTTATTTTTCTAATAAATCACTGGCAATGCATTAGGTGCTTGCGCCCCCGATTGTTCTTTTTGTAGTCATGCAATGGATTCCCCCATCTGAGGAGGGTTGCAGCTACCAAGCATTCTGGGCATTTAGGACCTGTTGCTTCATAAGTCATATTCAACTGTGGAGGACCTCTGAGCACTGGGAGTGATTGTTTTTCTTTGTTATGCAGCTAAATACTTTAAAGCGATTGTAAAGATTCAAGGTTTTTTTTAACCTTCATTCATTCATTCAATGAATGAAAGAAAAAAAAACTTCTTTATGCAGCAACCCCAATACTTACCTGAGTCCCATCACGATCCAGCGATGTACACAAGAGCCTTGGCTCTCTGGAGACTCTCTCTCCTCATTGGCCGAGACAGCAGTGGGAACCAAATCACAGCCAGTGAGCCAATGAGGAGAGGGGGGCAGGGCAAAAAGCCGCGGATGCGTTTTTTCTGGATTTTTGGTTGATATTATACAATGTAAAATGGTGTAACATAAGCTGTGACTAAAACCACACAGGGTCCTAAATTGGGACCAAATGAGTGACCTAAAGCAGTTGATATAGTGACCCCAATCCCTGTAGGGATACAACCAACGTGACCCCTGGTACCCAATAGCTGGGACACAAACCTATATAGATCATGTGAATCCCTGTAGAAGGATAAGACACTGCGCTCAAAAAATTACACAACACTGTAATAAACTATATAACAAAATAAACAAAATTAAAAAAATAGTGCAAAACAGTCAAATTTCTGTGAAACAAACGGACACAGTGCTTCACTCCTTCTTGTCATGCAATATATACAGTGTGGATCCACAACACACCGATAAGTGATCCCAAAATGGCTGCAGTGGCCTCTCACCTCTACTCGGCGACCCTTAAGGGCCACAGAGCCTTTTGGATCACCTCTGGATCCTACCTATACAAGCACTCCTTTCAGCTTGATGTCTTGGGCACTAAGACCCCACTGGTATCTTGTATCACCGCTGTTACCTCCTCTGGACAGGTAAGTAGATAGGCAGGTAGGCACCCTCACAATGATAATCTCTCAATAGCCCATGGAACAAGAGGAAAACACATTCTCCATAGTGTAAAACCGTTTTTTTAATCCCAAGATAGATAAGCTAAAAATGCACTCACATTTTGTAGAAGATATACAAGCCTTTTCCCCATGTACTGGGTGTATTGCATGAAAAGGTGTACCAAAATGGCGCTACGCTGGAAGTACGTCACCACGCTTTGCCGTTGACGCGTTGCGTCACGCTTCCACGGGACTTCATCAGGGTTTTTTAAAGGCCCCCCACTCTCACATATGTACGCACATACAAACGTAAAAGCACATGTTGGGGCGCCTACGCATGAAAACGACAATTGCGATAATAGCTACATATCCCTGCGCACGCCAGAATGAGAGAAATAGTTCTAGCACCAGGCCTCCTCCATAATGCTAAACTGATGACCTATAAGGGGCTTCAAAAGCGTAGCCTATAGAAAATATAATGTACTGAAGTTTGTTACCATTTCACAACTGCATGCACATTTAAGGTTTGCCATGTTGGATAACTATTTACTCAATGCAACCTCGCCTTTTTATTGTACAAAAAATTGGATAATTTATTGCTTTTTGTGCCCTAAAATTAACTTATGTATTTTTTTTTACGGACATTTTGCGTTTCCTAGGCTTCTGTGATATCGTGTGACACAAAGATTGGAACTACCACTATTTTATTCTCTAGGGTCTCTGATTTCAGATAATATATCATGTTTTGGAGTTTTGTGTAACCTTCAGGCCTTAAATGATTTTTAAACTTGTGCAAAAAATGTAAAAATAGCAGTGAAAGGGATAAAGGATAAGCCCGACACTCCCCATTCCTGAGGAGCACCCAACCAGTGCTCATTACACTGCAAGGTCTCTCCTCCATGCTAGTCCCCGAGTGTGGTGCTGGAGACAGGCAGGGAGGGGAGGAGGAGATAAGCAACGCAATGTTACGAATATTAAAACGTTTAAGTCACAGTAAAGCCCTTTATGTTTTTAAAAGCTCCAGACATTACTTAAAGCAGATTTAAATACGGTTACATTTTTTATTTCCATCAGGACAAGTAGATTGTCATGAGGGACAAATAAATTGGGACACCGATTTAGTCCCTGGACAAGTAGTTTTTTTCAAAAATTTCCAGACCCCTGCACTGTATATACATTTTATACATATACACTGCTCAAAGGAACACTTTTTAATTTGAGTACAGCATCAAGTCAATTAAACTCCTGGGATATTGATCTGGCCAGTTAAGTAGCAGAGGGGGTTGTTAATCAGTTTCAGCTGCTTTGGTGTTAATGAAATTAACAATAGGTGCACTAGATGGGTAACAATGAGACGACTCCCAAAAACAGGAATAGTTTTACAGGTGGAGGCCACTGACATTTTTTTTTCCCCTACTCATCTTTTCTGACTGTTTTTCACTAATTTTGCATTTGGCAAAGGTCAGTGTGTCACTACTGGTAGCATGAGGAGATAGCTGGATCCTACAGAGGTTGCGCAGGCAGTCCAACTTCTTCAGGATGACACATCAATACATGCCATTGCCAGAAGGTTTGCTTTGTCTCCAAGCACAGTCTCAAGAGCATGGAGAACATTCCAGGAGACAGGCAGTTACTCTAGGAGAGCTGGACAGGGCCGTAGAAGGTCCTAAACCCATCAGCAGGGCCGGTATCAGCACATTTGTGCAAGGAGGAACAGGATGAGCACTGCCAGAGCCCTACAAAATGACCTCCAGCAGGTCACTGGTGTGAATGTCTCTGACCAAACAAGCAGAAAGAAACTTCATGAGGGTGGCCTAAGGGCCCAACGTCCTCTAGTGGGCCCTGTGCCCACTGCCCGGCACCACAGAGTTCGATTGGCATTTGCCATTGAACACCAGAATTGGCAGGTCCGCCACTGGTGCCCTGTGCTTTTCAAAGATGAGAGGAGGTTCACCCTGAGCACATGTGACAGACATGAAAGGGTCTGTAGAAGCCATGGAGAATGTTATGCTGCCAGCAACATCATTCAGCATAATCGTTTTGGCGGTGGGTCAGTGATAGTCTGGAGAGGCATATCCATGGAGGGACGCACAGAACTCTGCAGGATAGACAATGGCACCCTGACTGCCATTAGGTATCGGGATGCTACAGTGCTGGTGTAGTGGGTCCTGGGTTCCTCCTGGGGCATGACAATGCACGGCCTCATGTGGCGATAGTATGCAGGCAGTTCCTGGAGGATGACGGAATTGATACCATTGAATGGTCCCCACGCTCTCCTGACCTAAATCCAATAGAACACCTCTGCGATATCATGTTTCAGCCCATCTGACGCCACCAGGTTGCACCTCAGACTGTTTTATGTAAACAAAGTTTCTCCTGTTACTTAAAAATGGCTGACACCTGACAAAAGGAAGGAAATAAAGGTTGCAAAAAATTGAAAACGGACGACAGATTGCAAGAGATAGCAGAACCAACCCCCAAAAATTCTTCAAATATATTAATAGTAAACAGGTCCAGTCCGAGTATGTAGGCAAAATAATCTAGAGTGGGTGACTGGGGACAAAGAGAAGGCAAATTTAATACCTTCTTCAGCTCTGTGTATACAAAGGAGCATGGGGAGCTCTTGTCCATAATAGGCATGGTATTGACACAGCCCCAGATGATCCACATTGGCTCACAATTGATATGATCCAAAAATATTTAGACAGAATAAAGCACCTGGACCAGATGGCATACACCCACGGGTTCTTAACCAATTCAATACCGGCAATTTTACACCTTCCTGCCCAGGCCAGTTTTCAGGTTTCAGCGCTCTCACACTTTGAATGACAATTGCGCAGTCATACAACATTGTACCCAAACTAAAATGTTATCATTTTCTTCACACAACTAGAGCTTTCTTTTGGTGGTATTTAATCACCGCTGGGGTTTTTATTTTTTGCTAAATTAACAAAAAAAGACCAAAAATTTTGAAAAAAAAAAAGTTTTTCTTTGTTTCTGTTATAAAAAGTTTGCAAATAAATAATTGTTCTTCATAAATTTAGGCCGAGATGTGTTCTACTACATGTCTTTGGTGAAAATAACTCATATTAGGATGTATTTTTTAGTTTGTAGGAAAGTTATAGAGTTCACAAACTATGGTATAGATCTAAATATTGATCAATCCTGAAGTACTGACAGCCAATCTAATTTCTTGAGGTCCAAGAATGTCAGAAAAGAACAGATATCCCCCAAATTACCCATTTTTGCAAAGTAGACAGTCCAACGTACTTCATAAAAGGCATGGCGAGTTTTTTGAAGTTGTATTTTTTTTGTCATAATTTTTCGGAAAATTAAAAAATTAAAAAAATTAGTTTCACTATTTTTTTTTTTTACATATTGTCACCAGTGCAGTACAGCGTCATCATATAACTGGCATGGCGGTAATCAGGGACACTGACTGGTGACCGTATGAAAAAAAAAATATATATATTTTTTTTTTATTATTTTTTATAAAAAAAATTTTTTTTTAAAGATTTTTTTTTCATATTTCACTATGACCAAAGTAGTACAATGTTACCATAGTAACATTGTACTACTTTAGGGAAGTGATCAGTATTTTATTTTATTTTTTTTTTTACATAATTTGCTTATAGCAAAGAATTATTTTGCTATAAGCAAGCATTTTACCTGAATGACATCGATTCATTCAGGGGTTTTTTTTGTTTTGTTTTTTTTGTGCTTAGCTGTGATTTGGCCACAGCTAATCACATGACATGTGCATGTGATTAGCTGTGACCATTCACAGCTAGACACTAGTATACAATGGATGGCATGAATGAAGCCATCCATTGTATACAACTGTCATGTGACCTGCTGTGATTGGTCACAGCAGGTCACATGGTACCGGCAACGGGGCCGATACTCAGATCTGTCATTGGCCGTGTCCGAGGTACACGGCCGGTGATAGATCGCGCCGCTGCGCCGCTCTGCAGGAGCGCAATCTGCGCATGTGCGGGAGGACGCCATATGGCGTCCACCCGGAACGCTGATGACATTTGCCTCCCGCCATTCAGCCATAGGGCAGGTGGCAAATGGTTAAAGAATTGAGCTCTGTCATTTAAAACCCATTGTTTCTAATTTTTAGGGACTCTTTAATGACTGGCATAGTACCACTGGATTGGCATAAGGCCAATGTGGTGCCAATATTTAAAAAGGGGTCAAAATCTTTACCAAGTACTTATAGACCTGTTAGTTTAACTTCTATAGTTGGGAAGATACTGGAGAGTTTAATAAAAGACCACTTGCTGGAAAAAAAATCTATTAAGCAACAGACAGCATGGATTCATGAAAGACAGAAGTTGTCAAACAAATCTGATTTCTTTTTATGAGGAGGTGAGAAAAAACCTTGGACAGAGGGGTGGCGGTGGACGTGGTATACTTGGATTTTGCAAAAGCGTTTGACACAGTTCCCCACACATGGATAATGTGTAAGGTAAAGTCTACAGGCTTGGAAAAATCCATATGTAAATAGGTAGAAAACTGGCTAAAAGATCGTATTCAGAGCGTACTGGATAATGATTTATACTCTGAATAATCTAGGGGTGTCAGTGGTGTACCCCAAGGTTCAGTGTTCAGACCCTTACTTTTTAGTATATTTATAAACGATATAGGGTCTGGGATTAAAAATACCATTTCAGTCTTTGCAGAGGACACCAAGCTGTGCAGTGGAATAACATCCTTACAGGATGTCTCCAACTTTCAAGCCGACCTCGATGCACTGTTTAATTGGGCAACTATGTGGCAAATGAGGTCTAGTGTTGATAAATGTAAGGTTATGCACTTGGGGGTTAAGAATATGCATGCATCATACATACTGGGGGGGGGGGGATACAACTGGGGGAATCAGTGGAGAAGGATCTGGGAGTTCTGGTAGATCACAAGCTTAATAATGGCAGTTTCTCAAGCGAGCAAAATCCTCTCTTGTATTAAAAGAGGTATAGACTCCAGAGAGAGTATAGACGAGAGAGAGAGAGAGAGAGAGAGAGAGAGAGAGAGAGAGAGAGAGATCATTTTACCCCTGTACAAATCATTAGTAACACCTCATCTGGAATATGCAGTTCAGTTTTGGGCACCAATTCACAAAAAGAACATTGGGGAACTGGAGAAAGTACTGAGAAGGGCAACTAAACTGCTAAGAGGCATGGAGGAGCTCAGCTATGAGGAAAGATTAGAGGAACTGAATTTATTCTCTCTTGAGAAGAGGCGATTAAGAGGGGATATGATCAACATGTATAAATACATCAGTGGTTCATATAATGAACTCGGTGTAGAGTTATTCACCCTGAGGTCATCACAGAGGACAAGGGGGCACTCTTTACATCTGGAGGAAAATAAATTTAATCTCCAAACATAAAAAGGTTTCTTCACAATGAGAGCTGTGAAAATGTGGAATAGACTCCCTCAAGAGTTGGTTCTGGCCAGCTCAGTGGATTGCTTTAAAAAAGGCCTGGATTCTTTCTTGGATACACAGAATATAACAGAATACTAACATTTATAGGAAAATTGATCCAGGGAATTATCAGATTGCCTCTTGGGGATCAGGAAGGAATTTTTTCCTCTGCAGGAGCAAATTGGATCATGCTTTGCTGGTTTTTGCCTTCCTCTGAATCATTTGTTGTTATAGGATTATAACTATTTTTTTTTTTTTAAATTGTTGAACTGGATGGATTTTTGTCTTTTTTCGGCTACACTAACTATGTAAAAGTCCTCTGTGGCTTCTACATTTGAATACAGTTTCTAGAATGAGACCAAAAAAAGAAAGGAGTCTGTTTCAGCACCGACTTTTGAAGATTCAGGAGCTAACAGAACCTTCGTAGTGTCTGGACAGTGTGTCGGACATGGCCTGAGAGACTCTCTGCCAACTGTTCTCTCACTAGGAGGTCCTCTAAATATAATGGTGTGTTGGAAAGATGGGGACATGCTAGTGTTCCCGATTAAGGAAGGAAATTATTTGGTGGATTCAGTGCAATTTTTTTTAATACAAAGTAATTAACGTTGTTCTTAAGTCAAAAAGGGTTTTGTGTTTTTTTACCTTAATGCATTCTATGAATTAAGATTTAAAAAAAAAAAAAAAAAAAAAAAAAAAAAACTTACAGTTGCTCTTCCTCCTGAATATCTACCAAAGTCCTGTATTGATCCGGTGCTGTGCCAGTCTGTAGTTCTCTCCCATCTTTCAAGCTTGGCCGAGTGCAGTGGGAGCCATTGGCTCTTGCTGCTGTCAGTCAAAGCCTGTGAGTAGTGGGAGGAGCTGGGGCCGCTCTGTGCAATACCCTTCGAAAGAGCAGGTAAATAGTACATCTTTTTTATTTCAGTGAAAAAAAACAAAAGACTTGCAGCTTTAAGTGCCTTCAGATCCTTGGTGAGGCTTTAAGAACTGTGAACATGTTTCAGTAGAAACCTGTAAAGGGCCAATTCACACCAGTGCATTTAAGCGCAGCTGTAAAAACACAGGTCGGAAGGACATCTGGAAAACAATTTCCAACGTGTCCTGTTCACACTATAACACTGCATTGTGTTGCGCTAAATTGCAAACTGTATGTCAACAGCCGTCAAAATGTATGTCTATGGACATCAGTGCGCATGACTAAAATGGATGGAAATGTACATGAATTTTAGAGCAAGCCAGTGTGAATAAGCCCTAAATGCTTCTGTTTCCAGAACAATGGCAATGGTTCCTAGACTTAAGAGGTCTGGCAGGGTAGCCTGGAGGTCTGTTAGCCTGTGTGTATGCACAGGCAGGTTAGAGGACATTAAGCAGGGCAAAAGGCAGAAACGTAAACGCTAAGGCCTTTTTGCATACTGGCCTTTCAGCCCTGTGCCTCAGATTCCGGCGTTTTTGTGTGTGCAGAAGGCACAGGTGCGTGCACCGTTTGGTCTTTCTGCCAGCAGTTTCCAAAAGTCTATGAGAAGCTGAAAGCTGCTGCAGCAGGCCACTAGGCCCAGTGGTACTAACAGTTAGGACTCTGCATGTGTCCTAACTTGTAGCCCCTGGACCCCATGTCATTTACCCTCACTTCCAAGATGTTTTTGGTCCAGGTGCCCGCAAAGGCTAACAGACATTAGAAAAGTCAAGGAGTCCCATCACTGTGAAGAGGACTTAAGAGTCCTAGGAGAAACTAAAGAATCTCTTCTTAGCTTTAGTTTTGCCAGTTTGAGGCGTAGGTTTTTTTTACTGTGGCAAGAGACTAAACTTTTTCACCAGCACCATTCTTAACCACTTCAACCTGGAAGGTTTCCCCCTTTGCTGATCAGGCCAATTTTTGCTATTCAGCACTGTGGTATTTCAACTCGTAATTGCATGGTCATACAATGTTGTACCCACATGAAATTTATGTCTGCTTTTCACACAAATAGAGCTTTATTTTGGTGATATTTGATCACCATTAGGTTATTATTTGTGATTTAAACTAGGGGAAAAAAAAAAAAACCAGTATGTTCTACTTATTGTTATAAAAAATATCCAATAAACTCAAAATTAGTCATAAATTTAGGCCAAAATAAATTCTGCTACATGTCTTTGGGAAAAAAAATCCCAATATGTTTATCGTACAGTGGAAGTAAACTCCAACTGGACACTTGTACCTACAGGTATGCTTATAATAAAGGAATATCTCCTAAACATGCCCCGTTTAGGAGATATTCAGTGTCCCTATAGCCCATGGGGTCACCAGCGCATAGGCTCTGAAGGAACAGCATACCCGTGACGTTCCGTCAGAGCTCTGTGCCGCTTCATCATGGCTCAGCCAAACAAGTGCCAGAGCCTGCGGGGCGAAGCCCTGTCAGCGGTGACAGTGCGCCGCTGGAGAGTTTTCTTCTAAGGTGTCTTTCCTAATGTGCTAGTATGTGTGTCACATAATAGCACAGGGGATTTGTTTTGTGGTTTACTACCGCCTTAAGTGAATTGTGTGAAAGTTATACCTTCTACAATCTATGGTATACATATTGGAATCTACGCAGCTTCTACTTTCTAGGAAAAAAGTATAAGTGAGCGCTCTGAGTAAAAGCTACTAGCACAAAGAAGGTGACGCACCAACCTTCGAAACAATAATAAAGAAAATATGTAGTGCAGCGCTGAAGAAATTAAATGTGTATCACTAAAACACCAATATATACTATGCAATATAAATGTATACTAATGAGTACACCAGTGTTCGTTAAATCATGTCAAAACAATGTGACCCAATAAACAGTTGTGTTAAAATAATAGCAGTCAGACATCACTAACCTGATCAATCACTGTTTTTTGGTAGAAATGATATTTCTACATGGCAAATAATTTACTAGTAGGTGTAGTAGAGTAATAGAAATCCAACAGACCCAACAGTCATGACATGCATGCTGCGGATTCTGTGTAATTGAATCACTAATTGAAAGGGGAATGTTCAAAATAATAGCAGTGTGGAGTTCTATTAGTGAGGTCATTCATTCTTAGAAAAACAGGTGGCAATTATTGCCCTTATTTAAGGAAGAAAGGCAGCAAATGTTGTACATGCTGGTTACAGTACATTTCTCTCTGAAATTCTGAGGAGAATGGGTCGTTCCAGACATTGTTCAGAAGAACAGCGTACCTCGATTAAAAAGTTGACTGGAGAGGGGAAAACATATAAAGAAGTGCAGAAAATGATAGGCTGCTCAGCTAAAATGATCGCAAATGCTTTAAAATGGCAACCAAAACCCGAAAGACGTGGAACAAAGCGAAAAACTACCATTCAAATGGATAGAATAGCCAAAATGCCAAAGACTCAGCCAACAATCAGCTCCAAGAAGATCAAAGAAGGTCTAAAGTTACCTGTGAGTACTGTTACAATTAGAAGACTCCTATGTGAAGCCAAGCTATCTGCAAGAAGCCCCCGCAAAGTCCCACTGTTGAAAAAAAGACGTGCTGAAGAGGTTAAAATTTGCCATAAAGCACATTGACTGGCCTAAAGAGAAATGGCACAACATTTTGTGGACTGATGAAAGTAATAATGTTCTTTTTGGGTCTAGTGGCCGGAGATAGTTTGTCAGACGACCCCCAAACACTGAATTCAAGCCACAGTACACTGTGAAGACAGTGAAGCATGGTTGCGCAAGCATCATGATATGGGGATGTTTCTCATACTATGGTGTTGGGCCTATTTATCGCATACCAGGGATCATGGATCAGTTTGAATACATCAGAATACTTGAAGAGGTCATGCTGCCTTATGCTGAAGAGGAAATGCCCTTGAAATGGGTGTTCCAACAAGACAACGACCCCAAACACACCAGTAAACGTGCAACATCTTGGTTCCAGACCAACAAAATTGACGTTATGGAGTGGCCAGCCCAATCCCCGGATCTTAATCCAATAGAAAACTTGTGGGGTGACATCAAAAATGCAGTTTCTGAGGCAAATCCAAGAAATAGAGAAGAATGTAGTCCAATCATCCTGGGCTGGAATACCTGTTCACAGGTGCCAGAAGTTGGTTGACTCCATGCAACACAGATGTACAGCAGTTCTCAGAAACAGTGCTTATACAACTAAATATTCATTAAGTGATTCAAAGGAAAGCAAAATCTTCAAACATTTTTCAGTTGATATAGTGAATGTTTGAGTTTGTAAAGCAGAATACAAACACTGCTATTTTTTTCAACAGTCTAATATTCACGTTTCTTCAATTTTTTTAGAGGAACAACACAAATTTGATATATTTTTCTTCATGTTTTGATTTGGAGTAGAATGTGTAGTGTTCCCAATGCATTTGTGTGTATGGAAATAAAAGCTATTAGAAGAATTTTGAGCTTTATTCACTTTTTTCAACACACTGCTATTATTTTGAACACAACTGTATACCTCAAAGTAACACACAAGTCCATATACCAAAGGTTAACACAACGTGCAAAATAATGACCAAAAAACATATCAATTTGTGCTACCATAAAATCAGTGTCCAGTCAATATCCAGATGAAAAGTAAAACAAATCTCTCCAGATGAAATATATAAAAAGTCCCCAGGTGCAGAAAAACACTCTCCACTTTGTCACCACCAGTGTGCACTCCTTCACTCAAATGCACTCATCAGAATGCTAAAATACAATGGCATGTATTAAAGCTAATGCAGTATATTTAAGCCGTCTCCTCATCAATCAAGACTCTGGCCACCAATACAGTTTCCTGAGCGGAAATTAGCTCACACCACAGAGCCCTTTTGTATCACTTGACTATTCCTTTGTCTTGTCTTATAAGCTCTAACAAGCAGGTCCCTCTGATTCCTCCAATACTGAATTGTATTGTAACTGTACTGTCTGTCCTAATGTTGTAAAGCAGGGCTGCTCCACCATTTGAAGAGTGAGGGTCACTTGTGTAATTCGACAACCCATCGTGCACCACAATGAAGTTAAATGGTTCAGAATTTCTATTTTTTTATTTTGAATATCATAATGAACATATTTCTCCTGCAGCCATTGAACGTCGGCAGGAGGAACAGGAGAAGCCGTCTTTCAGAGGTTGCAGGAGGAAAATGGAGAGGATCGGTTACTGTATATGCCACCCCGCTGCCCTTCCTGCCCAAGTGTAAAACAGAATGTGACAGGGAGGTCACATGGGCATGGGGCAGGGTGACCATTATGGGCCCTAATGCTACACCAGTGTTTGTGGGATGTGGTAAAAACATGTCTCAATTATGGGGTTTTATTGCCCCCCAAACTACAAATTTAAACAAGCCGTTACTGTCCTGAGCACCATATAAGTCTGCTTTCAAACTGATGCACTACAGTTTACCCGAACCACTTCACCTGCTGTTTTCCTGTGGGTTAGCTGCACTTTGCAATGGACTACTATATCTTGCAGGTGTGGTGCACTTTCTGAAAGTGAACCAAAAAGCACACCAAACCTGCAGGATATATTAGAAGAGTGCTTCCTTGATTTGAGATCGAGGGCCACCTCAGAGGACTCTGAGGGCCACAGGTTGAGCACCCCTGTTGTAAAGCATTGTGCAGACTGTTGGCTCTTTAAAAATCCTAGATAGAAAACAGATCACAGGAGTGCATCCAGAGGGTTACTTTTGAACCATTCATGGGTGGCGCTGGTCCGTGCTGGGCAGATATGTAATGTTCTTTTTTTTTCATGCAGCGAGAACCAGATTCCTCCTTTCACATGGATTGATGTGGATGAAGAAAGCTCTGCCAGAAATACCGTATTTTTCGCTCCATAAGACGCACCTGACCATAAGAGGCACCTAGGTTTTAAAGGAGAAAAACAAGAAAAAAAATATTCTGAACCCCTGGATTGCAGACATATTACAGGGGATGACCAGAGACTGCGCACATAGTACTGGCGATGACCAGAGACTGGGGACACAGTACAGGGGATGACCAGAGACTGCAGACATATAACAGGGGATGACCAGAGACTGCGGACACATTACAGGGGATGACCAGAGACTGCAGACACAGTACAGGCGATGACCAGAGACTGCGGACACATTACAGGCGATGACCAGAGACTGCGGACACATTACAGGCGATGACCAGAGACTGCGGACACATTACAGGCGATGACCAGAGACTGCGGACACATTACAGGCGATGACCAGAGACTGCGGACACATTACAGGCGATGACCAGAGACTGCGGACACATTACAGGCGATGACCAGAGACTGCGGACACATTACAGGCGATGACCAGAGACTGCGGACACATTACAGGCGATGACCAGAGACTGCGGACACATTACAGGCGATGACCAGACTGCGGACACATTACAGGCGATGACCAGAGACTGCGGACACATTACAGGCGATGACCAGAGACTGCGGACACATTACAGGCGATGACCAGAGACTGCGGACACATTACAGGCGATGACCAGAGACTGCGGACACATTACAGGCGATGACCAGAGACTGCGGACACAGTACAGGCGATGACCAGAGACTGCGGACACAGTACAGGAGATGACCAGAGACTGCGGACACAGTACAGGAGATGACCAGAGACTGCGGACACAGTACAGGAGATGACCAGAGACTGCGGACACAGTACAGGAGATGACCAGAGACTGCGAAAGTAGCACAGGAGATGACCAGAGACTGCGAAAGTAGCACAGAAGATGACCAGAGACTGCGGACGTAGCACAGGAGATGACCAGGGACTGCGGACGTAACACAGGAGATGACCAGGGACTGCGGACGTAACACAGGAGATTACCAGAGACTGCGGACGTAGCACAGGAGATGACCAGAGACTGCGGACGTAGCACAGGAGATGACCAGAGACTGCGGACGTTGCACAGGAGATGACCAGAGACTGCGGACGTAGCACAGGAGATGACCAGAGACTGCGGACGTAGCACAGGAGATGACCAGAGACTGCGGACGTAGCACAGGAGATGACCTGAGACTGCGGACGTAGCACAGGAGATGACCTGAGACTGCGGACGTAGCACAGGAGATGACCAGAGACTGCGGACGTAGCACAGGAGATGACCAGAGACTGCGGACGTAGCACAGGAGATGACCAGAGACTGCGGACGTAGCACAGGAGATGACCAGAGACTGCGGACGTAGCACAGGAGATGACCAGAGACTGCGGACGTAGCACAGTAGATGACCAGAGACTGCGGACGTAGCACAGGAGATGACCAGAGACTGCGGACGTAGCACAGGAGATGACCAGAGACTGCGGACATAGCACAGGAGATGACCAGAGACTGCGGACATAGCACAGGAGATGACCAGAGACTGCGGACATAGCACAGGAGATGACCAGAGACTGCGGACGTAGCACAGGAGATGACCAGAGACTGCGGACGTAGTACTGGAGAGGACCAGAGACTGCAGACAGTAAAGGAGATGACCAGAGACTGTGGACCTTTGGGGAGGGAGGGGGAGCAGGTACTTGAATTTGGCAGGTACCCGCTCCCACTTCCACAGAGTTGTCCTCCCTTTAGTGTGGGCACCCGGCTGTGACAGCCGGTTGCCCACTGTGCATGCACGAGAAGCGCTGCGCTTTGTGAATGGCCTGGCGTCTTCTGAGACACATGACAGGTCCCAGATGACACCGTGCCATTCACAAAGCGCAGCGCTTCTCACACATGTGCAGTGGGCACCCGGCTGTCACAGCCGAATTCCCACACTAAAGATGCCAGCCCGGGAAGACTGTACAGCGCTGGACCGAGGATCAGGTAAGGTCCTGCTGCAGAGAAGGGCTGAGCGGCCGGCCCGGTATTCTGACATGGTGATGGCGGCGGAAATACCGGACCGGCCGCTCCGTAAGACGCACTGATATTTCCCCCCCTCTTTTGGGGGGAAAAGTGCATCTTATGGAACGAAAAATACGGTAGTCTGTGGTATGCCCAACATTAGAATATACCACCCTGCATCCACCCACTTCTAATGTTGGGCATACATGCAATGTTCGCTTTCGAGTGCCTAAAAGATTCCTCCGTTCACAATTGATCAATGAGAATGAAGAAATCTCTGCCTAAAAAAAGTGAAAAAAATATATGCTGAAGCAAAGGAGTGATCTACCCACTGACCACCCCAGGCCCCCATGCTTGAGCATATACATTCTTTTTTTTTTTTTTTTTTTTTTTTTTACTGCAGATGAAGAATTTTTTCCTGCAGCACTGCACGTACTGACTTAAATTCTGAGAGCAAGACCTCATTGCTGTCAGAATAAACAGATCAGTGCTGCATCAGATTGGCATTCCTGCAAAGCAAACAATGATTAACACTAAACCACAGTAACAATAGAACATTACAGGGCTCAAAATTTCAAGTCCTGAGCTACTAGCCATGCCATAAGAGTTACTCGCCACCAGTTGCTCCATCCAACCACGCTCCTCCTCCGCCCCTAAACACTCCCTCATAAATTATCTCCTGAAATGACACTGTTAAATGTTTTATGCAGAATAAAAGTTACAAAAATAAATATTAACAACTTTAACCACTTCAATACTGGCCATTTTTTACTCCCTTCCTGCCCAGGCCAATTTTCAGATTTCAGAACTTTCACACTTTGAATAATAAATTGAGCGGTCATGGAATGCTGTACCCAAGCTAAATTTTTATCATTTTGTTCACACAACTAGAGCTTTCTGTTGGTGGTATTTAATCACCATTGGGGTTTTTATTTTTTGATAAACTAAAAAAATGAGAATTAAAAAAAAAAAACAAAAAAACACACAACAAACACATTTTTCTTTGTTTCTGTTATAAAATGTTGCAAATAAAAAATTTGTTAATAAATTTAGGCCAAGATGTATTCTGCTACATTTCTTAGATGAAAATAACCCAAATCAGTATTTATTATTTAGTCTGTAGGAAAGTTATAGAGTTCACAAATTATGGTATACAGTCAGGTCCATAAATATTGGGACATCGACACAATTCTAACATTTTTGGCTCTATACACCACCACAATGGAAATGAAACAAACAAGATGTGCTTTAACTGCAGACTGTCAGCTTTAGTTTGAGGGTATTTACATCCAAATCAGGTGAACGGTGTAGGAATTACAACAGTTTGCATATGTGCCTCCCACTTGTTAAGGGACCAAAAGTAATGGGACAGAATAATCATAAATCAAACATTCACTTTTTAATACTTGGTTGCAAATCCTTTGCAGTCAATTACAGCCTGAGGTCTGGAACGCATAGACATCACCAGATGCTGGGTTTCATCCCTGGTGATGCTCTGCCAAACCTCTACTGCAACTGTCTTCAGTTCCTGCTTGTTCTTGGGGCATTTTCCCTTCAGTTTTGTCTTCACCAAGTGAAATGCATGCTCAATCGGATTCAGGTCAGGTGATTGACTTGGCCATTGCATAACATTCCACTTCTTTCCCTTCTCTTTGGAGGCTTTTGCAGTATGCTTTGGGTCATTGTCCATCTGCACTGTGAAGCGGCGTCCAATGAGTTCTGAAACATTTGGCTGAATATGAGCAGATAATATTGCCCGAAACACTTCAGAATTCATCCTGCTGCTTTTGTCAGCAGTCACATCATCAATAAATACAAGAGAACCAGGCCCATTGGCAGCCATACATGCCCACGCCATGACACTACCACCACGATGCTTCACTAATGAGGTGGTATGCCTAGTATCATGAGCAGTTCCTTTCCTTCTCCATACTCTTCTCTTCCCATCACTCTGGTACAAGTTGATCTTGGTCTCATCTGTCCATAGGATGTTGTTCCAGAACTGTGAAGGCTTTATTAGATGTCGTTTGGCAAGCTCTAATCTGGCCTTCCTGTTTTTGAGGCTCACCAATGGTTTACATCTTGTGGTGAACCCTCTGTATTCACTCTGGTGAAGTCTTCTCTTGATTGTTGACTTTGACACACATACACTTACCTCCTGGAGAGTGTTCTTGATCTGGTCAGCTGTTGTGAAGGGTGTTTTCTTCACCAGGGAAAGAATTCTTCGGTCATCCACCACAGTTGTTTTCCGTGGTCTTCCGGGTCTTTTGGCGTTGCTGAGCTCACCGATGCGTTCCTTCTTTTTAAAGAATGTTCCAAACAGTTGTTTTGGCCACGCCTAATGTTTTTGCTATCTCTTTGATGGGTTTGTTTTGTTTTCTCAGCCGAATGATGGCTTGCTTCACTGATAATGGCAGCTCTTTGGATCTCATCTTGAGAGTTGACAGCAACAGATTCCAAATGCAAATAGCACACTTGAAATGAACTCTGGACCTTTTATCTGCTCATTGTAATTGGGATAATGAGGGAATAACACACACCTGGACATGGAACAGCTGAGAAGCCAATTGTCCCATTACTTTTGGTCCCTTAACAAGTGGGAGGCATGTATGCAAACTGTTGTAATTTCTACACTGTTCACCTGATTTGGATGTAAATACCCTCAAATTAAAGCTAACCGTCTGCAGTTAAAGCACATTTTGTTTGTTTCATTTCAAATCCATTGGGGTGGTGTATAGAGCCAAAAATGTTATATTTGTGTCGATGTCCCAATAATTATGGACCTGACTGTATATCTGAAAATAGATCAATCCTGAAGTACTCATGGCCAATTAATTTCTAGAGGCCCAAAAATGTCAGGATAGTACAGATATCCCCCAAATTATCCATTTTTGCAAAGAACGCAGTCCGAGGTATTTAGTAAGAGGTTTGAAGTTGTAATTTTTTTGTCATAATTATTTATAATTAAAATTTAACGGCAACTCCAAACAGATTGCAAAACGCACTGCAATTACCAGAATTCGCATTGCTTGGATGTAAACACCCATGCAATGCGAATCAGGTGTGGGGAAAAAAAATGGTCCTGCACCTTTTTGATCCAGATGCGATACGATTTGAGCCATGCAAATCACAACGCACAGACATTGCATGTGATTTGCACAGGAATGCGGTGCGCTTCCTGTGCGAATCACATGTGATGTGCATTAGTGTGAACCAGGGCTCAAGGTTATACTTGTAGACACGGGGGGGGGGGGTTCTCAACAACACCTGTTGCCATGCTAATTTGGACTGTCGAGTCTGCGTGAATATAAGACAGGACGAAAACATCCAGTTTGCTCTTCGACTTCACCGCGAACAATTCATCATATCTCAAGCAGGCTTTCTCCCCCTTTCCAAGTCGGGTGTTTACAAGCCATTGGTGGAAGGCTTGGCGAATAGGTTGCACGGTGCCATATGAGCCAATTCCAAGATTGTACAAATGTCTAAATACTGGCACACTTACATAGACGTTTTCCACATAAAAGTGGTACCTCTTGCAGAACAAAGACGACACCAAGTCCCATACCATCTTGCCACTGCTCCCCATGTAGTCTGGGCAGTCAGGGGGCTCTGCTTCACTGTCTCCTCCCCCATAAACCCTAAAATTACATGTATAGCCTGTGGTCCTCTGCTATCACTGAAATGCATTATCATCTCATATATATGCCTGGCCATAGCAACAGAGAACATGGGTATATGATAAATTGGGTCTGTAGACCAATATGACCGCAACTCATTCTTTTTTGTAATGCCCAAGTTGAGGAGTAGGCCAAAAAATTTTTACATTCGAAAACCGCAATAGGTTTCCATGCAAATGGTCTAGCAAGTTTGGGCTGTGGGCGATATACAGTTGTGTTCAAAATAATAGCAGTGTGTTGAAAAAAGTGAATAAAGCTCAAAATCCTTCTAATAGCTTTTATTTCCATACACAAAAATGCATTGGGAACACTACACATTCTATTCCAAATTAAAACATGAAGAAAATATATCAAATTTGTGTTGTTCCTCTAAAAAAAATTGAAGAAAAGTAAATATTAGACTGTTGAAAAAAATAGCAGTGTTTGTATTCTTCTTTACAAACTCAAACATTTACTATATAAACTGAAAAATGTTTGAAGATTTTGCTTTCCTTTGAATCACTTAATATTTAGTTGTATAAGCACTGTTTCTGAGAACTGCTGTACATCTGTGTTGCATGGAGTCAACCAACTTCTGGCACCTGTGAACAGGTATTCCAGCCCAGGATGATTGGACTACATTCCACGGTTCTTCTCTATTTCTTGGTTTTGCCTCAGAAACAGCATTTTTGATGTCACCCCACAAGTTTTCTATTGGATTAAGATCCGGGGATTGGGCTGGCCACTCCATAACGTTAATCTTGTTGGTCTGGAACCAAGATGTTGCACGTTTACTGGTGTGTTTGGGGTCGTTGTCTTGCTGCAACACCCATTTCAAGGGCATTTCTTCTTCAGCATAAGGCAGCATGACCTCTTCAAGTATTCTGATGTATTCAAACTGATCCATGATCCCTGGTATGCGATAAATAGGCCCAACACCGTAGTATGAGAAACACCCCCATATCATGATGCTTGTGCAACCATGCTTCACTGTCTTCACAGTGTACTGTGGCTTGAATTCAGTGTTTGGGGGTCGTCTGACAAACTGTCTCCGGCCATTAGACCCAAAAAGAACAATCTTACTTTCATCAGTCCACAAAATGTTGCACCATTTCTCTTTAGGCCAGTCAATGTGCTCTTTGGCAAATTGTAACCTCTTCAGCACATGTCTTTTTCAACAGTGGGACTTTGCAGGGGCTTCTTGCAGATAGCTTGGCTTCACATAGGCGTCTTCTAATTGTAACAGTACTCACAGGTAACTTTAGACCTTCTTTGATCTTCCTGGAGCTGATTGTTGGCTGAGCCCTTGCCATTTTGGCTATTCTTCTGTCCATTCGAATGGTAGTTTTTCGCTTTCTTCCATGTCTTTCTAGTTTTGGTTGCCATTTTAAAGCATTTGCGATCATTTTAGCTGAGCAGCCTATCATTTTCTGCACTTCCTTATATGTTTTCCCCTCTCCAATCAACTTTTTAATCAAGGTACGCTGTTCTTCTGAACAATGTCTGGAACGACCCATTTTCCTCAGAATTTCAGAGAGAAATGCACTGTAACCAGCATGTACAACATTTGCTGCCTTCCTTCCTTAAATAAGGGCAATAATTGCCACCTGTTTTTCTAAGAAAGAATGACCTCACTAATAGAACTCCACACTGCTATTTTGAACATGCCCCTTTTCAATTAGTGATTCAATTACACAGAATCAGCAGCATGCATGTCATGACTGTTGGGTCTGTTGGATTTCTATTACTCTACTACACCTGCTAGTAAATTATTTGTCATGTAGAAATATCATTTCTACCAAAAACAGTGATTGATCAGGTTAGTGATGTCTGACTGCTATTATTTTGAACACAACTGTATTGTTTTGCGTATAAATTGCTTTGGTCTGCAACTGAATAAAAAATAAAGGAGAGTAGTTAAATTTGCTTAATAAAAATGAAAATAAATGGTGCAGCGCTAACTACAAAAGTGAATAAAAATGAATAAATGTGTATCCATATATTAATAAAGTGCTAATAAATCAAAAAACCAAAAATATGCATATAGCAATAAAGTGCTAATTAGAAACGTGATAACACAAAAGTGGACAATACTAGTGTATGGGTCACCTTAGTGACCTAAAAATAGTGATGAACATACGAAATATAAAATGAAATAAACTGGTGTTAAGTGTCCTTGCTAATAATCAAAAAACCTTTTTGAAGCAAGTACTAATAAGTCCATAAAGTAGCAAGTGCTGATAAAATGTGATAAAACACCGGAAATGCGTCACTCGTACCGGAAGCTGCGTATCGGCGTTACCTACGCGTTACGTCACGTGGTCTCGTGACTTCCTCGGGGTATCCTAAGATGGCGCCCTCCACCGTCAGGAAGTCATGAGACCACATGACGTAACGCATAGGTAACGCCGATACACAGCTTCAGGTACGAGTGACGCACTTCCGGTGGAGGACGCCATCTTAGTATACCCAGTACACCCAGGAAGTACCACATGGATGCAGCATACACACATGCAGCAGGAGGAAGGGACTGCATGTTCATGTGAGTGTACTTCTTATGTTTAAATAAAGACTGAATTATTAATAATAATGTATCCCCCGAGGAAGTCATGAGACCACGTGACATAACGCATAGGTAACGCGATACGCAGCTTCCGGTACGAGTGACGCACTTCCGGTGGAGGACGCCATCTTAGTATACCCAGTACACCCAGGAAGTACCACATGAATGCAGCATACCCACATAAAGCAGCAGGAAGGGACTGCATGTTCATGTGAGTGTACTTCTTATGTTTAAATAAAGACTGCATTATTAATAATACTATACTATGGAGGATCTTTTTTATTACTCACTGGGATTGTGAGTAATATACCCTACAGAGTATCCTTATAAAAGGCAGAGGAGGAAGGATTTGAAGGCTGAACAGGAGACAGTTTATGATCCTTGGCTTTCTGGAGAGTTATTAGCCGGAGATATAAAGGATCCAGAGTGATCCTGAATGCTTGTTGGGCCCTTTTGGGTCACAGGAAGGAGGTGAGGAGGCACTGCAGCTGGAGTGGATTTAAAGTGTGCTGGCACTTGCACGAAGTGTTCATGTTCAACACATTGCATGGTGTTTTCTCACGCTTTATTGGGTGTTGGCCACTATTGGTTAGGGTATTTCCGTATCAGCGCAGGAGGATTTTTAGTTTTTCTTTTCATCTAGTTAAATTTGCTGTTTCCATCTGAATTCCAGGTTGGGCAGTGAATGGGGGGGGGGGGGTAGTACAGGGGCTGCAGAATCTGTGGGCTGCCAATCAGGATTTGCAAGCTTGTCTGGAAGGGCACTATGGGTTCTACGGGCCTGTGTTCGAATTCTTGGTGGCTGCGGGACGCTAATTTTGCTAGCCACTGCACCAAGCTTGCACTGCACTTATGGGACTCGGCACGTCACTAAGTAATACCGCAGGGCTGGTATGTAAAATGGCAGGATGTACTAGGCCGCTGGTGCTTGCCAGTTCATCAAAAGGTAGTGCAGCACTAGTACTGGCTCCCTTCTGCATATGAGACAAGTCTTGTGTTCCTAGCACTTTAGCTACATGGGGTCGGGTATGCCTGATCTTAACAGAGACTTCTTCTCTATCATCCAAGTTACCTATATGGGTGCCGTTGCTTTCCATAGGCTCGTATTCTGAGGCGGATTCTGTCAGAGAGGCTTCCCCTTCGCCCTCATCTGACATGCTCGGAATCCTGTAGGCCTCTTCACTAGTGTGTCTCTTTTGGGACATTTTGGGCTCTAAATTTACTGGTACCTAGTGCGACTCATGGGAAAAAGAGCACCTGGCTGTCAGGGACTGCTTGAACTGCTACCAATAAAATTCACCTGCTAGTGTGAACAGAGATCAGGCCTGGTTCTGCTAATGCTGTGGTTTTGTGTGCAATGTATCACAGGTGACAGTGATCAGAAATTACGCTGACACTGCAATTCTTGTTAGGGGTGGGGGGCAGAGGGGCTAAATGCAAGAGCTGATATCGAATGGGGCTAATCCTTCAAAATGCAGCGTTTTAGGGACACCAATACTAAAGGAGCACTAGTATAGTTCTGTCTGTGATCAATATATTGATCCGTACAAACACTATACTAGTTATGGCGGTGATCAGCGACCTATTGGGGCGCTAACTGACGTCACTAGGGGCAGTAATACAGTGAGGAGTCAGGGGTGTGCAAATTTTTGAAAAAAACTACCTGTGCAGGAACTATATCGGTGTCCCAATCTACTTCTCCCGCATGACAACCTACTTGTCTAGATAAAAAAATAAATACAGTCAGGTCCATAAATATTGGGACATCGACACAATTCTAACATTTTTGGCTCTATACACCACCACAATGGATTTGAAATGAAACAAACAAGATGTGCTTTAACTGCAGACTGTCAGCTTTAATTTGAGGGTATTTCCATCCAAATCAGGTGAATGGTGTAGGAATTACAACAGTTTGCATATGTGCCTCCCACTTTTTAAGGGACCAAAAGTAATGGGACAATTGGCTTCTCAGCTGTTCCATGGCCAGGTGTGTGTTTTTCCCTCATTATCCCAATTACAATGAGCAGATAAAAGGTCCAGAGTTAATTTCAAGTGTGCTATTTGCATTTGGAATCTACTGCTGTCAACTCTCAAGATGAGATCCAAAGAGCTGTCACTATCAGTGAAGCAAGCCATCATTAGGCTGAAAAAACAAAACAAACCCATCAGAGAGATAGCAAAAACATTAGGCGTGGCCAAAACAACTGTTTGGAACATTCTTAAAAAGAAGGAACGCACCGGTGAGCTCAGAAACACCAAAAGACCCGGAAGACCACGGAAAACAACTGTGTTGGATGACCAAATAATTCTTTCCCTGATGAAGAAAACACCCTTCACAACAGTTGGCCAGATCAAGAACACTCTCCAGGAGGTAGGTGTATGTGTGTCAAAGTCAACAATCAAGAGAAGACTTCACCAGAGTGAATACAGAGGGTTCACCACAAGATGTAAACCATTGGTGAGCCTCAAAAACAGGAAGGCCAGATTAGAGTTTGCCAAACAACATCTAAAAAAGCCTTCACAGTTCTGGAACAACATCCTATGGACAGATGAGACCAAGATCAACTTGTACCAGAGCGATGGGAAGAGAAGAGTATGGAGAAGAAAAGGAACTGCTCATGATCCTAAGCATACCACCTCATCAGTGAAGCATGGTGGTGGTAGTGTCATGGCGTGGGCATGTATGGCTGCCAATGGAACTGCTTCTCTTGTATTTATTGATGGTGTGACTGCTGACAAAAGCAGCAGGATGAATTCTGAAGTGTTTCGGGCAATATTATCTGCTCATATTCAGCCAAATGCTTCAGAACTCATTGGACGCCGCTTCACAGTGCAGATGGACAATGACCCAAAGCAGACTGCAAAAGCAACCAAAGAGTTTTTTAAGGGAAAGAAGTGAAATGTTATGCAAAGGCCAAGTCAATCATCTCACCTGAATCCGATTGAGCATGCATTTCACTTGCTGAAGACAAAACTGAAGGGAAAATGCCCCAAGAACAAGCAGGAACTGAAGACAGTTGCAGTAGACGCCTGGCAGAGCATCACCAGGGATGAAACCCAGCGTCTGGTGATGTCTATGCGTTCCAGACTTCAGGCTGTAATTGACTGCAAAGGATTTACAACCAAGTATTAAAAAGTGAAAGTTTGATTTATGATTATTATTCTGTCCCATTACTTTTGGTCCCTTAATAAGTGGGAGGCACATATGCAAACTGTTGTAATTCCTACACCGTTCACCTGATTTGGATGTAAATACCCTCAAATTAAAGCTGACAGTCTGCAGTTAAAGCACATCTTGTTCGTTTCATTTCAAATCCATTGTGGTGGTGTATAGAGCCAAAAATGTTAGAATTTTGTCGATGTCCCAATATTTATGGACCTGACTGTACATTTTAACCAAAACCATATTTAAATCTGAGGCTATTTTAAAATCAAAACAGGCTTTATGGTGACTTAAACATTTTATATTTTTAACATTGCGCTGTATATCTCCTCATCCCCTCCCTGCCTGTCTCCAGCCCCGCTCCTGATGACTAGCAGGGAGAAGAGAGACCTTGCAGTGTAATGAGCACCAATTAGCGGTTCCTCAGGAAAGAAGAGTGTCCGGCCTATCCTTAGTCCCTTTCGCTGCTAGAGCCATTTTTGGGTTGCACAGGCTTAAAAAATAATTTTAGGCCTGACGATGACACAAAACCCAAAATTACTGAGGTTGCAACGAGTAGATATCCAATATGTCAAACCTTAAATTTGCATGCGCTTGTGAAATGGCGCCGAATTTCAGTATCCTATATTTTCTATAGCAAACCCTTTTAAAGCCCTTATAGGTCATCAGTATAGCGGTACATTCTGGCGTGCGCGGCGATATGTAACATGTGTATCACAATCAACGTTTTCATGCATAGGCGCCCTATATGTGCGTGTATGTGGGAGTGGGGGGGGGGGCTTCATTTTTTTTGGAGGGGAGGTTATGTGTTTGGGTGTAACAAATTTTTTACAGTTAAAAATAAAATTTTTGTACTTAATTTTTTTTTTGATAGTTTATCTTTATTGAGACATCCAGGGTCTTAAAGACCCCAATGTCTCCCCTGAATGTAATGCAGTGCACATCAGACTGCATTACAATCTTTCCCAGTTTCAGTGACCGAGAAATCTGTGAATGGGGACCCAGAAGTGACAACATAACGTCACTTCTGAGTAAGGACAAAAAGGGAAGGGGTGGGGATATGTCTACTCTCCTCCCTCCCCTCTAGCCGCCGGTCCACGCTGAACCAGTCCCAGGCCCACAGATGGGCAAGTGGAGCCCAGAAGACATAGCGGGTGGGGGGAGGTTCACGTGGGACAGGGCAGAGGCTGGTACTGTAGGCTGTGTTAAAGAAATCAGATAGCAGCGCAGCCGCCTGAATGCTTTCACCTTACAGGTGAGCCCTGCAGCTTGTACACAGCAGGGCTAAAGGTTAAAAAAACAACCTGCCCTGCGCCCGGAACTACATGTCCCAGGTGTCAGGTGATACAAATTCAACATCCCTGGATCAGTGAAAAACAATATTATACACTGACACTGTACTAAGGGCACTGGCTGGGTGATCAGAAAGTTAAAAATAGCAATCAAGGGGTTGCAATGTGTCTAATGTGTGAGTGCAAATTTGCTGCTTTTATTCATGTGTGGTGTCTCTTTCTTCTCTCCCTGGAATGAAAAGGTTGCAGGGAGAGAAGATCCAGCTAGATCCTGTGCCTTTATTTACAAATACAGACACAGCTCTGCTTCTCCATTCTTTGCAGGACATCAGCAGAATTCTTGCCAAAAATCACTGGCTAGGAAGGACCTGCTGACAAAAATCTCCTACTGCGAAGGGGGGGGGGGGGGGGGGAGAGCATCGGTGCGCATGCGCGCTCCAAACACGGAAGAGCACAGCCTGCCTGTAGCTGCCACCCATCCACAGTACAATGTAAGTGGGTGGGAGGGCGTTAAGTTAGTCCATAGAAATACCAAAGATACTATAATACAACAAAAGGTATAAAACAGCAAGCATTTTTGAATTGTTTCTCCTCAGATCAACACTCAAACCAAAGAGTTCTCTGCATATCAAACAACATTAATATGAGACTCATTCTGGAAATGAGACCAAAAAATAGGGGAAAAAAATATTTTGTCTGGAATAGTTAATTCACCATACAGAATAGGTTCTTGTAAGGAGTATACGGAAAAGATTTAGGGGACATTTATAGGAACCTAGACTAGTAAAAGGAATCATTGCAGACAGGTTGCCCCAGTTGTAAATATGTGCATACTGCAGATCTTTCGGCTTGGGAGTTTTATCAACAGACTCAGGACCTCAGGCACAATCTCTTCTAGAACAGATGCATGACACTGTTCATCAAACACAGCATCCTCAGTGGCATGCTCAGAGGCTGATACAGCTGAAGGAATATCCGATAGAGACTTAGGAGGAGAAGGTGTAGAAATATGCTTGCACCACCTGCTATCTGAAAATCATAGCAATGATTTTGTTCATAACATCTAGCATGGATGTGGAAAATTCCACCCTGAGGAGTGTGTAAACAAAGAACAACGATTCAAGCTATCAGCTTGAGGAGGAATACTGTGTGTTGCTTTGGAGCTGTTCGAGGATCGTGAGCTTGAGAGGCCCATGGGACCGCTCCATTTGCTTTTGAGATCTGACATGTTGCACTGTAACTGAGGCAAGGTAAACACACAAAGGCTGCTGAAAGCAGGAGAGGTAATATGGCCAAAGGTGACGGAGTCACTGTACGCAGCAGCAAAGACCCTTGTGAATAGAGCAATAGCAGGAAAACTACCTCACGCTGAAAAGTTGGGAAGAGATAATGTGTAGGAGAAATAAATGCTGTTTCACTGTCTACCTTAAGGCGCCATGCACAATAGAGTTTTTTTAAGCTCCTAGAAACTGTTTTTAGAATTTTTTCTTCTGCTCCCAGAAGCTAAATAGTGTTATCCTATGTGTTCATGCACACTATATTAGGCTATCAGTGTTTTTTTGAAGCTTTAAAAAATTTTTGAAGCGTTTTTCAACCAGAAAAAAAATCTAAATGCTACTAAAATGCTAACGTTTTGCTTTTTCTACATGTACTGTAAAAACGCTAACACTATTACCAGCATTTTTGAGCTTAAAAAAATGCTAGTGTGAATGTGTGTGTCATGCTCACATAGGGATAAGTCGCCATAGCTGTAGGTCTGGAAAACACTCTGTGGCAAACAAGCATAATATTAGAGTACCAAAAAGTGCCATATGCAGAACCCAGTGATCAATAGCACATTCAGGAATTTATTTGCCTTTCCATGGGCATGCTCCTAAGGGTGTCATCAGGGACAGGTTCACACCAGAGGCTTTGCCACAGCCCTGGACCTGAATCGTGTTCTGTGGCTAACAAACCTGTAACTTAGGTGCCTGGGGAGTGTTAAAAGCAGAGCCCAGTAAACAAGGATCATATTACAGGCTAGCCTGACAATCTTGTTTGGGCATGGTCTGGGTAGGACATTTGGGATGGAGCCAAGGGTTAGCTGATCCAGATACTGTATTATACAGGACTTCTATAGCACCAACAGTTTGCTCAGAGCTTTACATTATGGAGGGAGACAGTACAGTAACAATACAGTTCAATACAAGAGGGATTAGAGGGCCCTGCTCCTTGGAGCTTACAATCTAGGACAGTAGCGGTGAAAATGCTCATTTCAACAGTGGGACAATGACCTTGACATAAATAAAATGATCTTGTTAACCAACTAAAAAAAATTGTGGTGAAAATGGGTAAACTTTTTCTCCAAGGAGAAAAGACATCCATCCTCCTCGGACATTAGCAAAAAAAAAAAAAAAGAAGCATCATGGGAGTGAGAGTTATACTTGGTTGTCCAACAGCTTTTTTGTTTGCCAATTCCTCCTGGAAGCAGCATTATTACCCAGATTAGATTCAGTTCTGAAAATGTGTTCTTTAATAAGTTCCTTAAATCTATTACTGTGCACTAAACCAAAAGTAAATAAGATCCTAACGAGCCCTAACAAAACACATACATCACAATATTGACTGTAAGCCCTGGTTCACACTGAATGAGACTTAAAAATTGCAAGTCAAGTGAAGTAGCGCAATTTCAACCTCCGATTTCACTGCGGCTTGCTACTTCACTTAACAGAAGTCAGTGCAATTCGCAATGAAATCGGAAAAAAGTAATGAAGGAAATATTTGTTAAATAACGCTACATCAAAATCGCACTGATTAAGACAGTGCCACAGAAATACATTAGATGCAACTTCAGGTGAGATTTGTAAAATCATATGTCACACCTGAGGTCACACCACTGTGAACCAGGGCTAAGGGCTGGTATAAATTAACTTGACTGCAGAACAGTATACAATTTCTTGCGTATTAGGAAAGTAAACCATGTCTTTTAGAAAAAAAAAAAAAACAGGATTAGTTTTACATACTCAGTCAGGTTCTGCTTTGTGGAGGCTTTCAAAACCAATCAGCCAGGTATATGAATGTTGCCAGCGCAAATCTAGTATGAAGCTACTAGTGGATGGAAAGGAGGTAGAGCTGGAATCCTATCACCTCAAAGCACTTTTCAGGTCCTTCATTCACCTCCCTCTCATTTGAAGTTCACTGTATTCGTCTTTTTTCTCCAGTTTCGTTAAGAATTGCTGTGATCTATCAGCCTACTAGACCGGTATCAAGCTTCCTTGATGACTTCTCTGCCTGGCTGCCTTACTTTTTTCTGAAATTCCCACAATCATTCTTGGTGACTTCAAGATCCCTGTCAATCTTAAAACTGCTGCTACTTCTAAACTTCTGAGCCTAACCACTTCTTTTGACCTAAAACAATGGACACATGCTTCTACTCACTCTAATGGTAACTGCCTCGACCTTGTATTCTACCTATGCACTCCCTGCAACCTCACCAACATTCCTTTTCCTCTCTCTGATCACTCCCTTATTAGCTTCACTCTCTCCTTGGCTTTCTCCTCCTTGTCTTCCAACTACCAATCAGTTACCCGTAGAAACCTTCACTATCTTAACCCTTGTCTTTTTTCTGCAACAGATTGTCTCTGTCAAAATCTCAGCCCTGTCCTGCCCCAACCTGGCCACTTCTGTCTACAAGCGTTCACGGTCATCCACCCTTGACACACTGGCCCCCCTCGCTACACACAGTATTAGGCCCCGATAGCTACAGCCCTGGCAAACAGACAATACCAGATGCCTCAAAAAATGTAGCAGTGCTCTTGAGCGTTTATGGCATAAGACTAAGACCCAGCAAAGACTTCAACCAATATAAATCTGCCCTTCAAAAATACAATTCTTGTCTCCACACTGCCAAACAGACCTATTTCATCACTCTCATTAACACCCTCACACGCAGTCCCCGTCAACTCTTTTCTACCATTCACTCTCTACTTCATCCTTTGTTACCTCCACCTACTAACTCACTCACTGCCCAGGAGATTGCTAATCACTTCAAAAGTAAGATTGATAAAATTCATGATGAGATCTCCACTACACAGATATCTCCCTCACCCTACAATCCTTGTTGTCAACTGGCACAATCTATACTTCCCTTGTTTAACCAGGCTACTATAGAGGAGGTTGTTAAACTATTTTCTAAAGCTCACCTAACCACCTGTCCCTGGACCCTGTTCCCTCGCAAATACTACAGTCACCCTCAGGCTCTATACTTCACTCTTTAACTTTCATCTTCAATCTCTCCCTTTCTACTGCCATCTTCCCCAACTCTCTAAAACATGCGTTAGTCACCCCTATACTTAAAAAGGCCTCACTGGACCTCATCAATCTTAGCAACCTAAGACCCATCTCCTTACTGCATTTTGCCTCCAAACTCCATGAATGTCTAGTCTACAACTGGCTGAGCTGCCACCTCATTGAGAATAACCCTCTCGATCCCCTTCAGTCTGGTTTTCGCCCACAACACTCCACAGATACTGCTCTCCTAAAACTCACAAACAACATACTAACAGCTAAAACCAACGGTCACTATTCCATACTCTTACTCTTGGACCTCGCTGCTGCCCTTGATACAGTTGACCACCCCCTCCTCCTCAAAAAACTCTATTCACTTGGCCTCCATGACTGTACTATCCATTGGTTTGAATCTTGCCTATCTCACAACCCCTTCAGTGTCACTTACAACTCTACTTCCTCCTCTCCTACTCCTTTTACCGTCAGAGTCCCCCAAGGTTCTGTCCTTGGACCTCTCCTATTCTCGATCTACACTTCTTCCTTGGGTCAGCTGATAGCTTCCCATGGTTTCCAATAGCATTTCTATGCTGATGACACACAATCCATCTCTCTACTCCTCAGCTTACCCCATCAGTTTCCACACCGATAGTCACGGATTTATTAAACAGACATATCAGACTTAATATTAAAATGAAAATGGTGTTGCGCTTCGTTACACATTGCCTAAATACACTTATATACCATAATTAGTGCATAAATATAAATCTCAAATAAATTCTAACAAAAAGAAATATACACATCAAAAAAAGGACAATATCATGTGATAATATGCAAAAAAATATATAAATGTGTAAACGAGAAATAGACATCACACACACTGGCGAAAATGGTGAGACAATGCACCTGCATCCCTTAAAACAGGGGAAAAAATGACATAAATGACAAATAAACACAGTGAAAATGGCATAAAATATGCCTGAAACAGTGCCGTGGCCAGAAGACTCACAACTGGTGTGAATAATATACAGCGAGACTGTCAGGTTTTTATCCTGACTCAAAACAAAATTTTTGGACCACACAAAGTCCTTCCACATAAATGTGTTACAGAATGTGATAAGTGACCAAAATAAACAATATTTGACTCGTGATCAAATCCCTAATTGGGACTTACAGTATTTATGTGAACACAAATATATAAACAGTGTCACAACAATATATCACAATGTGCCACAGTACCAAACGGTTTCCATTGATAGACAATTAGTCTGTCAACTGATGAATGTCTAAACACTTTGAGATTGCTTTGTATACATTTCCAGCTTTATGCAGAGCAAATATTCTATTGCCTCGTACACACTATAAGAAAATCGTAGGAACATTTTCGTACGAGGACCATTCGTCCGATAATCGGATCGTTCGTACACAGCTTTCGAGAGCCGATCATGACAATTTCGTACGACAATATCCAAAGGGACAAGCACAAAAATTTTTCTCGTACGATACCAGATTGTACGATTTTCATTTAATCAGTACAGTAGTCATCTGAAAATACAATACATGACATGACATCACTTTCGAAATGCTTTACTTTCATAGGAGAATTTTTGTATCTTTAGTAAACTTTTCACTTTTGATGTGAGACTAGCAGGCGGAAAAAAAAAAAAAAAAAAAAAAACGGACAATCGTTCGTCTGATATTCTCATCGTGTGTACTGGGCTTAAGTCTTCGGAGAGCTCCTTTATGCAAGGTACGGTTTACACCAGCTGATGCCTCTTATAGACAGCAATCTTAAAATGTTTAAGGTTCTTTTACCAATCTAAGTAGCTCTAAGCCACAACTCCAAACTCATTTCATTAACTGGACTCCTGGTGTGCAAACTACTGACTCCAATTCGTTTACGTAATTAATCTAAAGGTTCACTTACTTTTTCCTCTAGCGCTGTGAATGATTAATGGGTGTGTTCAATAAATACACGAGAAATTAGAACTGTTTGAGTGTTACCAGCTTAAAGCAATACTAAAGGTTCATATTTTATATTTCTTGTAAAATAACAAACATATTATACTTACCTGCTGTGTGCAGTGGTTTTGCAGAGGAGCCTGGATCCCCCGCAGGATCTACTGGCTCTCCTTTCTATTGGGTGCCCCCACAGCAAGCAGCTTGCTATGGGGGCACCTGCTGTTCCGTGTGTCCATTCACACACGGAGCCGCAGCTTGGCCTCTCTCTCTCTCCCTCTCTCTTCTCATTGGCTGACTGGCTGTGATTGAGAGCAGCAGGAGCCAATGGCTCCCACTTGCTGTCTCAGCCAATGAGGAGGCAGAGACGTGGAACAGCCGAGGCTGTTGTGCACATCGCTGGATCGCGATGGCGCTCAGCTAAGTATTGAGGGGACTGGGGGCACTGCTGCACACGTGTTTTTTACCTTCATGCATAGAATGCATGAAGGTAAAAAAACCTTCAGTCTTTACAACCGCTTTAAGCACATTGTGTTTGTCTATGTTGTGACTTAGATGAGGATCAGATCACATTTTAATGCAAATTACTGCAGAAAGAGTTACCATATATTTCGCTCCATAAGACGCACTTTTTTCCCCCCAAAAAAATGGGGGAAAATGTCTGTGCGTCTTATGGAGCGGCCAGCCTGGTATTCCCGCTGCCGCCGTGTTAGAATACTGGGCCGGCAGCTCGGCTCTACTGTGCAGAAGAACTTGCTTCTCAGTTCTACCTGTTCCTCTGTCCAGCGGTGTCCTGCTTTCACTGGCTGTCTTCTCTCCCTGGTGCTGGCATCTTCAGTGTGGGCACCCGGCTGTGACAGCTTGCGGCTTCCCACTGCGCATGCGCGAGAAACGCTGCGCTTTGTGAATGGCCCCGTAGTCTTGTGGGACCTGTCATGTGTCCCACAAGACTACGGGGAGGACAACTCCGCGGAAGTGGGACCGGGTACCTGCAAATTAGGGTACCTGCCCCCTCCAAACGTCTGCAGTCTCCGGTCATCTCCCGTACCGTGTCGGCAGTCTCCGGTCATCTCCCGTACCATGTCGGCAGTCTCCGGTCATCTCCCGTACCGTGTCGGCAGTCGCCAAAAGCCGCAATTTCCTAACTCCAGAAACCACTAAACAGCTCATCCACTCCCTCATCATATCAGGACTCGACTACTGCAACTCCCTCCTCACTGGCCTGCCTTGCCGCTGGCTATCCCCGCTTCAGTCGATCCTGAATACGGCTGCCAGACTCATTCACCTTTCCAACCGCTCCGTCTCCGCCACCCCCCTCTGCCAATCCCTCCACTGGCTTCCGATTGCGCAACAGATCAAATTCAAAATCCTAACGCTGACGTACAAAGCTGTCCACCATACTGCCCCGAACTACATCACTGACCTAATATCCAAGTACCGCCCAGCACGCACACTCCGCTCCTCACAAGACCTCCTTCTCTCTAGTTCCCTGGTCTCCTCCTCCCATGCCCGCCTACAGAACATCTCCAGGGTGTCACCCATCCTCTGGAACTCCCTGCCCCAGCCCATCAGATTATCACCTACTCTCCTCTCCTTTAGGAGCACCCTGAAAACCCATCTCTTCAGGGAAGCCTACCCCACCCCCTGCTAACTTGCCGACCTCCTCCACTCTTCCTACCACTCCATCCCCCACAGCTATCTCCTCCTGTGCCACCACCCACTCCCTCCTAGATTGTAAGCTCGAAAGAGCAGGGCCCTCAACCCCCTCATGTTTTGCATTGTATTGGTATTGTTCTGTCACATGTTCTGTCCCCCTTTGTAATGTACAGCGCTGAGCGAACTATTGGCGCTTTATAAATACTGTATAATAATAATAATAATCTCCCGTACCATGTCCGCAGTCTCTGGTCATCTCCCGTACCGTGTCCGCAGTCTCCGGTCATCTCCCGTACCGTGTCCGCAGTCTCCGGTCATCTCCCGTACCGTGTCCGCAGTCTCCGGTCATCTCCCGTACCGTGTCCGCAGTCTCCGGTCATCTCCCGTACCGTGTCCGCAGTCTCCGGTCATCTCCCGTACCGTGTCCGCAGTCTATGTCTGCAGTTCATTGGTTCAGAATTTTTTTTTTCTTGTTTTCCTCCTCTAAAATCTAGGTGCGTCTTATTGTCAGGTGCGTCTTACGGAGCGAAAAATACGGTAATTCCAAGGGTTTAAATACTTTTTTTCATGCCACTGTACATCTATTCAACACATATGGCATATTGGGACATGGTTCATGGTAATTAAAGTAGAATACCAGGATGTGCCTAACTAATCTTAAATGCTCCCTCCCTTCTCCTACCACCTATTCTGAGTAACCTATATAAAAAAATGTTTATACTTACCTATTTTCAGGTTGCTCTGGTCACATGATTTTCCCTGTGTCAGCCAACTCCAGCTGCTGGGGACAGGAAAGAGCGCTTGACAATGGCTGGCAATGTCTGGAAGCACTGACATCACCCATAGGTCTATGACCCGTTCATTGTTGGCATTCCCTCCTCTTCCCTGCAGCCGCTGCTGGTTGACACAAAAGAGCTGGATCACGTGGCCGGACTGGAGTGGTCTGACCTACACAAGCGTTTTGGTGTACTGTTCCAGGAATAATAGACCTTAAAGCAGAGCCTACCTCAAAAGTGAAATACCGCTGATTCTCTCCCCCCCACCCCCCTCCAGCTGGTTACCGGAGTTTCAGGCTTTTCTTTGGGGGGGGGGGTCGAGTACCATTTTTTTGTCAGTACCTGCTCCCACTGTAACAGTCCTCACCTAGGGTAGAATAATATTGCTCATCCCACATCCCAGGAGGCTGTAGGACCAATTTCCCTGCACCACACAAACTGACACATGCACAGTGGCGAGCCAGCTGCGATTCATCAGGAATTCACAGCCGCCTCCCAAAACCAAAACGGCTGCACTGGGGACAGCACTGGAATCGGTGGACTGGTAAGTACCTGATTTTTAAAAGTCAGAAGCTAAAGTATTTGAATTTAAAAAATTCTATTAAATCCATTAGCTGATTTTCTTCCTACTGTATTACAAGGGAAACAATCGTCATGAAACTATCTTTACATGTACAAAATAAAATTGCACTGTAATGAAAAAAACAAAAAAAAAGAAAAACACACACACACACTTCCTGCATAGCAAGGTCAAAGATATTCACTAGGGATGCACCGAAATTTTGGTGGCTGAAACGTTTCGGCCGAAAACACCCCTATCAGCCTTCGGCCGATATGGAAAGGAAGAGCACCGATACAGGTGCCGAAAAACCCCTGCCTCTTGCTGCCGCCTGCCAGCCGCTGCTGCCACCGGACGCTGCTCGGTAGTTCTCAGCCTTACCCGAGAAACCATTGAACGATCCCAGCGCTGTGCATAGAAATTAGTAAAGGAAAAATGGCCTACACTCATTTCTATGCTCTTGGAAGACCGGACCGATATCACTTCCAGTTCTGGCCATTTTTTTTTTTTTTTGTGAAGCACTAGGTCAATGCTTTTTTTGATCTAATGCTTTACATTGCACAGGAGAGATGTGGGGTCTTATTGACCCCATATCTCTCCATAAAGAGGACCTTTCACTAATTATTTCTATCACAAGGAATGCATACATTCCTTGTGATAAGAATAAAAGTGATTAAAAATTTAAATGGGACAGTTAAAAAAAAAAAAATTAAATACATTTTTTTTTAAAAAAGTTTAAAGTGCCCCCATCCCCTCCATGCTTGCACGTAGTGGTGAATGCATACGTAGGTAAATGGTGTTCAAAACACACAGAACAATAATTCTCGCACTAGACCTCCTGTGTAACTTTACACTATTAACCTGTAGAAATTTTTAAGGACTCACCCATGGAGATTTTTAAGTACCGCAGTTTGATACCTTTCCACGAGCCTGCGCAATTTTAAAGTGTGACATGTTGGGTATCTATTTACTTGCCTTACCATCCTCTTTCATATTATACTGAAATATTGGGGCATATATTGTGTTTTTTTAATCAAAGTGTATTTTTTTCCAAAAAATATATATTCATTTTTAAAAACTGCGCATTTTGGTTTCAGTTTTTGGCCAAGTGCATTTTGAATTTTCGTTTCGGTGCACCACTAATATTCACTAATCATGAAAAAAAAAGGCAGCTTATACTATATGAGTTGTTTGTCATCTCCAATACGTACAACTGCATTAGCCACAAGCAGTGGAAGTTGCCTTTGCTTCACAATGAAGAGGAAGAAGACGGAATGAGGTGCAGAGTTCTGTTGACGGCAAACTACCCACGATACTATGCAATTGCTAAAACAAGTTTTTATTATACATTACCCACTTTATTACAGTATATAGAGAAGTCTGGTTTTACCTTAATTTGATACTATGAATACATAATAGAGCCCATTGTAAACAATATGCATTATGACATTTCTACTTATGAATAAAGCTGTAAAGCTAGTTTGGTGTACCTTGGGACATTCTCCTCCGGATGTCTCTGTGTGCTGTTCTGAGGCAGCTTTGGCTGCACATTCTGCTGCCAGCTTAAGTTCTGAAGCAATATTATGAATGAAGTGCAATCCTGAAGATCCAGCACCCCGTGGGCTGGCAGGACAAGAATTCGGAACACTAGAAGAGGAGAAACCAGATTAAGCCAAAATAAAGATTGCAATAATCGCCTAAGCAAACTTTCCTATTACATTACATGTAAAGCATAAAAGTCAGCTACATTTTTTTTCTTTTTCCTGATTTCTGCATGTTTACAGTTCCATTCACATAGCCCGCACACTAAACTGGGGCGATTTAGTGTGTGGGCAGCTGTCAGTTTTGGTCACAGTAAGTTGTGCTGAGATGCGAATTTTAAGCGTGAACAGGACACACAGAAAACAACTGTGCCCTAGTAGTGACTGAAACAACTGTGCCCTAGTAGTGACTGGCATTCTTCCAGTACAGAAAAAACGGGAGTCACTGCACTACGTGTGAACAGATCCTAAAAGTTTATAAAATAAGGTTTTGTATAATTAGTTATATAAAAATAAACAAATAACACATCCAGGACACTTGGTTTACAAAGCATACTGTGCTTTCTGGTACAAATGCTCAGCACTATCTTATACTTGTTGGCAGCCTGTGCATAGCCAACTGAACCAGACAGGTCCTATCTCTTCTAGTAAAGAGGGAGGAGTGTGTCCCGCCTCAGTAACTCAGCAGTCTTTGTAATTTTATCTATCCTTTTCTTAAGGCCAGTTTTACAGCAAAGCTGTAAAATAAGCAGGTGAAAGCTGTTGATCTTGCTTGGAGCTTGCCACCTGCTAACAGAAATTTGCAATTAAAATAAATATTATGAAATATTCCACATTTACCTGATGATGAAAAACTGTACTGTACTGATCATAAGAAAATAGATCTGAAACCAAAATATATTCCCTTTGGGAAGGAGTAGTGTGTACAAACTTGTCACAAACATAACCACACCCTCCAGAGGGTTTTCCTGACCAGGCCATTTTGTGCGTTATGGCGCTGCATTACTTTAACTGACAATTGTACGGTCATTAAACACTGCACCCAAATTATGTCCTTTTTTTCCCCACGAATAGAGGTTTCTTTCAGTGGTATTTGATCACCTGTGCGTTTTTTATTTTTTGCGCTATAAAAAAAAATAGAATAAGACCAACAATTTTGAGAAAAAAAAAAAAAAGTAAAAAGTATTTTTACTTTTTGCTATTAAACATGTCCAGTAAAAAAATTTAGAAATCAAATGTCATAAATTTAGGCCAAATGTATTCTGCTACATGTCTTTGCTACAAAAAAATCCCAATACGTGTAAATTAATTGGTTTACGTGAAAGTTATAGCGTTTACAAATGGCGGTATATATCCTGGATTTAAAATTTTTTACTAGTAATGGCGTCGATGAACAACTTATAGCGGGACTGTGGCGGGCATTCTGACAATGGGGGGAACTGACTTGGTGTCACTGACATCCCCAGTGACACCAAGATAGTGATCAGTGCTGAAAAAAAAAAAAGCACTGACACTGTACTAATGGCACTGGGCAGGAAGAGGTTAACATAAGGGACGATCAAAGGGTTAACTGTGTGCTGGGAGTGTTTTACTAGGGGGCTGTGTCTGTGTGCTTCAGAGCCATCCAAAGCAGTGTGCCCGAGCTGACAGGGAGGAGAACTGTTAATAAACAAAACAGTTCTCCTCCCCGTTGAAGATCGTCGGAAATCACCAGGCGCCGGTGAATAATCACCTGGCCAGGACCCGGTGATTGACAGCTGCAGCCGCGAATGGCAGCGCACGTCGGAAGGCAAGGCGTGCGCCTCCTACCCAGAAATGCAAAATCACCCGTGCCGCCCTGTAGCAGTATAGCAGTATTTTTGCTATAGGATGGATGGGAAGCAGTTAATAAAATAACATATTAAGGAATGTACGGCCTTAAGTTGCTAGCTTTTAAAAACTGGAGAGAATCCATGTATAGGCAGCTACTGTATCTCATAAGAATTAAAGGTAAACTAGGGTGATTTTATTAACAATATAAGTTCAAAAACATTTAAAGCCCATCTAATGTGCAAAATTGAACCCCCAACCACACCCTTCCACATCCATTCACAAACTAAAAAAAAACAAAAAAACACCACAACATCTGAAGCGGTTTTAAAATTGCTTTAGCCTGCTGCCCTTTTCCTTCTTTGACACTACCCCTAGCAATGCAGACTGGTCCTTTGATGACTGTAAATACGCAATTTACTGATGCCTAAAGGACTCTACCACTGGGCAACAAATAGTAAATGTCTATAGCATCCAGCCTCAGCAGGGACTCGCTACTTTGCCTTAAGAAATAGAGAAGACATGGAGCTCAGCATGTCTTGCGACCACAGATTTAGTAAGTAGAAGGAAATAGATTTTATAATATACTTTTTCATTTTGCACTTTGCAGGGAGCCAGGTGGTAACACAAAACATAAAAAAAAAAAAGTGAAGAAAATCAGGCTACAGTATAGCCACCAGATCACTTTTACAATATAGCCAGCAATCAGCATGCTCTTGAAAGTAGCTGTGAGTTTATTTACATTATGCAGCTGCCACCTATGAATATAATTATGTCAGCGACAGTAAAAGGGTTAAAGGTTAAGGAAAAGTTCCCACAGTTTACATACCCCTTTGACCCCACCCTCCTCGGTAGTTCCAGGCCCCCAAATCACTATAGTTATCTGAATCTCTCTCCAAGGACCACAGCACCTTTTACTTCACTCTGCAGACATCTTGAGCAGTGCAATTTGTGGAAGCCCCGTGTGCTTCAATAGGACTGGAAGACACACAGAAACCAATCACATACTGATCCCCACTGCTTTCTACCATCTTGTTCCAGCATCACTGCTCAAGACTAACCCTTTTTACATGCTATTATACCATCACTGATCCTCTTGTATCTTACCTCAACATCAAATGTGCTGTTGATAACCTTACACATAAACCAGCACAATTACCTGCCATGTTTACAATAAAGAGACAAGTTCTCTTGACAGGACCCACCACTTCGGGGGATAATGACCTTCTCTACTCCCACAGTTACAGGCTAATATTTATAGGTAAAGTTGATTTCTTCTGGATTAACTGTGGGTATATGATTGTGTATTTATAGCTGGATATCATTCTTTTTTTCCCCCTTTCTATTGGTTGGACTGGATGGTGTCTTTTTTCATCCAGACTAACTATATAACTAACTATGTAACTGTTCAAGCCTGGCAACTGACCACTCAGGAATGAGAGCTGCATCCCGAGGTTAAAGGGAGAAGGTCAAAATTTTCCCCTATATCTGGAATAATTTCTGAGGTTCCATAAATCAAACAGAACAGCAGGGAACAGTGGAAAGGTGAGTATCAGCAGGAGAGGGTGATATTAACAGAACTTGTCATTTTGCCTTGAACACACTATTACTATGAGTTAGAACAGATACCTGACAAAATGATTATGTAATCTAATAGGGCTACAAATAAAAAAATCTATTGTCACCTTAGCGAAAGCCATAGAAATGATGAGGTAACTGCACTCTGTCATACAAGCGCCATGGTCTTCTGCACTCAGCTAACGTGTGGTTAAGTCACAAGTGCAGTGAATACCTTAACCACTTCCCGCCCACCCGCGCGAGACATTTTAACCCCTTGATTGCCACATTTAACTCTTTGATTGTCCCTTGCCAGTGCCATTAGTACAGTGTCAGTGTACAGTATTTTTCACTGATCACTGTATTAGTGCCACTAGCGATGTCAGATAGCGCGAGGGTCAGTTAGCATCCCTCCCATCCAGGGTCAGCTAGCATTAGATTGCCCGCACATTATCTCACTCACGCTATAGGTCTCTGATCACGGTCATCACTAGTATAGTGTTTGTATGGATCAATATGTTGATCACGAACAAAACTATACCAGTGCCCCCTTAGAATTAGTGTCCCCAAAAAAGCAGTGTTAGCAGGATTATCCCCGTTCACTGCCAGCACCAGTGTTTAGCCCCAGCAAACCCCCCCCCCCCCCCCCCCAACAAGAAGTGGTGTCAATATCATTTCTGATCATTGTCACCTGTAATACATTACACACAAAACTGCAGTGTTCACAGAATCAGGCCTGATCTCTGTTAGCAATCACCGGTAAATTTTTTTGTAGTAGTTCAAGCAGTCCCTGACAGCCAGGTGCTCTTTTTCCCGTGAGTCGCACTAGGTACCTGTAAATTTAGAGTCCAAAATGTCCAACGAAAGGTAATCTAGTGAAGAGGCATACAGGATTCTGAGCATGTCAGGTGAGAATGAAGGGGAAGACTCCCTGACACAATCAGCCTCAGACTACAATCCTGTAGACAGTAGCAACACCCTGACAGGTAGCTCGGACGATGGAGAAGAGGTCCCTGTTAAGATCAGGCGTACCCGACCCCATGAAGCTGAAGTGCTAGGATCGCATGACTTATCCCATATGCAGCAGAGTGCCAGAACTAGTGCCGCACTACCTATTGGTGAACTGGCGAGCACCAGCGGCCTAGTCTTTTTTTATACCAGCACTGCAGTATCACTTGGTGACGTGGAGAGTCCCATAAGTGCAGTACAAGTTGGTGCGGTGGCAAGCACAAGTAGTGTCCCACAGCCACCAAGAATTCACACACAGGCCCGTAGAGCCCCTAGTGTCCTTCCAGACGTGCTTGCAAATCTTGATTGGCAGCCCATAGATTCTGCAGCACCTTCCCCCATTCACTGCCTAACCCGGAATTCAGGTGGAAATAAATTTCACTACTCCCCTTGATTTTATGGAGCTGTTTTTCACAGAAGCTTTGTACAATTTGATTGTGGGCCAAAGCAATTTATATGCTCAACAATATATCACCACCAACCCAAATTCAAACCTTGCCAGACCATTCGCATGGAAACCCATTACGGTTTTCGAATTTAAAACTTTTTTGGCCTAACCCTCAACATGGGCATTACTAAAAAAAATGAGTTGCGGTCGTATTGGTCCACAGACCCGATTCATGATCATGCCCGTGTTCTCTGCTGCCATGACCAGGCAGAGATATGAGAAGATAATGCGCTTCATGCATTTCAGTGATAACACACACTGTCATCCTTGGGTGACCCTGAACATGACAGGCTGTACAAAATTCAGCCCCTCATAAACCACCTCACAGAGAAATTTGAAGATGTGTATACGCCCCAGCAAAACATCTGTGTGGATGAGTCCCTCATTCATTTTACTGGCCACCTTGTATTCAAACAGTACATCCCCAGCAGGCGTGCCAGGTATGGGGTCAAATTGTATAAGCTCTGTGAGAGGGTCACAGGCTATACGTACAAATTTAAGGTTTATGGAGGGAAGAGACAGCAAAGTAGAGCCTGCCCGATTGCCCAGACTACATGGGGAGCAGTGCCAAGATAGTTTGGGACTTGGCGTCGTGTTTGTTGCGTAAGGGGTACCACTTATACATAGACAATTTGTATACAAGCGTACCATTTAGACATTTGTACAATCTTGGAATTGGCTCATGTGGCACTGTGCAAACTAATCGCCGGGGCTTCCCCCAATGGCATGTAAATACCTGACTTAGAAAGAGGGAGAAAGCCTGTTTGAGGAATGATTAATTGCTCACAGTGAAGTAGAAGGACAAATGGGATGTTTTTGTCCTGTCTTCCATTCATGCAGACGAGACAGTCCAAATTAACACGGTATCTGGAGTTGTTGAGAAACTCCTCTGTGTCCACAACTATAACCTTAACATGGGATGGGTGGACTTCAACGGCCAAATTATAAATCCGCACCTAGTTTCCCGGGAAGCTTGAGACTGGTACAAAAAAGGTGTCTATTTAGTTATTTCAATTGGCTATAGATAACAATTTTGTAATTTACAAAGCAACTGGATGAAGTGGATCCCTCCTAAAATTCCAGAAAGAGATCATCACAGCCCTTTTGTATCCAGAAGGTGCTGTGGCCCAATCCTCAAATCCAGATGCAGTTATCCGGCTGCATGAGATGCATTTTCCGGATATCCTCTCTGATACCCCAGCCCAAAGGTCATCCCAAAGAAGATATCGTGTCTGTAGCAGACACGGAATAAGACGCGACACCAGCTTTTTTTTTGTCCCTTCTGTCCTGGCCAACTTGGTCTCTGCCTCAAGGACTGCTTCCATCCCTACCATACACTAGTAAAGTATTAGTACAGGGTACAACACGGCACAGTTCAGAACACATATTTACACAGGGGCTCAAAAGATGTTAGGTAGTCAGGAAACTGGCTATTGCATTTTGAGAAACCCTACAATCTGTTTTAAAAAGTTAAAGTTTTAAAAAAAAATAAAAAATTAAAATAAAAAATAAAAAGTTAAAAAAAAAAAATTGTTAAAAACCAAAAATAGTCATAGTTTCTCTTTGTTGTTGACATTCAGGAATAACATTCAGCTGCAGCACCGAGTTGTTTATTCTCACAGCAACAGGAACTTGCACTAAGAATATACATAAGCCAGTGTGGGCAGCGCTGTTGGATGGGATTTTTCATCTGCAGTTAAAAAAAAAAAAAGAGCATATATGCCAAAGCATGGAGGCCTGGGGTGGCCAGTGGGTGGATGGCCCCTATGCTTCAGCATACATATTTTATAATATTTTTTGGCACACTTTATGTGTGCCCACCATTAGAAGTGGGTGTATGCAGGAAGGTATATGCTAATGGTGGGCATACCACACAATTTCTGGCAGAGATTTCTTCTTTTTTCATTCAGCCTACAGGCTGAATACAAAAAAAAAAAAAAACACAACATATCATATACACCCAACAAGGACCAGCAACATACTGGTATATCACTGGACTTTGAGTGGTTATACCAGGATGATGCCTGCAGCTGCAGGCATTATCCTGGTATCGTTTTTTTTCAGCCGGCGATCAGCTTTCATGTAAAAGCAATCCTAGTGGCTAATTAGCTGCAGGATTGCTTTTACAAGCAGCGGGTGAAGATGCCCCCCCCTCCCACGCTGCCTTCCACGGCCTTCTCGGGCAGTCCCGTGCCATCGGGGGAACCTGAGAAAGCAGCAAGTGTTTCTGCCAGCTGACTATAGAGCTGATTGGAGACCGGAATGGAGCCAATCATCTCTATAGTCTAAGAAATCGGAAACTACGAGCATTTCATCACTTCAGTTTCGCAGGATATAAACAGCGCCATTTGTAAATTGGGAAAGCATCTGATCAAACCGATCTTGGTGAGACTAGATAATGTAAGGGCAGAGGAGATATCTAGAGTCTGATAGACCCCAGATTTATCAAAAAAGAATATATGACAATACACACTGAAGTTATAGGGGATATCTGCATTCCCTGTGATAGCATTAAAAGTGATTAAAAAAAAAATGAAAGGGACAGTGTAAAAATTTAAAAATCAATTTAACTAAAAAAGAAAGAAAAAAAAAAAAAATTGCGAGCATTGACTCTGTGCCAGTATGTAAACAGAAGCTGCACCATGCATGTGAGGTATCGCCACAAACGTCAGAACAAGGGCAGTTTTTTTTACACAAAATTGTCAATTAAATGATTTATTGCTCACACATACCATGGGTATATATGGAATTACTCCCCAAAATACATTCTGCTACTTCTCCCGAGTATGTGGATACCACATAAGAGAGACTTTCTGGCAGCATATTTGTGTGGAAAAAAAAGAACATAAAATTTCATTTATGTACAGTATTGCATGACTGCACAATTGTAAGTTAAACTAGCACAGCACTGTATAGTAAAAAATGGTGTAAATTGCAGTATCTATACCATAGTTTGTAGACGCTATAACTTTCACACAAAGCAATCAATATACACTTATTGGGATTTGTTTAACAAAGACATGTAGCAGAATACATTTTGGTCTAAATTTATGACGGAGTTTACTACATATTTTTTATAGCCGAAAGTTTAAAAAAAAAATTTTTCAAAATTTTCGGTATTTTTTGGTTTATAGAGCAAAAAATAAAAAGCACACAGATGATCAAATACCACCGTAAAAAAGCTCTATTTGTGTGAAAAAAAGGACATAAATTTCAGTTGGGTACAGCATTGCATGACTGCGCAATTACCAGTTGAAATAGTGCAGCGCTGTATAGCAAAAAGAGGCCTGGTCAGGAAGGGGGGTAAATCCTCAGGAGGGAAGTGGTTAAGTAAAACCTTGCGGGCAGCTCAAACTCAATTCTTACACAATATCTCACTAATATATTCTTCTACCATTCAGCAAAAGCTGTGTTACCAATCCGCTGGACACTGCGAGCATCGTGACGTCATCAAGACCCTCCCCCAGACGCTTGATGACATCAAGGTGCTCATGGTGTCCGGCAGATTGGTAACACGAGAAGGCCAATAATATTACATAGGACATATCGCTGTTATACATGCTGGCTGTAGCTGGTGCGATTGAGCACCAAGGAAATGTGAGTGGCTCATTGTTAGGCTGCTATGTTTTGGAATAAAGGTATTTTAAACCAGTGTTTCTTAAGTCAAGGCACCCTTAAAAATGATGGACAGCCCCAAAGCACTCGTTAAAATGGACATTCTCAAGGCATCACATTCTAAAATGGGGTGCCTTTAGACTGTCCATACTTTTAAAGGGGGGCATCCCGTTCTAAAATGTGAAAAACTATTCTAATATTTTTATATAACACAGCAACAGTCACATATGTAGGACACCCAACATTAGAGGTGATTTATTCTTCCAAAGCAAATACACTGTTGCACACTTTTACTAACTAGTATTCCAATGTTTCTCTTCTTCCTCAGATTTTCTCCATCACTGAGCTAATGTGACCCCAACATTGATGGAAAGGGTCAAACTAGGATGCTGTGCCATTTTCCTTATCAACTAATGATGTCATTGTCAAGATGCTGGAGAATAAAAGGTCGTAATTGTACACAATGAAAACCTGTGGCTTTGTGTAACTAAAAGGCAGGCTTGTTCCACCCGCTGACTTGTATGCATGTTTTGGGCAATTTTTAGACATTTTGCCAAGGCACCCCTGAAGAAACCTCAGGCCGCCCCAGGGTGCCTGGGCACCCTGGTTGAGAAAGGCTGTTTTAAATAATAAAGCACTAGGTTTTTCCCATTTGTTTCTTCATGCTGACCGGTGGAGTTAGAAGGAGGAGGTTGTACATAGAGGATTCGATCTGCCCACAAGTGTGAATCATAATCCAGGAGATATGCCTACAAAGTACAATTAAAGGTACTCAATCACTATTTGACCAAATATTATATATGTGAGGTCAAAGGCTCCAGGTGAGAGCACATCAGGTGTGTTGGAGAAGCTGCACAAACTGAGAGAAGATTTTAGCATATATTTTGGATATTCATTGATTGGTGGCACTATATTGATTGTAGAAAAATATTAACAAGGACTACACTATTTTTATGGGTCTTTTATTGGATTAAAATATTACTTTATTTTATGTTCACTGTTTTAATGTTCATTTTTTGTCATATTGAACAGATGATATACACAGTTGTGTGGTACTTTAATGACACATATGACTCTGAGGATATCAGTATTTTAAGGAGAAAGCGCGGCACAATTTTTGAGTTTTCGTGGTGAATACTTTATTCTCTTTTCAGAGATGGTTGAACAAAAAATTTCAGACTTGAATTAACAAGCATTCTAAATGTTAAAGCTGATGTGAGCACACACAATGACAATTAAATCAGTGGTTTCACTTGCAACCATTAGGACTGGGACTGCCATCATAAGTGACAACTGGGACAGAATATGTTGATGTGTGACAAGATTTATTTTTCTATCAAGATATTAACACATCAGAAAAAGGACTCCACTCCTGAAAGTTCTCAAACATTGACTCTTCCACTGAAAGACTCACAGATGCAACACATTTCTAACCATTAGGAAGACACACAGAAACAAATGGAACTGCTGTGAAGCATGCATAATAAATGGGTAACCCTTACCTGATAGTTCCTGTAGGTGATGGTAAGGGACTGATAAAGCTTGGCACATCTGGCTCGGGAATATGTATTTTTAAGGGTGAAATTTGATGATATATAGGAGAGTGTGGCAAGGTGTTACGCTCCTCCTTTTCCTGGTAAAGAATGGTAAATCTTATCTTTATAACTGTGCTTGGGAACCGGAATGTGCACCTGTAAAAATAAAAATTAAAAAATTGGCTAATATTAAAATATCTTCATGATCTACTAACAGGCAGCAAGGTAACACTGTTTTGAAAGCTTGTTCCTGGATTCCAGACTTAAAGTGATACTCAAGATAAACCACCTAATTCACAGTTAATATACACAATACTGTTTTTACTTGCCAAAGGATCTATAAATCCAATGTCTTACACATATTTCCCATATTGTACAACCAGATGAGTGACACACATCGCTCCTCAAACAATTCATCTTCCTGAATCAGCGAAGTAACTCTCCATGTCACCTCTATGCATCCAAGCTGCTCACAGTACTGAAAATCCCCTTTTTATAGTGAGCTGACCAGGTAGCAGCAAAATTATACCACAATGCAGCAGAGTGATCTTACTGATTAGAAGAGGTGTGTGTATATCATGAGAACAGTTATCCAAAATTGTATCAGAAAATCACTTCTTCTTGAATCAGTTGTTTGGTGGGATTTTAACCATACTTTACTGTACACCAATTTGTAAATAGTACTTTAAAAACAATTCAGAAAACTGAAGACTAATGCAGGCCATAGACTGTTCATTTATTGGCCGATTTTTCGTCCGAAAGAATAATCAGCCGATTTTTTCACTGTTAGTGGGGCAAGAGCATTGGCCAATTTTCGCGGTTCCTCCTCATTTCTTTTATCGGTCATGCTGGAAAATTTGTGAAAAATGGCAGATTTTCATTGGTGGCAACAGAACGACCAATGTTTCATTTTTCGGACGAAAAATCGGCCGATAAATGAACCGTCTATGGCCGTGCATAAGGCTCCATGCACACTGGCTTAAAAATCACTGCTTCTACAAGAGTTTTGTGTTTTGCCTGTAGAAGCAGCTCAGTGTTCTCCCATGTGTCCATGCAAGTTAAGATGTTTAGAGGCATATTTTAAGCTCAGCGTTTAGAGGCAGAAAAAATAAAACCCTTCTGGTTTGCGTTTTTGATTGCAGTTTTCTGGAAGAAAAACAGCTAAACATTCCTAAACATCTATATGAGCATTTAACTTTCTGCTAAGGGAACTGGCATTTTTTTTACATCCAATTGGCATGGAACTTAAATTGTAAATGTTTTTTCTGAAATCTCATACAGACACACCTTACAAAAGTAGAGAGATAAAAAAAACCTTCATGTCCCAATAGACCTGCTTAGGGTTTCCTTAAGATAAAAGCAAAATAGCCCAAATAGGTTATAAGTAATAAATTACTTAAGCTGTCGTCATAGAAATTTATGAAAAAAAAACTGCTGGTAAATCCAATCCAATAGAAATGCAAAGATAATCCTAGGTAAGCACAAAACTCCATCAGCCTCAAGATATGTATGGATACTGGAGAAACCAACTAAGCCTAGTGCATGTGTCATGCAAAGATAAACTGCCTCTTAGCAAAGTAATGAGTCATTAGCAAAGCGCACTTGTGTAAAGTAAAACTAACGCATGTTAAAGAAACTGCGACAGGGGAAAAGAACTGCTTCAGTTAAGCTGGCCATACATTATACAAATTTTCCTTTGGATTTACCAAAATCATATAATATGAGGTCAAACCTAAACAACACTTTCAATTTGTATCCAAATTAGACAGGCCCTTGCACTATATACAGTGGGGATTGAAAGTTTGGGCACCCCAGCTAAAAATGTGTATTAATGTGCATAAAGAAGCCAAGGAAAGATGGAAAAATCTCCAAAAGGCATCAAATTACAGATTAGACATTCTTATAATATGTCAACAAAAGTTAGATTTTATTTCCATCATTTACACTTTCAAAATAACAGAAAACAAAAAAATGGCGTCTGCAAAAGTTTGGGCACCCTGCAGAGTTAATATCTTGTACCGCCCCCTTTGACAAGTATCACAGCTTGTAAACGCTTTTTGTAGCCAGCCAAGAGTCTTTCAATTCTTGTTTGAGGTATCTTTGCCCATTCTTCCTTACAAAAGTCTTCCAGTTCTTTGAGATTTCTGGGCTGTCTGTCACGCACTGTTCTTTTAAGGTCTATCCATAGATTTTCAATTATGTTGAGGTCAAGAGATTGTGAAGGCCATGGCAAAACCTTCAGTTTACGCCTCTTGATGTAATCCCCCGTGGATTTCGAGGTGTGTTTAGGATCATTATCCATTTGTAGAAGCCATCCTCTCTTTAACTTCAGCTTTTTCACAGATGGCATCAAGTTACCATCCAAAATTTGCTGAACTTTTATTGAATCCATTTTTCCTTCTACTCGTGAGATGTTCCCTGTGCCACTGGCTGCAACACAACCCCAAAGCATGATTGATCCAACCCCATGCTTAACAGTTGGACAGAGGTTCTTTTCATTGAATTCTGTGCCCCTTCTTCTCCAAACGTACCTTTGCTCATTCCGGCCAAAAAGTTCAATTTTAACCTCATCGGTCCACAGAACTTGTTTCCAAAATGCATCAGGCTTGTCTATATGTTCATTTGCAAAGTTCAAACGATGATTTTGTGGTGAGGACGTAGAAGAGGTTTTCTTCTGATGACTCTTCCATGAAGACCATATTTGTACAAGTATCTCTTTATAGTGGAATCGTGTACCACAACTCCAGTGTCTGCCAGATCTTTCTGGAGGGATCGTGCAGTCAAACGTGGGTTTTGAATTGTTTTTCTCACAATCCTGCGAGCTGTTCTGTCTGATATTTTTCTTGGTCTTCCAGATCTTGCTTTAACTTCCACTGTTCCTGATGACTGCCATTTCTTAATTACATTCCGAAAGGAGGATATTGACATCTGAAAACGCTTTGCTATCTTCTTATAGCCTTCTCCAGCTTTGTGAGCATCAACTATTTTCAGTTTCAGTTTTCTAGACAACTGCTTAGAAGAACCCATGGTGCTGATTGTTGGGGCAAGGTCAGATGAGTCTGGGCATTTAAAACCTTTGAGATTGACATCACCTGGTCTTCCCAGAGGATGATTGAGAACAATCCATGTAACTGGCAGGTCTCAGCTTGGCAAAGGGGGCAGTGCATGCTATAAATTCTGCAGGGTGCCCAAACTTTTGCAGACGCCATTTTTTTGTTTTCTGTTATTTTGAAAGTGTAAATGATGGAAATAAAATCTAACTTTTGTTGACATATTATAAGAATGTCTAATCTGTAATTTGATGCCTTTTGGAGATTTTTCCATCTTTCCTTGGCTTCTTTATGCACATTAATACAAATTTTTAGCTGGGGTGCCCAAACTTTCGATCCCCACTGTAGTTGAATGTAAATCTAAAGCAAATTGTACAGAAATTTTACAAGAAAAACTGTATAATGTATGGCCAGCCTTCTGAAGTACAGGAACTGCAATAGCCTCCCGAACCCTTCTGTCATGACTGAATTGCTGAGAGTGGTCTGGCTGCAGAATGGCGCTCCATTTTTTAGAGGAAACATGTGACCTCCACTTTTTTTTTTTTTTTTTTAGTGAACTTTAATGTAACAAGCAGTCTCCAGAGTGGAGCTCCACTCAACAGGAAACATGTGACCTTCACTCTACCTTTTTTTTTATTTAATGAACTTTAATGTAACAAAGAACCAATGGACAAGTCAAGGAAGTGGTGGTCACATGTTTCTTGTCACTTATCTCCTGCATATACTTTTTAAGGATGTCTGGTTGCAGACTGTCTACTCTGAACAGGAAACATGTGACCTCCACTCTAACGTTTTTTTATTTTAATGAACTTTAAGGTAACAAACAATCAATGGCTGCAAAGTGGAGCTGCACCGGACAGAGAATATGTGACCTCCACTCCATCTTTTCTTTTTAACAAACTTTAAAACCAATTGAAGATCATAATACATATGCAACCGTTGCAGTATTAAAGTGGTTTACCGGGGTTATGGCTGAGGATATCAGTCATAATCCTGGTATTTCTTCTTAGGCCACTGGAACACTTTCCATAGCAGCGGGAGGGGACGACTCCCCCCCCCCCCTCCTGCCGCTTGCCCATGTTTCTCAGGCTGTTTAAAACTGGGGTGACGGCATAATGTAACATCCGGTCTGCAGCAGATGTAAACAATTTTTTTTTCTTTAACGGCTTCCGCACCGCCCTATAGCAGAAATACTGCTCCAGGGTGGCACAGGTGCTCAAAATCATGTATATATATGCAAATCGTGCAGTGATCGTGGGTCGGGGGCATGCACGCGCTGACCTGTGGGTGCCGTAATTCGGTGGCCAAGGGATCAATCATCCGATTTAGGCTGGTGATGTTCAGCCTGAATCGGATGATCGATCCCTGGCTTATCCGACATCATCCTGTACTAGTGTTTACATTTACACAGGTACAAGAAATTCTATCCCAGAGAGAGAAAAAAAGCATACACATGAGTAAAATAGCACACTTACACAGATAGAAAACATTTTAGGACACATTTAACCCCTTCACTGCCCTGTCACCAGTGTCATTAGTACAGTGTACAGATTTTTTTTCACTGATCACTGTATTAGTGTCACTGGAGACTTCAGCGTCAGTTAGCTACCCTCCCAGATTGCTCATCACTACATCAGTCATCACATTTAACCCCTTGATTGCCAGGAACACACGAAGATATACAATAAACCTCCATTGCTAGCATAGTGTCTGAACGGATCAATATCTTTGATCAGATCAGCACTATACCAGCATTCATATTAGTACAGTGTCCCCAAAAACGCAGCATGAGTGGGATCAGCTCCGGCACTTGCCAGCACCAGCATTTAGCCCCTACGCTTACTCCTCCCTCCCCCAGCAAGTGCAGAAGATCACTGTCACTTGATATATTGCACACATAACCGCAGTGTTTGCAGAATCAGCCCTGATCTCTGTTAGCAATCGCCGGTAAATTTTTTTGTAGCGTTTCAAGCAGTCCCTGACAGCCAGGTGCTCTTTTTCCCCGTGAGTCGCACTAAGTACCTATAGTGGTCAAAATGTCCAACGAAAGGTACACTAGTGAAAAGGCCTAAAGGATTCTGAGCATGTCAGATGAGAGCAAAGGGGAAGCCTCAGTGACAGAATCTGCCTCAGAACACGAACCAGTAGACAGCAGCTGCACCCTGACAGTTAGCTCAGACGATGGAGAAGAGGTCCCTGCTAAGGTCAGGCAACCCCACCCCGTGCCTAGGTTGCTGAGATGTTACAAACGCATGATGACTCTCATATGCAGCAGAGTGCCATTGCTAGTGCTACTCTACCTTTTAGTGAACTGGCAAGCACCAGCAGCCTAGTACATCCTGGTCTTTCACATACCAGCACTGCAGTATCACTTGGTGACGTGGCGAGTCCCATAAGTGCAGTACAAGCTGGTGTGGTGGTGAGCACAAGTACTGTCCCGCAGCCACCAAGAATTCGCACACAGGCCTGTAGAGCCCATAGTATCCTTCCGGATGTGCTTGCAGCCACCCGTACTTCCCCCATTCACTGCCCAACCCGGAATTCAGGTGGAAACAGTAAATTTAACTACTCCCCTTGATTTTTTGGAGCCGTTTTTCACGGAAGATCTGTATGCATTGATTGTTGATCAAAGCAATTTATATGAACAACAGTTTATTGCCGCCAACCCAAATTCAAACCTTGCCAGACCATTTGCATGGAAACCTCTTATGGTAGGAATTGAATTTAAAGTTTTTTTGGCCCTAACCCTCAACATGGGCATTGCTAAAAAAAAAAAAAATGACTTACGGTTGTATTTATCCACAGACCCCATTCATCATATGCCCGTATTCTCTGTTGCCATGGCCAGGCATAGATATGAGAATATAATGTGATTTATGCATTTCAATGAGAATACACTCTGTCGTCCTTGGGGTGACCCTGAATTTGACCGGCTCCACAAAATTTGGCCCCTTGTAAATCACCTTAACCAAAAATTTGCACATGTCTATACTCCCCAGCAAAATATCTATGTTGATGAGTCCCTCATTAATTTTTCTGGCTGCCTTGCATTCAAACAATTTCTCCCCAGCAAGCGTGCCAGATACGGGGTCAAGATGTAGAAGACCTGAGAGGGCAACAGGCTATACATATAAATTTCGGATTCACAAGGGAAAAGATAGTCACGTGGAGCCTCCCGGATTCCCAGACAACATGGGGAGCAGTGGCAAGATAGTTTGGGACTTGGTGTCATCCTTTTCCCATATAGGATACCGCTGATACGTGGACAATTTTTACTCAAGCGTGCCACTATTTAGACACTTGTACAATCTTGGAATTGGCGCATGTGGCACCGTGTGACATAATACTCGGGGCTTCCCCAAACGGCTTGTAAATACCAGTCTTAGAAAGGGGGAAAATGCCTGCTTGAGAAATGAGGCATTGCTCGCAGTGTAGTGGAAGGACAAATGGGATGTTTTCTTCCTGTCTTCCATTCATGCAGACACAACCATCCAAATTGCCACGGCAGCTGGTGTTGTTAGGAAGCCCCTCTGTGTCCAACTATAAACTTAACATTGGAGGGGTGGACTTCAACAACCAGATGATGAAGCCGTACGTAATTTCCCGAAAAGCCTGATGCTGGTATAAAAAAGTGTCTGTTTATTTATTTCAGTTGGCTTTATAGAATGCTTTTGTGCTTTAACCGCTAGCCTACAGGGCACTTATACTCCCTTCCTGCCCAGGCCAATTTCCAGCTTTCAGCGCTGTTGCACATTGAATAATTGCACGGTCATGCAACACTGTACCCATATGAAATTTTTATCATTTTTTTGTGACAGATAGAGCTTTATTTTGGTGGTATTTAATCACCTCTGGGTTTTTTTATTTTTTTCTTAAACCAAAAACCACTGAAAATTAAAAAAAAAAAAAAAAAAGTTTTTTCTTAGTTTTTGTAATAAAATTTTGTAAATAAGTGATTTTTCTCCGTCACTGATATGCGTTAATGAGGCTGCAGTGATAGGCACTGATAGGCTGTACTGATGGGCACTGATGAGGAGGTACTGGTAGGTTGCACTGATGGGCATTGACAGGCATCACTGATGGGCACTGAAAGGCAGCACTGATACATGGCACTGACAGGCAACACTGATAGGCGGCACCGATAGGCGGAATGGATGGGTGACACTGAAAGGAAACTCAGATGGGCACTGATATGTGGCATTGATGTGCACTGGTAGGCACTGATATGTGGCATTGATGTGGCACTGATGGGCACTGGCACAAGGCACTGATGAGCACTGACAGGTGGCGCTGCTGGGGCTACACTGATCATCAAGGCACACTGATCATCAAGTGCCCTGATGATCAGTGTACATGTCCCCTCCGCGGAAAGCAGATTACCAGCTCTCCTTTCGAGCTGTCAACGTGACCGCTCGAGAGGAGAGAAATGCTGATCACATGACTGACATCTTCAGCACTTTCCGTTGATCGGTGATCCGCTGTGTCCGAGGGACACAGCGCACTGCAGATTGCCATGCTGTGCACTCCCTGAGCCGCGCATGCGCAGTGAGAATGGGAGGACGTCATATGACGTCCTCCCAGAACAAGAGAACAACCTTGCGTCCGTCATATTAATATATGGCGGGAGGTGGTTAGAAAGCAACTGGATGTAGTGGATCCTTCCTAAATTCCAGGAAAAGATCATCACGGCCCTTTTGTATCTAGAAGGTGCTGTGGCCCAAACCCCCAACCCAGATGCACTAAGCCGGCTGCACAAGAGGCATTTTTCCGATGCCATTCCTGGTACCCCAACCCAAAGGTCACCCCAAAAAAGATGTCATGCCTGTAGTAGAAATGGAATTAGGCATGACACCCACTTCTTTGGTCCCTCCTGTCCTGGCCAACCTCTGCCTCAAAGACTGCTTCCGTCGCTACCAGACACCAGTGGAGTGTTAGTATAGGGTACAGCATGGCACAGTTCAGGGCAAATATTTGCACAGGGTCTCAGAAGATGTTAGGTAGTCAGGAAACTGGCTATCTCATTTTGAGAGACCCTAATTTCTGCTTGTTACAGTAAAAAAAATGTACTGTTATACTGTTAACCATTGCTGTTTTCTTTGCTCATCCTGGTATCGTTTTTTTCAGCCGGCAATCAGCTTTCATGTAAAAGCAATCCTAGTGGCCAATTAGCTGCAGGATTGCTTTTACAAGCAGTGGGAGAAGCTACTCCCCCTCCCCTGCTGCCTTCCACGGCCTTCTCGGGCAGTCCCGTGCAATCAGGGGAACATGAGAATGCAGCCGGGGTTTCTGTCAGCTGGCCATAGAGCTGATTGAAGAACGGAATGGTGCCAATCTTCTCTATAGTCTAAGAAATCGAAAGCTACAAGCATTTCATCACTTTAGTTTCGCAGAATATAAACAGCGCCATTTGTAAATTGGGAAAGCATCTGATCACACCAATATTGGTGAGATTAGATAATGTAAGGGCAGAGGAGATATCTAGAGTCTAATAGACCCAGATTTCTCAAAAAAGAACATCTGTCAATGCCTATTGCAGTCACAGAGGATATTTACATTCCCTCTGATAGCAATAAAGTGATCATAAACAAAATGAAAGGGACAGTGTAAAAATAATGTTAAAAAATCAAAATAACTAAAAAGCACCCTCGCCCCACCTGCGTGCACAAACGTTGACCCGGTGTCAGTATGTAAACAGAGGCTGAACCATGCATGTGAGGCATCGCTGAGAACGTCAGATCGAGGGCAATTATTCTCGCACTAGACCTACTCTGTAAATCTAAAACTGTAGCCTGTAAAGTCTTTTGAAGCCTAGCCAGTACAGGACCCCAAAATCCAATAAGCATCTTCAGGCTTTTAAAGGGCTTTATTTCCACATTACACTTCCTGACTACCTATCACAGTTTCAGAGTCCCTGAAATGTCAGAACACTACAACTCCCCCCCAAATGACCACTTTTTGGAAAGTAGACACCCTAAGGAATTTGATAAAAAGAATGGTGAGTATTTTGCAGATCTCGTTTGGAAGTTTTTGGAAAATGAAGAAAACAAAAACATCTTTTTTCATTTTTCAAAACCTTGTGAAAAAAAAAAAAAACGAGATCTACAAAATACTCACCATGCCTTGGGGTGATTACTTTCCAAAAAGGGGTCATTTGGGGGGGGGGTTGGTGCTATCCTGGCATTTCAGGGCCTCCAAGACTGTGATAGGTAGTGAGGAAGTGAGATGAGGAAGTTACGCACATTCAAGCTTTCAGAGTGGTCATTGGATTTCAGGCTCCTGTACGTGGCTAGGCTCCCAAAAAGTCTCACACAAGTGGTATCCATTCTACCCATACTCGGTAGAAGTAGCAGAATGTATTTTGGTGTGAAATTCCACATGTACCCAAGGCTTGTGTGAGCAATATATCATTTACGTGACAGCTTTGTAAAAAAAAACAAAAAATGTTTTTGTAATTTCCCAAAAACTTACCGAAAAAAAAAAAAATCTTCCATGGACTCAACATGCCTCTCAGCAGATAGCTTAGGGTGTCTATTTTCTGAAAAGGGGTCATTTGGGGGTGTTTGTACTGTCCTGCTATTTTAGCAGCTCAAGAAATCTGACAGGCAGTCAGAAAGTAAAAGCTTTCTAAATTACAGTAGCTATACCAGGGGTCTCCAAACGTTCCAAACAAAGGACCACTCTACTGTCCTTCAGACTTTTGGGGGGCTGGATTGTGGCCAGTGTCCAGGCCTGGCATGACTGAAAGTAAACAATGCCTCAGGTGTGGTGTTCAGGTGCATAGTGCCTGTGGTCAGTAGGAGGAGTTATAGCGCCCAATTGGTGTCAGTGAGAGGAATAGTGCCCCATCATTGGTGTTAGTAGAAGGAATAGTGCCCTATCATTGGTGTTAGTGGGAGGAATAGTGCTCCATCAATGATGTTAGTGGGAGGAATAGTGCCCCATCTTTAGTGTTAGTGGGAGGAATAGTGCCCCATCATTGATGTCAGTTGAGGAATTATGCCCCACTGTTGGTGTCCGTGTTAGGAATAGTGACTCAAATCAGTGGGAGTATTCGTGCTCAAGGGACTGCTACAGGCTAGCAAAGGGCCACATCATTGGTATTAGTGGGAGGAATAGTGCCCCATCATTGGTGTAAATAGGAGGAATAGTGCTCCATCATTGTTATTAGTGGGAGGAATACTGCACCATCATTGGTGTTAGAGGGAGGAATAGTGCCCTATCATTGATATTAGTGGGAGGAATAGTGCCTTATCATTGATATTAGTGGGAGGAATAGTGCCTTATCATTGATATTAGTGGGAGGAATAGTGCCTTATCATTGATATTAGTGGGAGGAATAGTGCCTGCATCATTATTGTTAGTGGGAGGAATAGTGCCCCATCATTGATTTTAGTAGCAGGAACAGTGCCCCATCGTTTGTGTCAGTTGGGAAATTATACCCCACTGTTGGTGTCCGTGTTAGGAATGGTGACTCAAATCAGTGGGAGTATTAGTGCCCCAAAGGCAGGATAAAGGTTGGCAAAGGGCCCCATCATTGGTGTTAGTAGGTGAAATATTGCCTCACCATTGGTGTCAGTGGGAGTTCTAGTGCCCCATCATTGATCTTGGTGAGAGGAATAGTGCCCTATCATTGGTGTTAGTAGGAGGAATAGTGCCCCATTGATGGTGTCATTTGGGAGTATCGGTGCCCCAAGGGCCGGATAAAGGCTAGCAAAGGGCCAAATCCGGCCCTCGGGCCGCAGTTTGGGGACCACTGATCTATACCATAGTGTGTAGATGCTATAGCTTTCACACAAACCAATTAATATGCAGTTATTGGGATATTTTTTTACCAAAGACATGTAGCAAAATATATTTTGGCCTAAATTTATGACAAAATGTGAGTTTTTTTGGATTTTTTTTATGATAGAAATGAGAAAATGTTTTTTTTTTTTTTTTTTTTTTAAATGTTCAGACTTTTTTTGTTTATAGCGCAAAAAAAACCCCAGAGGTGATCAAATACCAGCATAAACTCTATTTGTGTGAAAAAAGGACATAAATTTAATGCATGTACAGTATTGCATGACCGCGCAATTGTCAGTTAAACTAGTGCAGCGCTGTATAGTAAAAAGTGGTATCTATACCGCCATTTGCAGACTATATAACTTTCACACAAACCACTTAATATGTAGTTATTGGGATTTTTGTACAGTATGCGCAGCGCTGTATAGCAAAAAATGGTGTAAATTACAGTATCTATCCCATAGTTTGTAGACGCTATAACTTTCACACAAAGCAATCAATATACACTTATTGGGATTTTTTTTTACCAAAGACATGCAGCAGAATACATGTTGTCCTAAATGTATGACTAACTTTGAGTTTACTATATATTTTTTTATAGCCAAAAAAATATATAGTGTATTCTTTTTTTTTTTTTTTAAATGTTCGTTATTTTTTTTTGTTTATAATTGCAAAAAATAAAAAGCGCACAGGTGATCAAATATCACCGAAAGAAAGCTATATTTGTGTGAAAAAAAGGACATAAATTTTGTTTGGGTACAGCATTACATGACTGCACAATTAGCAGTTGAAAGAGCGCAGAACCAAATAGCAAAAAAAGGCCAGGTCAGGAAGGGGGGTAAATCCTCAGGAGGGCAAGCGGTTAAAGCAAAAGAGAAACAAAATGTTTTTTGATATTTTGCTTTTAAAAAGGTAAGAGAGAAATTTGTGGTCTTTTTGTTCTCTCTTTTCTATTACAAGGGATGTCTACATTCCTGGTCATAGGAATAAAAGTGATAAAAATATTAAAAAAAAAGGGACAGTGTAAAAATAAAACAAAACCAATAAGAAAAAAAAAAATTAAAGCACCCCACCCCTCTGTGCTCGAGTGCAGAGGTGAACGCATACATAAATTGCACATGCATATGTAAAAGGTGTTAGCAACACACATGTGAGGTATCTCCGCAAACGTTACAGCGAGAGAAATAATTCTAGTGCTAGACCTCCTCTGTAACTCTAAACAGGTAACATATAAAAATGTTTAATACGTCACCTATGGAGATTTTAAGTATCATGGTTTTTCGCCATTCCACAAGTGTGTGTAGTTTTAAAGTTTACATGTTGGGTATCTATTTACTTGCTGTAACATCCTCTCATATTTTACAAAAAAATTGAGGTGTGAATTGAAAAACCACTATGCAAATACCATGTGACATTAAAAAATTGCAACAATCGCAGTTTCATTTTCTAGGGTCTTTGCTAAAAAAACATTATATAATGTTTGGGGGTTATAAGTAATTTTCTAGCAAAAAATACCAATTTTAACTTGTAAGCAGAACGTTATAGAAAATTGTTGGTCTTCAAGTGGCAATAGACACAACTCAAGGAAGTGTTTCCTCTCACATATTTCCTGTGTATCTTGCAAATTTGTTATCACTTTTATTCCTATTACAAGGAATGTAAACATCCCTTGTAATAGAAAAAAGCATGGCATTTACTCTTTAACCACTTGCCCTCCTGAGGATTTACACCCCTTCATGACTGGCCACTTTTTGCGTTACGGCGCTACATTACTTTTAACTGACAATTGTGCGGTCATGCAACAATGCACCCAAATTAAAGTAACATTCTTTTTTTTCCCACAAATTGAGCTTTCTTTCAGTGTATTTGATCGCCTGTGTGTTTTTTATTTTTTGCGCTATAAGCAAAAAAAGACCGACAATTTTGAGAAAAAAAAAAACAATAATATTTGGGACTTTTTGCTATTAAAAATGTCCAGTAAAAAAATATAAAAAAAAAAAAATCAAATTTCGTCATAAATTTAGGCCAAATATGTATTCTGTCTTTCCTAAAAAAAAAATCCCAATACGTGTAAATTAATTGGTTTATGTGAAAGTTATAGCGTTTATAAATGTGACCTCCACTTCCTTGACTTGTGTTCATTGGTTCTTTGTTACATTAAAGTTCATTGAATTAAAAAAAAAAAAAAGTAGAGGTCAGGTTTCCTGGCGAGTGGAGCTGCACTCTGCAGACTCTGCTTGTATGTTACATTAAAGTGGGGGGGTGGAGGTCACATGTTTCTGATCGAAAATGGAGCTCCATTCTACAGCCAGACTCTATTGGAATCTCGGCCATTCGGACTGCAAAGCTTTAGAACTTCCTGAAAGCTAGAGCTTGCCTGCCTCCCGTGCAATTTATGGCAAGTGAGGCTGCCCATCATAATGGTGGACCAATAGGACTGTGAGGTGACAGGGCTTAGCTGAAAGCTCCATCAATACCCAGAAGTGTTGAGGATTTGCCTTTCATAAGGGCCCAGCATTTAGCCATGGCAGACAGATTTGGAAGATTGCTACAGGTATATGGAGGTAGCTGTAGGTACGCACACTTCATATCTGATTCAGATTTTCCCCCAAACACTCACATGCAGCAACTGAACCTAGCACAGGGAAGCTTGGGTAATTTCATATTTTCTAGTAGACCAAATATTCTCATAACTATTCTAGAAACATTTGGGCAACACCTCTATAAAGTAACATCTCAGCTGGTACTGAATAACACTTTTCACAAGCAAATAGCAGGGACTTTGGAAAATCTAAATTTACACAATGTGGGAAGCACCTAGTCATGTAGAAAAATAAATCAATACTGCTGCAGGTTAGTTCATGCTTGCCCGCACATATCATAAGGTGCTGACTTGGAATGGAAAGATATGCTATTCGGAAAAGACACTAAAATGGTAATTAGATTTTAAAAAAAAACAACTTAAAAGAAATAGCATATTCTATGGAAATGAGACTTCTAGCAGTACAAAAAGATTTTTATACTTACCATAAAAAGTTTCTCTTGAATTCCATTGATAGACACAGGACTTATAGGAATTCTGGTTATACTGGGATCTACAGGAAGCTGGAACACTGGCAAACAAAAACCAGTGAACCAGCCCCGTATAACCCCACCTCTAACTGTCATGCTTCACTTTTGTGAGCAAACAGTACCAATAACGCAGAGGGGCGGGATCTGTGTCCTTCAATAGACTTCAAGAAAAAGATTTGTACGGCAAGTACAGAAATGTTATTTTTTTTACCTTACCGCCCACTGAAGGACACAGGACTCATAAGGATTCTTAAGTAGCCTACAGCTCTGAGCTCCCTGGAGTTGGACGAAGACTGGGAAATTGCCTTGTTCCAAGGACCTTGGGCTTTGGCTTCCCCCTGGTGCGCACTTCACCCCCAGGAGCTTGCAACTGTGACCACTTTTAGGGGGTACGACTGGACCCAGGGCCTGCCTCCCTGTAGATTTGCAGGGGGTTACCCATCATTCTAGTGAGGATTTTACCTGTGGAGTGATGACCAGCTTCTTGTCCAGGGATTCTTTCTTCATGTCCCAGCAGAACAGGAGGAAAAAGTGCAGGTCTCTTGAGTGGAATTGTGCCCACACTATGGCTGGGATGGCTGCAGACATCGGACTGATGTACCCTAAAGACCTACTTTGGGGAGTTTGAAGGCATCTCTATCTGACCCTTCACTGACAGGACTTCACTTCTGCACATTGTCCCTCGGTAGAACTTTTTGAGCTTGTGTCCACCACATAGCCTAAAAGGTTTTGACCTGCTCTTGCTCCAGAGATGATTTCTCCATGCTTACTATCCAGCTCAGAGACTCCAGTGTGGTGATCACCCTCCCATGTCTGCTTTCACCTGGAGAGCAGAGGGACCAAAGATTAGGAGATCGTCTAAATAGGGGATCAGGGATATCCCCTGAAGGTGCACGAGTCCAACTGCTTTGGCTAGGATTTTTGTAAAAATCTTTGGACTGGCCACTAGTCCAAAAGGAAGAGCCCTGAACTGCCAATTGGCTGTTTTTCTTCCCCAATTACTAACGCAAAACTTAAGTATGCCTGATGTTCCAGATGAATTGGGACATATAAATAGGCATCCTTGAGGTCCAGTGTTGTCATAAAGGCCTCTTTTTTTTTTTTTTTTTTTTTTTTTTTTAAGATTTTTGTGTACCGAGTAAATACTCTCCATGGAAAATCTTTTGTACTCCAAGAATTTGTTCAGGTTTCTGAGGTTTATTATTAGGCAGTAATTTCCTGACGGTTTGAGAACATCAAATACGTGAGAGTAAAATCCCTGGTATTGTTGGCTTTTGGGTATAGGTAACACCACCATTTGTTCCGCCAGCCCCTGAACTCCTTCCAAGACAGCTTCCCTCTGTAAAGTGTCCCAGGGAAGGCAGGTTAGGGTGAGAACTCCAGGCGATAGCCCTCTTGTACTAGTTGGAAGATGTAGCCACTGTCAGAGTTTTTTTTCTACTTAAAGGCAAAATGTAACAGGCGACCCCCGACCCTGATCCTTGCGTCACTTGGTTTCTTTAGTGCTGGCGCCTGGGGAGGAAAACAGCAAATTGCTCCTTTGCCTTCCCCTCCCATTGCTCCATTTCTTATTTGGTTCCTTTATGGCTCTCTGCTGATTCTGCCCTGAAGGGCCACAAAAATATCTGATTTAGGGTGACTATCCAGCTCTCCCTTACTCTCCTCCTTATGTCTGGCTTGGGCTGGAGGAAGCATCTGGGAAGATGGGAGGAATAAACTGGGGCCCCCTCTGAAATTAAGGCTTTCCTGTGAGGACAGGCCTTTCTTAGGGGTTAGCTCCTCTGGGCTTGGGCCCTGTGGCTGTGCCACCGAGGTTCAAAAAGACTGGATGGTGGCTACCATCTCCACTTGCATAGATGCTAGGAAATCTTTCATCAAGCTTGAAGCCTCTTTCCCTGCCAGTGTGTTAATGCATCTATATAAAAATGGTTTAGGATGGGACCTAGCTAGCGTCTCCTCACAATAACCACATTTCCTAGGGAAGCTAGAGCCCGCAGGTACAGAAGGCGGACTCTAAGGAGCCTCCTGGGTTTTGCTTGGGGATTCTGAAAGAGAGGAGAGGAACACCAATTGCTTAGTCTCTCTCTCTCTTCCTGTCCCCCTCCTGCTAGGCTATAACATATAGTTAACTTTGGGGGGGATTTGAGTACCCACCCGGTCTAACTAGGCTCACCCAACATGGTCCATCTGGGCCCCCACTTAGCACTCACCCTCAAAAAAGGCACTATCAGAGTGCCAACTTAGACGTGCCCGCAGTGCCACTGGTGCGACCTACCTTTTTTCCTTCATGAGGATGTTCAGGCCAGTCTCCTGCTACAAAAGCCAGGTGTGCCGTCCTGGAATGTCAGCTGACTGCTCTTAGCCCCCCTGCTGTCCTCTTCACTCCCCTGCATCCTCCGGCATCTCTCCTTTTGCAGGCTGCACCGTGTTCATAGCCCTGCCCACTTCCGGTTGCATGGCCAGAAGATCCTGTGGAGCCAGAGTGAGGTTTGGAGTGCATGCCTCTACTTGCTGTTCCTCTGCAAGCTTATGGGTACTGAAAACGTGGGGGAAAAGGAGACATCAGCCATGTGGCATATTTGCACCTTACAACGGCGGTTCACACTCCCCTGTGATCGGATTGCTGGTGCAAACTGGGGGCGACCAGTGAGAAAGAACAATCCTGCAGGTTAGTTCAGCCCTCCCTATGACTGTCTCACAGGGGTACCATCCGACCCTCCTTGGTCTTCTGGTCACAAAAACAACAAACGTTCCAATGTAGGGAGAAACACAATCAATACTGCAGGGCAAGGGGAAGGGAGAGGACTTATAACAACTGTAAATTGATTGTGTTTCCTGTAGGAAGGAGCCCTTCATCTCTCAGGTGTGCCTTCCTTGAAGGTCATAGGAGAAAATCTGCATTTTTTGCAGAAAATTACTTAGAACCCACAAACATTATATATTTTTTAAGCAGGGGCCCTAGAGAATAAAATGGTGGGTATTGCAATTTTTAATGTCACACAATTTTTGTGCAGTGGTTTTTTTTTTTTTCAAACCATTTTTTTTTAAATACATTAATGAATTTTAATGCACAAAACAATACCCAACTGTTTGGTAAAATATAAAAAATTATGCTATGCCGAGTAAATAGATACCTAACATGTCACGCTTTAAAACTGTGTATGCTCATGGAACGGCAACAAACTACAGTACTTAAAAATCTCCATAGGTGACGCTTTAAAAGTTGCTACAGGTTACCACTTTAGATCTACACAGGAGGTCTGGTGCTGGAATTATTGCTCTGGCTATAACGTTTGCGGAGATCTCACGTATGGAGCAAACATCGTTTAGATATGCATGCACAAGCTACGTATGCATTTGCCTTGAATGGGGTGCTTTACTTTTGTTTTTTTACTTAAAAGGATAAGTTCACCTTTCATAACATGTTACATCCATATTCAGGGTGTAACGTAATGAATCGACCGACCCCGTTCCACCCACCCCCATCCGCTTGGACAGCTAGAAGGGGATCTGCTCCTTCCACTAGCTGTCAAAATTTAAAAAAAAAAAAAAAACCCACAGCTGTGCAGGGCTCCGCCCCATCCTCTTTAAATGAGAAACTACAAGTCCCAACAGTGTCAGCTTGTAGTTCTCAATGAACTACCACGGCACTGTGGAGCGCCGTGGTAGTTAATTGATTCCTTCAGCCTTCCTACAGCCCTGGCAAAAGGTTTGAGAATGACACATATTAATTTTTACAAAGTCTGCTGCTTCAGCGGTTTTAGATATTTTTGCAGGATGTTAGTATGGTATATTAAAGTATAATTACAAGCATTTCACAGGTGTCAAAGGCTTTTACTGACAATTACATTACATTTATGCAAAGAGTCAATATTTGCAGCGTTGACCCTTCTTTTTCAAGGCCTCTGCAATTCGCCCTGGCATGTTGTCAATCAACCTGTGGGCCACATCCTGACTGATGGAAGCCAATACTTGCATAATCAATGCTTTGAGTTTGCCAGAATTTGGGTTTTTTTTGTTCACCTGTCACTTGAGGGTTGACCAAAGGTTCTCAATGGGATTAAGATCTAGGGAGTTTCCTGCCCATGGACCCAAAATGTCGATGTTTTGTTTCCCAAGCCACTTTGTTATCACTTTGCCTTATGGCAAGGTGCTCAATCATGCTGGAAAAGGCATTGTCACCAAACTGTTTTTGGGTAGTTGGGAGACGTTGCTCTCGGAGGTTGTTTTTGTACCATTCCCTATTCATGGCTGTGTTCTTAGGCAAAATTGTGAGTGAGCCCACTCTCTTGGCTAAGAAGCGACCCACACATGAATGGTCTCAGGATGCTTTACTGACGGCATGACACTGGACTGATGGTAGTGTTCACTTTTTCTTCTCCGAGCAAGTTTTTTCTCGGATGCTAAAAACAATTGGAAAGGGGATTTGTCAAAGAAAATGACTTTACCCCAATCCTCAGAAGTCCAATCCCTTTACCTTTTGCAGAATATTAGTCTGATTCCGGATGTTTTTCCTGGAGAGAAGTGGTTTCTTTGTTGCCCTTCTTGAAAGCAGGCCATCCTCACAAAGTCTTCGTTTCACGGTGTGTGCAGATACACTCACACCTGCCTGCTGCCATTTCTGAGCAAGCTCTGCACTGGTGGTTCCCTGATCCTGCAGCTGAATCAACTTTAGGAGACGGCTCTGGTGCTTGCTAGACTTTCTTGGCACCCTGGAGCCTTCTTCACAACAATTGAACTTCTTTCCTTGAAGTTCCTGATGATCTGATAAATGGTTGATTTAGGTGCAATCTTAAAAGTAGCAATATCCTTGTCTGTGAATCCCTTTTTCTGCAAAGCAATGAGGACTGCATGTGTGTCCTTGCAGGTAAACATGGCTAACAGAGAAAGAACAAATGATTTCAAGCATGAACCTCCTGTTAAAGCTTCCAGTCTGTTATTCTAACTCAATCATAACAGAATGATCTCCAGCCTTGTCCTCATCAACACTGACACCTGTGTTAACAAGAGAATCACTGACATGATGTCAGCTGGTTCTCTTGTGGCAGGGCTGAAATACAGTGGAAATGTTTTTATTTGGGATTAAGTTAATTTTCATGGCAAAAGAGGGACTTTGCAATTAATTGCAATTCATCTGATCAATCTTCATAACATTCTGGAAAATATGCAAATTGCCATCATAATAACTGAGGCAGCAGACTTTGTGAAAATTAATATTTGTGTCATTCTTAAAACTTTTGACCAGGGCTGTACATCCCGTAAGGGCAAACAGATATACTGACAGGTCTGCAGGAGACCAGTATGGCACCAGCAATCTACTGCTCACTCTTGCAATGGTTTACAGGCTCCTGCAACACAAAATAATAAAATGTGCCCTTAACTAAATAACACATTTGTCACCCAGGATTAAAGCCAATTTTCTGGACACAGCATATACAATGCCTTGAAAAAGTATTCGTACCCGTTGAAATTTTCCACATTTTGTCATGTTACAACCAAAAACGTAAATGTATTTTATTGGGATTTTAGGTGATAGACCAACACAAAGTGGCCCATAAGTGTGCAGTGGAAGAAAAATGATAAATGGTTTTGAACTATTTTTAACAAATAAATATGTGAAAAGCGTGGCGTGCATTTGTATTCAGCCCCCACAAGTCAATATTTTGTAGAACCACCTTTCGTTGCAATTACAGCTGCAAGTCTTTTTGGGGATGTCTCTTCCAGCTTTACACATCTAGAGAGTGAAATTGGTGTCCATTCGTATTCGCAAAATAGCTCAAGCTCTGTCAGATTGGATGGAGAGCATCATTCACAGCAATTTTCAAGTCTTGCAACAGATTCTTAATTGGCTTTAGAGGTATGACCTTTGACCGGGCCATTCTAACACATGAATATGCTTTGATCTAAACCATTGCATTGGATTGGGGGGGGGGAGCATGAACATGGCGCCGTGAGCAGCGTGAGCTCTGTGCGCCTGACAAGCTGAATGTGCAGTTCTGCAGCTTTACAGCCAAAGCCTAACATGCCGCTCCATATACTGAAAGCATAAGCCTACCGTGAGCCGGGCGGGAGCAAAGTGGAGATGAGAGCCTTGACAGCAACGGGACCGGGTGCCGAGCTGGGCTTGGAGGTAGTGATCCAGTCCAATGTCCCTGGGAGAGGCGGCAGAGCGGTGAGGATCAGCAGTGGTCGGGAGCAGGAGGCGGCGATGGGGACAGTGAAAGCGTCCCTGTGACTTCCATGTGACAAACCATGTGACAGCCCATGTGACTATAGGCGGCAATTTTGAAAAAGTGACAGGCAGTTTTAAAATCTGGGAAGAGTACTGTGGCTTTATAGCTGAAGAAAGGCAGAATTTAGAAAAGGAGTTATTAAAGACCTGGCTAGAACCTTTTGGTAGACCCTGAGACACCCCAGAAATTAAAGGAACAGAGACTTTTTATTAATTTCTTTCACCTAATTTCTAATTCTATCAGGAGCCGGACAAGGTGGCAACAGCTGAGATGGCGTGCACCCTATGAAGAGGACACCCAGATCGAGCGATATGAAAGGGGTCAGTAAGTTGCCGTGAGCAACGGCAGGTCTTTCTCTATTGTGAATCACCTACTGTTAATGATATAGTCTAATTATACTCCTGAATATTTAGAGGCGTAAGTACTGTATTTGGGGGGTGCTCAGCAATTCTCAGTGGCGGTAGTACCAGATAAATCACTCCTGCCCCCAAATTATTTATAGGAGGGAAAGCCTCTTAGGGGGATGGATAATCTAGCAGATGTGTGTTTCAACAATCTCAGTGGCAAAACACAAGAAGATGAGCAGTAAAGCCACCAAAGGGGGGGGGGTATAAAAAATGAAATGGCGGCAATACGTAATGATCTGGGTCAATATTGACACGAGTGGAAGAGGTAGAGGGGAAAATGGAGATACAGGAGCTCTGGATCCCTGACTTTGAGACGCAGATAAAAAAAATGCAAGGAGAACACAGAAAGTTTGTTTTTAAAATAGAGGATCAAGAAAATAGGGAAAGAAGAAACACTTTAAGGATCCGCGGCTTGCCAGAAGAGTTACATGGAGAACAACTGGAAGATAAAATAAAGTACTTAACCCTTGGCTAGATAGATCTCCAACAGAACATCTTAAAATTGAGAGAATTCATAGGATAAGGAGACCGCAAGGAGTATCAGCTGAATTTCCTAGAGACGCGATTGTCCGTTTCCACAATTATGAGGATAGAGAAAAAATTTGGAAAAATATCAGAGAGACCCCTGAAATAAAATATGGAGACAAAAACATACAAAATATTCGCTGACATTTCATCGGAGGCATTAGCTAGGAGGAGATCATTGAAACTGCTACTGGAGCAGATGAAGGAGTAATATCCGTTATAACTGGGGGTTCCCTGCCTGCCTGATAGGTTGAAGAGACGGGAAATTAGCAAGACTGAGATTCCCAGAAGAACTCAGTGACTTTTGTAGAAAATTAGATTTACAGGAAATGGACATTGTGGGGTGGTCAGAGGGGTCTACTGAATATTTAAGGCCAGGGAAGGAAAGATGGCAGACGGTAAAAAAAGGGGGATTTAAGGTAAGGTGGGAGGGAGTTGGGGGAGGAGGGGTAATGGGTCGCTATAGGGGGAAAAAGAAGAACGTCCATATCCTAAACTGTATGCATTGGTATTCCCTCAAAAAAAAAAGTCAGCAGACCAATGAAAATACAATTGAAATGAGTTTGAATAAATTTATGACATATAATGTGAAAGGGCTGAACTCCCCAACAAAAAGACACAAGATACCTAGAGAAATCCAGCAATATGCCATAGAATTAGTATTTCTCCAAGAAACACATTGAACCCGAGACACAAACATCAGATTATATTCAAAATTTTTTACAGAGTGATACTATGCTGACTCACCAAAGGGGTGCCAATTGGGTTCTCAAAAAAAGGTAAATTTTTCCCTGGAAGGTAGAATGGAAGATCCAGAGGGTCGATTCCTATTTTTCAGGGGAAAGTTTCAGGGTTTGAAATTTACATTAGCTAATATATATTGCCCAAACAAAAATCCAGTAATATTCCTAGAGTGTAGGTTAAAGAAACTCTCTGAATTTAAAAATGGAAGTTTGGTTGTGGCAGGAGGTTTTAATATGTATCTAGATCCTTGACTGGATGCATTGTGCACAGAGAGAGGAGGGCAGGAAGTTGAAATTATTGAAGAGAATATTATATAAACATCAATTGGCGGACATGTGGAGAGTTAAACATCCAAAAGAAAGAGACTATACCTTCTGCTCTCGTGTACATGGCTCATATTCGAGACTGGACTATATAATGACCATGTGACCAATCACAGCAGGTCACATGACAGTTGTATACAATGGATGGCTTCATTCATGATGCCATCCATTGTATACTAGTGCCTAGCTGTGAATGGTCACAGCTAATCACATGCACATGTCATGTGATTAGCTGTGACCAAATTACAGCTAAGCACAAAAAAAAAAAAAAAAAAAAAAAAAAAAACTGAATGAATCGATTTCATTCAGGTAAATGCTTGCTTAAGTAATTCTTTGCTATAAGCAAATTGTGTAAAAAAAAAAAAAATACTGATCACTTCCCCAAAGTAGTACAATGTTACTATGGTAACATTGTACTACTTTGGTCATAGTAAAATATGAAAAAAAAATCTTAAAAAAATAAAAAAAAATTTAATAAAAAATTAAATATAATAAAAAAATAAAAAAAATATATATATATTTTTTTTTCTCTCATACTGTCACCAGTCAGTGTCCCTGTTAACCGCCATGCCAGTTATATGATGATGCTGTACTGCACTGGTGACAGTATGTAAAAAAAAAAAAAAAAATAGTGAAAATAGTTTTCATTTTTTCATTTTCCGAAAAATGACAAAAAAATACAACTTCAAAAAAAACTTGCCATGCCTCTTATGAAGTACGTCGGACTGCCTACTCTGCAAAAAGGGGTCATTTGGGGGATATCTGTACTGTTCTGACATTCTTGGACCTCAAAAAATTAGATTGGCTGTCAGTACTTCAGGATTGATCAATATTCAGATCTATACAATAGTTTGTGAACTCTATAACTTTCCTACAAACTAAAAAAATACATCCTAATTTGGGTTATTTTCACCAAAGACATGTAGCAGAATACATCTCGGCCTAAATTTATGAAGAACAATTATTTATATGTAAACTTTTATAACAGAAAAAGAAAAATGTGTTTTTTTTTCAAAATGTTTGGTCTTTTTTTGTTAATTTAGCAAAAAATGAAAACCCCAGCGGTGATTAAATACCACCAAAAGAAAGCTCTAGTTGTGTGAAGAAAATGATAAAATTTTAGTTTGGGTACAGTGTTGTATGACCGCGCAATTGTCATTCAAAGTGTGAGAGCGCTGAAACCTGAAAAATGGCCTGGGCAGGAAGGTGTAAAATTGCACGGTATTGAAACGGTTAAAGAACAAGAAATCCAAAAATTTCATAGAAAAAATTAGAGATGAAAAAGGGGAAATATTACACAGCACCTCTGATATCGCCAATAGGTTCCTATGATATTATAGTAAACTTTACAACGTGAGCTGTAGTGAAAAAAAGGAATGGGAAGAGGAAAAGAAAAGAATTAGGTAGAAATATCTAAGTGAGGTTGAGCTACCACGATTAGCGCAAAAAAAATTAGAGACCCATTGCGCCGGAAGAAGTTAACTTAGCCTTAAAAAATACAATGGGAGGTAAAAGCCCAGGACCGGATGGATACATAGTGGGATATTTTAAAAAATTTAGAGATCTTCTAATCCCGAAAATGTGTAGGTATATGAATGCACTTGGGGAGGAGTTGGAAATGAGAGAGGAGTCATTGCAAACTCATATAACGATTATTCTTAAAGAAGGAAAGGATAGCACGCAGTGCGCCAGTTATAGGCCTATATCGTTATTAAACACAGACACTAAATTATATGCTAAAGTGTTGGCAGAGAGACTGAAGGACTTGATGCCGGAATGGGTACATTTAGACCAGGTGTGCTTTATACGGGGAAGAGAGGGTAGGGATAATGGTCTGAGATCCCTTATTCCATTACAAAGAGCCAAGAGAGAGAAAGTGCCAGCAATACTCTTTATCGATTGATGCCGAAAAGGCTTTTGATAGGGTTAATTGGGGATTTATGTTTGACACGTTGAAGACTATGGGAATAGGCCCTCAGATGTTAAAATGGATAAAAGGGTTGTACAATAACCCGTCAGCAGCAGTGAAGGTCAATGGATCACTATCGCAGTTTTTTTAGAATGCATAATGGTACTAGAGAGGGATGCCCTCTCTCCCCCTATCTGTTCGTATTGTCATTGGAACCTGTTCTGGTGAAAGAAAGTGTGTAGATATAGCGGGAATAAAGATAGGTGAACTGAAACATAAAATAGGCGCATATACAGATGATATGTTGTTCTATATAGTGAAACATAGAATAACGTTGCCTAATTTAATGAAAGTATTAAAACAGTATGGTGATATATCAAACTTGAAAATAAGCTTGGTAAAATCAGAAATATTAAATATCAATATACCAAGGTCAGGGAAATTGAGTCTGCAAAAAGAGTTCCCATTTATATGGAGGGAAAAGGAAATAGGATACCTGGGAGTAAAATTGACCCTCACAATAAAGGATATTTATCAGGCAAATTACATCCCCCTAATAAATGAAATAAAGGAAGAATTAACCATTAGCCGCCTGGCCAATAGCCGTTTGGCGGCCGGAAAAATGCTTTAGATTTCCGGGTGGACGTCATATGGCGTACTCCCAGGCATGTGCAGTTTGCACGCTTGCAGAGCCGCGCAGCGGCGCGATCTGTCACCTGCCGTGTACCTCAGACACTGCCAATAACAGATCTGAGTACCAACCCCTGTTGCCGGTACCATGTGACCTGCTGTGACCAATCACAGCAGGTCACATGACAGTTGTATACAATGGATGGCTTCATTCATGCCATCCACTGTATACTAGTGTCTAGCTGTGAATGGTCACAGCGATCACATGCACATGTCATGTGATTAGCTGTGGCCAAATCACAGCTAAGCACAAAAAAACAAAACAAAAAAAAAAAAACCCCTGAATGAATCGATGTCATTCAGGTAAATGCTTGCTTATAGCAAAGTAATTCTTTGCTATAAGCAAATTGTGTGAAAAAAAAATACTGATCACTTCCCCAAAGTAGAACAATGTTACTATGGTAACATTGTACTACTTTGGTCATAGTGAAATATGAAAAAAAATCTTAAAAAAAAAAAAAAGACCAAAAAAATTTATAAAAATCAAAAATAATAAAAAAAAAAAACAAAATATAATAATAGTAAATATATATATATTTATTCTTTTTTTCATACTGTCACCAGTCAGTGTCCCTGATCACCGCCATGCCAGTTATATGATGATGCTGTACTGCACTGGTGACAGTACGTAAAAAAAAAAAAAAAAAAAAAAAAAAAAAAATTGTGAAAATATTTTTTTTCATTTTTTCATTTTCCGAAAAAAAAGGGGTCATTTGGGGGATATCTGTACTGTTCTGACATTCTTGGACCTCAAGAAATTAGATTGGCTGTCAGTACTTCAGGATTGATCAATATTCAGATCCATACCATAGTTTGTGAACTCTATAACTTTCCTACAAACTAAAAAAATACATCCTAATTTGGGTTATTTTCACCAAAGACATGTAGCAGAAAACATCTTGGCCTAAACTTATGAAAAACAATTATTTATTTGCAAACTTTTATAACAGAAACAAAGAAAAACGTGGGTTTTTTTCAAAATTTTCGGTCTTTTTTTGTTAATTTAGCAAAAAATAAAAACCCCAGCGGTGATTAAATACCACCAAAAGAAAGCTCTAGTTGTGTGAAGAAAATTATAAAATTTTAGTTTGGGTACAATGTTGTATGACCGCGCAATTGTCATTCAAAGTGTGAGCGCTGAAACCTGAAAAATGGCCAGGGCAGGAAGGGGGTAAAAGTGCCCGGTATGGAAGCGGTTAAAAAGACTTTCAAAGGGAGGAGTTTCTTGGATAGGACGTATAAATTTGGTAAAGATGGTGATAATGCCAAAAATTTTATATAAGTTCCGCATGCTTCCGGTTCATCTCCCAGGATCGTTTTTTGGGATTATAAAGAAGATGATTACTAAATTTATATGGGTAAATAAGAAACCAAGAATTAGTTACGAAGTCCTAAGTAGAGAAAAAAGAAAAGGGGGCTTGGGCTTACCTAATGTAAGGAATTACTATTTAGCAGTAATCTTATCACGAATTGTGGATTGGACATTTAATTCACAAGGGAAAGGAATGGTGCAAATAGAAGGGATTTTAAGTAAGGCACAGTTAGAAAAGATTGTATGGATACCACATAATTTTCGCACATTAGATGATAATATTAGTTACTGACAAAGAAAGTTTTAAGTGTGTTGGATAGAATGCGTAGTCAAAAAGGATGGAAATATAATTCAATATTGATTCTTTTAGAGGGAACTGAATATTTCCCTCCGGGGAAGGATACGACTTCTGGGAAATGGTTAAAGACTAAGAATGAGCGTTTGAAGGATATATTGAATGAAGGGAAAATGCACACTTTTCAGAGTTTAAAAGAAAAAAAAGATTTACCATATTTGATGAGTGGAGGTATTATCAATTAAAACACTTTGTTTTAAGTCTCCCTCAACCATGGGTGATGTCGGAGGGTATGCATCCATTTGAAAAACTTTTAAATGAAAAAAATAACTCCAAAACATGCTACCTCTAGGATTTATAAGATCCTAATGGCAATAGAAGGAACTGATCCTCCAGGGTTCTTAAAAAAAAAAAAAAATGGGAAAAAGAGATTGGAACAGAACTGAGTGTACCGCAATGGAATAAAGTTTTTAAATTAACACATGAGGTGACAAACATGAGCACAGTAGAGATGAACTATGTCTTTCTAGATGGTATATTACACCTAACATAGCTCACAAACAACATGTAGATACATCACCTTTGTGTTGGAGGGGGTGCGGAGCAAGCGGTACAATGGCACATATATGGGGGGGGTTGTCCAAAAATACAAGATTACTGGGGAGATATAATTCAGGAGATATGTGGGATGATTGTTGAGAGAGATCCACGGAGTTGTTTATTCTATAACTTTGAGCCCTCACTCAAATGATATAAAAACAGGGTACTGTACCATTTAATTAGTGCGGCTAAAAGTCTGATCCCCAAGTTTTGTGAGGTCCCTGAAGCACCACAAATTAAAGAATGGATAAAAAAAAAATCTAAAATATTGATAGGATGGAGTAATTATGTCATATAGAGGAGGATAAAATGGAAAAATTCAGAAAAACGTGGTGTAGTTGGGTGAAATTTAAAACATCTGAAAATCAAATGGAAATGGTGGGTAAGGGAGGAGAAAATTAGAAACCAGGGGAGAGTTTTAATTTTGAGGAAGAGTAAGGTTGGAGAAATAGAGATAAGAAGAGAAATAAAAGAGGGCATAGATTAGGAAGAGGATGTGGACGGGGGAAAAGTGAACCTCCGCCCCAGTCTCAAGTTTTTTACAGACTCTAACAGTTCTTCTAAGATTGCCCTGTATTTGGCTCCATCCATCTTCCCATCAACTCTAACCAGTTTCCCTGTCCCCACGTTTCACGGTGGGGATGGTGTGTTCAGGGCGATGTGCAGTGTTAGTTTTCCGCCACACATAGCGTTTTGTTTTTAGGTCAAAAAGTTCAATGTTGTTCTCATCTGACTAGAGCACCTTCTTCCACATGTTTTCTGTGTCCCCCACAGTGCTTCTTGCAAACTGCAAATGGGACTTCTTATGGCTGTCTTTCAACAATGGCTTTCTTCTTGTTACTCTTCCATAAAGGCCAGATTTGTGGAGTACACGACTAATACACCGCGTTCCAAATTATTATGCAAATTCTATTTAAGTGTCACAAAGATTAAATATTTTGTTTTTCAGTTTAACTCATGGATGGCATTGTGTGTCAGGGCTCTTTTGATCACTGAAAACAATCACGGACACCTATGATAATTAGATTGGCCGGTGAGCCCAATTTAAGGAAAAACTACTAAAGGAGGGTGTTCCACATTATTAAGCAGAGCACCATTTTCAAGCAATATGGGGAAGAAAAAGGATCTCTCTGCTGCCGAAAAGAGTGAAATAGTTCAATGCCTTGGACGAGGTATGAAAACATTAGATATTTCACAAAAACGTAAGCGTGATCATCGCACTATTAAGAGATTTGCGGCTGATTCAGAGCACAGACGGGTTCGTGCAGATAAAGGCACACTGAGGAAGAATTCTGCCAGATCCATGCATCGGATCAAGAGAGCAGCTGCTAAAATACCATTACATAGCAGCAAACAGATATTTGAAGCTGCTGGTGCCTCTGGAGTCCCACGGACATCAAGGTGTAGAGTCCTCCAGAGTCTTGCAACTGTGCATAAACCTTCTATTCGGTCACCACTAACCAATGCTCACAAGAAGAAACGGCTGCATTGGGCAGAAAAATACATGAAGATTAATTTTCAAACAGTCCTGTTCAATGATGAGTGCCGTGCAACCCTGGATGGTCCAGATGGATAGAGTAGTGGATGGTTGGTGAACGGCCACCCTGTTGCAACAAGGCTGCAACGTCAGCAAGGCGGTGGGAGTCATGTTTTGGGCCGGAATCATGGGAACAGAGCTGGTCAGCCCCTTTAGGGTCCCCAAATGTGTAAAGATGACCTCTGCAAAGTAAGTGGAGTTTATGACTGACCACTTTCTTCCCTGGTACAGAAGGAAGAACTATGCTTTCCATAATAAAATCATCTTCATGCATGACAATGCACCATCTCATGCTGCAAAAAATACCTCTGCATCAATGGCTGCTATGGGGATAAAAGGAGAGAAATTCATGGTGTGGCCTCCATCCTCCCCTGACCTCAATCCTATTGAGAACCTTTGGAGCATCCTCAAGCAAAAGATCTATGAGGGTGGGAGGCAGTTTACATCCAAACAGCAGCTCTGGGAGGCTATTCTGACATCTTGCAAACAAATTCAAGCAGAAACTGTCCAAAAACTCACAAGTTCAATGGATGCAAGACTTGTGAAGCTGCTATCAAATAAGGGGTCCTATGTTACAATGTAACGTGACCTGTTAAAATGTTTAAAAAGTTAAAATGTTGTTAAAAGTTTGATTGATATAGCTTTTGATTTCAGTAAATATGCTGCAAACACAACAAATGACAATTTTCAGTTCTTTACAACCTATAAAGTGTTTTGAAACTTACTGTGTGTAATAATTTGGAACAGTGCATTGTAAGTTTTTTATGTTTAACAAAAATACTGTTATCATTAGGAGGTTTGTTCAATAAAATTGTACTCTTAATAGTTGATAACATGAGAATTATGCTGACTGTTATTTACATCAATTATTTAGGTAAATTAGAAAAATATCATTTGCATAATAATTTGGAACAGGGTGTAGTTGTCCTGTGGACAGATTATTCCACCTGAGCTGTGAATCTCTGCAACTCCTCTAGAGTTACCATGCGCCTCTTAGCTGCTCCCCCTAATTAATGCTCTCCTTGCCCGGCCTGTCAGTTTAGGTGGATAGCCATGTCTTGGTAGGTTTGCAGTTATGCCATACTCTTTCCATTTTCGGATGACGGATTGAACAGTGCTCTTTGAGATGTTTAAAGCTTGGGATAATTTTGTATAGCCTAACCCTGCTTTAAACTTCTCCACAACTTTATCCCTGACCTGTCTGGTGTGTTCCTTGGCCTTCGTAATGCTGTTTGTTCAGAAATGTTCTCTAACAAACCTCTGAGGGCTTCACAGTACAACTGTATTTATACTGAGATTAAATTACACAGAGGTGGACTAAAGTAAAGGGGGCTGAATACAAATGCATGCCACACTTTTCAGTTATTTGTAAAAAATTTTAAAAACATTTATCATTTTCCTTCCATTTCACAATTATGTGCCACTTTGTGTTGGTCTATCACATAAAATCCCAATAAAATACATTTATGTTTTTGGTTGTAATATGACAAAATGTGGAAAATTTCAAGGGGTATGAATACTTTTTAAAGGCACTGTATGTGTTACATGGTTGTGCATGGGTTAACTAACTGCCTACTGCTTTGCATTCAAAAACAGCAGTAGGGTGGGCAGGGTGGGCACAGTAGTCTAGAGTGCTGTTTTTAAACGGCACTGTTTACCATTTGAAGTATTAGATAGCACACATCATATGCAAAATATATGGAACCAATCAGAGTGATGGTCTCTTGTGGTCACAATATTAGCCAATTACAGAAGCCACAAATGTAAACAGTTTGCATGTTTACATTACAGAGCTCTCCCCTTCATCTCACAATGGTCATGAAAACTTTATGAGCTACCCAAAAAACGAAACCATTGCTCAAATCTTCATGCTGACTAGGGATACTGTAACTGTCATTCACTGAGGTGCAGCCCTTAGATCGGGAAACCTTGGTACTTCTGAAGAAAAGCAAAAACAGGGCGCACTCTCTTTGTGCATTACCGTGGTGAAATACGAGTTTATTACATAGAACACGTCTCCTGAAACGCATCAGTCTACCTCAGTAAGGTTCTCCCGTCACCTGGGACCGTCACCACTGACTCTTTATCTCTGTTTTAATCCCCTTTGGTTTGTGAGTATGCACTTTTATGCTTTTTAATAAACTCATGTTTCACCACGGTAATGCAGAGTGCGCCCTGTTTTTGCTTTTCTTCATGAAAACTTTATGAATAGCATTATCCTAGGGTTATAGCAGCACCAGATTCAAGGATTGGTGTTTCAATAAATTTTATTGTGGGATTGTTTAACTCTTGAACCCCCTTCTCTCCTGTAATCGTCTCTACATATTAACGCCTTCAACTCCTTTAACACATTAACCCCCTTATCTCCAGCCTCCCACGGTATCTGCCCTGTACATTAACCCCCGCACCATCTCCTCCCTTTTTGTATGACCTGTACATTACTGATGCGCTGTATCTAGTGCCACATTATCAAGCTTCATGTTTTAATCCCCTCAACATTATCATGGTTTTTCCTTTTTAAAAAAATTGGGGCAAAAATTAGATCACCTTGGGGTGTCTACTTTCTAAAAAGGGGTAATTTAATGAGTATTCGTACTGACCAGGTATTTTCATTTCATAGGCTTTGTAACAGAAAAAAGGGAAAATATTTTCCCAAATTTTTTTTTTTTTTTTAATATAGTAGAAAACAAAAGCTCTGTCAAAAAAAAAAAAGTATATAAAATTAATTACGGTACAGTGCTGCATGACTGAATAATTTTCAAACTGGCCTGATAATGAAGGGATATATACAAGCTAGTACTCAAGTGGGTAAAGAAGTATCCCCAGAAGTTTAAAAGTCTTGTTGATTCCTCCAAGAGGACTCAGTGCATATAGCACTTGGTCTCATTCAAAGTTGTCCAGGAGCTGCTGAGCAGTGCGCATGGTCAACTTGCCCTAGCACTATCCAAACAGGCTGAAGAAAGTAGACAGATCTATCATTTCCTCTGAATTATAGTACACAGAGGAGAGAGGGCACAGCACACAGTGCACACGGAGCCCTCAGATTCCACCTCCTCTGAACACTACCAGGATGAACATCTGCCCTCCAACTACTATGTAGTCTTGTGCCTCCTCTGCTGCCTTTATTATACTAAAAAGAAAAAAAAGGTACTGATCCCACAGCTGAGTCCAACCGCCCACCACCTGCTGTTCAGAGAAAACATATAACTGTTAGCTTGTGTCACCTTATATGCTTTTCAGAGAAGAGTACGGCTGTAACTGCCAGCTTGTGCTATGAATAAAAGTGATGAAGTGCAGCCCTGTCATTCACAGCACCACAAGCTGACAGTTACAAGTGTACTCTCTTCTGAAAAGCAGGATGTGGTGGGCGGGCTCAATTGTTGGATCAGTAGCTTTCTCCATTTAGTACAATAAAGGCATCAAAAATGCACAAGGCTTCACAAGAGATAAAATGAAAGTGAGGGGCATCTTCCATGCTGGCTGTATATCTCTCATAGGAATGCCCTTACTTTGAGCTTCAGCCAGCACTGACAGAAAATAAAAATGTTTTTTTTTCTAATGCGCTGCATAGATTTGAATGTGATTAAGTACTATGTGCACGGGATCCCCTGTGGGATTTGACAAGGCTTTTAAACTTCTAGGGATACTTCTCCTTTGAATCTGAACTCCAGGAAAAAGGAAGCAGTGCTGCCTGTGATTATGGACACAGGCAGCGCAGCTGGGAGTTAAGCCTGCACAAGTGCCCCAATAGCATGTGGCTTCCAATGGGGGCACTTGGAGAAAGCGGAGGCTGGAGGGCTGACAGGAGACCCGAAATTAGAAAGTTTGGGGTTCCTCTGCAATTCCATCGCACAGAGCAGGCAAGTATAAACCTCTTTGTTATTTAAAGTGGAAATAAGCCCTCCTATCTTTTTCAGCTAAGGAAGCTGCCATCTGAGCCTCTGTTTGATCTGCAACTGCCAAGATGCTGCACATGTGATCAGTTATGAATCCAGACATTTGACAGTTTAGTTGAGAGCACAAGCAAATGTGACAGTTACTTTCCCGGCATGTGCCAGGAATGTTACTCTTTTTTGGAACTGTTAAATTGATGTGTTTAATTTTGCTTAAAAAAAAAAAAAACGTTACTATCTTTTTAACCCGACATAGCCGGCAGAGAGGGTTGTACACACATGCCCCTCTGTCATGTACAGCAGACGGTACCACTGCTGAATGCAATCCATTCAAGTGAATAGGACTGCTGTAAAACCACATGCAATGGTGGTGCTGACTTTCTGGGATTAAAGAAGTATAGCCAAAGCTGTTTTGGCTATACTTCTCCTGTGGATCACAGGAGTGTAGTTTGTTCTGCACTCCTGTGACCCATTTTAGGCTGTTAGTGGGCTAAAGTCCAAGTCTGCTATCAGCTAACATCACAGAGCAGGCTCTGAAAAGATCCCTACCATATGGTCAGGATCCACTCAAAGCCCTAGCCTCTCATCGATCCGTCGCGAGCCTGTACCAGCCGATCCAGCTCCTCCACAGCCCAGCAATCCAGTGAGCCCTGGAGGAGCAGAGAGCCAATGGGGTTTATTACTACAGTTGGTCCACTTAGAATATCGTACACTTCTGCATAGAAACCAATCAGCTTCCAGGTTTTATTGCTAAAGCTTAACCTCTTCACGCCGGCCGAACGCAAATGTGCAGCGTCCACACATTTGCGTTCTATTAAAAAAGAACGTGCTGAGAGCGCGCTCCCTGTGCGCTCCCAGCACACACGTCCGGTACTCACGGAAAAGTCACGATATCCTCTTTCGATTGTGACCTTTCCCGATCATGTGATCGCCGTGACGGCGTGTCACGGCGGTCACATGACCCTAAACCATGCCCCCCGGGTTCTGAAACCCTTAAAGGGCCCGGAGGCATTGGCGCGAAGGGGTTAATTGAACAAGCTGAGGTTAGAAGCTGATTGGCTACCATGCACGGGTACACGAGATTTGAAGTGAACCAGCTTTAGTAAATAAACTACAATGAGTGACAGTCACGGCTATCTGCTCAGAGTGGAGGGGAGAACTGAGCAATCAGTGGTGTTTGATTGCTCAGTTCTCAGTGCAGGGCTGGTGTGGGGCATATGCAGCATCGGATCAATCCTGCATCCACTTGGGTAAATATAAGTTTTTTTTTGTTTACAGAAAGCCCTACTAGGAGTAGGAGGCATACTGTGTCCCAGATGCCTGTCAACCGCCCTCTGAAAAGCAATCCACCGTGGATCGCTTCTCAAAGAGGCAGCAAGGGCTGCTGCTAGTGTAAACAAACCCAGAGTGTTTGAAGAATGAGCAAATATTGGATGTTCTGTTGTATCAACAAGAAATGTGCTAGGACACGGCCAGCTCCGGCCTCGGTAGTCCCTGTCAGACACCTGATGGCCATGTATACGGATGTGTGGGGTACATGTGCGGAGCCACCAGCCTACAGGCCTCTATTAGAAGACTCCTGAGCAGGAGTAGTGAGGAAACCTCCATGTGCACAGGGCGGAAACACTCCATGCAGTGCACAGGCAGCATTCGTCCTCTGAGGTGGCACATGTTGTGTTACAGAGAGAAGGAAGGAAGAAGGCCGGGAACTGACTGAAATGTGACCAACTTGTTCTCTCACACAAGTTGGAGCGGAATTGTGAGCGCGACCGCTGAGGGAAGAAGTCCTGGGACTGACCCCCTCCGAGACAAAACTGAACCCCCCCAGAGAATAGACAGAGCTCCTCAGAGACAGACCTGGACCCCCCAGAAACAGGACAGAGCCCCTCGGAACTAGAGCCCCTCAAAGCAGAGCCCCTCCGCCCCTTCCCCCTCCGACTTACTGCCTGGAGAGCTGTAATGGGGGCGCCCCCCTCCTCTGGAAGGCCCCGTCCACGAAGACTCCGTTCTTGCCCAGACACCTCAGGTAGAAGTTCGGCTCCACAAAGTTCAGCTGGAGGTGTCGGCGGGAGATGAAGCTGGAGCGGCCCATGTTGACGTCCACCGAGCCCTGACTGGAATCCCGTCCGATGATGACTGACGGGGTCCTCATGAGGAACTCGAAGTCTCGGCCCTCCAGGCGGGCCAGCACGGGCCCTTCGCTCGGAGGGGCCCCCAGGTCGACAAGAGGACGTCGGCTCTGGACTGGGCTGCAGGGAGCTGAGCGCAGGGCCAGGAGGGCGATCACCCCCGAGTCCTCTGTAGCCTCCATGGCGGCCACACGGCGCCTTCCTCTCTGGGATTGTTTTGGTTGTTGAAAGTGAGTGAGAGCAGGCGGGTACTCGGGCGGAGCGGAGGGAGATGGACTGGCCGAGAGGAGGGGTGTGAGCTCAGCTCAGGTACAGGACACACTCCATGCCTGGGGCGACACTGGGCTCTACACTTCCCACCTAAACTACAACTTTGCAGACTAGAGCAGGGTTATAACCCCTGTCAAGTTTTTTTTTTTTTTTTTTTTTTTGTGTGTTTTTTATTTACAATCTTTGTCTCCATTGAGGAGATTTCCCTTCACTTCCTGCCCCACAGCCTCAACAGGAAGTGTGAGAGGTAAGGATGAGCTTAGGGCTGTACAGACACCAGTCTAAACCCACCTGAGCTATCCTCTGGGAATCTGTCAAAGCCGTAGCCAATCATAAGCGGCAGAGGCATTCTCCACCCCACAGCAACACATATGCCAGGGGTGTGTATATGGGTGGGGCAGGAATGCCTCTTACGCCTATGATTGGCTGGCTCATTTAAAGTATACCTAAAGGCAAAAGTTTTTTTTTCCAGTTTTGGGCAGAGTGGAGAGGGATTAGAACACCTGCCAGTTTTTATTGCTGTCTGTGTCCCAGTTAGTGAGACTCACCCTCTCTATTTGTCCTGTTTACCAATATCATTGAAAGTAAAAGAAACCCAACATTTGGGGTGTCCCTAGAAAAGTAATAGAGGGGAAAACGTCCAATGGGGACACTAGTTCTAGTGACCTGGGGGTCCCCAATGAATTCTCTTAATTTGCAGGGATTTCCTCTCACTTCATGTTTGGCTAAGAGACAGGAAGTGAAGTGAAATCTCCACAATATCACAGGTGGCGAGAAGCAAAAATCTGATAGGAGTTATAATCCCCCCTTATTCTATCCAAAATGACCAAAAAAGTTTTGCCTAGAGTTCTACTTTAACAGCTTCCTGGTGGGAAACTCGGGCAGATTCAGAGTCGTGTCCAAACACATCTGAGCTGATACCTGGTTAGCTGGAGGGGTGAGCTCTGGAGTGTTTAGATCCCATAGCTCCCCAATACAAATAGCAGAAATCTACCAAGGACACAGACAGCAATAATACCCACAGAGGGGTTCTAACCCTTACTGTATCCACAAAAAAAATTGAGTTTGGATACACTGTAACCACTTACCGACCGCCAACAGTAGATTTACTGCTGGTCGGTGGCTTCTCCAGGCACATCGACATACCTGTACGCCACGGAGAACTTCCTGGTTTAAAGACACATGCCCCCTGCAGATCTGTGCTGTGATTGGACACACCACAAATTTGTCAGCAGGTTACAGCCAATGATTTTGGCTGTATACCTGCTGATCAGCTGTGGCCAATCACAGCACAGAGATCTGTGTGTTTTGCAAACACAATACAGAGGTTCTGGCTGGATTTCTCCTGCTCTCAGTTACTGTTCAGAAGTGAAAGCGAGGAGAGACCCAGCCAGATCTGTGAGTAAAAGCAGCACACATACACTTGTTAGGCACACAACTGATTACCCTCCTGATCGTTACTGTCACCTACAGTATTAGCACTGATTGCTGTATTAGCATCATTAGTCACAGTCAGTTATGGACTGTACACACTATCAGTTTGTTTTCGTTCAACCCACAGGGCTGAAAGAATAAAACCTGACAGATTGCTGTACTAACACAAGCTGTGTTAGTACAGCAATCTCCCCCACTGTGCTATTGTGTTCTGAAAAGGGGAACCCCCCCCCCCCCCCCAGAACACACTGGTCAGCGTTCTCAGCCACTGCCTGAGAGCGCTGATCTGCAGACCTTAATGGTCATCCCTCTTCAACAGAAGCTGGACCAGCTGCTGTACACAGAGATGTCTTTATATGGGGCCGTCAGCTGCACCTAGCCACTCCGAGCCGCAGCAAGAATCGCAAGATTCGTGCCGCTACAATCGCCGGTGTGAATGTGGCTTTACACCCCGGTCACATCAAACCCAACTTTGAAATCATGCCACGTACAGGGAAGTCACATGACTTGCCAATTTCAGGTGCAATTTGCAAGACATCTGACACGTCTATGCAAATTGCAGCAAAAGTGGTGCATGTATTATAGAAATCGGTGCAGCTCCGACCAAGTCGGAAACCGCGCCAATATGAGCACTCTAATTGCAGACAATAGGTTGCGACTTGGCATACGATTTGCAAGTTGCATGGCATGCAAATCACATGCCAATTCACATCCAGTCTGACCGGGGACTTGGTCTGTTTGATCTGAAGTTGCCATGCTGCTGCACATGTGATCAGTTTTGACACCAGCCATTTGATGGCTTGACAGTTCAGTTGAAGACTAAACCAAAAGTGATAGTTATCGTTTACAGCTTGTCTTGAAATGAACTGTTTTGGGAGGAGTTTAGTTACGCTTTAAAGTGAAATTACTCTTTTAGTAAAGAGCAGGCAGGGTTTTATTGCAGAAGAGACCATCAAGAGGCCAATAGCCTGGCACCTGAAAGAAGCCCAGGAAGAAGATGTCAGCCTCCAGGGAGGGATGTAACGGTCACATCGCTGGAATGGCATTGAGTATTCTTTGGACTTCGGTTCCACTGTAACATGAGTAAAAGGTGATGCAATCACAGCTGTTAATAGAGCCTGTCTGTCTCATCCTCTGTATCTGTTCTCAATTCATGCCGTATTGTAGTTATGTTACAATGTTTCAGCAGCACAAACTGCTTCATTTCTCCCACATGGTACTGATAGCTGGAATTGGGAGCAGGAAAGTTCAAACTAGTGCAGCATCACTAATGTGACAGGTGGAACAGGGAATATGAGAGATTAAAGTGGAACTGTACCCTCAACAACTTGATAAAAAATAATGGTCTTTCGCAAGGAACTTACAGGGGTTGGACAAAAATACGGAAACACTACATGATTTGCAGGTGTGAAAGTGACAACATGTTTCGCGTTGAAAGCAGAAGTGATGTAACATTCGTTTGCTTCCGCTGTGTGATGAGACACCTAGCTAACAGGTGGAAAGCCTCACTTTGATCATTCATTGCATGCGCTGCTAGTAATACGGAGTCATGTCAGAGCTTACTGAGCTTCAAAGAGGGCAAATTATTGGTGCCTGCTTAGCTGGTGCCTCTGTGACTAAAGTTGCCAATTTATTTGTGGTGTTGTGAGGAACAATGTCAAAGGTTATGATGGCATATACAGTTTCTGTGAAAATGTCATCTGATAAGTATAAGCACTGTCGACATGGTCAATTGACCAAAAGAGACAAAAAGACATTGTGCACGATTGTGACCTGGAATAAGAAAACAATTGGTGTAAAAGTGACTGCAGAGCTCAATCTCAGTCTTCCAAAGCCCGTGTCCACAAAAACTGTACGGACTGAACTCCATAAGCAAAACATTCATGTGCAAGCTGCAATTGCCAAACCACTAGTTACCGATATTATTGCTCAGAAGAGGAGAGAGTTGTACAACACCCATAAATCATGGACTATCAGTCAATGGAAGACTTTAATATGGTTAGATGAATCGAGCTTCACACTGTTCCCAGCCACAAGACATGTATACATGTGGCGAACACTGTCCCAAGCTTATGACCAGGACTGTCTTGTGCCAACAATAAAGCATTGTGATGGCACAATCATGATTTGGGCAGCCATATCTTGGTATTCTGAAGGCCCCATCATCACCTTGAAAGGTAGAGTCATTGCCTGTGTCTATGTCCAATTTTGGCTTACCATGTGAACCCCATGGTGCAGACATTGTTTCTTGAAGACAGCGCCATTTACCAATACGATAATGCTCCGATTCACACAGCTGGTGTTATATCATGGTTTGACGAGCATGGAAAGTCTCACACCTTCCTAGGTCATCGCAGTTGGCGGATCTCAATATCAGAGAGCCAATATAGTCAGTTGTAGAACAAGGTTCAGGCTCATTTTCTGCCTCTGGCATCTCTGGGAAAATTGGAACAATTTTTGCATGAAGAGTGGTATCAAGCTCCAATATCCACCATCCAAGACTTATATTTGTCAATTCCCAGGAAACTTTAGGCTATCTTGAATACCAAAGGTGGTCCAATACCATATTAGGTAACGATTTTGTGCATTTACCTGTTTTATTTCCATAATTTTGCCCAACCCCTGTATTTTCCACATTAATAATTATACTACCAAAGTTAGTATGTGCTGTACATGGCCTTCAGCATTATTCTTGTTTCTGGGAATATGCCATTTTGATGCAGCCCAGAGCAGCAGTAAATCTTTATCTTAATCTGTCAGCAGATGGGCCTCTAGTACTGCAAAATGCTGAAAAATATAGAGCAACTGAGCATGTACAGAGTGCAGCGGGGAAAAAGCAGCAGCCAGAGAGGGATGTAACCGTATACCTGGAAGGTGGAAGTGAGTATTTCTGAGTGTTTAATTCCACTTTAACACAGCAGACATTGTTTTTCTGAGTATCCCCTGAAACCTTGTAATCCAGCCAGCTAGCCTGTTAATTTCAACTTCCTTTACCAACTCAAGCTATCCAGGAAAAATGACAGGGTTCTTTATACTAGGTTCAAAACATGGCATTAGACACGATTTTTTTAAAGCACTCTAGATGCCAATCAAAGCACCTGTCACTAAATAAAATGGTTAGTTTGCAGTCCTGTTTACACGTTATGTTTGCTTCGCTTCAAAAATGATACCCCATGTCGCTTTAGTGGTGCTTCAATGCGTCTTCAAAGCCTCCATAGAAGTCTATGAAAAAGCTTCATTAAAGCTTCAAAAAAGCACCACCAAAGCATTATCTAAGCATCATCTAAATATCACAGAAGCATCAAAAACACATTGAAAAGCATGTTGAAGCGATAAGCGCTTTAATGGACATTGCAGTCAAAGCAAGTGTAAAGGGCTTACCTACACTTACTTTGACTTTAACACACATTAAAGCGCCTACAACTTCAACATGCTTTTTTGATGTGCCATTGGTGCTTCAGTGATGCTTTTTTTTTACGCTTTAAAAAACGTTTGGCAAATGCCCTGTGTGTGTTGATTTTTTATTTGTTTTAAAGGAACCCAGTAGAATCCCAGCTTAGTAGTGCCCCCACTCAGCAGATCCCCAGTTCATTGGTACCCTTGTTCAGCAGATCCCCAGCTTAGTACCCTCGTTCAGCAGATCGAACCCCACTGGAAGGCACCCTCTGTTCCACTTCCAGTGGGGTCAGGGCTAGTGACACAAGTGAGGCCAACCTCGTCATTTCAGTCTCCAATCAGGTACGTGACAGTACCAGTCAGCCAATGATGGAGTCTGAAAGGGATGCCTGTGCAATGGGGGACATCTGTCAATCAATCTCTGCCTTATCTTACATGGTGCAGAGGTTGCAAAGAAACCTTGAGCACATGGAAAGCCAACTACTAACCAAGTCAGATGTCTCAACAGACATGGGTCCTTCTGCAGTCTCAGACATAACTAGCCAGACAGAGCTCAGCATGATTCATGGAACTTCTCTGCCACCGGAAACCCGGGTTCCAATACCTGAGTTAGATGTCTCAACAGCCATGGGTCCATCTGCAGTCTCAGACATAACTACCCAGACAGAGCGCAGCATGATTCATGGAACTTTTCCTCCACCGGAACCCCGGGATTCCAATACCTGAGTGTTTCACGGGAGACCGCAGGAGGTTCCAAACCTTTCGCAACTCCTGCGAGCTATATTGCCCCTCTCGTCTTTCAGGACAGCACCTTTGAGAGACTTTGACTCCTCCCCACCTGAGGAAACACCTCCACCCTAAATAAAAATACTGTCACTCCCCTCCGACCTCAGTTCTTGGCATAGTACCTCCGGTCACCTGGGGAGACAACTTTAGGAGGCCTCTCCAGGTGCTGTCAGGGGACAGCGGTACCTGGGGTCAGGAGCGAGTAGGAGCAGCGTAGGGTAAAGGCCAGAGAGCCGGCTGCTATCCCCCAGGGAAGGCTGCGGTGGCAGGGCTGCGGTCTCTGGGGGACAGAGGAAAGCGATAGGATCCTAGCGTCGTTTGAGACTTTATTGCAGGGGGTGGGGTACATTGCGGATGCTTCAGCGGAGTCGGTGAAGTTGTCAGCAAGGTCAACGGCCCTTACCAACTCAGCCCGTAGGGCCCTTTGGCTAAAAACATGGCAGGGGGATGTCGCTTCCAAGGTGAAATTATATGGTATCCCCTTTTCAGGTGACCTGTTTGGACCAGGGTTAGAAACGGTGTTAGACTGCACAGCGGACAGGAAGAAGTAATTTCCCCTGAAGCGGAAAATGCAGGATCAAGGGGGAAGGAAGTTTTGTCCCCCAAACAGACAGGCCCCTAGACCAGAGGTTCAGAGGAGGACATGGGGGCAGAGAGGGAGGGGGCAAGGGAGGAGCGATATTCCATCCTCCTGAGCAGCCCCAGAAGCCACGGTGACTCGTTTCCCCCAGTGGGGGGAAGATTGGGGGTCTTCCACAGGGGGAAGATTGGGGGTCTTCCTCCCATGGTGGGAAGCAGAGGTCTTCAACCCCTTTGTACTGGACATCTTGAGAAGGAGATACCGCCTGGAGTTCTTGAGGCCATCACCACGAAGGCTATTGGTAACAAGCCTGCCAAGTTGTCCACAAAAGGCTTCGGCCTTACTAGCCTCTCTACGGGAGCTGGAGGAGCAAAAGGTTGTAGTAAGAGTCTCCAAGGCAGAGATAGAGGAAGGTTTCTACTCTCGTGTTCGTGGTCCAGAAACCTTCAGGGGCGTACAGATTGATCTTAAATTTGAAACCCCTGAAGGAGACCATCCAATACAAAAAGTTTTGGATGGACTCGATTTTCACAGTCAGAACCCTGCTTCCACTGGGGGCCTTCCTAGCCTCAATCAATTTGAAGGATGACTATCTGCACGTACCCATCGCGGAGGCATTTCAGAAATTTCTCTGGTTAGCGGTTCAGTGTCCAGGAGGGACGTGTCACCTACAGTTCCTGGCCCTGCCCTTCGGGCTCTCCTCCTCTCCAAGAATCTTCACCAAAGTTATGTCCGATGCGCTGGTTCCTCTTCGGCTGAAGGGAATTACAATAGTAGCCCATTTAGACGATTTTCTCTTGTTTGCAAGCTCAGCGGATCAGCTTGCGCAGGACATAATAGTGGTGAGGAACCATCTGGAGAGTTTGGTATGGCTGCTGAACCTGGACAAATCCAGTCTTGTCCCATCCCAGAGGATGACTTTCTGGGGTCTATACTGGACTCCGCTTGTCAAAAGTCCTTGCTAACCCCGGAGAAGCTCACCAAGTTAGACGGGGGATCAGGCAGCTACTGGGAAGCCGGGGGATATCATTGAGGCAGGCTATGTCGGTGTTAGGGCTATTAACCTCGTCCATTCCGGCGGTACAGTGGGCAAGATTGCATCTACGTCCCCTGCAACTGTTCGTTTTGAACATTTGGAACCGGCAACTGCGGTCATTAGATGCGGATTCCCTCCAAGGTAAAGAGATCCATTTGGTGGTGGAGGAAGACAGCCAACGTAACTCAGGGGCTGCTGTGGAGTTTTTCAGTGGTCAGGGAGATCACAACAGACACCAGCGCCCAGGAATGGGGGCGCACCTGGGGGAATCAGTTGTACAGGGCGCGTGGTCTCAAGAAGAAAAAGGGGAATCCTCAAACTGGAAGGAGCTAAGGACTGTTTGGGAGGCACTTCGTTCCTTCCAGGATTTGATTGGGTGCCATCATGTCTGCATCCTTTCGGACAATGCGACGGTGGTGGCCTATGTCAACAGACAAGGAGGGACAAGAAGCAAGTCCCTCTGGGGTCTGATGGGGATGCTTCTGTCGTGAGCAGAGGTGAATCTCGCCTCCTTATTGGCCATCCACCTAAAAGGGGAATTAAACCAGGTGGCCGATTTTCTAAGCAGACGGCAATTGAGAGAGTTGGAGTGGGTTCTCAATGGAGTGGTTTACCAATCTATTGTAAGGAAATGGCGATTTCCAGACATAGACCTATTTGCATCGGGTCGAAACAGCAAAGTCCCGAGTTTCTTCTCACTAAACCGGTGGGATGGGGCTCGGGCAGTGGATGCGTGAGCGCAGAGGTGGGATTTCCCCTGTGTTACACTTTTCCCCGGTCGCCTTACTGTCGGCAGTGTTGAGGAAGTTCAGAACGGTGAGAAAATCTCTGATCTTGACTGGCCCCGTCGAGCGTGGTTCTCATCGTAGCTATTCGGCCACCTTGGGTGTTACCTCTACGGAGGGACTTGCTATCGCAGGGCCCGGTCCTATGTCCCAGGGTGGAAAGATGGAAATTGATGGTGTGGTTTCTGAGGAACAACTCCTGCTAGCAAAAGGATTCTCAGCCAGGGTGGTGTCCACACTCTTAGCTAGTAGGAAGGAGGAAACCCAAGCCATCTATAGGAAGGTCTGGAGGTGTTTTAATCGACCTGATAGACCTTAATATCCACACTGACCATCGGATCTGGGAGAGGCAGGATGAAAAGACTTAACGGGGAGGTCTTGATATGTTCAGAGACAGACTTCTGTTTCCTCTACTACTGTTGTCACATCAGACTTACTTCTTAATAAAAGAAGGCATCATAATTGTCCTAGAAGGAGCTTCTGGAAACCACCGTTGTCCTCTGCCGAACATCTTCGATGACAAAATTCCAACCTCTATCTCTACTGTGGTGACGTAGGTCACTATGTACTGACGTGTCCAGTAAGACCTCATAAGTCTTCTCCTAGCTCAGTGGTGGGCAACCTTTTTTTTCAACTGAGCCAAATCTCGCCAAAACCACGATTGAAATTTATTTTGAGAGCCACATTTTTAAAACTGAAAATACATAGGATGGTACACTGTTTTTAGTTTCAATAAGTTTTTATAGTAATTCATCCCCCATAGTAATTCATCCCCCATAGTAATTCATCCCCCATATAGTAATTCATCCCCCATATAGTAATTCATCCCCCATAGTAATTCATCCCCCATATAGTAATTCATCCCCCCTATAGTAATTCATCCCCCATAGTAATTCATCCCCCATATAGTAATTCATCCCCCATATAGTAATTCCTCCCCCATAGTAATTCATCCCCCATATAGTAATTCATCCCCCATAGTAATTCCTCCCCCATATAGTAATTCATCCCCCATATAGTAATTCATCCCCCATATAGTAATTCATCCCCCCTATAGTAATTCATCCCCCATATAGTAATTCATCCCCCATATAGTAATTCATCCCCCATATAGTAATTCATCCCCCATATAGTAATTCATCCCCCATAGTAATTCATCCCCCATATAGTAATTCATCCCCCCTATAGTAATTCATCCCCCATATAGTAATTCATCCCCCATAGTAATTCATCCCCCATATAGTAATTCATCCCCCATAGTAATTCATCCCCCATATAGTAATTCATCCCCCATAGTAATTCATCCCCCATATAGTAATTCATCCCCCATATAGTAATTCATCCCCCATATTAATTCATCCCTCATATAGTAATTCATCCCCCATATTAATTCATCCCTCATATAGTAATTCATCCCCCATAGTAATTCATCCCCCATATAGTAATTCATCCCCCATATTAATTCATCCCCCATATAGTAATTCATCCCCCATATTAATTCATCCCCCATATAGTAATTCATCCCCCATATTAATTCATCCCTCATATAGTAGTAGTAAGTAAGTAGCAAGTAGTAAGCCAAGTCCCTCCTGTGTGAATTCACTTACCTTTGCTCCACGCGTTCCTCTCGCCGAGTTCCCCGCGCCTTTCCGGTCTTCAGGGCGGACTGTGAGAGGAGCCTAGCTCCCCTCATGTTCGTCACGCTGCCCCGCCTGCACACATCCTGACAGCCAATCACTAGCTATCAGGATGTGAGTGGCAGCAAGACTGGCCAATCATTGCTGGGCTAGCTGCAGAGTCCTCGGCCGCCCGAGAGGAGGGAGGGGAGCGGGCGCCCGGGACACAGAAGAGCCGCATTAAAATGTGTAAAGAGCCGCATGTGGCTCGCGAGCCGCGGCATGCCGACCACTGTCCTAGCTGGTTCCATATGATGCAGTTTTTGAGATTTGTTTATTGTTGCTAGGGGGAGGTGCCTGTTGGGTGTCATGCAGGAAATGCACCAAAAATGCCTGTCCACATATTTTGCATGCCTTTCTAATGGGGTTCTATTGAAAGCTATTATCACGCAAAATGTAATCTGCTGCAGGGAAAAAAGTCCCTGACCCTTTCCAAAAACCGCATCAGCTCAAAACCCACAGATGTGAACTACATCCTTAGGAAATCATGTTAAATGGACTGTTTTGGTTATGGTAGGCTACAGATGCTGATCCTTTGAGTTCCTACTAGTCGAACCTTATAACAGGCTTCTGAACCAGGCACTTTCTGGTAACATAAATGAAAAAGTACAGACTAAGGTTACCATTTATTCTCATTTCCTAGAGACAGTCCCTGTTGTATAGGGTCTGCCCCTGGGCAGCAGGTGCCCCCGGATTCTTCACTGGGAGTCGGGCTTAGTATAGTAACCCTTACTGTGTGCAGGTTCCAACTCAAGTCACACTGCTCAAGCATCAAAGCAAAATGGCACCAGTAGAGCAACCTGCACACGTGTGGCAATCCATGTTGTCACTCTAAACACACAGGATTGATGCTTGTGCAGGGTGACTTGAGTTTGAGGCTGTGCACTGCAATGATTACTTTATGGCTCTTGGCTCCACAGGATAATGCCAGAGATAACTGGGATAGAGAAGGGGGAGGACAAAAAAGTCGGACACTGCACGTGGGGGACATCAACCTCAATCTGTGATAAAAATAGTGCAAAATTATTGATTATTTACTGTTGGGTATCAGGTTGAGTGTTAGTGGCTGAATTTTTAGGGATTCCATTGAGCGCAGGAGGATTTTTATTGCTAACCTCAATCTGTGGGTTACTTGCACCTGACATGCTCCCTAAACTTTGTTTACTTAATCCTGACCCCTGAACTCTACGTGTTTCTAAATTCTGATCTCTGAACTCTATGCTTTACTTAATCCAGACCCCTGAACTATGTGCATTGCTTGAAAGTGGTATAAAACTTAAAACTAAACATTTAGTATAATGCAGCTTGCCAATTCTTGGATGTGATGGCTGCATTAGTCTTCTTTTTTAGGCTTTCTTTCTTTTATTTTTACCTGGTGATCTGGTCATTAAGTCCGTTGTTTATCAGCAAAACATGCTCTCCTACAAATGTAGCAGTCAGCGTTTTGAGGTAAACCATTTTACCAGTGACAGGGGTACTTACAATGATCAGCTTTTATTTATTCATGTAAAACCTTCATCCAAAAAGGAAAAAAAAATGTTGATGTAACTGATTGTGTAATTGCAGTGTGAGCTGGAGTTTGGCTTCAATTTGTTAGTACATCTAAATCTGCTAGTACATTTAACACTCCCTTGCTACTGTCTGAATGTGCCCCTGTGCTCCTTCATCCAGAGTGGGGACACTCTAATACAGGAGATGTGTTACTTACCAAATCACCAGGTGAAAACTGAGGGGGAAAAAAAGCCTAAAAAAAAACAAATGCAGGTACCACATCAAGGGGTTGGTAAAGTGTAACATATTACATTATTGGTTTTGATTAACCGCTTACCAACCACCCTATAGCAGAAATACTGCTACAGGGCGGCATGGGTGTGCAAAATCACATATGATTTTGCATTTCCGGGGAGAGGGCACGCGCCCGTGGCTGTCAATCACCAGGTCCCGATTTCCGACAGTCTCCGACGGGGAGGAGAACTGTCTTGTTTACTCTCAGTTCTCCTACCTGTTAGCTCAGGCACACTGCTTTGGATGGCTGTGCATAGCAAAGCCATCCAAAGCAGTGTGATTACAGTGAAGCACACTGACACCGCCCCCTAGTAAAACGCTCCCAGCACACAGTTAACCCTTTGATCTCCCCTCATATTAACCCTTTCCTGTCCAGTGCCATTAGTACAGTGTCAGTGCTTTTTTTTTAGCACTGATTACTGTATTGGTGTCCTTGGGGATATCACCAAGTCAGTTCCCCCCAGTGTCAGAATCTCCGCCAAAGTCCCGCAGTCCTGCTATAAGTCGCTTACTAGTAAAAGTAAAACATGTTTTAAAAAATCCCAGTATATATACCGCCATTTGTAAACGCTACAACTTTCACGTAAACCAATTAACTTACATGTATTGGGATTTTTTTTTGGCAAAGAAATGTAGCAGAATACATTTTGTAAATTTATGATGAAATTTGATTTTTTTACTGGACATGTTTAATAGCAAAATGTCAAAAATATAGTTTTTTTCTCAAAATTGTCGCTTTTTTTTATAGCACAAAAAATAACGCACAGGCAATCAAATAGCACCAAAATAAAGCTCAATTTGTGGGAAAAAAGGACATAAATTTAATTGGGGTGCAGCGTTGCATGACCATGCAATTGTCGTTAAAGTAACGCAGCGCTGTAACACAAAAAATGGCCTGGTCAGGAAGGGGGGTAATTCCTCAGGAGGGCAAGTGGTTAATACCGCTTTAATCCTGACCCCTGTACTCTGGGAGTTACCTGATGTTGACTTGTCAGGAGGACCAAGTACATGGCTGTTCCTGAAGCTCTGCGCACGCACATAGTGCAGCTCATGGCCCAGTACATTAAATCAATAATGAGAATGCATCTGCATTTGTTCACATGCGTGTCCAGCATTGGCTTTTGGTGCTCAGAACCCTCTTTAAAGCACAGTGTAACTAAGGAGAATTGCAGAGTGGTCATCTGCTTTTGTGGTTAATGACAAGACTTGCTTTCTGCTGTCCTGTATTTGACATGGTTTGCCTCTGACTTTGTCCTCTGTCTGCTGTTTTGATACTTCTGCTGCTCATCTGATATTAACCTCCCTGGCGGTATGATTATTTCAGAATTTTGGTGCTGAAAGCGGTACCATTATTTTGCATTGAAATTTGGCATTTTATATTGTAGGCCTGTAATTCTTAGGAATAACTCACTGAAATCTGTCCGAACAAGAGTCTAGTAAACATTCCAGGTAGGATAAAACTTGAAACACGAAATCATAAATTATAATTTAATAATAATCATAAAAAATAATAATATAATAATACATTTAATTCAATAATCAATATAATCAAACCAAAAACACTGAAATTTGAAATATAGCACCAAGTTCGCACATCACTGAGCAAAGTCGCAAAATTTTTTCAGTGTCTGATGACGAATTTCCCCACGAATCAATATCACTCAATTCTGCAAGTAGTTCTGATTTACTATTGCTGTTCTCTAGCTGGTCTAAAACCACTTTTGACCTAAAGGGACGCTTTTTGGATGCCATGGACATTTCTCAGTTTCCAGGCAATAAGAACAGTAAAACTGCAGGCAGGGCCCAGGACAAAGCACTAGGGACAAAATGTATGTGAAATGGTTTGATACAGTAATGTTTTACTATGTGATTTTAGTGAATGTCACTTTTTGTCATTTTCAAATTTCCCGCCGTTCCGTCCCCCGTACGTCCCGACGCTCGCAGGGGACAGAACCCAGAAGACAGATGCCGGCATCCGCTGGATTACATTGGGAACACTGCAGGAGGAACATTGCGGGAGCGCAGGACAAGGTAAGTGAGGTATCGCGGAGCAGCGCCGCATGGTATTTCCGAGTGTAGCTCAGGGTTACCGCTTGTGGTACTGAAAATTTACCCCGAGCTACACTCGGGAATACTGCCAGGGAGACTATCCCCCAGCCTAGCTTCTGACCCTGAACCTGCCTTTGGTATACCTGCTACCATGACTCTGGCTCATCTGACCTCCATCTGTGTGCCAGCATTCTGCACTAGCTCCAGTCTAAGCATCTACAGCCTCCTAGCAGCATCCAAACTGTTGTATGACCACCCACTACTGTGCCAGAACCTACCACAGGCACCTGTGCAACTCCTTGTCCTGTTACATCCTGTAACCAATTTCAGGGAATATCAAGCAGGCGATGTGAGGGAAACCCTTATGTTTACTTATTCTGATTATGCTTTGAATATGCTGGCCTCTAATTGGCTAGCTGGACTGTAGTCGCTAGTGTGGAGTAAGTGAATAAGTTGTAGTGCATGGCAGTGTAGTGCAGGAGGTACTGTAGCTGTGCTGGGACTGTGTTGCAGGTTCACTATAAACTGTGTTATTTATTTATTACAGGAACTTATATAGCACCGTCAATTTACACAGCGCTTTACATATATATTGTACATTCACATCGGTCCCTAACCCTCAAGGGGTGTACAATCTAAGGTTCCTAAGTCATATCCATACATACACAGACTAGGGCCATTTTAGACAGGAGCCAGAAGCGGCTCTCAGTGGATCAGGTAAGTATATTTCAGCTATTCAAACCCCTAGACCAGGGGTCTGCAACCTTTAAGACATAAAGAGCCACTTGGACCCGTTTCCGAGAGGGAAAAAAAGACTGGGAGCCGCAAAACCATTGCAACATTTAAAACAAATCCGACACTGCATATATTGCAAAAAGCGCTCTGGTCATGAAGGGGGTTTAAGGGCCCAGTAAGCAAAGGGTTAATCAGGGCCACAGTGTATCGTCATAATCACAATCATAGCCTTAGGTCAGTGGTGGGCAACCTTTTTTTTCAACTGAGCCAAATCTCGCCAAAACCACGACTGAAATTTATTTTGAGAGCCACATTTTTAAAACTGAAAATACATCCCCCATATAGTAATTCATCCCCCATATAGTAATTCATCCCCCATAGTAATTCATCCCCCATATAGTAATTCATCCCCCACATAGTAATTCATCCCCCATATAGTAATTCATCCCCCATAGTAATTCATCCCCCATATAGTAATTCATCCCCCATATAGTAATTCATCCCCCACATAGTAATTCATCCCCCACATAGTAATTCATCCCCCACATAGTAATTCATCCCCCATATAGTAATTCATCCCCCATAGTAATTCATCCCCCATATAGTAATTCATCCCCCCTATAGTAATTCATCCCCCCTATAGTAATTCATTCCCCATATTGTGTCAATTCACTTACCTTTGCTCCGCGCGTTCCTCTCGCCGTGTTCCCGCGCCGTTCCGGTCTTCAGGGCAGACTGTGAGAGGAGAGGAGTTCTTCACGCTGCCCCGCCTACATCCTGACAGTCAATGTTTGCCACGCTCCGCGGGCCGGATTAAAAGGTCCGCCGGGCCGTAGTTTGCCCATTGCTGGGCTAGCTGCAGAGTCCTGACTTTTGGGGTGGCCGCCCAAGAGGAGGGAGGGGAGGAGGGAGGGGCGCCCGGCACACAGAAGACCCTATTGCCTGTCACCTGGTGGGCAGTGTGCTCCGGAGCCGCAGCCAAGGTGAAAAAGAGCCGCATGTGGCTCTGGAGCCGCGGGTTACCGACACCCGCCCTAGACAAACACAAGCATTTAACTCATGCAGTTCGTGGGGAAAATAAAATTTTAGCCTGGATTTCTTCTTTAAGATTAATTCAGAAATTCTGGAGTGTGTGTTTTCAAAATGCACTTTGAACTTCTCCTATGGACAGCGCCGAAGAGGAACTGCAGAAACTAATGCAAAACTGCAATGTTAAAAAATAAGCCTAAGCGGAACAAAATCCTCCTATCGTTTTCAGCCAAAGAAGCTGCAATCCTAGCAATATTTTGATTTTCAACTGCCATGGTGCTGCACATGTGCTCAGTTATGAATCCAGCCATTTGATGGTTTGACAGTTTGGTTGCAAGCACAACCAAATGTAATAGTTACATTCCTGGCATGTGCCAGGAATGTAACAGTTTTTTGAAACTGTTAAATTGATGGGTTTAGTTCTGCTTCAATCCCAGTGGCTACAATTGTTTCGCATGGAGGTTTCCAAGCTTCCTAAACAAAGGACCCATGTACTGTCTTTCAGATTTTAGGGGCCAGATTGTGGCTAGTGGGAGTGGAAGATGTCTCAGCATCAGTGGCCATAAACAATGCATCAGGCTTTGTGGTCAGTAGGAGTAAAAAAATACATAGAGCCTGTGGTTAGAACCCCCATAATAATTGCATGCATTACAAATTTCCTGACTGCAAAATATGCCATGGGCCTTTTAAGGTGAACAGAGAAAATGAAGTAGGAAACAACACTGTACTTGCAACACAACAAGCTTGTCATATAGTATAAAAATAGCAGCCTCCAAGAAAATCATACTCTTATCCCAGGAAGTCTACATTGCCCTTTAAAAGGATATGGGCAGAGAGAAGCTGCATTAAAGCTGTATTAAACCCAAAACCAAAAATGTAATATATTGCAGTTTACCAATCATTAGATGAATGGGCATAGGAGACACAGCCTCAAGCACAGAGGGGGTGTGTTAAATGTACCAGCAGATTTAAATAAAATAACAAATTGAAGCCAAATTCCAGCTCACACTTTATAATCAGTTACATCAACAGTTTTTTTTCTCTTTGGGATAAAGTTTTTACATGAATAAATAAAAGCTAATAATTTTAATTGCTCTGCCAGTGTTAAATGGATTGTCTCATCCATGTACACTGATACATTCTGCTGGAGAGCTTGTGCTTTTGAAAAACAACATACTTACTGTCTGGATCATCACATAAAAATGGAAGAAAGAAGCCTAAAAATAGAAATTAATACAGCCATCACATCTATGAGTTGGTAAGTTGCAATATAATATATGTTTGCTTTTGGGTTTAATACCACTTTAATGACAGACAAATCCTTAAACAACCATGTAAAAATGAAGAGCACAATGATGAAGCAAATTACACTAACAGCCTACCACTCTGTTTCACCCAGTACTATAGAGAGAGCCTAGGCCAGGGGTGGGCAAACTTTTTGACTTGAGGGCTGCAATGGGTTCATATATTGGACCCGGGGGCTGGACCAAGAGTAGATGAATGATGTGTATGTGTCATCCATAGTAAGTATAGTAATATTCCCCCATAGTAAGCATAGTAATTCATCCCCCATAGTAATTCATCCCCCATATAGTAATTCATCCCCCATATAGTAATTCATCCCCCATAGTAATTCATCCCCCATAGTAATTCATCCCCCATATAGTAATTCATCCCCCATAGTAATTCATCCCCCATATAGTAATTCATCCCCCATAGTAATTCATCCCCCATATAGTAATTCATCCCCCATATAGTAATTCATCCCCCATAGTAATTCATCCCCCATATAGTAATTCATCCCCCATATAGTAATTCATCCCCCATATAGTAATTCATCCCCCATATAGTAATTCATCCCCCATATAGTAATTCATCCCCCATATAGTAATTCATCCCCCATAGTAATTCATCCCCCATAGTAATTCATCCCCCATATAGTAATTCATCCCCCATAGTAATTCATCCCCCATATAGTAATTCATCCCCCATAGTAATTCATCCCCCATAGTAATTCATCCCCCATATAGTAATTCATCCCCCCTATAGTAATTCATCCCCCCTATAGTAATTCATCCCCCATATAGTAATTCATCCCCCATAGTAATTCATCCCCCCATATAGTAATTCATCCCCCATATAGTAATTCATCCCCCATATAGTAATTCATCCCCCATATAGTAATTCATCCCATATAGTAATTCATCCCCCATAGTAATTCATCCCCCATAGTAATTCATCCCCCATAGTAATTCATCCCCCATATAGTAATTCATCCCCCGTATTAATTCATCCCCCATATAGTAATTCATCCCCCATAGTAATTCATCCCCCATATAGTAATTCATCCCTTATAGTAATTCATCCCCCATATAGTAATTCATCCCCCATAGTAATTCATCCCCCATATAGTAATTCATCCCCCATAGTAATTCATCCCCCGTATTAATTCATCCCCCATATTAAGTCCCCAAGTCCCCCCTGTGTCAATTCACTTACCTTTGCTCCGCACGTTCCTCTGGCCGTGTTCCCGCGCCGTTCCGGTGTAGCATGAAAATCTGTCTCCTATGAGGATCTGTCCCCCTCGACGTATCTGCGCATGTGCCAGTTTCAGGCATTAGCAGCCGATCGGCGTTCTCCGGCACATGCGCAGATACGTCGAGGGGGACAGATCCTCATAGGAGACAGATTTTCATGCTACACCGGTCTTCAGGGCGGACTGTGAGAGGAGCCTAGCTCCCCTCAAGTTCGTCACACTGCCCCGCCTACACACATCCTGACAGCCATCCTGACAGTATCACGCTCCGCGGGCCGTAGTTTGTCCATTGCTGGCCTAGGCAAATGTCGATTCACAGGCACTCCCCACTACTAATTTTCACTTCCCTTGGTACCAAAATGGTGGCTTACCCATTCCAGGCACAGCAATGAACCCGTGCCAAAACTATACACATTAAAGTATTAATATATTCTGAACAACCATTAAACACACTTTAAGGCCTCATTTGTTTCTATAGTTATAGGCTTTGTGAATAAATTAATATTTGAAGTTTAACCGCCTCCTGCCTGCCATATAAGGTAATGATGGGAGGGTGGCGGTTCTCTCATTCTGGGAGGACATCATATGACGTCCTCCCGCTCTAACTAATCACTGTAAAGAGCCAATAACATTGGCTCTGTCATGTGATCAGCTGTGTCCAACCACAGCTGATCACATGTAAATTGGAAATACCGGTTGTGACGATATCGGCGTCAGACCCCAGCCCTTCTCACCAAACCCGTGACTGAAGGACTAGCCAATATAAAACCTCGCTGTCACATGCGTAACAATGCCATGCCCAGCTGCCCCCTGCACAAAGATTTTCCAGCTAATGGACCACAACCTGTGTGCCGGCAGCCTGGGTGCGATTGTTACTGGGTCAGGTTAATTACGCAATTAATCCTTCACACTGCCACCACCTCCTTTTTGTACAGAGAAAGAGGAAACTTGGCAATATCAGCAATAACACTATGATGTTTGAATAATCGTCGGTATACCACTGTCACCGCAGGCAGAGATATACCGAAGTTTAAAACACACACATAGTAGCGCTTTTCAGAGGCAGGGATTCTTAGTTTGCATTAAAGAGCTTTAGAAACCGTTCAACACTTTCAGAAAGTAAGATTTATTACTAAAAGGTCAAAAGGGTGCAATAAAAATATTTACAGAAAAAGATGTAGCCAATATATATACATCTAAATATACAGAAAGCAATAGCACAGGAAAGAGATAACAGAAAGAAGTTTAGAGGGATAAAGTACTTGCCGTCAGCCTTGGTTTTAAGCAGATCAGGTTTCAGAGCCAAAAGGATGCCTTATTTCCCGTTAGTTCCGATGTTAAAAGGAAGAATCTTCAACTTAGCTTAGCTTAGCTTTTTCTAGGAACTCATCAGGGTGTCTCTCTAAAGCAGAGAACCAATCGCCTCATTTGGGGAGGGGTGTTGGGGCGCCCAAGCTAGAACCAAAAACTCTCTTAGTTGATGTCATGGTTCATAACTTATTCTCGTTGCATTTAGCAGCCTGGCCAGTAGTAGAGTAATACGCACAATCACCTGCGGAACGTCTAGATATGAAATATGACATACCTGCCTGGATGGTTAAGGAGATATAATTTTCTGCTCTCCTGTATATGCTAGCTAGGGGGTGTAATATACCTGGCGACTTGTATTAGAGTGAGCTGTCCGAATATGTGCTCCATGTTTATGTAATTATGTCCTATTTGAAGATAAAAAATTATATGGAAAAATGAGTTTTTAAATGTAAGTCTGTTTTTACGACTACCTGGAATGTCTTTGAGGCTCAGTGAGGGCTTGGTTTATGGTTTTACGATCCCTTCTCCAGCAAGAGTCTTGCAGACATAGGGGTACCGCTAATTGGGGTTTATAGCCATGACTCCCTCCCAATGCTGACAGCTCATGAGGAGAGGAGAGCAAGTAATTGGCATTACTCAGAGTGGACATCTACACTGATCATCAGGGTACTGATGATCAGTGCCCTGATGATCATTGTAGCCCAATCAGTCACCTGTAAGTGCCCTTCAATGCTACATACCAGTTCCCAGCAGTGCCACATATCAGTGCCTACCAGTGCACATCAATGCCACATATCAGTGCCTATCTGAGCTGCCTGTCAGTGCCGCCTATCAGTGCCAGTCAGTGTCACATATCAGTGCCACCTATCTGTGCTGCCTATCAGTGCCTGTCAGTGCTGCCTAACAGTTCCAGTCAGTGCCACCTGTCAGTGCCCATCAGTGCTGCCTATCAGTGCTCAGCACTGATGCCTGTCAATGCCCACAAGTGATGCCTGTCCATGCCCATCAGTGCCACCTATCAGTGCTTCCACATCAGTGCTGCCTATCAGTGGCCATCACTGCAGCCTCATTAGTGCACATCAATGAAAGAGAAAAATTACTTGTTTACAAAATTTTATAACAGAAACTAAGAAAAACCTTTTTTTTTCAAAATTTTCAGTCTTTTTAGTTTTTTTTACCAAAAATAAAACCCCCCAGTGGTGATTAAACACCTGGGCAGGAAGGGGTTAAAAGTGCCCAGTACACAAGTGGTTAAAAAAGGGGTATTGAAATTATAATTTTCGTGTGTTTTTCAGTCATTATTCAGGTGGGGTTTTTTTTAGCTTGTAAGGACTGGTCCCCTCCCTAAGTGGTTTCCATTAGCTAAAACAAAAATGCCTGTAGCTTCAATACACCAATAAAGAAAAAGACTACTTCAGTATCACATCTGATATTGCATAAATCAGCTAAAAAGTAAGTCAGACTATACTGGTACAGATGAGACCACGTTTGAAAATTTTAAACATTGCTTTATACGACAAACCAACATCTTTAAACTCCAAAATGGATTATTATGATCCTAAAAATAGCATTAGGAGCTGCCTTACAACAAATATTCCTCATTACTATCAGAAATTATTATTATTACTATACAGTATTTATATAGGGCCAAAGGGTATGCTCAGCGCTGTACAGTAGCAAGGGGGATACAACATGAGACAAGACAGTAACAAAACAGTACACAAGGGGTTCGAGGGCCCTGCTCTTTCAAGCTTACAATCTAGGAGAAATAACTACTAGCCATCATCCCAATTCTAGGCTTATATTATTTGCATATTATATAATCAATGGCATATGGCTTTGTGGCGATGGATCTTCATACGTCAATGCCTTTCTCAAACAGCTTCTTCAGGAAAAACCAAGGATCAAGCAAGGAGGTAGCAACATTTACTAGATATAGAGAAAAACTTTATTAAAATATGCTTTCAGTCAAAGCTTGTTATCAAAGCCATACAATACCAGAAACTTACTGACATTAATACTTAATACCATGTGGTAGTGCTATATCAAGAAAACAGGTACCAAACCAAATAGTAAAAGTTAACTTGCTATATTATCGTCCAATATGATTAACAACAAAGCAAGCTTTAACTTGAAATAGACTGACAATGGCAATAACATTAACAAGCAAATGGGATTGTCAGTAAAGATTAGGTATAAGATGGAATCTAACATCCAAATCAGCATAAAAAAGAACACCACCTAAAGTGCAGCAGCAAGCAGCAATAAGATTGGATCTACCAAACAGCAGGAACTATATTGTCAGTGGGCACTAATGGTGGCTATGCTAGGCCTAAACTGATTGGATAGGCACAATCCTTGTTTAAATAAACAAGGAAAGGGATAAAGGGGACAAGGGGGTGTACTGGGAGATTAATGTACTAAATATGCTGCTCTCAACTTATCAGTTTCTGCTAGCAGTGTAAATGCGGGCTGGTGGCCCTCTTACTGACTACCAGGAGGTGGCAGCAGACTCTTGCAGTGAAAGGGGCCCCCTCAGCTTTGTCCTGGCGCTTGGGTTGTGCAGCGTTTTGAAGTGAAGAGAGTAAGATGAACACTCCAGTCTCTTGGCAGCAACCATAAAAGATAGCATCTGCCCTTCTCAAATACAACTCCTACCTCCACACTGCTAAAGAAACCTACTACACCACTCTCATCAAAACCTTCTTATCCAAACCTCGTCAACTCTTTTTACCCTTAATTCCTTACTTCGCCCCCCACTGCCTCCAGCCGCCAACCTACTTACCACCCAGGAGATTGCCAATCATTTCAAAAACAAAATTGACATCATTCGTGATGAGATAGCCAGCGTCCAGCTTTCCCCACCAACCAACACACCAAGTCCAACACCACACTCAACACTTTCCGCCTTCAACCATGTTACCACTGAGGAAGTTGCCAAACTCCTTTCTGTTGCCCACCTTACCACCGGTCCCCTGGACCCTGTCCCCTCACAATGACTGCAACCACCTTCCTGCTCCATCCTAAACTGTCTAACCCACATCTTCAACCTCTCCTTATCTTCCGGCACCTTTCCCTCCCCGCTCAAACATGCACTGATCACCCCCATAATTAAAAAACCCTCACTGGACTCCACCTGTTTGGATAACTTAAGGTCCATCTCCCTACTCCTGTTTGCCTCCAAGCTTCTTGAACGCCTTGTCCACAACCATATGAGTTACTACCTCATTGACAACAACATTCTCGATCCCCTACAGTCCGGCTTCCGCCCACAACATTTCACTGAAACTGCCCTATTAAAACACACCAATGACCTACTAATTGCTAAAACCAACAGCCAGTACTCCATACTCATACTCTTAGACCTTTCTGCTGCCTTTGACACAGTTGACCACCCGCTCCTCCTCAGTAAACTCCACTTCCTTGGCCTCCGTGACTCTGCTCTTTCCTGGTTCTCCTCCTATCTATCTCAGCGCACTTTTAGTGTCACATACAATACCATCTCCTCAACTCCTCTTCCTCTTTATGTTGGGGTACCCCAAGGCTCTGTTCTTGGGCCCCTCCTCTTCTCTCTCTGTATCTCTTCCCTGGGCCAGTTGGTAACTTTGGCTTCCAATACCACCTCTATGCTCATGACACCCAGATCTATCTCTCAACTCCTCAACTCACCCCCTCAATCTTCTTACATATCACAAATTTACTGAGCAACATATCCGTATGGATGTCACACCACTTCCTCAAACTCAATCTTTGTAAAATTGAGCTTTTAATATTTCCTCCTCCCTGATCTCCTCCTCATGAATTTACCATTGAAATCAACGGTACAACCCTTGGTCCCTCCCCACATGCCAGGGTGGTAGGTGTAGACTAGTGCTAGACTCTGACCTCTCCTTCAGCCCCCACATCCAGTCACTGGCTAAATCTTGCTGCCTCAGCCTCCATGACATTTCCAGAATCTGACCCTTCCTGACTAATGGCACCACAAAATAGCTTATCCACTCCTTGGTTATTTCCCGCCTTGACTACTGCAACTCCTAGCCTACCCCTACACAGGCTATCCCCCCTTCAGTCTATTATGAATGCTGCTGCTAGACTAATACACCTTACTAACCGATCCTGGGCTGCTGCCTCTCTCTGCCAATCTCTTCACTGGCTTCCACTAGCCCAACGTATAAAATTCAAAATACTAACCACAACATACAAGGCCATCCACAACATTGCCCCCAGCTACATCACCATCCTCAGCTGCAGATATCACCCAAACCATCCTCTCTGCTCCTCCCAAGACCACCTGCTCTCCAGTTCCCTTGTTACCTCCTCCCACTCTCACCTCCAGGACTTCTCCAGAACCTCTCCAATTCTCTGGAACTTCCTGCCCCAGTATGTCCAATTAGCTGCTACCCTGTCCACCTTTGGACAATCCTTGAAAACTCATTTATTCAGGGAAGCATACCCCTTCCTTTAGATTGTAAGCTCCATGACCAGGGCCCTCCAATTCCTTCTGTATTGAACTGTATTGTAATTGTACTGTCCCCCTTATATTATAAAGTGCTACGTAAACTGTTGCCACTATATAAATCCTGTATAATAATATTAATAATAATAATAATAGCATTGCTGACAGAGCTGTTAAATCTTGGGTGTCCAGGCTTGAGCTTGAGTCTGGCTGGTTTGGCCTCCTGCTGACAGATGGATGCTCCTTGGCTATGTAGATGTGACTCCCACGTCACCAAGAGAGCAGGTGGTCCCAGGTGATTCAATAAAAAACCCTCCTGGCCCCTGCTGCCTAAAGTCTGTTGGAACCTACAGTTCAGCAAGTCAGATGTTCCTTTACATGCCTACCACTTTAAGCACTTTCTAACTATTTCACTAAAACCTAGGTTAAACATCCTAGGCTGTTTAAATGGCAATTCAAACAAAGGGCAACTGCCCCAATCTATAACTGGCCTTTACAGCAAGAAGCGCATGGAAGGGCGATGCATGTCAAACAACAAAAAAAAAAATCCCCAGCTCAACTTGTTTAAATGACAATTATCTGACTAGAGGCACAAAGATCAGCCTCTCAGGGAAAAAAAAGATCAGAAAAAAAAGTATGAACAGTACTACAACTTTAAGTTATAGCTGAAAGGGAATCAATAAATTTGCAGGACATCTATCTATTTATCTATCTATCTATCTATCTATCTATCTATCTGTCTATCTATCTATCTATCTAAATATCTTTATTTCTGTCTTTCTTTCTATCTACAAGGAGTAATTTTCATTGGAAATGGTGAGGGAGGGAAGAGTAGTAATTGGCCATGTCTGAGAATAGTGACTAGTCTGACTGATAAGCCTTGCAGTTCAGTATAGAAGTTGTCATGTTTTTTATATTCTTAATAAATAGAGTTAAAAAAAAGTGCAGAATCGTTTTAGAGACCCCTTGTATCTATCTATGTTTGTAGCTATTAACTCATCAAAAGACATATTTGCTGACGCTGAACACTGAACACTCTTTGCATGAGATGCTAGGTTGAACATCATAACCTAGAGCAGAAAAAAAAAATCAGTTCTTAGCTCACCAGGTACCAAAGGTCAGCCAAAAATTCTTAGGACCTGTTCACATCAATGGGGACATGGCAAGCATAACACCTGAATTTCTGTTACAACACATCACAGTTCTTGCTTTTCTTTTTCTCTCTTTTTAACTTTATTTAAAGTACACTTTATGTAATTCTATGCACAGCAATCCGTCTTGGTGTGTTGTCGTGAGTTGTAATGCATTGCATTATGATTAAATGTGTGCCTGCCTCATTTTACACCAACATAGCTTCTCAGTGTGAACAAGCCCTATACAAAGCAAAGCTTTATGCCTGGGAAACACTGTATACCAGCTGTATACCAGTTTTTATTTCTAAAATTAAATTACTCTATATTCTGGGAAAAATAATGTGGTAACCTTCAGCAAAACTGAAGATACAGCATGTCTTCTCCTTTTGAGAGTTTTGAATCCTGACAATTCCAAACTTCTGATTTATTTGCTAAGGCCTCGCCTCGGATGCTTTCTCACTGTTTTGGATAATGTTGTACTATGATGGTCAAATTGCATTTTAGATTGATCTATGTTTTACGTTTATCTTACTGTTCACACGTATGATGTAAGGATCTGAAGTGTAGCCAACCTGTCTGACTTTTCTGGTCTACTATATGTTTTGTCGCTTTAAATTTGAAAAAAATGAAGTCTTTAAACTGTCACCTGTCATTTTCACATACATCCACATTCTATACAAAGACTGTACTACATGTACAATTAGGAAAGACAAAACTGGAATTCAAAAACTGCTACATTCAGGTACAGTTCTTAAGGTTTTGGCTCTAAATGCTAAAAATGCTTCAAAATGCTATTTAAATTACTTTATAAATTAGGAAACACAAAGTGGTACAGTCAGAACATATTACAGTCAATAAACTGTCACTATTACATATTAATGAAGGCTCTTGTTCATTGGCCAATCAAAACTATCTTCCTATTAACTGTGTATTTCTCAATGGATTCCTCATGGAAGTTGGAAACTTCAACTCAAAAATTATACACTCAAAATATCCAGTAGATGGCATCAGTGTTCCTTATTGAACTCCCCAAGTGAAAAAGCTGGTACTGAGGAAATACATAGGTTACCATTGCTGAGCTCCTATTTGCAAATACTTGCATGACTGTTATGTTGGTCCAAAGTCTACAATGCTTTCTCAGTCACTGACTTTGCTAGCTGCTTGCATGTTCCAGATCAGGGACTTGGAAATTACTGAGGTCAGAGACCACCTGTGTGTTTTCAGAAAAAGGTCATTATTGGCTTCCTTTATATCTCTCCGTACAGATTTCTTTCAAAGCCACAGAACGAAGGGCCCAAGTGCTCTCCTTCTTCTAGTTCTTTATAGATGATGTGCCTGTTAACCCTCTGATCCTCCCTGTCACCACAATAAACACTGCCACCATCAAAGTCAATGCATCTTCCTGTTATTCATGAGAACTGCACCTTGTTTATGGCACCACTGGTCACAGCTTGTGATTCAAAGGGTGTGTGTTGATTGGAGGCTCTAAACCATGCTTCCTGAGACATCTAGACCCTCTCCCCAGCCTTGTCCCTTTTGGTCTACTAAATTATGCATTTACCTGTAGAAACGAACTCTTCATTTACACGGCAGAAAATCTGTTTTGTTAAAGTTCGCTTTTCTTCAACAAAAGTTTTATGTTAAGTAATAAACTGGATTTTTTAATCAGCAGGGCCTGACATGAAGTCATCTGGAATTTTCTGAATATTACAACTGGTGCTTGGATGCGGTCAGAAGCTCTGGAAAAGCACTACAGGAAGAAAAAGTTTGTTTTGTGAAACTAATATTTGAAGAGGAACTGAACTCTAAGGGCTCCTTCACATATGTGTCGATACTATGTGTTTATGCAGCATTTATTCGGCATTTTTAAAGCCTCATAACTGCCCTTCAACACCTGCTTCATTGATTTCTGTCTCAATGTATTTATTAATGTTTTATATTCAAAATAATAGTCAAACAAAAAGTCAAGCAATCGTCAGATTGGAAAATTGTATAGTAATCCCACAACGCAGGTGGAAAATATAGTCAAAACCAATAGACCAGGAAGATACAGATGGTGTATAGATAATAAGAAAAGAGCTTTTATTAAATATAAAAATTAAGGAACGCTATCATCGTTTAAACATTACAAAGAATATAACAGAATATGTGAAAAGAAAATAAAGGCCTCAAATATTGAAAACAAACGACAGATTGCAAAAGATAGCAGGACCAACCCCCAAAAATTCTTCAAATATATTAATAGTAAAAAGGTTTGGTCCGAGCATGTAGGCCCTTTACAAAATAATCTAGAGTGGGTGACCGGGGACAAAGAGAAGGCAAATTTATTAAATACCTTCTTCAGCTCTGTGTATACAAAGGAGCATGGGGGAGCTCTTGTCTATTATAAGCATGGTATTGACACAGCTCCAGATGATCCACATTGGCTCACAATTGATATCATCCAAAAATATTTAGACAGAATAAAGGTGAATAAAGCACTTGGATTGGATAGCGTACACCCACGGGTCCTTAAACAATTGAGCTCTGTTATTTCAAAGCCATTGTTTATAATTTTTAGGGACTCTTTAATGACTGGCATAGTACTATTGGATTGGCGTGAGGCCAATGTGGTTCCAATATTTAAAAAGGGGTAAAAATCTTTACAAAGTAATTATAGACATGTTAGTTTAACTTCTATGGTTGGGAAGATACTGGAGAGTTTAATAAAAGACCACATAGATGAGTTCTTGCTGGAAAAATATATTTTAAGCAACAGACAGCATGGATTCATGAAAGACAGAAGTTGTCAAAAAAATCTGATTTTTTTTTATGAGGAGGTGAGCAAAACCTTGAACAGAGGGGTGGTGGTGGTGGATGTGGTATACTTGGATTTTGCAAAAGCGTTTGATACAGTTCCCCACACATGGGTAATGTGTAAGGTAAAGTCTACGGGCTTGGAAAAATCTGTATGTAAATGAATAGAAAACTGGCTAAAAGATTGTATTCAAAGAGTAGTGGTTAATGATTCATACTCTGAATGGTCTAGGGTTGTCAGTAGTGTACCCCAAGGTTCAGTGTTGGGACCCTTACTTTGCAATATGTTTATAAACAATATCGGGTCTGGGAATAAAAATACCATTTCAGTCTTTGCAGATGACACCAAGCTGTGCAGTGGTATAACGTCCTTACAGGATGTCTTCAATTTACAAGCTGACCTCAATGCACTGTTTAATTGGGCAACTATGTGGCAAATGAGGTTTAATGTTGATAAATGTAAGGTTATGCACTTGGGGGCTAAGAATATGCATGCATCATACATACTAGGGAGAATTAAAACTGGAGGAATCAATGGTGGAGAAGGATCTGGGAGTTCTGGTAGATCACAAGCTTAATAATGGCATGCAATGCCAAGCTGTGGTTTCTAAAGCGAGCAAAATCCTCTCTTGTATTAAAAGAGCTATAGACTCCAGAGAGAGAGAAATATCATATTACCCCTGTACAAATCATTAGTAAGACCTCATCTGGAATATGCAGTTCAGTTTTGGGCACCAATTCACAAAAAGAACATTGGGGAACTGGAGAAAGTACAGAGAAGGGCAACCAAACTGAGACGGGGCATGGAGGAGCTCAGCTATGAGGAAAGATTAGAGGAACTGAATTTATTCTCTCTTGAGAAGAGATTAGGGAGGATATGATCAACATGTATAAATACATCAGTGGTTCATATAGTGAACTTGGTGTAGAGCTATTCACCCTGAGGTCATCACAGAGGACAAAGGGGCACTCTTTACGCCTGGAGGAAAAGAAATTTAATCTCCAAAGACAGAAAGGTTTTTTCACAGTGAGAGCTGTGAAAATGTGGAATAGACTCCCTCAAGAGTTGGTTCTGGCCAGCTCAGTGGATTGCTTTAAAATAGGCCTGTATTCTTTCTTAGATATACGTAGAATATAACTGGACTATACTAACACTAACATTTATAGGTAAAGTTGATTCAGGGAATATCTGATTGCCTCTCGGGGGGATCAGGAAGGAATTTTTTTCCCCTGCAGGAGCAAATTGGATCATGCTTTGCTGGGGGTTTTTTTGCCTTCCTCTGGATCAACTGTGAGTAAAGGATTATAACTTTTTTTTAATGGTTGAACTGGATGGACTTTTGTCTTTTTTCAGCCAGACTAACTATGTAACTATATGTGTATAGCATGAGTATCGAAATGCTAAGCACAGAGGTATAAATAAAAATAACAATATGTACACATTATATACCATGCCCGCTAGTGAGGCATAACAATGCTACAGCTAGGGACCCTCTTATTTTGTAACAGCCACTCAGTTTTAACAGAAAAAAAGTCAAAATCTGTGATAAAAAAGGGGGTACCATAGCATCACCCAACCAATCGAAAAGAGAATAATAAAGGAAAAAGGTAAAACAGAAGAGAGAATAGAAGAAAGTAAAAGGGAAGAGTCGGAACCCGTCCAAATGCTCTTCTGGCCAGGGATCCCACACCCTTTCAAACCTCAAGGCAGCATCTTTCAGAATAATGACCTACTTTTAATTGATCATTATCCAGATCAAGTTACGCTTTATTACCGCCAGGTCTACCACCGGGCTTTTCAAAGCAGTTGCTATTGCGATTTTGGCTGCCAAAAACAAAGAATATCAAGGTCTGAGTGTGTCTGGGGATCTCTTTAATGAGTTTGTTAAGTAGAGCTACATGGGAGTCCTTGGCAAAGTTAATCGGGGTCACCAAGTAAATCATTGCATGTACTCGTATCCCAAGCCGTTGGACCTTAGAGCACCTCCACCGCATATGATACATTGTTCCTACCTGCCCGTACTCCATGAAACACAAAGGGGAAGTCACAGGGTACAACTTGGGGAGGTGCTCATGCACAAGATACCAGCAGGATAGAACCTTATAGCTGGCCTTGTTAAGAGCAACATTCATAATAACCTTATGAACTCAAAGAGCCCAGGTGTTCCAACCATCCTGAGGAATCTCAGCACCCAAGTTCCTATCCTAGGCAAACCTTTAGGACAGTGTCAGGAAAGGACTCACCACTGGTGGTGCTGCTAGGCTGCAGTACAGTTCTTTTCAGCAGCCAGGATCTCACCTCCTGCAATAAAGCCATCACCTGAGGCTGATTGCAAGAGGTGTATTTAAGCAGTAACCAGGCCTGCAATCAGTGCCTTGGTGTATTGTTCTCTTGAGCCTCTGCTACCTGCTACCTGTTCTGTGTCCTGTCTTCCTCTACGCTGGATTGCTGTACATACATATATTGGTTGAAGGGTTTTGATTGTTTGGTTTTGTTTGCACTGTATGTTGTTATACACTGTGGTAGCTCACATTAAATTATATTTTACATCACAGCTGAAGCCTGCGATTCCCTGTGTCAGTCCACACATTTCTGGTCATATCCGGGTTTCTGACAGACAGTTTAGTAGTCATGGTTGCAAATTGTACTATGTTGAGATGCCACCCCTCTGAGTCTCACCACAGAAAACATCTGTTTTCGTAAGATGTTCAAGTCAAAAAGTCCTCAATATTTTGTCACAAATTGGGTATGTAATGTAAAATCTGCTGCAAAGCAGTAAATCTGAGTAGCAGGAAAATAGGAACATGGGCGTATGCCCATGGTCCATGAAATGCCCTACATAATAGAGCCCATTATTAACCCTCCAGTGGAATTCAATGTGGTGCAGGCCGCCGGACAATTCAGATTTTGAAATATGGATGCCTGCTTCATAGATTTCAAAGGTGATGCTCTATAACCAAATCTTACCAGTACCTAGATCATTTATGGCGTGTTCTGGAAGCATTTGAAAAGTGTTAGCTGGGCATATGGGGAGAGGCAGTGGAGGGTCATGTATCCCAGAATGCACTGGGAAATAATAGAGAACTATGACAGAGCAGCTCCAGCCACTTCCTTTTTTTACAGAACAGCCATGTGGTAACACTATTTCCTTCTGCGTGCAAACAAAAGCATAAAGCCAACCAGCAATACTGGCAGTGCCAGCAGGAGCTGAGACATTGAGAAATATTGCCAGTGAAGCATTTTGCTTCAGTAAAGTTGAGCTGGACCAAGTCAAGTGTCAAAGAGATCAAAGTATATGAATCCATATTGTAGAAAATTCACAAAAAATATCTATCACACCATAGCCTAAACACACCTCAAAGCAGATCATTTCCTCTACCTCACTTCCCTTTTAAGCACTTCCCACTAGTAAAGCAACACTTCCATGGGCATTTATCAAGCATTCTTGAAGTGTTTTCATCGCTACATAAACATGTCATAAACACATCATAATTGCCATAGGAGCATTAATGAGCACTGCTTCCTTCTTCATAATCAACACACATTGTCACGTACCTGAGAGGAGACTGAAATGACAAAGACGGCCTCTCTTGTATCTTCAGCCCAGACCCCACTGAGAGTGGAACAGAGGGTGCCAAAGGACAGGAGGAACACATGTGCCAGCAAATGTTGATAGGAGAACCAACAGCAGGAGATGCGATCCCAAAGAGACTTGTGAACTATCAGGTCAGGAACAGTAGCCGTGCTTAGTAGTCCAGCCAAAGTTTTTCTACTTTCTCTGCAGGCCCAGAATGTGTAACTTGTCAGAGCTTTCAGCAGAGTGGTGGCCGGAACACTCAGTGAGGTGCAGAGCTGCGACAGCAGACAGCCGGGAAGGTATTCAAACAGGTTGGAAAGCCAAGATAGAAGACAAAAATAAGGTCACAGGATTAACCAGGGTCATCAACAGGCGGGCATTGAGGTACCAAATCATAAGCAGAGCAGAATCCGAGATCAGGCCAGGAGCAATCCAGGTCAGAAACAAGGTAAGACATTGGAAGAACGCAGGACACAGGGATAGAATCACCCAATCGGGGTGACAGGCAGTCTGTCACATTTGGTGGCAAGCAGTGGGATGTGCCTCCTCCCTACGGGCAGTCCAAACCAACACCTGGTCCCAGTGTCAGGTGTTATCGAAGAAGTGTTCCAGTAGCTAATCACCATGGAAGCAGAGTTCCATGGAAGCACCATGAAAACAAGAGAATATCGCCCAGTATGGAGAGCCTAGTTCTGCCCATGACATACTGGAATTGAGAGATGTGATCCATCGGAAGCTCTGGATGAAGGCTTTCCAAGTAGAGCCAGACTATTATGGAAAGATTCTCCCTACATCCATGGATATGTACTGGCTGCAGTTGGACTTGCGTATACAATTCCTAGGAGAGCATCCTCGGGAGGAATGGATGCTGGAGCTGTATAGGCTGGCTGACGGTTTTCGGACACTGCAATGGTATGCTACCTAAGTGTGTCCATGGCTGAAGAACAGCAATCCCATAGAAGGCTATGACTAAGGCAGCCCAGGATTGATATTTGAGACACTTCAGGAGGATCCACATTTTGGTAGTGCAGCAGAGTGGAGATGGGAGGACATCAAAGATTTTAGGGAGGTAAAACTTCCTAGTGAGCTTGGATTGAGAAGTGACTTGGACTTTATAGTTACACAAGAATGGGAGCTGCACCCATGGACGTTATGGATTACGAGTTACCCACCGAAGTGCTGGCACTGAGCGCAAGTGCCGCCAGCCTGGAATTTCAGCAATTCCAGAGACTGGGGATTAATATACTTTTCTGCTGAGGAGAAACAACCCAGTGAGCTTTCAGCAGAAGAGCTGGCATCAAGGCAGAGTGCTGTTGACCTCTGCCTACAACAATTAGTGGCCCTGGAGGATTTGTGCAAGGCCATCGACTTTTCAGTTTGTTTCCCAATGGAAGAGCTGGCATCAGGGCAGAGTGCCGTTGACCTCTGTCCAGCACCAAGAGCACTTCCAGAGCTCCAGGAGCCAGGATGGGCAGCCCTTCTCCCCAGCAGCAGGCCGATACAGTGGAACTCCTAAAACCAGCTGACGCTCTGGTAGCGAGACAGAGTTCCGCTTGTCTCTGCCCATACACAGACCCAGCAGAAGTGCTGGCAATAGGACAGAGGGTCCAAAACCCCCACCCCACACCTTCAGCAGTTCCAGAGGACCAGGGAGAGGAGGTGGTTGTTCTCCCTCTCCAGCAGCAAATCCACAGTCTGGGAGAGGAGGTGGTCATCCTCCCTCCCCAGTGGCAGTTCTACAGTCCAGGAGAGGAGGAGGTTGTTCTCCTGCCCCAACAGTCAACCAGCATGGAGGAAACTGTTTTCCCTCCCAAACGGCAGTGTAGGTTTCAAGGTCCTACTTTTCCTCAAAGCTTGTGCTGCTCCATGTGCTGGCATCCATCTTACTTTTCTGCAAAGCATTGTGAGTTCCTTTATGCTCTCAAGCCTCTGCGGCTCCTCCTCCAGGAGGTGGTGGCTTAGCACATTTAAGCCTGCTGTCTGCAGCTGCTCTTTGCATTCGTGTCCTGTCTCTTGCACAGCAACAAGCTCCTGTTTAGCTACTCATTGCTTTCCTGGATACCGACTCAGCTTTGGCTAAGACTCCTCCTGGATTCTGACCCCGGCTCTGGCGACCATTCTTCCTGCCTCCTGATCCCGGCTCTGGTGACGATTCTTCCTGGCTCCTGATCCCAGCTCTGGTGACGATTCTTCCTGGCTCCTGATCCCGGCTCTGGCGACGATTCTTCCTGGCTCTTGATTCTGGCTTTGGCTACGATTTCCGCTGTTGAACTTGCATAGACTCTTGTCTTATATTTATATTAATAAACCTACCTTTAATTGCACCTCCTTGTGTGTCTGGCTTCTCGCTCCATGACAGTAGGGACTTGGGAGCGCAGGAAGTTATCCTCATTCCACAGCAGGAGTCTGGGACTCCAGAAGATGGAGCAGGTAGCTCATTCCCCCAGCAGCAGTTCAAGGACCAGTTATGGGAGAAAGTCATCCTCCCTCCACAGTGGCAGGTTCACAGTCCAGCAGAGGAGGTGGTCATCCTCACAAGCCCCAAGAACAGCTAGTTGCCTTCCTCTATGTTATATCAGACAAGATCTTCAGTAGACGGCCCCTCAGCTTTAGCAGAACCCGGGTCCCAGCATTCAGGCCCTCAGGTCACCCACCTGAGGCCTGCGGCAGTAAATTCAGCAGCATTGCATGGGAGGGCAACCTGTTCTCCTCTAGGCTGGAACAATCTTATACAAGAAAAACCCAGAACTCAGTGTGTTCACTGGATATATACAAGGAAAAATGTCACCAGCACACCGAGGATCACCAATATGGGTCCAAAGGTTTTAATGAACGATCACATAGTTACAGCAAGGCAACGTTTCGGAGTCTCGCAGGACCCCTTCATCAGGCATGTGACCAGGTCACATGCCTAATGAAGGGGCCCTGCGAGACTCCGAAACGTTGCCTTGCTGTAACTATGTGATCGTTCATTAAAACCTTTGGACCCATATTGGTGATCCTCGGTGTGCTGTTGACATTTTTCCTTGCTGATTTTGTTCCGTTCCAGCTGACGGTCGCTGCAGCACCCACTTATACACACAGTCATTTTTAACGCAGGCCTTTGGAGCCTCTCTGTCTGGGATAGGCCAGGGCTATATTAATATTCATGCTGCCATTTTCATGGTTCCACACCTATTATCCAGAAGCTTTTCAAGCCTTCTGGATGCAAAGGGAGTTATTAGCCTGGCTGCAGCTGAACATACTGAACAGACCTAACTAGCAGAACACAGCAACACTGAGCCGGGGGAGGGGCCTGGATATGGCGCCGGGAGACTGCTAAGTGCAGGAGCTCCTGACGCCCACAATATGGATAATGCCTGAGCCGGACCTCTCTAGATTTCACCCCAAGAGCTCCCCTGTTTTCTGCTGGCAGTCCCGGCCATGGCTGTGTGATATATCTGTGGTGTGTGCAGGGACCACGTGGCGGCCAGCAGCGGTGGTGAGTCCTAGGAGAAGGACAGTGCTGCAGTGGCTGGGATCCCGGTGCTTGCCGATGGAGGCACTCCTTGGAGTGCAGGGGAGCTCTGAGAGAGGCGGAAGGTGGAGGTGCTAGAGAGGACCTAGCACGAAGGGACTCCAGGAGGGACCGTCCATACGGGGCTGTGCTAATTCAGCGGCTAAATGCTCCAAATGGTCTGGGAAAAGCAACACATCTTGGGGGACCCTGAGACCCAAAGACACCTGAAAGCACAGGACATCCTGAGCACCTGCCCAGACCCCCCTCAGGGGACCCTGAAAACCGGGATATGAAATTCCATTTGGGATAGAAGAGCATACAGAGACGGAGGGACTCAAAACCCGAGGAACGGAAGGTGATGGTGAGTTGCCGTGGGCAGTGGTTGGAGATTAAAGTTGCTACTGTCTCTGTTACTAGCAAATGTATACCTGAGTAGTGGGGCTGGGCGGTCAGAAGCCCAAGGAGTGGGAGATCTCAGAGGAAAAGTGCTGGTGCTAATAACATATACATTTTTAAAGCTATCTGGGACTGTAAAAGTTATTGGAGAGGAACAAGGAGGAGGGACTTTTCCTAGGTGGGATAATACTGTATTTGAGGATTGAGCAGAAAATTAGCGGCTAAGCTTAGTTAATATGAAGAACAGATCCGCTAAAGGTGGTGGTGTAAAAACCCCGCAACCCAATTCAAATCCCAGCACAATAAAGAAATACATGCCATTACAAGAAAAAAGCCCAGCGATACAATGCATGGAGAAACAACATGAAGGAAGTAGAAAATATTACGGTGAGCAGTCTAGATTGTCATTTGAAGCACGGGAAGGGAATGAGACCAATGAATCTATAAACTTTGACAGCATAAATGACCAAAAGGCCCCAGAACAACAGAGAGTAATATCACAAATCCCTACAAGAACATAAATGGCGGAAATGGTTGCAAAATTATTATATTATTATTATTATACAGAATTTATATAGCGCCAACAGTTTGCTCAGCGCTTTACAATATAAAATTGGAACTCTCTATGAAGAATGAAATTGCAGTGATCCATAAGGATCTACGATGAATGTTAACAAGAGTAGAAGAACCAGAGGAGAAAATGGAGACACAGGCCCAGCAGAATATTAACTTGGAGATGCGAAGGGAACAGAGGAAGCTCTCATTTGAATTGGAAGACCAAGAGAATAGAGAGAGAAGAAATAATCTAAGGGTTTGGGGACTACCAGAAGATTCGCATGAAGAGGACCTCGGGGAAAAAATAAGGAGGGTGTTTAACCCAATGATAGGTAGATTAGCCTTAGATCCTCTGAAAATTGAGAGAGTACATAGGTTAAGATGCCCGCCAGGAGTAACACCAGACATCCCTAGAGATGTGATTATTCGTGTCCATCATTATGAGGACAGAGAGAGAGTATGGAAAAAATTGCGGGAGATCCCAGAAATAAAATTTGTAGAAACGAAGTTGCATGTTTTCGCGGACATTGCATATGAGACATTAGCCAGAAGAAGATCATTGAAACCCTTTTGGACCAGATGAGGGAGAAAAGAGTTCGATATAACTGGGGATTCCCAGTATGCCTGATTGGGTGGAAAGATGGGAAGTTAGATTCCCAGAAGAACTTAGTGACTTTTGTGAAAAACTAGAACTGCAGAATGTGGACATTGCGGGGTGGTCAGAGGGGTCTAACAAGAGTGTAAGGTCAAGAAAAGAGAAGTAGCAGTCAGTAAATAAAAAGAAAAGATAGACAGAATTGGGACGGGGGAGGGCAGGAGGTGGTTGGTGGGAGAGAGATGTGGTGGTATCCTAGGGAGATGGGTTGTTCACTTTTTTTTTCTCTCTCCCTCCTCCCCTCCACCTCCTTTGTACCCTTAGGGAGGCTTCGAGGAAAATAAATAGAGATGGCGAGGCGTCAGGAGGCTAAATAGGATATTAAACTCTCAAACCCTAAAATAGGAATCACCAGTGGGGGAATCTCACATCAGATTCCAGGGCAATGTGTAGGCCAGGGGTTTTTTAAAAGCAATTTAGGTAAGGGAAGGGGTGGGTAGGAGGAGTGGTGGAGGTTGGGATGGGGGAGGGGGAGCAATGGGGGGGAGGGGGCTTGGGACAGGTGGGGTAGGGAGAAGGTCCATGATTTGAGTAGTTTATATCTCTCTTCCTTTGAACAGAAACTCAGAGGAGAAGCAAAATATTAAATAGTTATGAGCCTGATTAATCTTATGACTTATAACATAAAAGGTTTAAATTCTCCAACTAAAAGTCATAAGATACTTACGCAAGTCCACCAACATTCCATAGATGTAGTGTTCTTACAAGAGACACACTTATCATATGAAACTACTGTTAAGTTATACTCGAGGTACTATCCAACCTGGTATTATGCAGACTCACCAATAAAGAGGGCTAAAGTAGCAACGATCGGGTTCTCAAAAAATGTGGGTTTGGATGTAGAGGGGAAACTGGTGGACCCAGAAGGTTGGTCTCTGTGTTGAAGAGGGAAAATGCAGAAACAAAATTATACATTGGTTAATATTTATTGCCTGAATCAAAATCCAGAAGTATTTTTGCAAGGAGTGTTGGAGAAAATTATGGACTTTAAGAGGAGCAGTCTGATCTTGGCAGGAGATTTTTATTTTTGTTTAGATCCATGGATGGATATGTCTTCGAATGCGCAGAGAGGAGGTTGTAAAAAATTAAGAATGTTGAAAAAGATGTTACATCAAAGTCAATTAATAGATACATGGAGGGTGAAACATCCAAGAGAAAGAGATTATACCTTCTTCTCTCTAGCACTTAGATCGTATTCACAATTAGATTATATATGATCGAGCATAGACAAGTGGACTTATTGGTTGAATCTAATATAAAAGTTATGTCTATCTCGGATCATGCTCCAGTCACGGCGAGACTACAGGTAGGAGGTGAATGGAATAAGAGTGCTATGTGGAGATTAAATGAGACGCTTATCCAAGATCCTGAAATAGAGAAAAGGGAGGAAATAGAGCAATTTTTTCTTCTAAACGAAACCAAGGAAGTTTCTGTGGCTACTATTTGGGAGGCACATAAGGCTTATATTAGGGGAACTCTGATAGCCGCAGGGACCAAAAAAAAGAAAGATCGTGAGAGAAAAATAAAGGAGCTGACAGAAGAACTATATAAACTAGAACAGGCACATAAAAACAGATAGGATATAGAGCCACATCAGAAGATTATACTCAAAAGAGAAGAATTAAAAGATCTGTTGGAAAAGAAAATGAGGAAGATTTTCAATAGGGTTTCAAAGGAAAGATATCAATGGGGGAATAATACCTGATGAAAAGATTGAAGGAAAAGAAATAGAAGAATTATATTGAAAAAATGAAAGATGAAAAAGGAGAACTAGTGTACTCCACCACTGATATCGCCAAAACGTTCCAAAAATATTATAATAGACTGTATGATGTGAATTCTAAAAACCAGAAAGTAACAGAGTAAAAAAAGAGAGGGAAAAGGCAGGAATATTTAACCACTAGCCTACAGGGCACTTATACCCCCTTCCTGCCCAGGCCAATTTCCAGCTTTCAGCGCTGTCACACTTTGAATGACAATTGCGCGGTCATGCAACACTGTACCCATACAAAATTTTTATCATTTTTTTGAGACAGATAGAGCTTTCTTTTGGTGGTATTTAATCACCTCTGAGATTTTTATTTTTTCTTAAACAAACCAAAAACCACTGAAAATTTTTTCTTAGTTTTTGTTATCCAATTTTGTAAATAAGAGATTTTTCTCCTTCACTGATGTGCGCTAATGAGGCTGCAGTAATGGGCACTGATAGGCTGCACTGATGGACACTGATAGGTGGCACTGATGGGCACTGATGAGGAGGCACTGGTAGGTGGCACTGATGGGCATTGACAGGCATCACTGATGGGCACTGAAAGGCAGCACTGATACATGACACTGATATATGGCACTGATAGGCAGCACTGTCTGGCACTGATAAGCAGCACTGACTGGCACTGTTAGGCGGCACTGACTGGCACTGATAGGCGACACTGCCTGGCACTGATAGGCGGCACTGACTGGCACTGATAGGCGACACTGACTGGCACTGATAGGTGGCACTGATTGGCAGCACTGATAGGTGGCACTGATTGGCATTGATAGGTAGCACTGACTGGCACTGATGGGCGACATTGAAAGGCAGCTCAGATGGGAACTGATATGTGGCATTGATGTCTACTGGTATGCACTGATATGTGGCATTGATGTGGCACTGATACATGGCACTGATGAGCACTGACTGCTGTCACTGATGGATACTGACAGGGGGCACTTCTGGGGCCACACTGATCATCAGGGCACACTGATCATCAGGGCACTGATGATCAGTGTACATGTCCCCTCTGCAGAAAGCCGATTACCATCTCTCCTCTCCTCTCGAGCTGTCAGCGTGACAGCTCGAGAAGAGAGAAATGCCGATAACCAGCATTTCCATGTTTACATGTGATCAGCTGTGATTGGACACAGCTAATCACATGACCAAGCCGACATCTTCAGCTCTTTCCGTGATCCGCTGTGTCCGAGGGACACAGCACACCGCCGATCGCCTTGCTGCGCACTCCCTGAGCCGCGCATGCGCAGTGAGAATGGAAGGATGTCACATGACGTCCTATCAGAATGAGAGAACCACCTTGCGCCCATCATTGTACTATATGGCGGGCGGAAGGTGGTTAAAGGCAGCAAACTTGCCAAAAACATCAGAAGAAAAGTTAGTGTCTCTAGAGCGAGCGATCTCCTAGGATGAAATTAGTATGGCCCTGAAGAATACAGTAAGAGGAAAGAGCCCTGGACCCGATGGGTGCACGATGGGTTACTATAGAAATTGAAACCCTTATTGGACCAGATAAGAAATTGAAAGAATTATTGGTCCCGAAACTCTGTACATATGTGAATGCTTTAGGAGAGGGAATGGGAATAAGAGAAGAATCGCTGCATGCGTATATAACAATTATTCTTAAAGAAGGGAAGGATAATTCACAATGCGCTAGTTATAGACCCATATCATTATTAAATACAGACACAAAACTGTTTACGAAAGTGCTAGCTACCAGGTTGAAAGAGTTGATGCTGGAATGGATACATTTAGACCAAGTGGGTTTTGTCTCAGGCAGGGAAGGGAGGGATAATGGTCTAAGAACACTGTTCCTTCTACAAAAAACAAAGGGAGAAAAGGGAGAAAAGTTGCCAACAATTTTCCTGTCGATCAATGCTGAAAAAGCTTTTGACGGGGTGGACTGGAGATTTATGATAAATACGCTAGAGGTCTTAGGAATAGAGACTAAGATGTTAACCTTTATAATGGCCCGCCAACATCAGTTAAGGTAAATGGGTCCCTCTTAGGGTTTTTTAAAATGTATAATGGCACTAGACAGGGATGTCCATTATTCCTGCTGTTATTTGTCATATCCCTGGAACCTCTGTTGGCGATGGTAAGAAAAAGTGTAGATATTAGAGGAATTAAGATAGGAGAGGTGGATCATAAGGTAGCAGCGTACTCAGATGACATGCTGTTTTATACTGTGAATCCAAGATTAACTTTACCTAATCTAATGGGACTACTAAAACGGTATGGAGAGCTTTCAAACCTTAAAATAAACCCCTCAAAATCAGAGATTTTGAATGCTAATGTTTCAAAGAAAGAGAAGCAGACTCTACAAAAAGACTTCCCATTTACATGGACGGAGAAAGAATTAGGTTATCTACGAATAAAGCTAACTCCCTCAATAAAGAACATATATCAAGTAAATTATGTTCCACTAATAAATGAAATAAAGGATAAGTTGAGAAGACTCTCAAGGGGTAGGGTCTCCTGGATTGGGCGTATAAATTTGGTTAAGATGTTGATAGTCCCAAAAATCTTGTAAAAGTTCCATATGCCTCCAGTTTATATACCAGGATCCTTTTTTGGGATAATAAAAAAACTGATACTTAAATATATATGGGCTAATAAGAAACTGAGAATTAGGTATGAAGTTTTGTGTAATAACAAAGGGAAAGGGGGACTAAATCTGCCCAACATTAAGAATTACTATATTGTCACGCGTTGTAGATTGGACATATAATTCACAGGAGAAAAGCTGGGTTAAAATGGAAGGTATTTTAAGTAACACACGATTAAAGAAGATTATTTGGATACCACGAACGTTTTGCACTATGGATTAAATTAGTAGCACGTTGCTACAGGAGGTGTTAAGAGTATGGGATGGAATGCACAAGCAAATGGGTTGGAAGTATAATTCACAGTTGATTCCCCTGGTGGGCACAGAGTTTTTCCCACTAGGGAAAGATAATATTTTGGGGAAGTGGTTTAAAGATGGAGATGCACGTTTAAGGGAAATAGTAAACAAGGGGAAGTTGCACACTTTTCAAGATTTAAAGAGTAAAAAAGATTGATTTGTTGTATTAGATGAACTGAGATACTATTAATTAAGACATTTTGTTTCAAAGCTCCCTCAACCACTGAGGATGATGGACATATCACTATTAGGATATATAGGATCCTTATTGAATTGATGGGAGCTGATCTTCCGTTATTCTTAGAGAAATGGGAAAGGGAATTGGGAACAAAAATGAGTGAACAGAAAAATAAAATGTTTAAACTAATACATGGGGTGATGAACATGAACACAGTTGAAATGAATTATAAATGTTTAACTACATGATACTTTACACTGAGTGTGGCACATAGACAACAAGCAGAAGTTTCACCATTAAGTTGGAGGGATGCAGATCTAAAGGAACAATGGCACATATACTGTATGATGGGATTGCCCAAAATACAGGTATTTTGGCAAGATATAATCCAATTTATACAAAAGATACTGGGGATCACTATAAAGAAGGTGTGTTTATTTTACAGGTCAGAGATATCAGTGAAACAATATAAAAATAGTGTACTATACCATCTAATTAGCGTGGCCAAGGCACTTATTCTCAAATTTGGGCAGGTACATGAGCCCCCAACAATGAGGGACTGGATAGATAGGGTCGAGTATATAATTAAGATGAAGGAGCTATACCATGTAGATGAAGATAAAATGAAAAAGTTTAGAAAGGAATGGGGTAGATGGTATGACTTTAAGACATCTGAAAAATATCTGGAAATGGTGGGAGTCCCAGGCGGTCTGAGGTAGGAGAATTTAACTAAACGATTGGAGGGCCATGGAAGAAATAGGAAAGGGGGAAAGAAAGGCAGGAGAGAAAGAAAGAGTCGAGAGAAGAGGAAGTGCAGGAGGAGATGATTAAAGAAAAGGGATATAGATATGGATAGGAAATTATGGAAAGAGCTATATGGACTGGGTTAATTTGATGGTTGGATTGGGATATGGGGGGGGGATAGAGATGGCTAATTCTGTTGAATTGTTTGTATTTTTGCTAAACATGATATAATGTTGATTTAAGTATTGAAAAATGTTAATACCTAACAACAAATACATCCACACCATCTACAGTGTGACAAGTAAATTTACCTATCAAAATAATCTATCTATACCTAGCCCCTATCTAGGAGGGTGCTACATCCATTCAATTAAACAGTCTTCACCTAGAAGAAAGCAGAGTTAGTACATCCTAATATGTACAATCTACTTAGCAGAATAGAGATGGAAGCACCATCTCAGCAGGGATACCCCTTCAAAAGTTCACAATACTAGAGATTAACATTCCCAAACATAAATGTTATATCTGAATGTAAAACTGATGCAGGTGTGTACAATCTACACTAAGGCATTTAAATCGCTATACCAGATACTATCACATTCTACTCTTAGCAAAACCATGCAACCTAGTGTGAAAAAACTCTCTGTATGAAGCTGTGCCAAGGAAAAAATATATGAAAAACCTATACCTAAAAGGGGAGCAGCTATCCAATTGATAACTAATCAATTAATAATCATGTGCAAAAAGAATAGAGCTATTTGGTGCTCATCACTATATATCAAATGCTAAAGTGTCAGGTGCCTTTGCATTTTCTTTACAGCATTTTTGGATGATGATATTTAAAGGTCCCTGAGCTGTCATTTCGTTGCCTTCTGGTCTTACCTGCTTCCTGTGATTCTGTACCTGTGCCTTTTAAGTTTATTGACCCGGATTGTTCTTGACCTGCTGATTTCTCCTGCCCAGACCCTTGCTTTGCCTGACCTCTCTTCCTGGATGCCCCTCATTAGATTTGACCTCCTGTTGCTGACCTGGCGTGTGACCCGACGATTCTCTGCCTGCTCCCTTGTACCTTACCGTCCTCTACGTTACCAACTCGGCCTGTCTGACTTCGCACTTGCTCAGCCATCCATCCATCCATCCCATCGGGGTCACCCGACCTCCTCACATCTGGCTCTCCCTGGTTGGAGCCCCTGGCGAACACCCCTACCACTGACAGGTGTGCTCAGTAGTGGCGACCTGGTCTCGGGGTACTACAAGTCCATCCCCACCATCAGGGGCCCTGGTGAACAAGTACCCTGGGGCTTAGACTCCGCGCTCTGGGCACGCCTGACCAGTGGAGTGCTAGTGGTGCCGCACGGCGGTCCCTCACAACAGCTGTATTACTGAGATTATATTACACACAGGTGGACTCTATTTACTAATTAGGTGACATCTGAAGGCAATTGGTTCCATTAGATTTTAGTTAGGAGTATGAAAGTAAACGGGGCTGAATGCAAATGCATGCCACACTTTTCAGATATTTATTTGTAGAAAAAATGTTGAAAACCATTTATCATTTTGCTTCCACTTCACAATTATGTGCCGCTTTGTGCTGGTCTATCACAATCCCAATAAAATACATTTATATTTTTGGTTGTAACATGACAAAACGTGGAAAATTTCAAGGGCTATGAATACTTTCTCAAGGCACTGTATATGTAGTGGGGATACTTTACTTTTTCACAATTATTTTTAGAGATATCTTCCCACTGACACTATTGATTTTTTTAGCTATCTATAAGGGGGTGATTCTTCCCAGTGACCACAAGTGTAAGGAACATTCTGTCCACTGACCATCACGCTAATGTATCATGAGTTGTAGACATAGTCATTTTTAGCCAGGATTTCCTGAGACTGGAAAGATATTTCAAGGGTTCACGTGTGTTGAAAAGGTTGAGAAAGGCTGCTTGAAAGTATAACTAAAGACAAAACATATTTTTTAATTTTGGATAGAGTAATGGTAGGTTATAACCCCTTCTGTGAAGTGAAGCAAAAAGAAAGAGTTCACTAACCTTGCGCATTACCTCAGTAATTCTGTGATTTTATTAAATAAAATATATATACTCACAAACAAGGAAGTAAAACAAGCATTACAGATACTCAAAGGAACTAGGGAGTGTAGAGTCAGTGTGAGTCATGTCATGAGGGTAGACTCTCAAAGTGAGGCTGACACATTTCGAAGGGGGACCCTTCATCAGAGCTAACTCCGCAATGAGTGCCCCCTACCATATATACCATGGGACTGAGGGCCCTCTCATCTGGGCAGGGCTGTCCCCGGTCAGGAGGAGGGGCATAGGTGTCATACAAAATATATATATATATTTCGGCAACACAAATTCAAATGCATGTCCTTTGATGTATAATCAAGCGTAGGACCATAAAGCATGAACATTAAAAATGCATATAGAAAAAACCCAAATATATAGAAACAAACTTGAATATATAAATTACAAATATATAAAAAATAAATATATAAAAAATCTAATTACAAGAGTATAGATAAATAGGACACAATCTAGCATATAGTGCCATATTGTACCATTGATTACTGCTGTACAAAGGAAGTATAATGGTATTGTATAATATAAAAATATAAAAATATATATACGCATAAAATTGGCAGGCATGATTGGAATAACAACTGTTGTATTGATTTAAAGGCAAATTTGTCTTTATTCAAATTTTTTTTTTTCCATAAAGTTTATTAATAAACTAAGAGCATACAATAAGTACAGGTAATACAAGGTATCAGTCGGAAATAAAATAGGAGGTAATGCACATACAGAAAACAAAAAGATACATAGCAATACATAGACAAAGAATCAGATGTAAGTCATCCCAGGGAAAAGAAAACAGAGGAAAAATGAGAACATGCGAGTGCAGGAACATTAAAGGCATATCTGGTCTCAAGCCCTTATTCAGCATATTGGAATCACAGCACTGGCAGGGTCAATGATATATAACCTCAGTTACCGAGCAGCAGCAAACAGCAGCGCCAGTGAGTAAAAGGTATGTGTTGGAAATGTATACAGCAGGTGTAAAGGGGGGGTGCAAGGGCTTGTAGGATATGGCCTTGTACGTTTGATGAAACTGAGGTAACCCACTACAGGTTGCCAGCACGTGGGTAAAGGGTTTGGGAAAGGAGATATGTAAAAGTAAAACATATGTGCAGCTGGATTGCAGATAGGGAGTAGGGCTCCTATGAATAGAGAAGTGTACCAAAGTAGAAAGGGGAGAATGAAAGCTAAACTCTGAGTAAGAAAGCAGGGAAATGGGGATTAAGAATTTAAGAATAAGCATGAAAAAGAAGGGAAGAGAGGAGAAGAAAAAAAAAAAAAAAGGTGGGGGAGGGGAGGGGAGATGGGGGGTTGGGGAAGGGTCAGGCGGGGAGGAGGAGTAGGAGGGTAGGTAAGTCACCTTTACTCTAGACTCCCAGGACATGAGAGATACGCACAACCCTGGCAGAGAAGCGAGCTGGGGACAGTTGCAGGCGTATCAGGGTGCCACGCGTAGCTTGCTCCAAGCAGTACAGGACATCGAGACAAAGGACCTCAATCACAACCATGAAAAAACAGAGAGCCAGAAATACTACGGGGTATCAGAGAGATTCAGAATTATTCAATTTTAATAACAATACAAAACATGAGAAATAATAATAGCATGGACAAATAAGTATATAGAAAAACATCACAGGCCTGTCAATGGTCCATGCGGATGAATGAAAATAAGTCTAAACAACAACAAAATTGAAGTGTTTCAATAACATTACGAAAGTATAGAGAAAAACAAAAAAGAACATAGGCTCACGGGGTGCATCCCCAGACTAAATATATGGAACAAAATGTGGAAACTCCATGTAACCAAAAGTATAAACCCAAACAGAAAAAAAGAAGAAGAAAAGAGTCTACAGGGAAGAGAAAAAATAAGTAAATTGTTAAAGATAGTGGGGGAGAAGAAGAAGGAGGGTCAGGGGACAGACACAGCAGAAAGCAAAGTCAAGGCGGCCCCACACCAGAATCCTGCTAGAGTGACTCCGCTGCCCGAACCCGGTACGGGCCACAGGGCCAAACCGCCGAACATGCCAGAACGAGAATGCATCGGGGGAGCAAGGCTCAACTCCTCTTGGATACAGCAGGGGAACACATATCTCAGAGAGTCAAAGAGGAAGATAAATGAAGCCAGACCGACCACAGTAAGTTATGTTTATCATAGGTATCATTGGCAAATGTAAGCATTTCCTCCATACGCAAGGTATCATTAAGCACAGAAACCCACGTCGACAGAGGTGGGGGAGTGATCATTTTCCAAAAGAGGGGTAACAATTGTCGGGCCGTAGATAGAAAGAAACGTCACAGACTTTTCTTCTGCGCAGCCATTGAGCTCGGTAATATAGAGAGAAGAGCAATTTCCAGCAAAGGGGCCAATGACTCACCATAGATCCTGTCGTATACAGCAAAGACCTGTCGCCAGAAGGGTTGTATTAGGTCACAATCCCACCAAATATGGAGTTGTGTACCAACAGCTTTAGTACAGCGCCAGCATAGATTAGTTGTAGAAGGAAATATTTTGTGTAGGGAGAGGGGGTCCCCGTACCATCGAGAAAGGAGCTTAAAGTTCTTTTCTTGGGAATAGCAGGAAATGGATGATTTATGAGTGAAGTGGAATGACGTGGACCAGTCCGCAGCCGATATGTCTTTACCTATGTCCCGAGCCCATGCCTTGGTGTAGGGAGGGAGCTGGGAATGAAGAGCAGTGTGTAACACTTTATAGAGGGAGGCTAGGGCATGTCTCTGCAGTTCAGAGAGGGAGCACAACCGCTCAAACTCAGTGAGTGGACGGTGTGTAGGAGGAGGAGTATAAATGTTTGCAAAATGAGGATAGATGTAAAGTGGTCAACCAATCCTTAGGCCCACCCTGAAGGAGTGGGAGACCAAATTGGGGGCAAATAAAGGTTCGGGCTACGGGCCAGGAGGTGCACGTAAAAGGACCAAGAATAGAAGAGCCCAATCCCTGAGGAAGAGTGGGGTTATCAAACAGGGATGAAAACGGAGAGGGATCAGAAGATAAGAGAGCAATGGTGCTCTGTTAATAGCACAAGCGCAGTACAGCCACAGTCAATAGGGACAGGCTGGGAAAACGCCGAAGGACCTGGCTATAACCCCATGGTAAAGCCCGAAGATCAACCTGAGTCAAATCTTGTTCTATCATACAAGAGGCTTTACGGAAGGGTCTGGGAAACCAATAAAGCATCTGGGCTAGTAATGTGGCTCTATAATAAAGCTCAAAGTCTGGTAGACCCACTCCGCCTCCAAGTTTTGGGTAAGTAAGTAACCTATACTTTAACTTTGAGAACCCCCGGTGCCAAATAAATCTAATCGAAAGGGAGCATAGAGAGAGGAATAAACTCTTAGGGACAGCAAACGACACAGTCTGAAAAATGTAGAGTAATTTGGGTAAGGTATCCATCTTGAGGGTGTTGATGTGGCGGAACCAGGGCAGAGCAGAAGCGCCCCATGAAGCCAGATCTTTTTGGATATATAAAGCAAGGGTAAGTAGTTAAGGGAATATAGAGCAGTAAGATCGGCAGAAATCATGATCCCCAGGTACATAATAGCCTTTGGACACCATTGAAAAGCGAAATTAGGGGGGGCGCTCGTGAGCAGCAGCCAGGATGGCTGCCTTTTGATCTTCTCCCTTGGCCGCCGGACACATCGGCCGACTTCTGACCCTCAGGGGGGGTGTCTCTGCTTGCTAGCTGGCCCCTTGTCCTCTGTGTGCCCCTATGGGCAAGAAAACGCGGGCACTCCAGGCCTTATATCCCTTCTTTATGTAGCTCTGAACAGACGCTCGTTGCATACTTCTCTTTCATATGTTGTTCAGTGGGAGCGCGACCAGGGAGTGACTGTGGATCCGGAGGACTGGAATAAGGTCTGGTCACTCATAGCTAAATGCTCATTTAATACGACCACACTGGAGGCAGCCTATAAGGTATTGTTTTGCTGGTACTGGGTTCCGGCTCGATTGGCCTGGGCTAACCCTGCCTGTAGTGATCAATGTTTTCCGGGTTGTGGCCATGGTGGAGATGTATTGCATATCTGGTGGTCATGCCCAAGACTGTTTCGTTTTTGGTCACGTGTGTTTGGCCTCCTTTTCACCTTGTTCCATCTCTCCATACGCCGGGATGCTCGGTATGCTTTGCTTCATTGCCCCATACCGGGCCTCTTGGCTCACCAGCAGAAGTTGGCTTCCTATCTGTTTTTATCTGCCACTAGAACAATTGCTCAGGCCTGGAAGAGTCCGTTTGTCCCTCTTCAGGGGGTGCGGGATCGTTAGACCACTATGATGCTCAATGAACATATGTCGAGTATCCGCAACGACTCCCAACGTAAATTTTTGAAAATATGGGAGCCGTGGTTGCAATATGCCTTTCCCTCACTCCCCCCGGCTAGTCTGGGGATGTAATGGCGTTCGGTATTGGTGCTCTTGGACCCCTGCTCTTTGCCCCCTTTTTTTTTTTTCCTCTTTCTTCCTTTTTCTCTCTCTCTCTCTGTTTTTGGTGTGACTGGACAGCGGCATTTAGTTGTTATAGTCAGTTACATTAATGTTTTGTAACTTATGTGCCATTGATAGCCCCTGCGTGGGCGTACCTTTTGCCCTGTTGGCGTTAGAGCACTGTTTTTCCTTTTTTTTATTTTGCATTTTTTTTATCTGTGCAATTGATAGCCCTTGCGTGGGCGTGTTTTATTGCCTCTGTTTTATACTGTTTAAAAAATGTATAAAAACCATTGAAATAGAAAAGCGAAATTAGAGCGTAAGTCTGCCAACACATGGGCAGGTAAAGATATACTTAAGGCCTCCATTTTAGAGATATTAAGTTTGAAGTTACTAAATAAACCAAATCTGCGGAATTCGTGGAAAAGACTGGGGAGTGAAATAAGTGGCTGTTGGACATAAACTAGAAGGTCATCTGCGTACAAGGATAATTTGTGAAGTGCGGAGGGAGTGCAGATGCCCAAGATGAGTCATTAGCTCATATGGCTCTTGCTAGATGTTCCATTACTAAGACAAAGAGAAGAGGCGAGAGGGGGCAACCTTGTCTAGTCTCATTTGATATGGTGAAGGGCGAAGAGACCGTACCATTCACTAGGACAGATGCCGAAGGACGACAATAGAGGGACATAATCCGAGTGAGGGACCGCGAACCCAAACCTGTCTGTTCCAGGGTGAGACGTCGAAGGCGTCAATCAACGGGGTCGAACGCCTTCTCAGCGTCAAATGAAAGGAGGCAAGCCATTAAACCATGTTGCTTAATATAAGAGATAAGATGGATTGTTTTAGAAGTATTATCTCTAGCTTCGCGACCGGGGATAAAACCAACCTGATTGTGGTGATTCAGGGTTGGTAGAAAAGGGGAAAGGCAGTTCGCCAAAAGTTTAGCAAAAAGTTTAACGTCCAGATTGAGTAAAGAAATTGGGCGATAGCTACCACAGAGAGAGGGGTCTTTACCCAGCTTAGGGATAATGGAAATATTGGCGGACAGGAAAGCGATTGAAGGCAAATTATCGATAACATTAAAAGCTTGGTCTAGAAGCGGGGCCAGTTGGGAAGCAAATGTTTTGTAAAATCGTGGGGTAAACCCGTCCGGACCCAGGCACTTACCCGTTTTCAGGGCCTTAATTGCCCCAAGAACTTCCATAGTCAAGAAAGGCTCCTCTAGGTCCAACGCATCCTATGCATCTAGAACAGGCAACGCCGTCTCCGAAATGTATTGTAACATAGCCGGAAGGGAAAAAACAGAAGAAGCATCCGGAGTCACCGAGGACAGATTGTAAAGTTGAGAATAATAATGCTCAAATGCGGAAGAAATTCCTTTATTATTGTAGAGTTTAGTATTGTTAGGCGCCTTAATATGCTGGATCGGACGATGAAATGGACTGGGGGTGGAGTACACGTGCCAGGTGATGGCCACGTTTATTAGCTAGGGAGTAAAAAGTGTTGCATGCTCTGTCTCGTGCAACAAGGGAGGAAGAATCTAAAAGTTGGAGTAATTCTCTACGAGCGTTAGATAAGTCCACTGCGAGCACTGGGTCCAACATGCGTTTGTGAGAAGATTCCAGGTGCGCAATAACTGAAAATAAGCGACGCATCTCCGTCATGCGAGCCTTTTTTAAACGAGACCTGTGTTTAATAAGAACCCCTCTAAGGACACGTTTGAGGATCTCCCATTGAGTAAGATGGCTGGTAGTGTCCAATGTGTGATCAAGAACAAAATGTTGACTAGCCTGCACGACCTCTGCAACACATAAAGAATCTTTGAACAGGGGGTTGTTCAAGTGCCACGAAAAGTGACGCAAGAACGATGGTCAGTCCTGAATCATAAGATGGATTGGGGCGTGGTCCGACCATAAAAAATGACAGAGAGAGGATGAAGTTGGACAATCAAGAAAAGACTGCGAAACAAAAAAATAGTCTATACGACTGTATGACACATGAGCTGCAGAGTAAAAGCTATAGTCTCGTTCCGAAGGGTGCTGGATACGCCAAACGTCCACTAATTGTAAGTCATGCAAACGCAACTTAATTTGAGATAAGACCGATGGAGAGAGGGATGATTTACCCGTGGAGGTGTCCCAAGTCTGGAGAGAGAGCCACATTGAAGTCCCCTCCTACGATGAATTAGGGACCCCCAAAATCAGACAGTTTAGAGAGGACCGACGCAAGAAATGGAACCTGATCTTGATTGGGAGCGTAAACTTTCACTACTGTAAAAACAAAAATCTTGGAATGTCAATTTGAGGAAAAGGTAGTGACCAGCTGGATCAATTAGGGAGTCCAAGACTTCCGGGCCAAAGGTATGATAAAAGGCCACCGACACCCCCCTAGATCTGGCCTGTGGATTAGTACTATGATACCACTGAGTTTAGTAATGATTACGGAGGACAGGGACATCATCAGAGCGAAAATGAGTCTCCTGAAGGAGCAAAATCTGCGATCCTTGTTTATGGAAATGATAGAGCATCTGGCTTTGCTTCTCCGGAGTCACTAGTAGACAGGTGAACTGTCCAAGTAACATACTGTGTGGCACTGTGCAGTACACTGTAGGCCTAGGTGGGGGTTGTCAGAGAAGCATGTATCTAACCCCGACCCAGGCCTCCCACAGGCAAATAATAACCTTGAGGGAGGTCACCCCTTGAGAGAATGGCCCCCCTCTACAAAATGTGTTCAGTAAACCCTCAAACAGACATGACAAAATGAGCCTCCTACCCCAACAAATAAATATAACATGGCAAGAGCAGGGCAGGAATGAATTAAACAAGACGAAGGCCCAAAGCCGCTGAGCCTATGGTCAAATGCGTCCCCACACGCCACAACAAACGTCGGTGGCGGCACCCAGGAATTAGCCTCCAACCACAGTCCCAGGGTATAAAAGAAAACAGGCACAAATATAATTTACATATCAAATGAAAATGAACAGCAGAGTGCATGAAAAACTGTCGAAAAAACAAGAAGGAGAGAGAAACCTCCCAAGTTACGCGGGTAGGAGATCTGCCCTCTGGAATCTTCTGGGAGGAGGATCTGGAATGTTTCTTCTTCTTTCAATTGGACCGCTGCCAAGATGAGGAAAATGGAAGGCCTGGGGTCGGGAGCTGAAAGGGCCAGTCTGGGAGGGACACCTGAGGTAGTCTGAACACACCGAGAAATGTGGGCAGGTCCCAGAGAGTGTGAAATTTGCATTCTTTGAGGTGTGGAATTGAAACAGGAAATTCCACTGGTAGCGAATATTCCTCTCTTGCAACATCAGGGTGAGAGGACGCAGGGCCCTGTGCTTAGCCAGAGTCTGGCGTGAAAGGTCAGGGAGGAGCATCACAGGCAATTCATTGAATAGGATGGTATCTTGCGTGTTGGCTGCATGCATAATGACGTTCTTGAAGTAGTGTACCCTGCATAGTGTATCACGAACAAAAGATGGATCAGGGTTTCTGGGGCCCATCGTGCGATGTACGCGGTCCAACTCAATATAGTTGTCTTTAGGTTGCTGGAGCAGTTGATTGAATATGGCGGTAACCGCTGCTGCCAAATTTTTACGTTCGACGGATTCTGGTATGCCCTGATCCAGATATTATTACGGCAGTTCCTGTTCTCAATGTCATCTTGTTGGTACATGAGCTGTTGTATTAAGACCGTGTGGGAGTTAAGGGTCTCATCATGGGATTGTAAGGTGTTACACAGGCCATCATCTGTATTTTTAATCTCTTCCATACACACACAAATATCTTGCTTAAGACCAGAGATTTCCTGTTTGTATGTATTTTCAATACATTTCACACAAAGTTCAAAATCCGCTTTTGTAGGAAGAGATTTGATGTAAGTGTGCAGGGACCGCATGTGGGACTGCAGGTCCCAGCCATCCTCAGAGCAGAGAGATGCTGGGGAAGGGCTGCGAGACCTCTGTGTGCCCTGTATGCTCTGTGTGCCCTGGGTGCCCTGCAAATTAATGGCCAAATCCCCTGGTGGAGAGAGGGAGCATCGAGGGCTTACCTGGCCACCTTCCTGGAGCCCAGAGTCCCTGGGGGATGAGGAGGAGAGAGATGCTGGTGCCATCTTGCAGGCCGGAGCGCCCGAGGCCTCAGCCGAGGATCGGGTCAGGAAGCGATGCAGATTGCCGCCAGACCAGCCCCCCGTTATACTTCGAGGGGTCTGGTGTTGATTCTTGCCCAAATAGAGAAGCCTGTGAGGGAGAAGAAGCCTTAATGGAAGGTCCGGGCCGGGAGCAAAGCAGATGTGCTGCCTATCGCTCCTGGCCACGCCCCCTCGGTTGCATTGATTTAACTGAGTACAATTGGATATTAGAAAATCATCAAGTCCTTTTCAAAGGTGTATCTCTTGATAGGGAAGGCTGATTGGGTGATAAGATTATACGTTAAAGCAGATACCTTAGTTTTCCATGTATGGGCTGTCAAAAGGATAGTTGATTCAGCGTATCTTCAACTTGAAACAAAGTGGCCGTGTATGCTAGATGTGCATCCTATTTATCTATACTCATGTATTTAGATTTCTTATATATATATATATTTTTTTTTATATACAGTTGCAAGAAAAAGTATGTGAACCCCTTGGGATTACGTGGAGTTTTGCATGAATTGGGCATAAAATGTGCTCTGAACATCATCTAAGTCACAACAATTTAAGAACACAGTCTGCTGAACATAATACTACACAAACATTAGATGTTGCCATGGTTTAATTGCACATAACATGTAAACATTCACAGTGCAGGGAGGAAAAAGTATGTGAGGCCCTTGCTTAATGACTTTTCCCAGAGCTAATTGGAGCCAGGAGTGAGCCAACCTTGACTCCAATCAGTGTGATGATATTGGATGTGTTTCTTACAGCTGTCCTGCCCTTAAAAAACACACACCTGTTTTGGGTTTACTGGTTTCAAGAAGTACTGTCTGATGTGAACCATGCCTCACAGAAAAGAGCTCTCAGAAGACCTACGATCAAGAATTGTTGACTTGCATGAAGCTGGAAAGGGTTACAAAAGTATCTCCAAAAGCCTTGATGTTCATGTGTCCACGGTAAGACAGACTGTCTACAAATGGAGAAAGTTTAGCACTGTTGCTACTCTCCCTAGGCGTGGTCGTCCTGTAAAAATGACTGCAAGAGCACAGCGCAGAATGCTGCATGAGGTAAAGAAGAATCCCAGAGTGTCAGCTAAAGACCTACAGAAATCTCTGGCACATGCTAACATTTTTGTTGACACATCTACAATAAGGAAAACATTAAACAAGAATGGAGTACATGGGAGGACACCACGGAGGAAGCCATTGCTGTCCAAAAAGAATATTGCAGCACGTTTGAAGTTTGCAAAAGAGCACCTGGATGTTCCACAGCACTACTGGCAAAATATACTGTGGACAGATGAAACCAAGATTGAGTTGTTTGGGAAGAACACACAACACTATGTGTGGAGAAAAAAAGGCCCAGCACACCAACATCAAAACCTCATCCCCACTGTAAAACATGGCGGAGGGAGCATCATGGTTTGGGGCTGCTTTGCTGCCTCAGGGCCTGGACGGATTGTTGTCATTGATGGGAAAATGAATTCCAGAGTTTATCAAGACATTTTGCAGGAAAACGTACGACCATCTGTCTGCCAACTGAAGCTCCGCAGAGGATGGGTGATGGAACAGGACAATGACCCAAAGCATACAAGTAATTCAACAAAACAATGGCTGCAACAGCACAGAATACGCCTTCTGGAGTGGCCCAGTCAGAGTCCTGACCTCAACCCAATTGAAATGCTGTGGCATGACCTTAAGAGAGCGATTCGCACCAGACATCCCAAGAATATTGCTACACTGAAACAGTTTTGTGAAGAGGAGTGGTCCAAAATGACTCCAGATCGTTGTGCAGGTCTGATCTGCAACTACAGGAAACGTTTGGTTGAGGTTATTGCTGCCAAAGGAGGGTCAACCAGTTATTAAGTCCAAAGGTTCACATACTTTTTCCTCCCTGCACTGTGAATGTTTACATGTTATGTGCAATTAAACCATGGCAACATCTAATGTTTGTGTAGTATTATGTTCAGCAGACTGTGTTCTTCTATTGTTGTGACTTAGATGACGTTCAGAGCACATTTTATGCCCAATTCATGCAAAACTCCACGTAATCCCAAGGGGTTCACATACTTTTTCTTGCAACTGTATATGTAATTTATATATTGAAGTTTGTTTCTATATATTTGAGTTTTTTCCTATATGCATTTTTAATGTTCATGCTTTATGGTCCTACACTTGATTATACATCAAAGGACATGTATTTGAATTTGTGTTGCCGACATATAAATATATATATTTTTTATGACACCTGTGCCCCTCCTCCTGATTGGGGACAGTCCTGCCCAGATGGGAGGGCCCTCACCTAGTCCCATGGTATATATGGTAGGGGGCACTCATTGTGGAGTTAGCTCTGATGAAGAATGGTCCCCCTTCGAAACGCGTCAGCCTCACTTTGAGAGTCTACCCTCGTGACATGACTCACACTGGCTCTATACTCCCTAGTTCCTTTGAGGATCTGTAATGCTTGTTGTACTTCCTTGTTTGTGAGTATATATATTTTACTTAATAAAATCACAAAATTACTGAGGTCATGCGCAAGGTTGGTGTGCTCTTTCTTTTTGCTTCACTTTACAGTATCAGTTGGGCTTCCCCAGCCTTGTTGTGACAGCAGTAAAAACCTAAGGGGAGTACTAATACCTCACCACAGTATCCAAAGCTAAAAAAAAAAAAATGTTTCCTTTAAACTTGAAGACAAAGCATTTTCAGGGATGTTTTGTTTAAATCAGTATTTTTTGCTAGGAAATTACTTAGAAACCACAAACATTATATATATATATATATATATATATATATATATTTTATATTTTTTTTTTAGTGAAGACCCTAGAGAATGACATGGTGATTGTTCCAATTTTTTATGTCACATGGCATTTGTGCAGTGGTTTTTCAAATGCAATTTTTTCTGAAAAAGTGCACTTTAGTTTTTTTTTTTTAAATGTAAACATATATTTAACATGTCATGCATTAAATTGTACATGCTTATGGAATGGTGACAAACTACAGTACAGTTGCAAGAAAAAGTATGTGAACCCCTTGGGATTATGTGGAGTCTTGCATGAATTGGGCATAAAATGTGCTCTGAATGTCATCTAAGTCACAACAATAGAAGAACACAGTCTGCTGAACACAGTCAGATGCACATAACATGTAAACATTCACAATGCAGGGAGGAAAAATTATGTGAACCTTTGGACTTAATAACTGGTTGACCCTCCTTTGGCAGCAATAACCTCAACCAAACGATTCCTGTAGTTGCAGATCAGACCTGCACAACGATCTGGAGTTTTGGACCACTCCTCTTCACAAAACTGTTTCAGTGTAGCAATATTCTTGGGATGTCTGGTGCGAATCGCTCTCTTAAGGTCATGCCACAGCATTTCAATTGGGTTGAGGTCAGGACTCTGACTGGGCCACTCCAGAAGGCGTATTCTGTGCTGTTGCAGCCATTTTTTTGTTGAATTACTTGTATGCTTTGGGTCATTGTCCTGTTCCATCACCCATCCTCTGCGGAGCTTCAGTTGGCAGACAGATGGTCGTACGTTTTCCTGCAAAATGTCTTGATAAACTCTGGAATTCATTTTCCCATCAATGACAACAATCCGTCCAGGCCCTGAGGCAGCAAAGCAGCCCCAAACCATGATGCTCCCATCCGCCATGTTTTACAGTGGGGATGAGGTTTTGATGTTGGTGTGCTGGGCCTTTTTTTCTCCACACATAGTGTTGTGTGTTCTTCCCAAACAACTCAATCTTGGTTTCATCTGTCCACAGTATATTTTGCCAGTAGTGCTGTGGAACATCCAGGTGCTCTTTTGCAAACTTCAAACGTGCTGCAATATTCTTTTTGGACAGCAATGGCTTCCTCCGTGGTGTCCTCCCATGTACTCCATTCTTGTTTAATGTTTTCCTTATTGTAGATGTGTCAACAAAAATGTTAGCATGTGCCAGAGATTTCTGTAGGTCTTTAGCTGACACTCTGGGATTCTTCTTTACCTCATGCAGCATTCTGCGCTGTGCTATTGCAGTCATTTTACAGGACGACCATGCCTAGGGAGAGTAGCAACAGTGCTAAACTTTCTCCATTTGTAGAAAGTCTGTCTTACAGTGGACACATGAACATCAAGGCTTTTAGAGATACTTTTGTAACCCTTTCCAGCTTCATGCAAGTCAACAATTCTTGATCGTAGGTCTTCTGACAGCTCTTTCCTGCGAGGCATGGTTCACATCAGACAGTGCTTCTTGAAACCAGTAAACCCAAAACAGGTGTGTGTTTTTTAAGGGCAGGACAGCTGTTAGCAACAGGCAGGACAGCTGTGGCACTGGTGGGCATTGATGAGGAGGCACTGATGATGCTGCACTGATATGCAGCAATGATGGACACTGATAGGTGGCACTGTTGGGAACTGATGAGCGGCACTGACTAATAGCACTTACTGGTAGCACTGACTGGTGGAACTGATGGGTGGCACTGATCGGGGGCACGGATGATCAGGGCACTGATCATCCGTGCCCTGATCAGTGCAGAGCTGCTCTGTGACCTTTGCCAGTTATTGGCAGTGACAGCGTTGGGAATGTGCTGCCGATATTCAGCAACTGTATTTACTTTGTGATCTGCTGTGTCATTGGACACAGCTGATCACGTTGTAAAAGGCCACTGTAATTGGCCTTTTACCTAGTAATGTGATCAGCTTTGTCCGTAGGACACAGCATTGGTTGCGTGCTGCTGGGGGCACACAAGAGGGGAGGGCACATACTGGGAGGACATCATATGACACCCTCCCAGAACTGGACAACCGTGCTGTAGCCATCTTTCGGCTATAATGCAGTTGTAAAGTGATTAAACCATTTTACCTCTAAACTGACAGAAATTCTAATTCTTTTCCTTTGTATCCATCCCACTGGATATTGCATGAGATAAAACGCCGTATATTTCAGAAAAATACTGCATGCGGCATTTTAGTAACTTTTTTTGTGAATGCCAAAAAACCTTTTTAAAAATGTTATGAGGCACTGCTTTGTGAAGGGAGCCAAGTGTATAAAAAATGTATTCATTTTTTTAGCATTTTTCTTTCAGTTCTTTTTTTACATACTGTGACCAGATCCGTGCAGTGTTACCATACGGACACTGTACTAAACTACTACTAGTTGGTATGTACTATTATGAGAGCTGTGATTGGCCAAACCAGGGGTGGACTGACAACTCATGGGGCCCCCGGGCAATAGGGGATCATGGGGCCCCTGTGTTCTTGCCCAAACTCAGAAAAGCCTATGAAAAAGGTACCAGGGGCATCTCATGGGGCCCCCTACTGACCCTGGGCCCTCGGGCAGTGCCCAAGTTTTCAAATGGTCAGTCCGCCCCTGGGTCAAACTATCAAACCACAGTGTCCACCAGCACCACAGTCATATGACAGACATCCCCCCTGGAATCAGAAAGCTCCCATTGGGCCTTCATTTGTCAATAAGCCAGACATGAAGCAGTTAATGTCACATTTCTAATGATATCATTATTTCCAGATGACCATATTTTTCAGTCAGACAGCCAACATATTATACACAATTAAGTCATGAGTTGACAGAGAATGAACATTAGCTACTTATCACTGGCTCATTGACAGCTGTGTAGATTCTAACTAAGCATGATTTATGATCCTGCTGGCTGGTTTGTTTTTCAGCTTGTTTAAAAACAAGATGTGGAGATGCATTCCATTCCACAATCTCCTTCATGTCATAGGTAAAGTTGATCCAGGCAATATCCAATTGCCTCTTAGGGGATCAGAAAGAATCATGCTTTGCTGGGTTTTTTGCCTTCCTCTGGATTAACTGTGGGTACAGGATATTTATTTACCTTTTATGGTTGAACCAGATGGACTTGTGTCTTTTTTCAGCCAGACTAACTATGTAACTCTGTCTATAGCTACGTTCTGATTCAAGTCATTCTTGGCTGGGGAACAAGTAATAGCTTTAAATCTAAACGATTAATCGAAGACTTGTGAATTTTAGAACGACTGGGATGACACCATGTCCACCCAACTTCCCCCTTCTCCCCACTCAGTTAGGGATCATCAGACCTTGTTATTATCACACTGATTACAACATCTATTAGAAGGGTCTGGCTTTAAGGGACATCCTGCTTAATTGCGTTTAAAGACACTGTGCCCGTATCCTGTCAAAGATATACTGTAAATGAAATGTTCTAATGGAACTTATGATGATGTGGTATATGTGTCTTTAGCTATGCTGTGTTCTGGGTTGGGTTATTTGAGATGTGTTCCACCTGCTCTCCATCCCAGACACCAGATCCACAAATCTGGTTGTTTTGTTGTTGATTTGTGAATTTTGGAGAAGAGGGTGGTGTAACAGCGTATACCCAGAGATGGACGCGGTTCAACCATTTTGGCTGCAACCTCCATCTTGGCAAAGGGATTAACCCTCCTAACAAATATATTTCTCCCTCATTCTTCACCCCTCCCTATCGGAGAGGCCCAGCGACATTTGGCCAGATGTGTGTGAGTTAGGAATGTCACAGGAGGGTAATAGGAGCTATAAAGCCCCCCAAGGGAGCCTCCCTGTCCAAAGAACCTGCAAATTGTAACACCTCGGAAGAGATAAGGTAAGCTTTCTCAGGAGTTGAAAGAGATTCCAACCTAATAAACCTAACTCAGCGTAGGTGACAGAATCAGATAACCTTTGTTAAAATCCATCTTTCCCCTATGTCTCATATCTTGGAATATGAGAGACTTACATATAAACCATGCATATCATTAGATGGGCGATGAGCAGGCGAACAGTTTGATGGGTCACTCGCCTTGTCTCGGACACATAGGAAAGCAGAAAAATAGATCTCGTGAACCGTTCAGTGTATAATTTCATAATTCATATCTAATCAGTCCTCAGACTTGTCTGCATAATAATCTACCCGCGGGTAGAATGTCACTTGTGCAGATGGAAAGTTATGGGCCAAAATATGAGTTTTGGGAGATTTTGGCTCTAGTTGAGGTATCCACCCATACCTCCATGCCCTAAGCGGGGTATTGGTCCTTGACTTCAGAGACACCCCCTGCTGGGGACTACAAGATAGGCTGTCAGGCCTAAGAGTGTGAGTTGAAGACGTCTTCCATTTTAACATCAATACCACCTGGGGAGACCCATGCCCTTCTGCTCAGAAACTTGATCTGCTTAAATCCTAGGCTTAATGGCAAGTACCTTAAACCTTTAACCTCTCCCTGTTATCTCTTTGCTGTGCTGTGCTGTTTTCTGTATATTTATATATATATTAGTTAAATTTTTTCTGGTAATATTTTTATTGCACCCCCTTTGAGAACGTGTAAATTACACGAAACGCGTCAGTGAGGTGCCCCCCAGTTACTACTACACACCACATGGCCAGTTCAGGACGGCCGGCGGTTATCCTTTCAATGCTGTAAGTGTGTCTTTGTCTTTGACTGCTTTATTTATAAATAAAATATACTACACTATCAAAGCTTCTGGCCTGGGGCTCTTTTTATTATGGGAGCCCCGGCTTTTTGAAGGTGCTCATCGTTTCCTGCTCATTGCTGTCTGATAATTGGGATGATCTCCCTGGTGGCTGATGCTGATATCCACTGAGCTTTTCCATTGATTTGGGATACATGACATCTAGTGGCGAGATTTAAGATGACGACTACCCTTCCAGTGTCTCACATCCAGAGCACCAGGAGTAGGTCTTAAATACTGCATGCATAATTTCCTTATGCATCCAGTTAGTGCAATCTACACCCAGTCTCATTACCACAAGAGTCACGAAAATTCTGCTTTATCATCTTTTGACACATCACAGAAGTCATGTTTATCCTGCATGAACTTTATAATTTGTTGTTCTTAATTCATAATTTATATGTATGTCTCTTATTTGATTTTCATTCTGGCAATCAGCGCTGCATATTATTGTCTATTTTTATTGCACCCGTTTGACCGTTTAGTAATAAATCTTTCCTTCTGAAAGTGTTGAACTGTTTCTACAGCTCTTTATTGCAATTTACGAATTCCTGCCTCTAAAAGGGCGCTACCGTGTTTGTTTAATCCTCTGTATGTGGTGACCGTGGTGACCGTGTTATGCAGACGATTATTCCAATCATTATAGTGTATAGCTGATATTGCCGAATTTCCTCTTTCTCTGTATAAAAAGGAGGTGGTGGCAGTGTGAAGGGTTGATTGCGTAATTAACCTGACCCAGTAACAATTGCTCAGGCTGCCGGTACATCGATCTGCGGTCCATTAGCTGGAAAATCGTTGTGCAGAGTGCAGCTGGGTGTGGCATTGTTACGCACATCGTGGTTTTAGATTGGCTAGTCCTTCGGTCACAAGTTTGGTGAGAAGGTCTGGGGTCCGACGCCGCAATCGTGACAGGAGGAACTGGGTCAGCATGACTTTCCATTCTCCCAATTCAGTTTGGGGTTTATCAGACATCATGATCACACAAAGTGGTTTAGAGGAAATGGTCTTTAGCATTCAGCAGCATATGCCCTCTTTATTCAGAAGCATAATACCTCACTAGTGTACAATATTATTTGCAAAGCAAGCGGATGGGTCCTTCAGGCCAGTTATAGGATAACTACACCCAAGAACAAAAATGTAATATATTGCAGCTTACAGTCCTTAAATGTGGTGCCTGCATTGATTACAATGGAGAACTATTAAAAGGAACTATTATATGACTTAAAGGGGATTTTCATCAATTTGATAATTAACTGTGCACATCTATTTTTTGGTGTTTGGTTATTTTATGAGCACTTTTATATAATTATTATGATTGTATTTTTATGACCTATTGATATATTCACTGGAGCACTGTACAATTTCTATTGTAATATTTTCACATTGCTTAGCATCTATTTATATTAAAGCAACACTGGGTATTTGTTTGCTGATTAGAGAGGATATCCTCTTTTTTGTGTTTGCTGCTTTAGTTTTTTATTCATGCAAGTGCGCAGTTTCGATTTTTATTAAATAGTTTGGAGCCCTAAGGAGATTGTCTTTTTCCCCCTCTGTGAGGATGGATCTGTGAGTTGAAAGAGAACTGCTCTGTAAGCTTCAGGAGGCTGTATGCTCCTGGAGCACCTCTGGAATAGCTGCTGGACTACTCTCTAATGGACAGAGCCCATGGACTTGTTCTTTAGCCCCGGGATCTGTAAGCTAAGCCTTATTCCTATGCTGCAGTTTATCTATGGTCTCCAGCGGAGGATGCTTGAACTGTTCCAGCCTGCCTGTTTGTGCAGCAAACTGTCTTGTAGTCCCCAGCTGCAAGAATTCAGACTGTTCTAGGCTAATAATACCAGTGCTATAACCTACTTCATGGTCCTCTGAACTGTGGACTGTCCCAGTCTTCCACTATTTGTGCTCATACTGTTTACATGAACTGCAAGTTGTATTTGGCATTTTGGAGTATCCAACACCACTCTACCCTCTCCTGTTACAGGTTTCTTCAAGAAATACATTTTCAAAAAGACATCCCCTAGACTGTTCAATGAGCCAGAGTGAAAAGAATGTTGCTGTGTGCCTGGCTGCCTCTGCACTGTGTGGGGAAAAAACCTGTTGAACTATAGCAGCTCCTATGGTGGTAGTGCTACATGTATAAAATCAAACAGGCTCTTGTACTACATAGATGTTGTTGGAGCCGAAGGAGCTTGCACAATCATATTGTAACATAAGTGGTAAGCCTTAGACTGCTGGGGTGCAGGCAACTGGTCTAGCTGCATGGAGGAGCCAGCAAAATGAGGAATCAGGTAAGTACTGCTTTTCCTAGTCTCTTAGCCATAAACAAACAATTAACCTTTACAGTGGTGATGCTACCTTCCCACATGACTTTTACTTTTTCCAAAGTTCAGCTTTAAAGTGTTTGTAAACCCTTAAATATACCCAGTGAAGTGACCAGCATTAGGCGAGGCACGCAAATCCTACATAACGTGTACCTGTTAAACTGCAGCCCTCTATTCTCTATAGCCGTTCAAAGTCCAGAATATCTACAGATTGTTTGAGCTTTCAGAAAAAAGGGGGCAGAGAGCGGAAGTTACACTTAGTGAGGAAGGCTGAGAGCTGATTGGAGGAAAGGGACACTCACCCCTTCACACAGCACACAGGAATAGAGCTGAAACTGTCAATCACAGACTGTGTGCTGGAGGTCCCTCCAATGTCACTTTTTTTCCTCTTGGAGTGAGAAAAATTTATCAGAAGTGACTTATTCAGAAGCAGAGGATGGAGACAGCAGACATAAACAACACTTAGCGCACTGGATTGAGACAAGTATACACTATGGATATGCTTTGTTCATATTTTATGTCTGAGGTTTACAACCACTTTAAGTCCTATGCCATAAAAAATAACATACACACATAAAGCAACATGTATGGGATTATACACCCCAAAAACATCCATCATATCATAAGAACATACCTATATAATAAACTAACAACACAAGGATTGTGGAAAAGTTTAGGCCATGGCCCATTTATTGGGTTTAAATCAATTTTAATTATAAAATTAACTTTAGCCTTTAATACCAAACAGAACCGCTGTTAACCATTAACAGACTGACATGCTTAGCCTCCAAGACTCAAGCAGCAATATCTTATACCAACCAAATAGCAGCGTACCAACCATTGTCACTGGGTGACATTATCCTACATAAAGGTGGACTGCGACCAGAGAAAATAACAAAGGGGAGGGTGGGTGCAGATTAAAAGATCCAAAAGGAAAGCTGAGGAGAACCCAGAGGTGAGTCCAGCTGATAGACCTAAGGTAAATGCTAACTCTGCCCAGTGACAGGAAAAGTGACAACAAAAACAGGGAGCTTGTCACCTAAAACACAAATAAGAAAGAACCAGAAAAGCAGCCATAGAGAGACATGTACTTAACAATCATCATATCCCTGTATGCGGCACAGTGGCTAAATGGTTTTCACTTCTGCCTGGCAGGACTAGGGTCGCTGGTTCGAATCCCAACCATGACCCTACCTGCCTGGAGTTTGCATGTTCTCCCTGTGCCTGCGTGGGTTTCATCTAGGTACTCCAGTTTCCTCCCACAGTCCAAAGACATGCTGGTAGGTTAATTGGATCCTGCCTAAATTGGCCCTAGTATATGTGAATGTGATTTAGGAACCTTAGATTGTATGCTCCTTGAGGGTTAGGGACTGACGTGAATGCACAATATATATATAAAGCGCTGCATAAATTGATGGCGCTATATAAGTACCTGAAATAAATATTAGGGCACTTACACACTAATCCATAGCAAAAATGTGGTAAAAACACATGTTTTTGCTGTGAGTGCGGTACATTTTTCACAGGAAATGTGCCTCAAAAACCACATCAAAAACACAACACAGGTGCATTTTTGATGCCTTTTTAATGCATTTCAGTGGGGTGCATTTTGGTGTGTTTTATTTTTACTGACCAGTACGCCCCAAAAATGCAGCAAGCAGGATTTTTTACACGGCAACGGAAGCACAACAGACCAGTGTGAAGATATACTTAGACATACATAGCTCTTCAAACTTTCCTCAGTGTGAAAACAGCCATAAGAGCAAAATGTATTTAAAAACACAAATGGGTGATACGAGTGACAATCCTGAGAAGCCACTTCTCTATTTTTCCTTTCTTGGGCCTGACATTCCCTTAAAATGTCACTAAAGGCAATTTTTATAGTTTGGATAGACTGGAGAGGGATTAGAACACCTGACATAGCGGTTTCCATCTAAGAGTAACAAAGCTGAGTACACCAGGTTCCGGGCTTAGGCACTTCTCTTCTGAGTGTATTTCACACATTTAACCCAATAAATATACTATACAGTTTTACACTATGGGATGTCCCTTCTTCTTCTTTTTTCCTTTTATATGGTGACAAAAAATGTGTTTGCATCTGCGAGGGCTTGGAGACCACTGACCCTTTGGAAATTGTTCCGCTAAATAATACTGCCCACCCTGGGGACAGATGGTTACAGGCTCAGGAACTGGAGACAATCGATCTCTTTGGAATACCCCTAAAGTGTGAAGGACCATTCTAGAGATAGATAGTCATTGGATAGAGGAGAGTGTCAGTCCATGTGGGGCACATTTGTCGAACACAGTGAAGCACTTTTTTTGGAGATGATTCATTTATCAAGATATAGAAACAGCTGAGCACAAATACAAGTACTTGGTTCACTAATTTGGGACTGATTTTTGATATGGTGGATATATGCACATGTTTTTTGACTAAGCGCAGTCCAATTGTTTTCTTTTTTTGTCAGTGTTTATTGCTGGTTGTTCCCCCATAAGGGAGAGTCACCCTCTCTATTTGTATTGTTACTGCTATCATTGAAAGTGAAAGTAAAAAAAACACACATTTTTGGTTGACATTACAACAGGAATAGAGGGGAAATCTTTTGACTGGGACACTAGTTCTGATGACCCTGATGACACTCTGGAATTCCCTCATTTTGGACGGATTTCCTCTCACTTCCTATTTGGCTTTAAGACAGAAAGTGAAGGGAATAGGACACAGATGGAAAAAAATCCTCCAGGAATACACAGTAAAAAAAATCATACGAAACATTTTGTTGATCAAATGATCGACTGATTTTCTCTTTGTTGATGAGCAGGATGTTATAGCCGATATCGATATTGTGAATGAAAAAAAAAACGGTTGAACAACTCTATTGCGTACACTTTGCTAGTGTCAAGTAAATATCCCCCACACCATTACACCACCACCAGCCTGAACCGTTGAAGCAGGATGGATCCATGCTTTCATGTTGTTTATGAAAAATTCTGACCCTACCACCTGAATGTCGCAGCAACCAGTCTGCCTATTCTCCTCTGTCCCCTGAAATTAACAAGGCATTTTCGTCAGCACAACTGCCGCTCACTGGATATTTTCTCTTTTTTGGACCATTTTCTGTGAACCCTAGAGATGGTTGTGCGTGAAAATCCCAGTAGATCAGCAGGTTTAGAAATACTCAGACCAGCCCGTCTGGCACTCACGTTCAAAGTCACTTAAATCCCCTTTCTTTCCCATGTCATCTTCACCACTTCTACATGCCTAAATGCATTGAGTTGCTACCATATGGCTGATCAGCAATTTGTATTACCAAGCAAGTGAACAAATGTACCTAATAAAGTGCCCAGTGAGTGTATATTTCCCTTGAGATATGGTGATGTGTTATTTTACTCGCTATATATGTAGCATTCTTGTGCAATATCACCCACCATGAATGTAGTTTTTTACCCTAAAATTAAAATAAAAATATTTTGTATGCTGTAGTTATTGTCATATTAAATAGGTCATCAACTGAGCAGCAAACATCTTTAAAAAAATTGATTTATATCCAGCTAGTGAGAGTGATCAAACATTTTCATTAAATGCTCCGAGTGTTGTACTCATCAGATACCACATAAGAAATTGCAGATAATTTCCCTGCTGGAACATACAGGCTGTATACATGCTAATATCTCAAATTTGAAACTAAATACATTGTCATTGCAAATTTCAGCAGCACTGTAGGTAAAGATGGGCAAAATTCTGATCTTATGGTTCAAATACCTTGATTTTCGAGAACTCTAGGCATATGTGCCTGTGTATATGAGTTATCACGCCCTGTGGGTGGGGCGAAACGCGTTGACGCACTTCCGGTTGCCTGTTCCGGCGTCTGACGTCATTTCCGGTGAGTGGAACGCACGCCGAGCGGTGCGTTCCAAGGGGCCATCTTTGCATAGTGGATGAGTCTGCATCTGAGGTCTGCCATCCTGCTGTATACTAAGCTGTGGGGTCTTTATGCAAAAGTCGCTGTACATGGAAAATGGATAGTTTTTAAGAAAAGATCGTTGTTGTTTCAATAAAATGCGGGTTATATCCTGCTAAAATGTGAGTGGTCTGGAGAGATTCTTTTGATGAGAAACCACTACGGTATTACGCTATGGTTTTTTCTTCTTCCTGATTTTCCTTGGGGGATTCGGTGAGAGGAGTAACCAGAAGAGGTATCCATATCCGAGAGGAGGCATTATTTGGAGGTCTTATATAAAGTAAAGGGGGTCCAGGAGCCCTTAATATCCCTGAAAGGCGTGTGACTCACTATTATCTGGTGAGTGCGGTTAATGTTGGTTTTTGCACTGGTGGATGGTGAAGGGATCAAAGGCACGGAAGAATCCAATGAAAATTACAATATAATTACAATTTAATTAAGTTTGTCACGGGACTGTTACTTTGGGATTTTTTTGTCACTGGACTTATTAATCATTTATCTATTTATTTATTTATTTATATATATTTTTTATTATTTCATGAGCACAAAAGTGGTTTTGTGTTACAGTTTTTTTAAGTTTGTTATTTATTAAGTATTAATTTAATAGGTTGGGTGATGCAATTTATTATGTGGGTTTGCGCTGGTATCACTGTTCAACAAATTTTTATTTTTTGCCAGTTTTGGAAACAAAAGGATCCATTTCTTAATGAATTTCACATTCTGAGTTCAAATATAACAATGAAATTTGTCAATTGGCTCTAGTTTTTCTGTAAACGGAAAGTTTTCTACTATAGGCGTAATGACTACATAATGCACAATAATTATATAGATAGATGTCTTTCCACAAATATAAAGCAAGTGATATTGACTACATAACAAAGCCTAAATGGCATAATATATTGCATAGGATTACCAAGAAAAATGATAGCCATAAGCTAAGTTGAATCATTTTAATACTTAGGATTCTCACTAGTTTTGTCTTCAGTTTGTGTCGGTTTTGCTTCTCTTGGCTTTTCTCTTGTATTCGAGGAAAGGGCTTTCTCTTACAACTGCACGTGACTACACGCTTCAGGTTCTTCCTCACTTGACTCAACCACGAAGGATTCTGGTGCTTTAGGAATTGGTAGCCCCTCTCCATGAGGAACTGGACGTATTGCCGATGGAATATTTGGATAGTGCACAGATAACTTGTTCTTCTTATTTAGCCCTTTTACAATTGGATGCACCGTACAAAAGTAACAATTACTAACATGATCTGTTGGCTCTCTCCAAATCATTGGCACAGCGAAAGGCATAGATGCCTTTTTTCCATTCAACCATTGCTCCAGTGCCGTCCCACAAGAATTGCAGCATATATGTGGTGCCCAGCTCTTGTCCTGGTCTCCTATCTTGCAGCCAAAAAACAAGTTGTAGGCTTTCTTAATCATTCCTCTTATCCTCCTTTTTTGTGAGATAAAAGTTATTTCACCGCAGATATAGCAGAAATTATCTGCTTTATTCACACAAGTTCGAGGCATTACTGAGTAGCCTATATAAGCATAAAACGAAATGTAAAGACGCTGTCGAACTACAATCAGCTACAGATACTGCAGCTTTTATGCAGTGAAGTGATGCAATTAAAGGCTAATATTGCATCATCTCAGTATACATGCAATTTTCTATTGGTCACCAGTATCAATTGTGCAATATGCAGCTGAAGTTGCATCATAAATTTGAATGGCTTACATCATTAGATGGGTGAATATATCATGGAAACTAGAGCCAATCAACATTTTTTAGGGTCATTTTCATTTTCAGCACCCCAAAATTATGTAAGATTAGCTAATTTTATGCCCAAAACTTTTTACCTGTTGAACAGTGTATTTAGTGATATACGTTTTTTTGGTTTTTGTACCTGTGTACAGCAGCATCTCACGGGGAATTGTGTGTGTAATAAGAGAGTCCTGGGCGCTGAGGTTTTTTCTTTTTTACATATCTCCTATACTATGTCTGCAGTCTCTGGTCATCTTTTGTAGTATGTCCACAGTCTCAGGTCATCTCCTGTAGTATGTCTGCAGTCTCTGGTCATCTCCTGTAGTATGTTGACAGTCTCTGGTCATCTCCTGTAGTAAATCCGCAGTCTCTGGTCATTTCCTGTACTATGTCTGCAGTCTCTGGTCATCTCCTGTACTATGTCTGCAGTCTCTGGTCATTTCCTGTACTATGTCTGCAGTCTCTGGTCATCTTCTGTAGTATGTCCGCAGTCTCTGGTCATCTCCTGTACTATGTCTGCAGTCTCTGGTAGACACCTGTACTATGTCTGCAGTCTCTGGTCATCTCCTGTAGTATGTCCACAGTCTCTGATCATCTCCTTTACTATGTCCGCAGTCTCTGGTCATCTCCTGTACTACGTCCGCAGTCTCTGATCATCTCCTGTACTATGTCCGCAGTCTCTGGTCATCTCCTGTACTATGTCTGTAGTCTCTGGTCATCTCCTATACTATGTCTGCAGTCTCTGGTCATCTTTTGTAGTATGTCCACAGTCTCAGGTCATCTCCTGTAGTATGTCTGCAGTCTCTGGTCATCTCCTGTAGTATGTTGACAGTCTCTGGTCATCTCCTGTAGTAAATCCGCAGTCTCTGGTCATTTCCTGTACTATGTCTGCAGTCTCTGGTCATCTCCTGTACTATGTCTGCAGTCTCTGGTCATTTCCTGTACTATGTCTGCAGTCTCTGGTCATCTTCTGTAGTATGTCCGCAGTCTCTGGTCATCTCCTGTACTATGTCTGCAGTCTCTGGTAGACACCTGTACTATGTCTGCAGTCTCTGGTCATCTCCTGTAGTATGTCCGCAGTCTCTGATCATCTCCTTTACTATGTCCGCAGTCTCTGGTCATCTCCTGTACTATGTCCGCAGTCTCTGATCATCTCCTGTACTATGTCCGCAGTCTCTGCTCATCTCCTGTACTATGTCTGCAGTCTCTGGTCATCTCCTGTACTATGTCTGCAGTCTCTGGTCATCTCCTGTAGTACATTCACAGTCTCCGGTAATTTCCTGTACTGTCTGCAGTCCATTTGTTCAGAATATTTGTTTTCTTGTTTTCCTCCTTTAAAACCTAGGTGCGTCTTATGATCAGGTGCATCTTATGGAGCGAAAAATACAGTATGTGTTTGTGACAATGTGTATTGTGAGGTAAGTGGATATGTTTGTGTAGTATACTTACGAATGCTTGACACTGAATCACTGGATGCCTCTTCGGAAGCCACACCATCTCTAATATCACTCAAGAGACCTTCTGGTGCGGTAACCTCATCATCATCTAGAACAGGGGTCCTCAAACTTTTTAAACAGGGGGCCAGTTCACTCTCCCTCAGACCATTGGAGGACCAGACTATAGTTTAAAAGAAAAAAAAACTATGAACAAATATGGACACAGTACAGGAGATGACCAGAGACTGCGGACACAGTACAGGAGATGACCAGAGACTGCGAACATACAACGGCGGCGGGAATACTGGGCCGGCGCCCAATCACCGGTGAGGAGGCAGAGCCGAGCGGCAGGAGTGAGGGAGTGGCCGGAGTGAATGAAGGAGCAGCGCTTCCTGGACTGGATCGTCGTGGGACTGGGACCGGAGCCAGGTAAGGTATAGCAGCCCCCTGCCCACCCCTGTACTTAGTGTTCCTTCCTCATGGAAAATACGCCCCTGCCGGCGGGCCGGATAAATGGCCTCGGCGGGCCACATGTGGCCCATGGGCCATAGTTTGAGGACCCCTGATCTAGAAGAATTGGAAGGTGCACCTCATCCTCATAGAAAAGAACAAGATTGTTGTAGTCATCGTCGTCTGATCTTGCATGCTCTTCTTGGATGTGCAGCATGTCTATATAATAAAGGGTGAATTTTTTTTTTTACTCAATTTACAGGAACAATGGTAATGTACCAAAATTTCAGCATGCAAATTCTTATAGGTTTTATTGTTGAGTACAGTCAGTTAGAAGCTGATTGCTTACCATGAATAGATGCACTTAAATCTGAGTGCTCCATTCTATCCAATATGTGAATGTATGCATGTTACACATCCTTTACACCCCCCACCCTATTATTTAATTATTGATACCGAAAGACCTAACTCCATCCAGCACTGTGGTCATCTCTCACGGTACTACATACTGTAGATACTGAAAGAGTAGACATTGGCTTCTGCTCCTGACAATCAAATCTATTAATGATGGCTGTGTGTTAATGAGCCATGCAGTCATGTTTTGAGTGAAGCAGGCAGCATAGTTGGACATTATCCATCATGTTTCCGCATGGTGTTCACAAAGGTTAATCATAAACTTAACAATCATTTTTCCTTATTTGTCAGTTGTCATTACCTTCATCTCTAGTAGTCTGGACATAAGTACATAGGACATAGGCATCAGGATCAGGACACAGTTCAATAATTTCTTCCACAGTTTGTCCAGGTGTTGAATCCTCTGATATACAACCTTTGAATCTCTTTTTTACGATTCTGCATGTGTGCTCGCATCTTGTGTTTTTTTCCTGACCAAAAAAAAAAAGGAACAAATATGTCAGACACTGCATACTTTCAATCAATAATCTCCATCTTAAAAGAAGAAATTAATTTCACAACATAGCTGTGCAATATTTACAGAAAGCATGCTAAAATTGTTTTTGTTTTTTTTAATTTTGCACAGAGCAGTTATGCAGCATCTCTGCAAAGGTTCCACGTTGGCCCAGCTGTATCCTACATATGATGTATGCACCTATAGCAATGCTATTGATATGATGGCATAAGTGTTTTTAAAAATGAAAATCTGCTATTTATATTTCAACTTACGTTATTTGATGATCTTGTGGAATAATGCAAGCTGTTCCTGCTCTCTGTGTTTAAGATCTGACCACTTTTTGCGTAGCTGATCCTTTGAACGTTCAACTCCATGCCTCTGTATTATAACCTTCACCACCCTGCCTATGATCTTTGATTTTTTCCTTGACAAGGGGGCACTCTTTACGTCTGGAGGATAAGAAATGTAATCTCCAAACACGGAAAGGTTTCTTCCCAGTGAGAGCTGTGAAAATGTGGAATAGACTCCCTCAAGAGTTGGTTCTGGCCAGCTCAGTGGATTTCATTAAAAAAGGCCTGGATTATTTCTTAGATACACAGAAAATAACTGGATACTAATATTTATAGGTAAAGTTGATCTGGTGAATATCTGATTGCCTCTTGGGGGATCAGGCAGGAATTATTTTCTCTACAGGAGCAAATTGCATCATGCTTTGCTGGGTTTTTCTTGCCTTCCTCTGGATCAACTGTGGGTATAGGATTATAACTTTTTTTTTTTTTAATGGTTGAACTGGATGGATTTTTGTCTTTTTTTAGCCAGACTAACTACAAGTTAATTTTCTCTGGTTGGGCTTGTCATAGTTGCTGAATTTCCCATCGTGGTAATTTTTCTCCAAAATGCGCCCCAGGTCTACCATTTCCCCTCTGCTCATAGGTGTCACCTTCATTCTCTTCCCTGTTCCACGTCTGTGTACATACCTATTCTCTTCTCTCTCCTCCATACTGCTGCTGAATGAGCGGAGTGTGTCGCAGTATCTGGCAGGAAGCGTCTACATCAGATGGCAGGTTGCAAAGAGGAGTGGAGACACACATGCATGCATGCTCTGTTCATTTGAGCAGGTAAGATCTTTCAGCTGAAAAATTGTAGATCCTGTGTAGCGATAAATTGTTTTACGGAGTCTCCTCACGAACCTTTGCAAAACAGATAAGACTGAAAATGGGAATGTAGCTTTATGACATGATTGTCTTGTGCTGTAATATTTTTTTTTGCAGGAGTGATGAATGACAAATTCACGTCACCAGATTTGTTACCCCAGTTTATTGAAATGTATAGGGAAATGCCATGCCTATGGAAAATAAAACCCAAAGAGTACTCAGACAGATTAAAAAAGCATGAGGCCTATGTCAAGCTGGCGGAGCTTTGCACTGCAGTAAATACACATGCTGATGTGAAATATGTGAAGCCCAAAATAGCAAATCTGAGGACTGTCTTTAAAAAAGAGCTTAACAAAATAACAGATTCACAAAAGTCTGGTGCGGGTGCTGAGGATTTGTGTGTCCCAAGACTGTGGTACTTTGATAGTCTCCATTTCCTTACTGATCAGAACGAAATGAGAAGCTCGCTTAATACTCTGTCCTCTTCAGAGGCAACGTCAGCAGAGGAGGATTTGGATGGACCAGAAGCTTTGGCAACAATCCCGGTAAGCATTAGTTACATATTAAAATATATGTAATTGCATATTTTTTAAACATTTTATTGAAAGAGTCATAGCAGTGCACTAGCAAGACTGCATAATACACACAAATAAGTGTGCCTACTATACCTGGGTACCAAATGGAGGACAATATTACACAGACAAGCAGAAAACACTTGAGGAGAGAATGAGAAGTTGTTGTGAGTGATGAATGTTTTGAAAAAAAACCTAGTCCATTCCAGGACAATGGTGCAAAATAGGATATAAAAGTATTAGATGACTTAAAAATCTAAATCTCAATTTATAATGTACATATATACTTTCAAATATATATTTTTTCCCAATTTTAGGAAAGCCCTTCCAATGATTGTATGATTTCATCTGTACCATCAGTGTCACAAAGCTGGTCCAGGAAAAGAAAAAATGTTGATGAGGCTACTACTAGTTTTCTGACTCTGCAACACAAAACAAATGACTGTGATGCCTTTGGAATTGTGACCACTAACAAGCAGTGGAAGATGTCAGACGAACAATGCCAGTTCTTTGAACCCTTATTAGCGTAACTGCTCAACAAAGAGATTAGAGGTGAACTGAATCAACTTACATTCATTGGAGAATATCCAAGAACACCGGTGTCACATCCTTCACAGTTTCAGGCTACTTCTCCAGAATCAAACCCTACGCAGCAACATGTTACTCCCCCTGTATCACATCATCAACAGCATCAACCTATCCATGGTCTTATCCTGCCCCTGAACATTCCTCCCATGCATCGGAAAGATCCATGTCTTCATGGAGTTCAGATTTTCAGTAGGTTTAGGCATATAATGATTTGTTTGAAAAAAAAAATTCCTATATGTTCTGGTTTGTTTAATGGTGCTTTCCTTTTATCTTGCAGAGTGAAATATGTGTAGCAAGATTTATTGTTGATGATAAAAGTATTTTTGATTACTTTCTTTGTAGAATTTCTGATAATGTTTTCTATATAGTCTTGTATTTTTTAGTGTTTACATATGATGGGGGAGGGGGGTAGCAAAACAATTGAGCATTGTTTAATTGCCATAGAGTACCTGAATATTGTTGCTACCATGCCCATCCATTTATGATTACAGTGAACCCACCTTATGATGGCTACTTCAAGCAGGATAATGAACCATTGTCACAAAGCTCAAATCACATCAAACTGGTTTCTTGAACATGACAATGAGTTCACTGTACTCCAATGGCCTCCACAGTCACCAGATCTCAATCCAATAGAGCACCTTTGGGATGTGGTGGAACAGGAGATTCACATCATGGATGTGCAGCTGACAAATCTGCAGCAACTGCGTGATGCTATCATGTCTATATGGACCAAAATCTCTGAGGAATTTTTCCAACACCTATTAGAATCTATCCCAAGAAGAATTAAGGTAGTTCTGAAGGCAAATGGGGGTTCAACCCGGTACTAGCAAGGTATACCTAATAAAATGGGCAGCAACTGGAGAGAGAGAGAGAGAAAGAGAGAAAGAGATTTTAATGTGATAAGAGGGTGAAAAAAATAGAAGAGAGGCAGACAGAGACAGAGTGGTAGCGACATCCAATATATGTACAGTGTCAATCATTTACAGTAATTAGTTAATGAGAGTATAACAATGTACAATAATGAGCAATTTTTATTAATTATGAAATGTGTATCATAGCACATTAAAGCAAAATAGCTAATTACTCAGATGAGGGAAACCATTGTTTTACAGATTAAGAACTTAAAGAACACATATTGTTCAACAACTTCATGTAATCCTGCCACTCTACTGCACCACTGCCAAGAAAGTAAAGTATGTAAGTAATCCTGTTTTGCCTTGTTGCTTGGGATGCTAATCTTGGGTGGGCATTTCTGACTGGTGTCATATCTGGAGTATCATGCAATCAGTCTAGGTAGAAGAACTGGGAAGAGATTCAGCTTTTTCTGTAGCTCTGTCATGTGCTCCTGAAAATACATATTTTGATCCATTGCGACAAAGAAAATTGTGGAGGATGCAACAACAAAGAACTGCTTGATCAATTTTATATACAGATAAATTTATCATGGTAAGCAAGATGCGGTATCTGTTAGCCATAATTCCAAAGGCATTCTCGACAACTGAACGAGCCCTTGATAGTCGGTAATTGTAAATTTTTTGTTTCTTTGCAAGATTTCTAAAAGGAAAAAGCTTCAAAAGATGCTCTCCCATAGCAAAGGCATCATCAGCAATGAAAACAAAGTTCTGTCCTTCAACTGCTTCCTGAGATGTGGGCATGTTTAGTGATCCAATTTGAAAACATTGGTAGAACTCTGTTTCCTCTATAACCCCTCCATCCGACTTCCTACCATTTTTAACAACATCCACAAATAGGAATTCATAAGCGTTGACAACTGCAAGGATTATATTGAAGAATCCTTTATAATTGAAATAGGATCCAGAGTGTGCTGGGGGTGCAATCCTAATATGTTTCCCATCAATGGCTCCACCACAATCTGAGAGGTTTTACTTTTCATTGAATTGGTTTCCAGTTTCCATCCAATCCTCTGAAGTTGTAGGGATCTATGGATATATTACAACAAAAGAAAAATTATTATGACATTGAAAATATAATTTTCTTTTACCTGTAAAAAAGACTATTGCTCATCGCTTTAGTGATGACAACGACATTAGTGCACAAAAATTAAAAATGACATTGAAAAGAGAATATTATACATTTATACATTACAAGACATTAAAAGAAAGAGAGATTTTAATGTTCTAATTTAAGTACAGAAGATTACCTTGATGTACTCCTTCTGAAGGACATTGATAATCGCAGAACATGTCTTGGGACTAATTTTTTCTAATGATTGAGATGATATTCCAGTACTATATTTTAGGTCCTGCAGGCTTCTTCCAGTTGCTAAGAACCTGAGGGTGGCAATTAGTCTTTGCTCAGCAGTGATGGAGTTAATCATAATTATGTCTTGCTTTTGAATATAAGGTGCAACTGCCGATAATAGTTGTTGGAAACAGGCATCCTCAGATAGTTCCTGTAGTCATCTGGATTATTCTCCTTTAATTCTCAAATTAGTTCAATATGTGAATATTGGTCTTGGTTCTGCAGCCACAGCTTGGTCCAAATCCTTCTCTTACATGTTGTCTTATGTTTATATTTTTGGATAGCCAAAACACCAAGTGTAATTATGCAAATGTTTTAACTCTAGGTCTCATCCATGTTGAATATCAACCGTACGTTCATGAAAAAACAACAGGTGTACGCAGATGCTTCCACTTCGGATCCCGCAAAGTATCTATTAATATCACGATTAATAGGTTCTAATGCCAGTGCCTGCAACAAAGGGCGTTGAACGCTCGTTCTGGGCCACAGGGCGTTGAATGCTTATTCTGGGCAGAAGGGCGTGGCTATGAGGTCACATGCACACTGCATCACTTCCACTTGTACGGAAGATGTCAACAGTACGTTCGAAATTGATTGCTTGAATGATTTTTTTTCGATTGGTTAATGTGGGCCATGATTTCGACCAGTGAACACTGTTTCGTTGGTCGTCGGGTGACTGATCTGCTGATTTCTATTGTGTATTCCTGCCGTTACTCTATCCAAAATCAAAACAAAAACAAGTTCTGCCTTTAGTGACAGTTTAAAGTGGTTGTAAAGGCTCAAGATTTTTTACATACATGCATTTTATGCATGAAGGCAAATAACTTTATGTGTGCAGCAGTGCCTTGGCTGTCCCGGGTCTCAACCTCCTCATTGGCTGAGACAGCAAGCGGAAGCCATTGGCTCCTGCTGCTATCAATCACAGCCAGTCAGCCAATGAGAGGAAGGGGGGCCAGGCCAAGCCGTGGCTCCGTGTGTGAATGGGCACATGGGTTAATGTGGGCCATGATTTCGACCAGCGAACACTGTTTCGTTGGTCGTCGGGTGACTGATCTGCTGATTTCTATTGTGTATTCCTGCCGTTACTCTATCCAAAATCAAAACAAAAACAAGTTCTGCCTTTAGTGACAGTTTAAAGTGGTTGTAAAGGCTCAAGATTTTTTACATACATGCATTTTATGCATGAAGGCAAATAACTTTATGTGTGCAGCAGTGCCTTGGCTGTCCCGGGTCTCAACCTCCTCATTGGCTGAGACAGCAAGCGGAAGCCATTGGCTCCTGCTGCTATCAATCACAGCCAGTCAGCCAATGAGAGGGAGGGGGGCCAGGCCAAGCCGTGGCTCCGTGTGTGAATGGGCACATGGAGCAGCGGCTTGGGAACAAGCCTGCTCGGGGCAGCTGTGGGGGCAGTCAACAGAAAGGAAGAGCCAGGAGGGCCAGCAGGGGACCCGAGAAGAGGAGGATCGGGGCTGCTATGTGCAAAAGCACTACATGGAGCAGGTAAGTATACCATGTTTGTTATTTAAAGTGATACTAAAGGTTCGTTTTTTGTTTTTTTTTAAACTGGCCATGCATAGTACAGTTTTTTTCATTCAGCCATGAGGCTGAATAAAAAAAAAAAGAACCGATTGCCCCATACACACATTTGAGGTGGATGGTGGAATCCTTTCCACTGTGCTATTGTATTCTGACAGCAGGAAGACTACTCTGCTATCATACACAGATCAGCGCTGAAGCCATTTGTGACAGGCGCGGCATCAGACCTCAGCCCTTCTCACTAAACTTGTGACCAAAGGACTAGCCAATCTAAAACCGCGACGTCACGTGCGTAACAATGCCACACCCAGCTGCACCCTGCACACCGATTATCCAGCTAATTGGACCACAATCGACATACCGGCAGCCTGACTGCGATTGTTACTGGGTCAGGTTAATTACGCAATTAACCCTTCACACTGCCATCATCTCCTTTTTATACAGAGAAAGAGGAAACTCAGCAATACACTAGGATGATTCGGTAATCGTCGGTATCCCACTATCTCCACAGACAGGTTATACAGAGGGTTAAAACACTCATAGTAGCAGCAGGGATTCGTAAGTTACATTCAAGAACTATAGAAACAGTTCAACACTTTCAGAAAGTAATATTTATTACTAAAAGGTCAAAAAGGGTGCAGTAGAAATATTTACAGAAAAAGATGTAACCAATATATATATATAAATATACAGAGTACAACAGCACAGCAAACAGATAACAGAAAGAAGTTTAGGTAAATAAGTACTTGCCAAATAAATGCCTGGGGTTAAGCAGTTTCAAGTCTGATGAGCTAAAAAGGGATTTCTGGTCTCGCACTCAGTTTCATTGGTACTGCGCGATTCCCCTTTCTCTCGGTCTGCTAGATGTTAAAACGCAGATGGTCCACAATTCTCTGACTATACACAAAGCATAACAGCTTCTTTTCTACAAAAATCAATTGGTATCTTCTTACAACAGACAAGCCTATTGCCTTATTTGGGAAAAGGATGGCATAGACAGCTACACTGAACGCATTCCTGAGGGAGGGGGAATGAGGGGATACATAAAGACTTCTTAACGCAGTGAGAACCGTGCCTGGCTCTTGTGTCCATGACTGTGACACCATTGACTACAGCTTCTGAATGAGCAACGTTTATCTGACAGGGCGGTTGAACAGAAGTCGATTGGTAGGTTGACTTCTGTTCAACTGCAGTGGCCACACATGGATAAAAATTTGTCCATCCATGCTGAACCAAGCCGAATTTCAGTCCATCTATGACCATCGTTAGTTACATAAGAAGCTGATGGTATTTACAGAAAATTTGTTACAGAAATATAAAACCAGTCCAGTCAGATAGCCCCATAGCTCCAAGCATGGCACAACCCCAGAATCACTAATTCACCATTCGAGCACTCGGGCACTGCCCGAGGGCCCGGGGTCAGTAGGGGGCCCCATGAAAGGCCCCTGGTACCTTTTTTATAGGCTTTTTTGGGTGTGCTTTGAGTGTGGGCAAGGAAACAGAGGCCCCATGATCCCCTATTGCCTGGGGGCCCCATGAGTTGTCAGTCCGCCCCTGCACTAATCAGATCACACCTTTCATGGATCTATCAACTAACATAAACTAAAAAGAACATAACAATGGTGGTTTTTTTATAGCTCTTATGGTGAACATAAATGCTTTGGTTTTATTATCCAATTGATGTGCGAATAGATCAAAACAATTGAATCAGAAACCAAATAGCCATAACTTGTGACTGATTTATAATTAGTTTACATTAAACTTCATCAAACTGAGTTGATCAACCAGAGCAAATTATTGATTAATTTGCCTCAGTCAGCAGAACTGAGCTCATCCATTCATAAATTCTGTTCTGTTCTTCTCTACACTTTTCCCTTTGAGTAGCTTGCAATGCAACTAAACCCTTATATTCTTCCAGATAGACTGAATGTAATCTTGAAGCTTATTAACAAAATAGGGTGGGGTGAAACTATTAGGAAAAACAGATAAGCAATATATATAATCAATATACGATATATACAAACACAATGAGTTGGTTAGGCTCTAGATGACAGTATATCCATGGTCACCAGCTATGCTGCCTGTAAGGGATATAAGTTCAGTCCATGACATGTGCTGCAGATAATTATGGCTGCATCCTTTCCCTCAGTTCTTAACCACCTCCCGCCCGCCATATAGTCCAATGACGGGCGCAAGGTGGTTCTCTCGTTCTGAGAGGACGTCATATGAAGTGCTCCCATTCTCAGCGCGCAGCGCGGCGATCGGCGGTGCGCTGTGTCCCTCGGACACAGCGGATCACCGATCATGGAAAGAGCCGAAGATGTCGGCTCGGTCATGTGATCAGCTGTGTCCAATCACAGCTGATCACATGTAAACATGGAAATGCTGGTTATCGGCATTTCTCTCCTCGAGCTGTCACGCTGACAGCTCGAGAGGAGAGGTGAGGAGAGCTGGTAATCGGCTTTCCGCGGAGGGGACATGTACACTGATCATCAGGGCACTGATGATCAGTGTGCCCTGATGATCAGTGTAGCCCCAGCAGTGCCACCTGTCAAAGTCCATCAGTGCCAGCTGTCAGTGCCGATCAGTGCCACGTGCCAGTGCCTATCAGTGCCACATCAATGCCACATTTCAGTGCCCATCAGTGCCACATCAATGCCACATATCAGTGCATACCAGTGCACATCAATGCCACATATCAGTGCCCATCTGAGCTGCCTTTCAGTGTCATCCATCAGTGCCAGTCAGTGCCACCTATCAATGCCAATCAGTGCCGCCTAACAGTGCCATATATAAGTGCCATATATCAGTGCTGCCTTTCAGTGCCCATCAGTGATGCCTGTGAATGCCCATCAGTGCCAACTACCAGTGCCTCCTCATCAGTGCCACCTATCAGTGTCCATCAGTGCCCATCACTGCAGCCTCATTAGCGCACATCAGTGAAGGAGAAAAATCACTTATTTACAAAATTTTATAACAAAAACTAACAAAAAACGTTTTTTTTTTCAAAATTTTCAGTGGTTTTTGGTTTGTATAAGAAAAAATAAAAAACCCTGAGGTGATTAAATACCACCAAAAGAAAGCTCTGTCACAAAAAAATGATAAAAATTTCATATGGGTACAGTGTTGCATGACCGTGCAATTGTCATTCAAAGTGCGACAGCACTGAAAGCTGGAAATTGACCTGGGCAGGTATAAGTAGGCTAGTGGTTAAGATGGAGTCTGAGCTCCAAAGGTGCACCTACCTCATCTTCCTAGAATGAAGGATGATGGGAGTTTTCATTACCACATAAAAACTGGTTTCTTTCAAACAGTGAATTTATTCTGGGCTCCATATAGTGGCCAAGAGGCAGAACACTCCCTGCCTGGTATCAAGGGATACCACTATTTGGGTCCTCAGAAGGAAACAGCAACAGTCAGAAACTGGTCTGAGGAACAACTTTGCTTCCTTGTTCCTGTGAACTTCAACTTCAACCTTTCTGATGCTCCCATCCTCTATTTGGAAGAGTTTTGGTGACAAGGCCATTTTGATCAAGAAATGGGTCACGTTTTTCAGAGCACTGTCAGTGGGAATTGATTTCCTGTTCAGGATACAGTCAATCTCCCTGGCACAAGTTTCATATTGCACAGTACGGATGAAAAAGTCTTGAGACTGCTGGAGTTCTGCTGCTGAACTAATCATTTGACAGTGGTGCCAGCTTTATAGTCATAGTAGCACATTTAAAAGAATGAGCTATATGGACGAGGTGAGTACTAGCTCAAATGAGTGACTTCCAGGTTTAGAGTCTGTTAAATCTGTGGGTTTTAAGCTGACTGTCTGAAGTCACAGTACGAAGTGTGGAGATCTTAGGGCGGATATCAACAGGCTGGATCTAATAGCTCAATTGTGCCACTATCAGGATCAATGTGTTCTGTTCTGTACAAGAATGCAGATCCTGTAAACCATGCCATGTCCATAAGGGGACATGCAGACAGCTCTTGTAGCATGATCTGCAGGGTTATGGTCAGTAGATACATAGTACCAATGCGTTAGACAGGTGCATCTCCTAATCCTTAGCACTCTGTTGTTGACCTAAACATAGAATCATTTAGTCTTATTATAGATGTAACCTAACACCACCTTACTGTCAGTGTAGAAACTGGCATACAGTCAGGTCCATAAATATTGGGACATGGACACAATTCTAACATTTTTGGCTCTATACACCACCACAATGGATTTGAAATGAAATGAACAAGATGTGCTTTAACTGCAAACTGTCAGTTATAATTTGAGGGTATTTACATCCAAATCAGGTGAATGGTGTAGGAATTACAACAGTGTGCATATGTGCCTCCCACTTGTTAGGGGACCAAAAGTAATGGGACAGAATAATAAATGATCATAAAATCAAACTTTCACTTTTTAATGCTTGGTTGCAAATCTTTTGCAGTCAATTACAGCCTGAAGTCTGGAACGCATAGACATCACCAGACGCTGGGTTTCATCCCTGGTGATGCTCTGCCAGGCCTCTACTGCAACTGCCTTCAGTTCCTGCTTGTTCTTGGGGCATTTTCCCTTCAGTTTTGTCTTCAGCAAGTGAAATGCATGCTCAATCGGATTCAGGTCAGGTGATTGACTGACCCACAGAACAGGATTCCCCAGGGTGCGGAGTCTAAGCCCCAGTCTGCCTTTTCACCAGAGCCCCTGATGGTGGGGATGGACTTGGCGCAGGACTGAGACCAGGTTGCGGCCCCTGAGTGCACCCAACTGTGGTAGAGGGGTCCGCCGAGGGTATGTACTGGGGGAAAGCCTGATGTGAAGAGGCTGGCAGGTTTGCACAGTAGTGACTGGATCCGTGCGGGATGGATGGATCGTCTGGGTAGCGTCAGGCGTAGTAAGGCAGGCCAGGTCAGCAACGTGCGGGTAGTGAGGTACCGGAGGAGCAGGCAGAGAATAGTCAGGGTCATAAGCCGGGTTCAGTAACTCACGGGCAGCGCGGTACAGAGGATCAGGCAGAAGGATGGTCAGGCAAGCCAGGGGTTCAACAGGTGAAGGTCAGCAGAGGTCAGGATCAAAGCAGGGTCAGCAACTAGGCAGATAGGCAGGAACACAGGATACCAGGTACACGGGCTCATGGGAAACATACACCAAGGCAATGACTGCAGGTCTGGCCATTCCTTAAATACACCTCCTGCAATCAGCCCCAGGTGTTGGCTGATTGCAGGAGTAAGCTTCTGGCTGCTGAGAGCACCCGCTGGTCAGCCCTGGTACTGCAGCCCACACGGCAGGTGAGTCCCACCACCAGTGCTGGGTCCATTCCTGACAGTGTATTTTAAATGATAGAGACAGAATATCAACCACAAATTTGACCCATGCAAGCGAAAGATCTCCCTGGCAAAAACCGTAGCCAGTTCTTGCGCAGTCAGCAATTTCTTGAACGGAACACAATGGAACATCTTGGAGAAACGATCAATGACCATAAGAATGACCATATGGCCTTGAGACGCAGGGAGGTCCACATAAAAATCCATGCCCAGGTGTGACCAGGGACGCTCCCTATTGGGAATGGGTTGCAGAAGGCCCAATGGAAGATGCCGAGGAGATTTATTCTGGGCACAGACAGAACATGCCGCTACATATGAGGCAATGTTGTAACGGAGAGGTGGCCACCAGAATAGACGAGAAACGACCCAGGACAACTGGTTCCTCCCCGGATGACTGGCAGTCTTGGAATTATGGTAGGTACGCAGCAGGCGGGTGCGCAATCCCTCAGGTGCGAAACATCTGCCAGCCGGTCCCTCAGAGGGACCATCAGTCTGAGCCGCCAAAATCTGCTCCCCAAGGGGAGAAGTCAGGCTGGTACGAATGGCAGCCAGGATCTGATCCGGAGGTATGACCGAGGTCGGCTCAGAGTCCTCCCTGGACAACTCAGAGTATTGCCGCGACAAGGCATCAGCCCTGACATTCTTGGAGCCAGGCAAATAGGAGACCACACAGTTAAAACGCGACAAGAACAGAGCCCATCTGGCCTGATGGGGTGTCAAGCTCTTAGCCTCCGAGAGATACGTTAGGTTCTTGTGGTCAGTGAGAATGAGAACCGGAACCGCAGAACCCTCGAGCAGGTGCCTCCATTCCTTGAGGGCCTGAATAATGGCCAACAACTCCCTGTCTCCAATCTGGTAGTTGCATTCTGCGGAGGAAAGCTTACTGGAGTAGAACCCACAGGGAAGTAGGGGTCCATCGGCCAACTGACGCTGAGACAGGAGGGCGCCTACTCCCGTCTCAGATGCATCAACCTCGAGGACAAAGGGCAACCCAGGATTGGGATGAGACAGTATCGGAGCCGAAGCGAAGGCGGATTTCAGAGCTTTGAAAGCTAAGATGGCCTCGGATGACCACTCGTGGGGATTACTGCCCTTCTTGGTCAGATCTGAGAGAGGCTTGGCCAGCGTGGAGAAGTTCCTGATAAACTTCCGATAATAGTTGCGAATCCCAAAAAGCGCTGAATGGACCGAAGACCACTGGGAGGAGACCACTGCAGAATCGCCGAAACCTTCTGAGGGTCCATGGAAAATCCCACAGCGGAAATTATGTAGCCCAAAAAGGCAACCTGGGATCGGTGAAATTCACACTTCTTGAGCTTACAGAAAAGCTCGTTCTCACGTAACCGTTGCAGCACCCACTTGACATCCTGTATATGAGACTCCATAGACGCAGAATAAACCAGGTTGTCGTCCAAGTAAACCACCACGCACTGCTGCAACAAGTCACGAAAGACATCATTAATGAACTCCTGAAAGACTGCGGGCGCGTTACACAACCCGAAGGGCATAACCAGGGATTCATAGTGGCCGGTTCTGGTGTTGAACGCGGTCTCCCACTCGTCGCCTTCCTTAATCAGTACGAGGTTGTACGCAGCCCTAAGGTCGAGTTTAGTAAAGACCGTTGCTCCCTTGAGGTGGTCGAACAACTCGGTAATCAACGGAATTGGGTAAGCATTCTTAATAGTGATTCGATTGAGACCCCTGTAATCAATGCAAGGCCTCAATTCACCGCCCTTCTTTTTTACGAAGAAAAAGCCAGCTCCTGCTGGAGAAGTAGACTTGCGAATGTGCCTCCGGGAAAGCGCATCCGCAACGTACTCCTCCATGGCCTGATTCTCCGCAACCGAAAGGGAATACACCCTGCCACGAGGAGGAGTGGCACCGGGTTGCAAGGCTATGGCACAATCATATGGACGATGAGGAGGCAGAGCACCGGAGCGCACCTTGTCAAACACGTCCAGGTACTCCCCATAGTCAGTGGGCAACACAGAGTCCGAGGAGGCACACAGCACCTTAACAGGTCCACGGATGCAACCGGCCCCACACTGTGGAGACCACGAGAGAATCTCGGCCGACCACCAATTAAAGGTCGGATTATGCTTCTGAAGCCAGGGATATCCCAAAACCACTGAGTAGTGCGGAGAAGAAATTACCTGGAAACAGGCCAACTTCCTGTGAACAGCCCCAATAGCTACTTCAACCGGCAGGGTCTCGTGGGTAAGCTGCGGCGGTTGCAGGGGACTGCCATCTATCGCCTCGAGAACCAATGGAGTAACTCGAGCCTGCAGAGGAATGGAGTACTGGGCAGCAAACGAGCTGTCCATAAACAACCCGCCACCACCAGAGTCTACCAACGCCTGGGCCGTCACCGAGCCTTCCGCCCAAGAGAGGACAATGGTGATTAGCGGTTTATCTTTCTGGGACACCGGGGACGAGGAAACTCCACCCAAGATCTGCCCCCGACAGGATCTTAGGTGTGAGCGTTTCCCGGACGGACCGGACAAGACTGCCGAAAATGCCCACCGAGACCACAGTACAGGCAGCGACCCTCCCAACGCCGAGAGGCCCGCTCCCCCTCGGAAAGGCGAGCAAACCCCAGCTGCATGGGCTCACCGCCAGACAAGCCATCCCCAGGAGGCGTGGGAGGAGAGGGAGGAACGGGTGGGACAGAAAATGTAGGCACCAATCGGTTAGGAGGCCTCCGCAGAAGCTCCTTAAGTGAAGGCCTCTACCTGAGCCTGGTGTCAATCAGGATTAGGAAGGAAATGAGTGCTTTGAGCTCCACAGGCAGTTCTTTGGCTGCAATCTAAAAAAGCAGATCAAAGCAGATCAAAGCAGATCAAAAATTGGTGATAAAGATCAGAAATAAGACCCCTACCCCTGGGAGAGTCATGGCTGATACGTTCAAAAAAGGAAATCGGAGAAGATGGCATAAGGCCAAAGTGTGAATTAAAAAAGTGTCTAATCTGTCGGTAACAAAGGCACTCACGAAGAGGAACATCAAATAACACACGCAGCATATCAAAGGTAATATAAGATCCTTCTCTTTGAAAATCAGATAATCTGATAAAGGATCGATCATACCACCAACGAAACATTTGAGGGGAAGAAAAAGCTGCAACAAAGGTAGGATCACCAAAAAATGAAACACCTGGGGGAATAAGAGAGACTAGATTCAATTTAGATTTGTATTTGGACCAAAGTGTCAGTGAATGGGTCACTATGGAGTTATGAAAAGTAAGCGATCGAGGGGAGATTTTAGACCATACAATTCCCGGTAAATAAAATGGGCGTATTGACTGAGACTCGAACTTGATCCATGGGATTTGAGAGTTAATAGTAGCCCATTGTGATAATTGCGCAAAACGAGCCGAGAGGTAATACAGCCAAAAGTTGGGAAGACCGAGACCTCCCGTCCATTGTGAGCGGTACAAAATAGATGACGCAAAACGTGGATGCTTGTTTCCCCAAATAAAATTGTTAATAGTCCGCTGAAAGTGGTCCAAAAACGTTTTCGGGACGTGATACACATGGTGGATAATTAGCAGTAAACATATCCGAGTATCTGGGAGTGAGATTAATCCCTAGATAGGATATCCGATCCTTGACCCAACGAAATGGGAAAGAACTACGGAGAGATGCCCTTAGGGAGTCAGGAACATTAACAGGCATAATCACCGATTTGGTAAAATTAACGGTGAGACCTGACGCTATGGCAAAATCGTTCAATACGGCACATAAATTAGGCAATGAAGTCAACGGGTTAGTAAGAAAAAGCATAACATCATCAGCATACATGCTTATTTTAAAATGTGAAACTAATAATGGGTAGCCAGAAATATCCGAATGTGATCTGATCGCTACTGCCAAAGGTTCCAACACCGGCGCAAATAAAAGGGGTGAAAGAGGACAGCCCTGTCGGGTACCTCTACCCAATGTAAAGAAGTCAGAGTTACAGCCAGGAAGCCTTATTCTTGTTTTAGGAGAGTCATATAGGGCGTGTATGCCAGCCAAAAACCCGTCATTGAAGCCCATTTTCTGTAGCAAGGAAAATAAATAGGGCCAAAGAACACTGTCAAAGGCCTTGTTTATGTCTAGACTCATCAACAGAACCTCTTTAGAATGTAAATTGGCATCCTGAATAACATTTAGAGTGAGGCGAATGTTATCAGTAATGAATCTGTCAGGAATAAAACACGATTGGTCTGGAGAGACCAAAGAGGAGATAATAGGGGCCAACCTGTCCGCCAAAATACAGCTAAATATTTTCAGATCGTTATTCATTACTGAGATTGGTCTACAGTTTTGTGGTAAACTATGGTCTTTCTGTGGTTTGAGTATTAGAGACATATTAGCCAATAGCATCTCCTCGGGGAACTTACCCCCCCTGCAAAACATCATTAAATAAAGTTATCAAATAGGGAGCCAACGTAGAGGCAAAATGTTTATAATAACTAGCGGTAAAACCGTCAGGACCCGGTGCAGTAGAGCGTTTTAGCGCGCTAATCGCACAAGTTATTTCCTCCAAAGTACAGGGGGCATTGAGAGAGGCAATCTGAGAAGGTGTAAGAGCAGGGAGGGGTATAGAATCCAGCCATGAGTTTGATGGAGGAACAGAATCTGACTGCGGAGGAGCTAGTAGATTAGAATAAAAGTTTTCAAAAATACCCAAAACTTCCTGAGGTAGAGATGAGATAGCACCCGAGTTAGTGCGTAATTTAAACACATGTGGAGGGCGCAGAGAGTGGTTCAATTTCCTTGCAAACATAGTAGATGCTGAATTGCTATGTAATAAGAACGAGGCCTTCGACCAGCGGAGGGCCTTTTCAGTCTTTTGGGAAAGCAGAGTATTCAATTCTAAACGTTTTTTGGGACAATAACTATTTATTAAGTAGAGATGGATTAGCAATATGACTTCTATAGTGTGCTTCTAATTCTCGGGTAAGAAGTAGTATTTGCTGCCATCATTTTCTATTTCTGGATGAAGCCATGAAGATAAGTCAGCCTTGTAGGACCGCCTTATGGGTTACCCATAGTGTGGCTGAAGATATATCAGGAGTTGAATTAGATTGAAAATATTCCTGAATAGATGTAACCACCTCTTGGCGAGAGTCAATATCAGTAAGCATAGAGTCATTAAGTCACCAAGAGAAGGGAGTAGGTGCCAATCCTATAAACGTGAGAGATAAAGCCACCGTATCGTGATCGGACCAAGGGCTCAAGTGAATGCAAGCTGTCCTAGAATTAGCTAATAAAATAAGGGTACAATAGATATAGTCTAATCTGGCATAAGAGTCATGTGGGTGAGAATAAAATGTGTAATACCTGGCTCCCATATTGTGCGCTCTCCAGGCGTCCACCAACTGGAGGGCATCTAGTTTCTTGGTAAGGGATTTTGGGAAAGACTGGGAAGAGTGCGAGGGTTTGCCACCAGATTAAAATCACCACCCACCAATAGATGGGGGGACAAAAACCTATCCAGAACACCAGAAGGAAAAAGGAAGCTTGTGCCGAATTCGGTGCATAGAGATTAGCAATCGTGAGTTCTCGACCTGAAAGGGTGCCGATAAGAATGATAAACCTACTGTCCGGATCACGATACACATGTTGAACCTCAAAGGGGAATGAGTTATGTAGAAAGATGGCTACTCCTCTACTCTTGGAGGAATGTAAGGTATAATACCCCTGCCTATAGGATTTATGAAAAAATATGTCGGGTGTTTTGAGGCTGCAAAATGTGTTTCCTCTAATAAAATAATTTTAGCCCCTAGTCGCTTATATTGAAGAAAGACTGTTTTGCGCTTATTTGGCGAATTGAAACCCTGGACATTATGCGAAATGCATTGAATTACCATAGTATACAAAGGTTGCAACTATCAGCATAAAAATACACATTGAAAAGACATCTCCTAGAATTATTTGGCTAGACATAAGGACCCGCAAGTCCACATCAGACAGATTCACAGGCAGAAGTACCAGCCTAGGGGACATGCAGACCCCAACATGGGGGTCGTGACGTCCACAGACCGGCACAATACCAACACTATGCACTAAAGTTTTGAAAAGAGAAAAAACAAAAAACATTAGAAATGAAGCTTTAATAGCTCCTACAATGTAGAGGGTAACTGAAGAACATGAATCAGGCAGGCAATTTGCCATACCTGATAAAACAAAAAGTTCAAACATTAAAGGGCCAAATGGGCCCAGACCCTGTCTCCATAAAACATGGAAAACGGAGCTGCCACCCCTCAATCAGGCGGAGACACCTCCGGCCATGTCAGGAGGCAGGGTGGGGTAACGTGTTCAAGAGTTGTGAAACCATGAATTAATGGGTGTTATTAAGAGGGTCCAAAGAACCTTGTTAAGCCTTAACTCATCCAGCTATCAATGCAAGGCACACATAGTTCTCAGAATTACAGAAATATCACAGCAGTGACCACAAAAATGCGCATCCTGAGAATGTAAGAGATACAAATGAGCAAAATCCCTGTATCCCAATTCTTGTTATAGTCATAATATACAACGGGCAGGACTAAGGACTGTCAAAACAATGGGTAATAGGCAAGTGAGAATGGTCCTGTCAACCCGGTTCTTGTCTGACTCTCCTTCTATCCCTCCGTGGAGATGGGGTATGCCAAATGGGAGAGATACGAGGGGTGGAGGGTGGACGTTAAGGTGATGGGGCATCCGCCAGGCCCAATTTGGCCAAGATTTCTCTACCTTCAGGAAGGGATGTGACTATATATGTGCTCCCATTATGTGGAACTATCAGCTTAAAAGGGAAGCCCCATTTGTAGCGGATACGAGCTGAGAAAAGGGCAGTTGTAACTTCTTTCATTTTTCTACGCTTCTCCAATAGAAACATCTGGAAAGATTTGTAAAACTGAGCCTTCAAAGGAGATTTTTGGGGTATTGCGAGCAGCTCTGAGTATGTCTTCTTTGGTCAGGAAATCCTTCATGCACAGGACAATATCCCTAGGCGGCTTATCATTAGGAGGTTTAGGGCGCAGGGCTCTATGGATGCGGTCACAGGCAAAGGACCCAGGGTCACGATCCGGAAGGAGTGACTTGAATAACTTGGTTATGGTTAGTGAGAGGTCAGACACAGACTCCGGAATTCCCCTGACTCGCAGGTTATTCCTGCGATTGCGATTATCAAGGTCCTCAACCTGCGCCTGCAATTTTAAAAAGGCCATTTGTAGATGATCATGATCTCTAGAAAGTTCACCATAGGTCAGGCTAAGTTCATCATGTTTGGTTTCTAAGCGGTCGGTCCTGGAGCCCAATGTGGCTATTTCCTGAGAGAGAACATTCGTGCTTTTATGTAATTCTGATTGGAATTTGGCGGCCAGCTTGGTGTACATAGTTTACAAGCAAGATTCCAGGTCCCCCTTTGTGAGTTGCTGTGTATATTCACTGACCAGGGCTAATGAAGGAGCTGTGGTATTGTCAGGAATGAACTCGCCAATAGTGTTGGGACTCACTTGCCTTGTGGTTTGCAGTACCAGGACTGGCCAGCGGGTGCTCTCAGCAACCAGAGGCTCACTACTGCAGTCAGCCAAAACACCTGAGGCTGATTTCAGGTGCATATAAGGAATGGCCAGACTTGCAAGCAGGGCCTTGGTGTATGTTTTCCCAAGAGCCCCTGTACCTGCATCCTGTCGGCTTCCTGTCTGATCCTGCTTTATCCCTGACTCTGATTGTACTCCGCCTGTCCTGACCTCTGCTATTCCTGACCACTCTCCAGTCTGCTCCTTTGTACCTTGTCTGCCTGATTGTTCCTGACCCGGCCCGTCCGACTAAACTTAGTATTGTTCTTTTGTTATCTGTTGGGGCTCGTCTGCAAAAACGTTATATTGTAAAAATATTTAGCAAGCCGTGAAGGGGCAGAGAGGACATAGGCCGCAGCAACCACCATAAATATCACTCAGGAGCAAGATGATGGCACCAGATCCCACCCCAGGGCCCGAGAGGGACGAGGGGCACGCGTGAAGCAGAGGTCCTCCAATGCTGAGCTCAGGGCCCTCCAGGGCAGATCCAGGGAGCCCCCCTCCGGAGCAGTATTTAGGCCTCAGTAGGCCTCTGAGCCCGACAGGGGCCATGGCCACGGAGGAAGGCGGTTTCTGGGGCAGTAAATGGGAGTCCTGTTCCCCAAATCACTGTGGGGGGATATGATGACCAGCAGCCACCTGCCCCCCCTACTCACTGTGACCATATGAGAGGAGGTCCATGATAGACGGAGTAGGCCATAGATGTCCTCCACCACGGAGAGTGGCAATACACAGCGGCGCCCCTCTCCCAGACTCAGCGGTTGCAGAGGGTGCCTCGGATGTCCCCAAGTAATCAGCGGGTACAGGTGCGAGGCGCCGGAGCCCCGGCTTATGCAGCCGCACCAGGCCACGGATGTCCGCCGCTATGGAGGGTGGAAATGTCATCTGGAGCCCCTCTCTCAGGTGCAAGAGATGCCACCAGGGTCCTCCGCTGCCCTGTTGTGATCCGCTGCTGCACGGATGGCAGCGGATTCTGTAGTTCGGCGCCGGAGCTCCGGATTATGCGACCGCGCCGGTCGCCATCTTGGACACGCCCCCATCCCAGATCATTTTAAGGCCACTGTCTGGGTAGTTTATATTAATTGTCCTGATTTGCCTAGCATATTCAGCTGACTCGTTTCCAAGCCATTTGATCAGGAAGGCTATCTCTTCACTACATGACAGGCCTCTGATAGTGTTTTGGAAAGATTGTCAGGTCATTAAACATTTCCTTGTGTGACTAACTTGTGTCATGCAAAGAACTTGGCAAAGTCTTTTGAGGTCTAATTAGCTGGTTGTGTATTGGTATGTGAAAAGGTGAGGTGTAATGATACCTTTTAAGAGTCTCTGGTTTAACCCAGTCCCTTTTGTACTGTTCTGATGTGAAGGCAGGATCTGGAGGATAATTTGTAGATTTTGGTGCCTTGCATGTTAAATGTCTGTCATACTGTAAGAGGTTTCACTTTACTTAGAATAATCTTGTTTGAAGTTTGTTGCTAACTTGTGGTGGTGCTATGTAGCATCATTGGTTTGTCTCAACATTGTTTTTGTTGCTGCTTGGCCTAGAGTGTTGATAGACATAATCTGAAATGCGTTATAGAGGATCTTGAGGTTCAGCTTCTGGAAGGAGCACACTGTTGCGCCTACTGCATTCCCTATCAGGGTATACAGCTAATTCTAAGGCCTCTACTTCAGCTATCGATTGCAGTTTTTTTTCTCTACAGTAAGCTGCTCTAGGTTTGCTTCTAGTAGGGCTTTCTGCATTTCCAAGGATGTTTCGTATTGTGCAATCTCAGCCTATAAGCATGCCTTTATGTTGTGCCTTCTCAACCTGTAATTGTGCTTCGTTGCACTTTCTCAGTCTGTAAGCATGCCTCTTGTTGCACCTTCTGTCTGTAAGCATGCTCCCTTTTTTATCTACATTTCTTGCCCAACACAGGCTGCTCTGGCTTTTGCACGAGCGATAGCAAGTGCATTACTTGCGTAGGAGGTACTAGAGGAACCAGAGACTTGGGACCTTGTTTTAAGTGAAGATGCCTGACTCTGCGACATGTTGCTTGTGGAGGCGCTTGACTGTGTAGACTGCTGTGTTGCCGTATGCATATGGCTGCGCTGAAAGTGTAGCAGGCATCTGTGTAGTCACTATGTATCCTGCTTGCTCGGTAGCTGCCGTTTCACTGTTCTATCCTTGTTACATGTTTCCCTGTGTGTACTTCAACATGCAGCTAAACCCTCCCATTCTGCAATAAGTCAGAATGAATGTAATCTTGAAGCTTTATCAACAAAACTGGGTGGGATGAAACCCTTAGGAAAACAGATATGGAGTATATATAATCAATATATGATATATAAAACAAACACAATGAAATGATTAGGCTATAGATGGCAATAAGTACATGCTCACCAGCGATGTACCTGTAAGGGATGCAAATTCAGTCCATGACTTGTGGTGCAGAGAATTATTGCTGGTTACTTTTCCTCAGTTCTTAAGATGGAGTTTGAGTTCCCAAGATGCTCCTGCCTCCCCTTTCCAGAATGAAGGATGATGGAAGCTTTCATTAACCACATAAACACTGGTTTCTGTAAAACATTTTATTCTGGGATCCATCTAGTGACCAAATTTAATATTGCAGACTGAATTTCCCTGCTGGAGGTAGAACAAATTCAGTCCTGTTTTGATTGATCAGGTTATGAGGTTGCATTGTGGAAACAGAGATATTATACAGGATTTATATAGTGCCAACAGTTTTCTCAGCGCTTTACAATATATGGGGAGACAATACAGCAACAATACAGTTCAATACAAGAGGGTTAGGAGGGCCCTGCTCCTTGGAGCTTACAATCTAAGAGTATGATTGATAACTTATGATTATATCTTCAGCTATCATCAGAATTCCACTTCTCCATGTGTGGCATGCTGATTGATTAAGTACAGAAAAGGAAGCAGACACACATTGAAATGATCACTTTTATCATTTGTTAGTATAAAAAATCCTCAGGCATGACTTTGACAGTACCTGCCTCAGGAGGACTTAGAGACATAGTGGTGGGGAGTATAATTTTTGTTTTCAAGCATCCATATTGATTGAATATTATCCACTATAGATAATTTTTTTCCAATTGGGGGCAATTGTTCTCAAAAAAAGGAAGACCATTTATTGAAGTGTGTATGATCGCCACTTGACAAAGAACTCCTTATGTACATGTGCGTTTGTAGCAGAGTATGATTTCCTTCAGGAGACTCCGTGGGGTTTCATAAGAACAGTTATGGTCGGGAAGAAGTCTCATACAAAGCAATGAAATACTGACAGCACCCATGGCCATTTGCATGTATATGGACAAGCCCCAAGTACCTATGGATGCTAAATTTTTGATGCAAACTGTTTGCATCCTGAGCCAATCATTTACAGGTAACCAGAGGCGTCCCTAGGGTTGGTGTCACCCAGTGAGGTAACACTTGGTGACAGCCCCATCAACGATCCCCGCAGAATGTATCGGATCTGCGTATTGAGCATAATGGATGGGTCTCCGATCCATTATGCTCAATCCGCAGATCCGACCCATCCTGCGGGGATCATCGGCTTTCTTTACAACTTACCTTTTCTTGGAGGGGGTCCGGTGTCACCCCGTATAGGTTGCATGTCGACGATCCCCACATGATCGTGGGCATGCAACCTATACGGGGTGACACCGGACCCGGTCCAAGAAAAGGTAAGTTTTAAAGAAAGCCGACGATCCCCGCAGTATAGATCGGATCCATCATGCGGGGATCGTTGGCTTGCTTTACACCTTACCTTTTTGTGGAGCGGGTCCGGTGTCACCTCGTGCGGTTGGTGTCACCCAGTGCAGACCGCACCTGCCTCGGGATGCCACTGCAGGTAACCACTGCTTGTTTAATTACATGTTCTGCAGGTTCTCAGCTTAAATTGCTGTTCACAGGAAATTGTAGTCGGCCCTATATGTGAATGAGGCCATAATAGGACCTCTAACAACAACCTGCTGACCACCCACAGTAAATATACTGTGAGCAGGCAGCAGGTACAGGCACGAAGGTGTAAATGTATGTGATTGGCCTTCTTCTGGGTTTGGGGCCAACCCATGCTGTGGTTGGATACAGCTCGAGTTTGGCAGCTGATTTCAGCCAATGAGTGTCCAAAAACAGAACTCTGTGTACTGTGAACAGCGATCAAGCGATTTCTTCTCCCTGCAAAGCACATATTACACATTGTTATGCACACAGTTAACCCCTTGATTGCCCTAGATGTTAACCCCTTCCCATCCAGTGTCATTAGTACAGTGACAGAGTACTGTATTAGCACTGATAACTCTACTAAGCCGGCCATACATGGGTCGAATTTCAAAAGCATTTTCTTTAGAAAATCTTTTCTAAGAATTTTATTTTGAATTTCCCACCATTAGTGGGTCACAGAAACGGTCGATTTTCATGTGATCATCGAATTTGAGTGATCTGCCATGTTGGATATTTTTTGAAAAACAAACAAATTTCGAATCAATGATGGGAGAATCACGTGACAAATATAAACGAAAAACAAATGAGCATGAGCTGTGACCTGCAAAGAAAAGAAAATTCTTGGCCACGAAAATTATTTTCTGTAGCAACATGAGGTGAAATTGAACGCTTGGTTGGTTGAATTTCAAAATCAATGGTGGCACCATCGGATTACAAAACGCACAAAATTTCCGATTTTCTAAAAATTTGTTCGGGATTCGACCCATGTATGGCCTGCATTACATAGGGGCAACAGTTTGCTCAGCGCTTTACAAAATAAAGGGAGACAATACAGCAACAATACAGTTCAATACAAAAGGGTTAGGTGGGCTCTGCTCCTAGGAGCTTACAATCTAATAGGGAGAGGCTGGTGGATCAAAGGTAATAACCGTGGGGAATGAACTGATGGGAAGAAATAGACGATTCTGTTATTCGCTGACACCGCCATTGCCAGTATAGCGTCATAGCTGCGTAAATTCCAGTACATATATCGTTTGTAGATGGTATAACTTTTGCACAAACTAATTCATGAACACTTGTTGGGTTTTTTTTTTTTTACCAAAGACATTTAGCAGAATAGCAGCAAATAACACATTCACAATGCAGAATACATATAGCCTAAATTTATGAAGAAATTTTTTATTTTATTGGATATTTTATACCAGAAAATATTTGTTTCCAAACTTTTTGGTTATTTTTCATTTATGTAATAAATAAGCCAATGTGGAGCAAACACCACCAAAGGAAAGCTCTATTTGTATGAAAAATGTATTATGAATTTCATTTGGGTACAGCATTGCATGACCGTGCAATTACCAGTTACAGTAGTGCAGAATAGCAAAAAATACCCTAGTCATGAAGGGGCAATACTGACCTAGTCTAATAATAATGTACACCTTCTGAACATGGCTGTGAGGAGAAGCAATTGCTTCCTGGCTCCAGATAACTAATCAGTATAACGCTGCATTCCATGCTTTATGCCTCTCTATTACTACAAGCCGTGAGGTGACTCCAGGCCGCTGTAGTATACAAGGGACACCTGCGGGAAGGTCACCACACAGGCCTAGCTCCCTCTCCCCGCCATTTTGGTCACTGGGCCCTGTGTGGACTATACTTCCCGTCACCACCCGGGAAATGCGCAGAACACAGGGAGGCGGGGGTGAGCCGAGTCTCCAAGATGGCCACTTGGGGAAGGAGGCGCGCTGGTGTGGGGAGAAGAGATAGGTGAGCCGGGGGACGATGTGTGATGTGCGGTGTCCTGTGTCATGTCCGCCCCCTGTGCAGGGTGGAGGAGGTGATCGGGGCGCCCTGTACGTGTAGATGCGGGACGGTGTCATGGCTGTCATGTGCAGGCCCGAGGTCAGCTGTGTGGGGCCCGGACATGTCACACGTGTTTGTATAAAGCTGGGAGGGGCGGCCGGCCGGCCATCGTCACCTTTTTCTTGACCATTAGACCGGCACGTAGGATCTGAGCCCTGGACTATCCCACAGGGAATTACAGTACACTTTGACTGCCTTCCCCCTCTTCCTGGGTTCAGCATGGTGACAATTGTGTCTTGAAGAAATCGGACCAATCCGAAGTTCTTCCCTTGGCTGAGTGTAAAGATTTGTTTCGGGGGGGGGGGGGGGAGGGGAATGGAGACTAATGTCATGAAGATCACAGGTCACCTCTTACAGTGGGTGAGGGGCAGCTATTGACAGCCGGGACTGATCTGTCCCTGGGGACTGTAGGGAGATCTACAGCAACATGGACCTGGCACACGACTGAATGAGGGAATGCACTAAGATTGGGGCATGAAGAGAATGGCACAAAGTTCTACCTCTGACCTAAATTCCCATTTAATAAAAATGGTGCCTAATACTTCATTACATGTTGTATGAAATAGAAACCCCATGCTGTGGTGGAACGCCCTCCACTTCACCCTCCAGTCACGCTCCTACGTTACACCCTCCGGCCATGCTCCCACGTTACTCCCTCCGCTTCACCCTCCGGCCATGCTCCCACGTTACTCCCTCCGCTTCACCCTCCGGCCATGCTCCCACGTTACTCCCTCCGCTTCACCCTCCGGCCATGCTCCCACGTTACTCCCTCCGCTTCACCCTCCGGCCATGCTCCCACGTTACTCCCTCCGCTTCACCCTCCGGCCATGCTCCCACGTTACTCCCTCCGCTTCACCCTCCGGCCATGCTCCCACGTTACTCCCTCCGCTTCACCCTCCGGCCATGCTCCCACGTTACTCCCTCCGCTTCACCCTCCGGCCATGCTCCCACGTTACTCCCTCCGCTTCACCCTCCGGCCATGCTCCCACGTTACTCCCTCCGCTTCACCCTCCGGCCATGCTCCCACGTTACTCCCTCCGCTTCACCCTCCGGCCATGCTCCCACGTTACTCCCTCCGCTTCACCCTCCGGCCATGCTCCTACGTTGGTCCCTCCACCTCCTCCTCCAGCCATGCTACTATGTTGGTCCCTCCACCTTCTCCTCCTCCAGCCATGCTACTATGTTGGTCCCTCCACCTTCTCCTCCTCCAGCCATGCTACTATGTTGGTCCCTCCACCTCCTCCTCCTCCAGCCATGCTACTATGTTGGTCCCTCCACCTCTTCCTCCTCCTCCAGCCATGCTACTATGTTGGTCCCTCCACCTCCTTCTCCTCCAGCCATGCTACTATGTTGGTCCCTCCACCTCCTCCTCCTCCTCCTCCTCCTCCAGTGATGCTACTATGTTGGTCCCTCCACCTCCTCCTCCAGTGATGCTACTATGTTGGTCCCTCCACCTCCTCCTCCAGTGATGCTACTATGTTGGTCCCTCCACCTCCTCCTCCAGTGATGCTACTATGTTGGTCCCTCCACCTCCTCCTCCAGTGATGCTACTATGTTGGTCCCTCCACCTCCTCCTCCAGTGATGCTACTATGTTGGTCCCTCCACCTCCTCCTCCAGTGATGCTACTATGTTATTCCCTCTACCTTCTGCTCCAGTGATGCCCCTATGTTAATACCTACGCTTTGTCCTGCAGTCATGCCTCTATGTTAGTAACTATGATCCCTCCTCCTGTGATGTCCCTATGTTAGTCCCTCCACCTCCTCCTCCAGTGATGCTCCTGTGTCAGTTCCTATGCTTTCTCCTCCAGTCTGTTATTCGCTCCCTGGTCACATCTGTCCACTTTTAGACTGTGTCTGTGTATCATTCCAAGCTTATGTTCGTCCAGTTTCACATAAAACCAAAGCATAATGAGTATGTAGCCAAAATGTTTTGTTTCAGTTTTAGATACAGTAGGGAAGTGTTAAATCAGGATATTTTTTTGCTGTCCTTGCTGTCCTGCTTGCCTTCTTGCCTTGGAGACACAACAGGAAGTGAGATAAAATCTACTTTAATTTAATGCAAGTGTTTACATCTTACTAATAATGCATTCATTATATTTTTCAATGGAGGCATTTGTTTCATGGTCCACTGTCCAATAGAGGGTTTTCCTCAGTTTGAAGAGATCCCATCTCGCCTTCCTGTTGTGTCTTGAAACAGGCAGTGAAAAAAAAAATCTCCCCAGTGGGAAATGGCAAACAAAATGCCCAGCAGAGCTTTTTAATGACTTCCTATTTAAAAAAAATGGTTTAAGGTAAATTTTAAAGTGGTATTAAAGTCATTTATAAAAAAATTTCTGACAGGCAGGGTTTTTATGACATAAGAGATCCTATTGGTCTCTTCTTTCATAAATATGTCATCCTGCCTGTCAGCCACTATGTACGCTGAGACGCGCATGTGCAGTTCAGCATACAGTTACGGCACCTGATCTGTACAGTGATGATGTGACTCCTGTGTGCATGTGATGTCTTCCCAGCCCAGCCATTCAAGCAGCCAAACAGACGTAACTGGGAAGTTAGAGCAGTTGAAGATGGAAGTGCCCGAGACCCGCAGGATTAGTGATGACTGGAGAGCACTCTGTCAGAATATGTTGATATTCATTGAATACTAGCACATTATGGCATAAACTACCTGGGGGCACATGTAAAAAAAAAATAAAAATTCTGTCCCAAATGTTTAAGAGGCAGAGAGGAGAAGGGGAAAGGAAAAAAGAGCTATGCATGTGAAAGTTTGCTTTTAAAGGATAAGTTCACCTTTGGAACATGTTACATGTTCCACCCGTTTTTAGGGTGGAACATGTAACGTTGCTGTAGCCAAACCTACCGCCCCTCCCTCTGACATATAGTACAGGGAAAATCTCCCCATACTATCTGTCAGCTTTGAAAACAGCGCGGCCGTATGGGGTTCCGACAACACGGCCGTGTCACTCATTCGCAGAGTTCTGTGAATGAGTGCCTACAAGTCCCAGCAGCCTTAGCGGCTGACGGCTTGTAGCGTTTAATGAACTACCACAGTGCTTTGGAGCACCCTTGTAGTTCATTGAAGCTTCTGTCAGTATATCTGCTTGGCTGTACATCCCGTATAGCAAGCAGATATTCTGACAGGTGTGCAGGAGACCTGCATGGCATCAGGGATCTACTGATCGCTGGTGCAGTGCCTTCTAGGATCCTTTAGACAAAAATAATAAATGCACATTTTATAACTGCAAAAAAAGTACATTTATTATTTTTGTCCAAAAGGTGAACTTATCTTTTAAAGCAGTGTTAATTTTTTCTTTTTCCTTTAATCGTAAATTCTGTATCGTTTCACTTGCTGAATCCTTGCTTGGGTGAGAATGATTAGGTTTAATGTTCATTGCAAAATCTTGCACATGCGAAGACCAACCACAGCTCTGTAGTAGTGGGCAGAGACCCATGGCATGTCTACGCATTCATGATTTTCTCTGTGCATGTCCAGAATCTCGCAGATCTCAGCCAGGTCCGTAGACCTGTAGTATTCTGTCCATGCATGAGGGATTTTGTGCATGCGCAGACATTGCGGGTTACTGCCAGTTCCCACACCTGCATCATGGAGGTGTGTATTCAGGATCCTGTTTCAAGATGGCAGAGTTGCGAGGGAGACTTTTTCCTGCCAGGAAATTACCATGTGTTTTTTTTTATTTACTTTAATTTTCACACAAGGACATTTATAAGGACATAAACATTTATTTGAAGTGAATGAAAGTAGTGTTCTTCTTTAACAGCCCTATCACACTATTTGCATTGGGCTGCACTTGGGCAGCCTTCCTCAGCACTGTTCAGTGCAAAGTCAAGGTTGTTAATTATGGTGTCCATCCTACTGCTTTGTGATGGCGTGCATGCAGTACTTCTTAGCGCAGCAACACAAGCCACCTTCACGGGTGCAATGCTTTACAGGCTCCTTGGGGAATAAATACAAAACGCACATTTTGTTTTCTGCAAGAATATGTGCATTTATTATTTTTTCCAGAAAGGTGAACATTTAACTCTTTGGGTTTAATTATACTATGACTTCTATTCACCCTTGATATCTGTTGACAGTTGATGGCTGTCAGTGACTGTGATAATGTCTGAGATGGTGTCCTTGAGGCTTGCTCTCAGATATAGACACAGCTGCCTTAGTAGTATGTATAACAGGACAGGGCTAAATGTCACTTGTGGGGCTATGAACTGAACAGAAAAAAAAGGAGGACTTGAGATTGGACACATCTTGTGCTCAGTTTGAATTATACATGGTTGTGGTCCCATGCCCTAGTGTTCTCTCTTCTGTTTACATTTGATGGGGTCAGTCTATCTTTGGGTGTCCACATCATAGTCTGCATGCCATCAACAGTTCCTATTGGCTGTCCAGCAGTGGAGTGCTCTCAGGATCCAGACGAGGAGTGGTCTTTGTACCCAGAAATGGTGCTGTTGAAGGGCCTGGACAGCAGGCGTAGGTGAGTATAACTTGCTTCACAATGAAAGAAAAAACACATGTAACATGAGTTAGAGGATGGTGGGAGGGAGTTCATGTTTTAACCAGAGTTTGGCTTCAAAGGCATAAATACTATCAGATGTTTTTGTTGTTTTAACTAGGTATTAGTGTAGTTTTTTTTTTTTTCCTGTGTCATTTGTTTGCCCTACCTTGTAATCATGGACTCACATGTTGTGGCTGCAGTTTGTAGTGTCAGCTGATAGATTCCCTAAGTCTATAAATTCATTCACCTAGCTGGTGATTTCTCTGCTATTTGCTCTGTATGCTTGTGTCCGTTTCAGATCTAATCAACTAGCTGACACCTGTAAAGCACTAGACTTAGAGACCCAGGGATTGTGGCATATGTAGTTTCTTCACAGGAAGTGTCAGTTCTTAGACTATAGTCAGAGGTCATGCATTAACCAATGCAATGCCATGCCGAATGCCTCATGTTCAAACAGAAACGGCTGACAGAGGAACGTGAAGTGACACCATAAAACTACATGGTCAATGCACATCCTATGCAGGTGAAACTCACAAGGTGCTGGTTTGAAGGTTCATAATGCCTTCAAATACTTATTGCACACACAGGTTTGCTTTAAGGCTCCATGCACACTAGCGTTTTGTAAAGTGGAGTTCCACTCAAAAGTGGAAGCTTTGCTTATTAATCTCCCCCCTCCACTGCCATATTTGGCACCTTTTGGGGGGGGGGAGAGGAGAGCGGATACCTGTTTTTGACAGGTACCCACATACGGCTAAATTCGCCGCGGCGAAGTGAGCCGGAAGTTCGGCCCCTCCTCCCTCTTGCAGTTTCCTGGGAACATTCACAGGTCACAGAAGACTGCCGGACCAATTAGGAGGCACAGCGCGATTTGCACATGCACGGCGGGCACCAGGAAGCCGCAAGCTGTCACAGCCTGTTGCCGACAGTTGAGATCCGGCGCCGTGAAGGAGAGAAGGGACGGCGCGGTTAAGAACATCGCTGGACTCCGGGACAGGTAAGTGTGTATTTCTTAAAAGTCAGCAGCTACAGTTTTTGTAGCTGCTGACTTTTAATAAACACAAAAATGACTAGAATTCCGCTTTAAGCTCCTAGAAGCTGTTATGAGCATTTTCTTTCTGCTCCTAGAAGCTAAATCATGTTATCCTATGTGTCCATGTACAGTCATGGCCGAAATTGTTGGCACCCTTGATATTTCTCCAGGAAATCATGTATTTCTCACGAAACGTATTGCATTAACACATGTTTTGCTATACACATGTTTATTCCCTTTGTGTGTATTGGGACAAAACAAAAAAAGGGAGGAAAGAAAGCAAATTCGACATAATGTCACACAAACCTCCAAAAATGGGCTGGACAAAAGTATTGGCACCCTTTCACAACTGCGGATAAATAAGAATGTTACAAGCATGTGATGCTCCTGTAAACTCACCTGGGGCAAGTAACAGGTGTGGGCAATATAGAAATCACACCTGAAAGCAGATAAAAAGGAGAGACGTTCACTTAACCTTTGCATTGTGTGTCTGTCTGTGCCACACTAAGCATGGACAACAGAAAGAGGAGACGAGAACTGTCTGAGGACCTGAGAACCAAAATTGTGGCAAAATATCAACAATCTCAAGGTTACAAGTCCATCTCCAGAGAACTAGATTTGCCTTTGTCCACAGTGCGCAACATTATCAAGAAGTTTGCAACCCATGGCACTGTAGCTAATCTCCCTGGTCGTGGACGGATGAGGAAAATTGATGAAAGATTGCAACGCAGAATAGTCCGGATGGTGGATAAGCAGCCCCAAACATGTTCCAAAGACATTCAAGCTGTCCTGCAGGCTCAGGGAGCATCAGTGTCAGCGCGAACTATCCGTCGACATTTAAATGAAATGAAACGCTATGGCAGGAGACCCAGGAGGACCCCACTGCTGACACAGAGACATAAAAAAGCAAGACTACAGTTTGCCAAAATGTACTTGAGTAAGCCAAAAGCCTTCTGGGAAAACGTCTTGTGGACAGATGAGACCAAGATAGAGCTTTTCGGTAAAGCACATCATTCTACTGTTTACCGAAAACGGAATGAGGCCTACAAAGAACAAAACACAGTACCTACGGTAAAATATGGTGGAGGTTCAATGATGTTTTGGGGTTGTTTTGCTGCCTCTGGCACTGGGTGCCTTGACTGTGTGCAAGGCATCATGAAATCTGAGGATTACCAAAGGATTTTGGGTCGCACTGTAGGGCCCAGTGTCAGAAAGCTGGGTTTGCGTCCAAGATCCTGGGTCTTCCAGCAGGACAATGACCCCAAACATACGTCAAAAAGCACTCAGAAATGGATGGCAAAGAAGCGCTGGAGAGTCCTGAAGTGGCCAGCAATGAGCCCAGATCTAAATCCCATTGAACACCTGTGGAGAGATCTTAAAATTGCTGTTGGGAAAAGGTGTCCTTCCAATAAGAGAGACCTGGAGCTGTTTGCAAAGGAAGAGTGGTCCAAAATTCCGGGTGAGAGGTGTCAGAAGCTTATTGATGGTTATAGGAAGCGACTGATTTCAGTTATGTTTTCCAAAGGGTGTGCAACCAAATATTAAGTTAAGGGTGCCAATACTTTTGTCCAGCCCATTTTTGGGGTTTTGTGTGACATTATGTCATATTTGCTTTTCTGCCTCTGTTTTATATTTGTTCCAATACATACAAAGGGAATAAACATGTGTATAGCAAAACATGTGTTAATGCAATACCTTTTTTGTGTGAAATACTTGATTTTCAGGAAAAATATCAAGGGTGCCAACAATTTCGGCCATGACTGTATATTCCTTTAGGCTATTAGCATTTTTTGAGCTTCAGCGTCTAGGAGCAGAAAAAAAATAGTTTGTAGAGTTTTTTGGAGTGTTTTCCAGCAGAAAAAAAACACTAAATGCTCCTAAACGCTACTAAAACACTCTAAACAGCTTTTTTCTAGCTTTTAATGTTTATTGCATGCTTCTAAAAAACGCAATTAGTGTTTTTTATCCAGTGTTTTTTCCAGCATTTTCTAATCTTCAAAAAGCCAGTGTGCATGGAGTCTTAAAGGCACCGCTATATTAACAGACAGGAGTTTAATTTGCAGCAGTCCACTGCTGCTGATACTGTGAGATATCTGTATGTACTGTAATTTAGAGATTGCACATTATGGTGAACTGAATGGACAACTGTGTTTGAATTCATCAATGATTGATTTTACTTGATATCTGAAATTATAACAAAACCAAAAAAAACATGGCCGGTTAATGAAAAAAGTCTTCTCTTTGACAGGGTGCCCTTTTCCACGTGCGAGTGGTACATCGTGCATGAGATCTACAATGGTGAAAATGCCCAAGACCAGTTTGAGTACGAACTGGAGCAAGCACTCGAAGCTCAATACAAATATATAGTGATCGAACCAACTCGCATTGGAGATGAAACTGCACGCTGGATTACTGTGGGGAACTGCCTGCACAAGACAGCAGTACTTTCTGGTACAGTGTGCCTTCTCACTCCACTAATTTTGCCTTCTGAGTATTCACCATATATGTCTCTGCCAGCTGGTATTCTCAGCTTGGCCTGCTCTACTCTTTATGGAATCTCCTGGCAGTTTGATCCTTGCTGCAAATATCAGGTGGAGTATGATGCCTATAAACTATCAAGACTTCCACTACACACTCTTACCTCCTCTACACCGGTCGTGCTTGTAAGAAAGGATGACGTCCATAGAAAAAGACTACACAACACAATAGCACTTGCTGCATTGGCATACTGTGTAAAGAAGCTGTACGAACTTTATCTTGTATGATTTCCATGGATGCTGAGCATGCAACAATATAAACCTTTTTTGTGAAATTTGATTGAGATTGAAGAATTTCTCCAGAAAACAATTTGGTGCTACTGCACTGATTATTTTCAGCGCTTTATGGTAGAAGGGTGAGGACCTGCTTTGAAGTCAGTATACCCTAGCTGCAAGTCATACACATAACAGGGAATACATGAATTTTAAAAGTTGGTTATGAGGGAGGTCTTTTTATGTTGAACATAGAATTATGTATTTGTTGTACTACACTTAACCAGCCAGAAGCCCATGTGACCATTAAAATTGAAATTAAATAAATGGCTACTTGCTTTCATGTTGTAAACTGAGAAAGTTTAAGTTAAAAAAGTCTTGTCACTCTTAAGTGTAAAGTACTTTTCTGTATTCTGAAACCGGTTTGTACATGGGTACATTTTATCTGATCACATCTGGTTTTTGTGACGCACTAAGGGTATCGGTTCACTTTTTGAAATTCCTTTCTCATTGTTTTGTTTTTTTCCTCAATGTTTTACTGGACACACATGCAACAGTATGATTGTTCTATATAATTAGCATTTAGATAAAGAATTGGCCCTGCTAAAAATGCTTAAAAGTTTAACAAAACTAATCTTTTCCTCTGTCTCCGATGATTGTTTCTTTTAGAAGGAAAGGATTTGACCTATTATCTATCAATAGTTTATCAGTATGTATGACCAGCATTAATGTTTAAAGCTAAACTCTCAAGTATATATAGAAAAATACAAAGTTGTGCAGTTTTTTTTTTATTCATTTAGACACATTAAAAGTATTTTAAAATGCAACTAGTGCAAGTACTTTTGTCATAAAATCAGTCTCTTGTTACCCCCCCCCCTCCCTGTACATTAGCACTAAAACTGTAAAAAGGAGGTCAGACAATAAGAGCCAAGCTCTGCTGCTTGTACATATGTTTAGAAAGAGGGAGCAGAGGGATGACCTTACCAGCATGCTGCTGCTTCTTCATTGTCCAATAAGAATGGAGGTGTGTTTTGACTAGTGTTTTGTGACCATGCTGTGCTGTTGCAGTGGTAGTAAAGATATGGATAAGCTGCCTGACATCTTTACCAACCATTTGACAAGTGAAACTGTTTATACTTTATAACAAGTGGGTCTAAAAATGCAATCTGTAAATATTTTTGTGGGTTAAATAAGGATTGTTAATGATTTTTTAATATTTACATTTCCAGTCAGCAGGTGGCAGTCTAGACTCCGTTTCTCATGTTGACCATAATAACCTTAGCTACTTTGATTGAAAAAGCCAGTTGGTTACAGAGCTTCAAGATCCTAGCACAAATATACACACATAAGTAAATGAATCAGAGAAGTGGCTCATCCTCCCTGTCTCTCCCCAATATGGCTTTATACATACATTCAACTAGAGAGTGACAGTCTGAATGCAAGCAGCAGCTGCTGTTCTGTAGATTCAGAAAAGCCATAGTGTTAGTTTGTCACATGTCTAGCAAAGGGAATTTGAGGTTGACCAAATCTACAAGTGATTTACTCTGCACTTTCAGATAACACTCTAGAAGGGCTTCTGTCTCTGCTAGAAGCCAGCCATATGTGGATCGAAATTCTGCCAGTTCAGCACCAGCCAAAGTTTGATTCATGTATGGCCAGGCTGGTTGTACAGATTTACTACTGATGAACTTCTGTACAACCAGCCTGTTGGAAAATTTCTGCACGATCAGTGCTGCAGACTATAGCCAGCAGTGCTGATAAGTGTATTCTGACAGCGGGGAACTCGCCCCGCTTTCAGAATACAGTACCTTACTGGGAGTGATTCCCTCATCCACATTGAGTGTGTGTATAAGGGAATAGTTTTTTTTTTTTTTTTATTTTTGTTTAACCCGCTGGTCAAAAAATTGACTTATATTTGTGCTGCTTAAGTGGCATATCATTCTGAAGCTTACAACAAAAGATGCAGAAAGAACCCATAGGAGATTTCTTTCTTGCTGTTCATCTACTTGTTTAATTTGGAAAGCTGCCGTGCAAAACAAGTAGATTTTTCTTTGCTCATTCTTGCTGCTTTCTTAAAGCGGTAGTAAATGTAAAAAAAAAAAAGCAAAACTTTTGTTTACAAGGCAATGCCATAATGTGCTAGTATGCACTGCATACTAGGACATTATGAAATACTTGCCCTAAAGTGTTACTAAACCTAGAACCCTGCATTCATTATTTCCAGTAAAATTCATGTGAATTCAATTATTTTAGTAAATATAATCTGATAAATACCTTTTCTCATCAACAGTATATAACAGTCTTGTGACTTCTATCAGTGTCCAGTAGAGCACTGGTTAATCTTGTAGAAAGAGTTTTCATTCTCCTCTCACTGTCCTATGAGACTGCATGACCCCTGACCCTCTGTCTGGACAGTGCTGATTGGCCCTGTGCGGATTACATGCACCCTCCCAAGAGAAAACTCTAGCAATACACAGTAAACTGAGCATGTGCAACTTGCCCCCAAGGCTCTGTTACATCAGGAGATGAAATGGGGACTGTGGAAGAAGGGGAGGATAAGAGAAGACAGGATCCAACAGTTTTTTTTACACAATGCAGAGGATTAAACCCTTAAGTTCCACAGTGAGTATAACAGGCATGCTTTACTGCATATACAGGCTGATTTTACTGTTGTGGGTTTAGTAACACTTGAAAATGAAGCCCTCCACCAGTGTGCCATCACCGCTGACAGGGCTTTCATTTTCACCTGGTCTGCCTTCCAGGTTCGTGGGCTCCAGCCACCTGACTGTCCAAGCCGTGATGACGTCCCTCCCATGCATGCATGCGGGAGCCCCGGCTGCAACACGGATCTCTGAAGGAACGACATGGGTGTTTCGAACGCTCCTTCAGGGTGCATGCGCCGGTGATGCCACCGGCTTCTACAGAAGTAAATGTCTCCTTAACTGTGAGTTTAGGAGTTATTTACAGTACCTACAGGTAAGCTTTATTATAGGCTTACCTTTAGTTAAAAGATAAACAGCAACTTTACTACCACTTTAAGTGCAAATTTATCAACATTGGTGAACTGCTGTACCATTTATTATTGTGCGTTTTTAAGGTAAGTTGTAAGGTGAATTGAAATTGGCTTTGTATAGAGTTCTTCATATCCCCTGCAGAGCAGCACTGAAAGTGAATTGGAGCCAGCAGGGTCAACCAGTTCGGCTCACTTGCATTGCTCAGTGCTATTTTTCTGACACAGGTAACATACTTACAGGAGGGGAGAGCACATAATTAACCTTTATTTCCCAATCAGCAGGAAAAGCAGTTCATGAACTTGTATTAGCTTCAAGGCTGTAATTCAGTTTTCAAATCTGTTGTACATCAAAATAAACATTGGAAGAAAAGTAAGATTTACCCCTGTATTTTTTAATCGATAAAGAGACTAGGGTAAACTACAAAGTCTTTGTCAGCAGAATGCAACATTACTAGAACACAAGCAGAAAAAGTGAAGTGCCATCTAAGTGCAGCAAACCAATAATTTTTACTAAGCTCATAAATTGGCAATTCGCATGTTAAAAACTGCAACTTGCTTATCAAAAGGGTAAAGACCGCTGTCTCCTTGGTCCCAGGATCCCACTGTGCACATGGCAGCCATCACTGTGTCTTTGGATATTGTAGCAGGCAGAGCCGGGCGGTGGAAGGGTACTGCAGTCCAGCTTGGAGCGCACTGCCAGCGCAGGGGTGGGAGTGACGTCAGTCTAGGGACACAGAGCGGTGTGTGAACATGGCTATACTTTACAGTTTATGGGTTGCAGTTTTTAACATGCGAGTTGCCAATTTATAAGCTGAATAAAAATTGTTGTTTTGCTGCACTTAGAGGGGGTTCACTTCTAACTCTAGGATAGCAGCCACAAGTTTGAAGCAGACCATAGGAGTGTTGTCCTTTTGACTCCACATTGGACTTTCAAGCTGTGTTGCACAAAGGCTTAGCTCTATGGTTTTAACCCTTCATGCACCATAAATACCCCTTTACTTGTGCCAACATTACTAGAACCTTTACTCTGCTGGCTTTTGCTGTGCCTAACACAAGACTGAAAGATTTGCGATGGTGACAGCTGCTATGATGGTCTGCTTAATGTGCAGCATTATTATTTTTTCTTTACCGTTTCCATGGAAATGGGTCAGCCATGCAAGATGTCATTGCTGCTACAGTAATATGTACAGTATGATTGTTAGAAACCTGATGATGGGTGCATTCATAACAGAAATATTATACTAGCCCTTTCGTCAGCACAGGTGTACAATTTCAATTTTCCTATCATCTTCCGGGACAGCACATTAGAGAGATTTAAAAAAAAAAAAAAATTTTTCATCTCAAGTCCTAGGTGCTCTTTTGAAGCAGCACTTTGTTAGCAGCCTATTGTTCTAGTACTATTTCAAAACAAAAACGAATGGCTGCCAATGACAGCTGAGGTCTAGCCCATGAGCTTAAAGAGACCTTGGGGCCGACCTATTTGAAGAAAAAGCTTTGAAAACGATTATATGTTGTTGATCTGTAAAAGCCACATTCTTTTAGACATCCAAAAGTTTTCAGACTGCTGCTGGGCACTTGCATTGTCAATGTGATGTTAGCAGCCCCAGCAGACTCAGACCTGTCACTCTCTTGGCACTCAATAGTATTCTCCTTTGGTTCTCTTCTGGCATCTGCATAAAAAGTTATGTAGAGGAGGCCAGAGAAAGTAGACCAGCACAGAGAGTAAATGGACATTCCCAGAAGAGGAGTGGGCTATGACTTGCAAGAAGGGAGGAGCTTTGCTGGGGAATTGGCCCTTGACCCTCTAAAGGTCAAAGGCACATTGCAAATTAATGAAAAAAATATTTATGGAAAGGAAATCCCTAGCAAGCAAGCACTTATAATACTTGACTTTCAAATTTACCTGCAATTTTTAAACCATTCTCTTTACAGAAATTTGCTAGCAAGACAGTGTACTATAATGCTTTGCAGTATGGTTAAAGGAAACGTGCCATGTCATCTGTGATATTGGTTTTTCTGTGAGCTCAAGCTGCCATCTTTAAATAGGGTATGGCTTATGTAGACCACCCTGCCAACTGTCAAAATACAGCAGGTGCAAGTAAGTGGATGCGGGCAATTTTTCATGTGACTGCTTTTGAGTTCTCATTTGAAGGATATCAGTCGGTAGACAGCCAACAGCGTCACCCAGCTTGTGAATTTCAACCAATAATTCAGCAACAGGCTGGAATTTGTACAGTTTATTGGGCCAGCTTAAGACTTTCCATACCCCCTTCCTGCTATGTTATACTTGTATATATGCATAAGGAGCAAAGACCATCACTTCACACACCTACAGTTAGGTCCATATATATTTGGACACAGGCACAATTTTCATACTTTTGGCTCTGTGTGCCACCAGAATAAATTAAAACGAAACAATCCAAATGAATTTGAAGTGCAGACTTACAGCTTTAATTCAAGGGGTTGAACATAACTATAAAGTACAAATGTTAGGAACTGCAATCATTTTTTTTTTTACACTGTCCCTCCATTTTCAGGGGCTCAAATGTAATTGGAGAAATTAATATAATCATAAAATGTTCAATTTTTAATATTTTGTTGAGAAGCCTTTACTGGCAATGACTGCCTGAAGTTTTGAACCCATGTACATTACCAAAGACTGGGTTTCCTCCTTTCTGATGCTTTGCCAGGCTCTAACTGCAGCTGTCTTCAGTTGTTCTTTGTGGGTCTTTCTGCCTTTAGTTTTGCCTTCAGCAAGTGAAATGGATGTTGAATTGGGTTAAGATCAGGTGATTGACTCGGCCATTGCAGAATATTCCACTTCTTTTCCTTCAAAAGCTCCTGGGTTGCTTTTGCAGTGTGTTTTGGATCATTGTCCATCTGTACTGTAAAGCGCCATCTAATCAACTTTGCTGCATTTGACTGAATCTAACAGTATATCTCTAAACACTGCAGAATTCATCCAGCTGCTTCTGTCACATCATCAATAAACACCAATGACCCAGTGCCACTGGAAGCCATGCATGCCCATCACATTGCCTCCACCATATTTTACAGATAACGTTGTGTGCTTTGGATCATGAGCTGTTCCAAGCCTTCACACTTTTTTCTTCCCGTCATTCTGGTACAGATTAATCTTAGTTTCATCCATCCAAAGAATTGTTTTCCAGAACTGGTCTGGCTTTTTTTAGATGTTTTTTGGCAAAGTCTAATCTGGCTTTTCTATTCTTCAGGCTTATGAATGGTTTGCACCTTGTGGTGAACCCTCTGTATTTAATCTCATGAAGTTTTCTCTTGATTGTAGACTTTGACAATGATATGCCTGTCACGATCGCGGTGTCACACACCAGACCTTCTCACCAAACTCGTGACCAAAGGGCTAACTGATCTACAACCGCGATGTGACGTGCGAAACAATGCCACACCCAGCTGCACCCTGCACGATTTTCCAGCTAATGGATACCGATCAATGTGCCAGCAGCCTGAATCGATTGTTACTGGGTCAGGTTAATTACGCAATTAACCCCTTCACACTGCCACCACCTCCTTTTTGATTGGAGAAAGAAGAAACTTGGCGCTCAGCTATAACACTATAATGGTTGATATAATCGACTGCACAACCTGGTCATAATACAGGCCTGTTATACAGAGGGTTAAAACAAACAGTAGTGTCTCTTTAAAGGCAGGGATTTGTAAATTGCAATTAAGAGCCATAGAAACAGTTCAACACTTTCAGAAAGAGAGATTTATTACTAAAAGGGTCAAATATATATATAAAAAACAGCAAAGAAATAACAGGGAGAAGTTAAAGGGTTAAGTTACTTGCCATTAAGCCTTGGATGTAAGCAGATCACGTTTCAGAGCGAAAGGCACAGGTCTCCCCAGGTGGTATATTGATGTTAAAAATGGGGGATGTCTTCAAAACTTCCACTGTTAGGCTTGACAGCCTGCTTTAAAGTTTCCCAGCAGGGGGTGGTTCTGAAGTAAAAGACCAATCCCCTGTCTAGGGAGGGATCGTCGGGCGGAACCCTAAACTGGAGCCCACATCTTTCATAATTCATATTCTGGTTCATAACTTTCCATCTGTACAAGCGACAGTCCCCCCGCGGGTATATTATTCTGCAGACAAGTCTGAGGATTATTTAGATATGAATTATATATTGCATGGTTCACGAGTTCTATGTTTCGGCTTCCCTGATGGTCTGAGATAAGCGAGTGACCCATCAAACTGTTCGCCTGCTCATGGGCCATCTGACGAGGTGTCCGGTTTTTATGTAAGTCTCTCATATTCCAAGATATGAGACATAGGGGAAAAATTTATTTGAGAAGTGTTCATCTAATTCTGTCACCTACGCTGAGCTAGGTTTATTAGCTCAGAGTCCCTTTCAACTCTTTGGAAGGCTCGGTTATTTTGTTACGAGGTGTGAAATTACACAGGTACTTTGGTCAGTAAGACTCCAATTCTCTTGGGGTCCTATCTCTTCCTAGGTGAGAAAGGATACAGCTTTCACAGACATCTCGGCACCTAGCTAGAAATGCCTTGGCCGGCCTGTGCCCCATAAACAGTACACACACGCATCTGTCACTGTGCCTCTCAGGAAGGGAGGGGGAAGGAGAATGAGGGAATAACATGCTACTCTTAACAAAATGGCAGACTGCGTCAGTCTCTGGTGCACGCCTTTGCAACAATGCCCACCTCCTGGAGAGTGTCCTTCACTTGTCTGGATGTTGTGAATGGGTTTTTCTTTACCATAGAGAGGGTCCTGCGATCATCCATGCCTTTTTATGTTTGCTGAGCTCACCAGTGCGTTCTTTTTTCCTCAGAATGTACCAAACTGTTGATTTGGCCACTCCTAATGTTGCTGCCATCTCTCTGGTGGATTTGTTTAATTTCTGAAGCCTTACGATGGCATGTTTCACTTGCATGGACAGCTCCTTTGAACGCATAATGTGGGTTCACAGCAATAGATTCCAAATGTAAATACCACACTTAGAATCAACTCCAGACCTTTTATCTGCTTAATTGATGAAGAAATAACAAAGGAGTAGCCCACACCTGGCCATGAAACAGCTTTTGATTCAACTGTCCAATTACTTTTGGTCCCTTGAAAAAGGGGAGATGGCTACTCTTAAGAGCTGTAATTCCTAAACCCTTCCTCCAATTTGTACATACCCTCAAATCAAACCTAAGAGTGTGCACTTTCAGCCCATATCCTTTATATAACTATAGCTTGAATATGTTATGGTAAATACCTGAAAAAAAAAATTAAAATTGTGCCTGTGTCCAAATATATATGGCCCCCTCCTAGTTCTTGTCCTCATTTGTGGACAGCTGCATTTGCAAGTGTGAAGTGATTGATGATGCAGCAGGAAATATAAGATTAGGGCATAGAACTGCCCTGATAGAAAATCCCTACAGAGAACTTGCTGTGAGGGAATGATTGTATCACTTTCCTCAGATGGTAGCATTCCTTCATCACCTCTCACTAATGCTGATGAAAAGACAATGCCATATGGTAATATGGATAATGGAAAAGGTTACACATTCGCAATTTTGCATGCACAATGTTTTCACTTTTCCAAGTCTATGCACAAAAAAGTTTCATTTCTACTTCCCACCAGCTGCATATATGCGTACTCAAAGAAAAACATAACTGTGCTGAGAGCGTGCCACCGTGCATGCTCCCGCCACAGTTGCCAGCAGCTAACGGAAAGCTCCCAATCTCTACTTGTGATCGGGAGCTTTTTGATCATGTGACCGCTGTGACAGCTAATCACAGCGGTCACAAACCTTACCCTGCCTCCTGCCATCTGAAAGACCTTAATGGGCTGGGAGGCGCTGGTGTCAAGGGGATAAGCCAAACGCAAACTTCTTCAAATACCCTGGTTTGTTTTCACTCTGCACAACTGTGGCTGCGTGTGTAAAGTAACTCAACTTGGGGACATATCCTATGTTGCACACACCTCCCTAATGGTATGGCACGATAGATAAGTATCTGCCTGTATCAGCATTGAGGACATCATTGATCCTGACCAAATCTCCAACTCCACTTGCAGAAATGCAGCCTCAAACGTGCAAGGAAGGTTCCACTATGTGTCGCTTTTGCTTTCCGGCACTTATTATTGTACCGCTCTCCAGCCCTTTACGAACAAACTGCCTCCTGCTACAGCCAACAATTTCAAATCTTGACTCCTCAGTCCAGTGCACCTGCTGCAATTTCGCTGTAGCTCAGTTCCTATGTTTTCGGGCATAGTTGAATCAGTTAGCCTTGTTTCCATGTCTTATGCAAGAAAACATAGGAACTAAGATGCAGAAAAACTGCAGCAGGTGCTCTGGCCTATAGTCAAAATTTTGAAGTATTTGATTGTAGCAAAAAGGCAGTTTGTTCCTCCACAATATTCATTGTAGCCTGCAGATGCTCATTATACCACTCTCCAGCCTTTCGGCAAACAAACTGCTTCCTGCTACAACCAAATATTTCAAATGTTACTCATCAGTCCAGAACACCTGCTGACATTTTTCTGCACCCCAGTTCCTATGTTAACATGCATAGTTGAGTCGCATCGCTTTTTCATGTCGGAGGTATGGCTTTTTGGCTGCACTTCTTCTATGATGACCACTTCTTCTGGACAGATTTCTGCAGACAGTAGATGAGTGTACTTGGGTCCCACTGGTTTCCGACAGTATCTTGTTGCTGTGCTCCATCTTGCCATGGTGATGTGAAACTGTCTTCTACAATCTCACCTTGGTAGAAATTGGCTGTTGTTCACCCAGTTTTAAGCCTCCTACACAGCTGTTTCTGTTTGTTATTGACTGTTTCAACCTACAAAACTGATGATTAGCATCTGCTTGGTATAATTAAGTGTTCTTGCATAGCAAGGAACACTTATTGTTATCTCACATATATATTCTTATTCTTATTATAGCCAAATTTGCCACGCTAACTCCTCCCACAGTTTTTACACTACAAAGACAAGTAATATATCAAAACGTGCGGATTGTTCCCGATCGGATTGCTATGACTTTGTGGAACGTTTCGCCGAATCGTTCACGAAATAGCGCGGTTTTTGTGGCGAAATTTTCCTATAGGAATGCATTGAGCAACTAGAGTGAGAAATGACAAAGCTAGAGTGTGGAAGGAAAAATCAGAACATGATTTGTAAACTGCCATCACTCTGTCATTTTCAAGCCCACCTACACATATCGTATATCAAAACGTTCAGCTAACCCTGCTGTCACTAAAAATGTTCACGGCTAGGACATACTCCTGATAGTTTTCACAATATGACCATTTGTTTGCACCTCACCCCTCCCATTGACTTTCATTGAAACTTCACTCAGAGCCACCTGAAATGTTAAGGGACGTTTTTAAACTGCGACTGTGCCTTCATTTTTAATATTGCAGAGACATACTATATATCAAAATTTAGGTCTGTTTCTTGTGATTGTCACAATATAAACCTTTTCACGGTAGCATTTATACTTTTAAAACTACAAGCGTTTGAAGATGGCAATCGCCAGTGAACTTGGCAAGTTTAAACAGCCTGTTTAGAGCAGAGCTTGTCACACACCTGTGACTGACTGAGTCACAGGTGCAACCAAAGGTCACTCAAGGGGCAGCTGAGTCACATTAGAGTGAGAAGTGAGAAAGCTACAGTGTGAAAGGAAAAATCAGAACATGATTTGTAAACTGCCATCACTCTGTCATTTTCAAGCCCACCTACACATATCTTATATCAAAATGTTCAGCTAACCCTGCTGTCACTAAAAATGTTCACGGCTAGGACATACTCCTGATAGTTTTCATAATATGACCATTTGTTTGCAACTCACCCCTCCCATTGACTTTCATTGAAACTTCACTCACAGCCACCTGAAATGTTTAGGGGCGTTTTTAAACTGCGACTGTGCCTTCATTTTTAATATTGCAGAGACATACTATGCATCAATTTTAGGTCTGGTTCTTGAGATTGTCACAATATAAACCTTTTCACAGTAACATTTATACTTTTAAAACTACAAGTGTTTGAAGATGGCAATCGCCAGTGAAGTTGGCAAGTTGCAGCAGTGTGTTTAGAACAGCACTTCTAACATTCCTGACTAAGTGAGTTGCTATAGCAACCAAAGGTCACTCAAGAGGCAGATGACTCACCAGGCTAACTGTGAGCTTCAAAATACAAGCTGAAATGCATTTATCACTATCAGGCTTGCAATGTACACTGCGTACATTTCATCAATCATTTGGTAAAGGTTGCGGCAAGAACACTTTACACAATTTCCCCAGAAATTGTAGATTTTCTAGTTCTTATTCTTATTATAGCCATATTTGCCACGCTAACTCCTCCCACAGTTTTTACACTACAAAGACAAGTAATATATCAAAACGTGCGGATTGTTCCCGATCGGATTGCTATTACTTTGTGGAACGTTTCGTCGAATCGTTCACGAAATATTGCGGTTTTTGTGGCGAAATTTTCCCATAGGAATGCATTGAGCAACTAGAGTGAGAAGTGACAAATCTAGAGTGTAGAAGGAAAAATCAGAACATGATTTGTAAACTGCCATCACTCTGTCATTTTCAAGCCCACCTACACATATCTTCTATCAAAACGTCCAGCTAACCCTGCTGTCACTAAAAATGTTCACGGCTAGGACAGACTCCTGATAGTTTTCACAATATGACCATTTGTTTGCACCTCACCCCTCCCATTGACTTTCATTGAAACTTCACTCACAGCCACCTGAAATGTTAAGGGACGTTTTTAAACTGCGACTGTGCCTTCATTTTTAATATTGTACAGACATACTATATATCAAAATTTAGGTCTGTTTCTTGTGATTGTCACAATATAAACCTTTTCACGGTAGCATTTATACTTTTAAAACTACAAGCGTTTGAAGATGGCAATCGCCAGTGAATTAGGCAAGTTTGAGCAGGGTGGTTAGAACAGAGCTTCTCACACACCTGTGACTGACTGAGTCACAGGTGCAACCAAAGGTCACTCAAGGGGCAGCTGAGTCACATTAGAGTGAGAAAGCTACAGTGTGGAAGGCAAAATCAGAACATGATTTGTAAACTGCCATCACTCTGTCATTTTCAAGCCCACCTACACATATCTTATATCAAAACGTTCAGCTAACCCTGCTGTCACTAAAAATGTTCACGGCTAGGACATACTCCTGATATTTTTCAGGATATGACCATTTGTTTGCACCTCACCCCTCCCATTGACTTTTATTGAAAATCCACTCTAGACACCTGAAATTTTAAGGGACGTTTTAAACTGCGACTGTGCCTTCATTTTTAATATTGCAGAGACATACTATATATCAATATTTAGGTCTGTTTCTTGTGATTGTCACAATATAAACCTTTCACGGTAGCATTTATACTTTTAAAACTACAAGCGTTTGAAGATGGCAATCGCCAGTGAACTTGGCAAGTTTAAAAAGCCTGTTTAGAACAGACATGCTGACATTCCTCTCAGAGTGAGTTGTCATAGCAACCCAGCTGTCTCAGCACAGTGAGCCTACTCCGCCCTCTCCAGGTGCAGCAACCAAAGGTCACTCAAGAGGCAGATGACTCACCAGGCTGGACTGTGAGCTTCAAAATACAAGCTGAAATGCATTTCTCACTATCAGGCTTGCAATGTGCACTGCTTACATTTCATCAATCATTTGGTAAAGGTTGCGGCAAGAACACTTTACACAATTTCCCCAGAAATTGTAGATTTTCTAGTTGGTTAATAATACACCTGACTCTAATCCTACAAATTCCTGACTTGGTGCATGTTGCAAGTGTACAAATTATGCAAGTGTAAGAATTGATGCTGGTTTGACGCCAAAGGGTAGTTACACCAAATATTGATTTGGTTTAGATTATTTTCTTCCGTTTACTCACTTTGCATTTTGTAAATTGATAAAAATAAACAATTAAAATATACATGTTAAAAGCATTCTTACTTTACAGCATTTCTTCACACCTGCCTAAAACTTTTAGGGTCCTTTCACACGAGCATTCCATTTTTCTCAGCAGTTCAGCCACATATTTTACACAAAAAAAATGGATCAGTTCACATCAGTTTTTCATCCCTTTACATCCATTCGTGTTTTTTTTTTACGGAAGGAAAAAAAGTTTTTCTTCCATTGAAAAAAAAAATGGATGTAAACATGATCATCTGTTTACATTAGCTATTCCATAGAAATACATGGGTGTCAGTTTTTCATCTGTAAACGGAACGCCCATATGAAAGGGACCTTAAAATAGTACTGTATAACGAGCATGGCTTCACAGTAGAAGAGTCCAGGCGCTAAACGGGCCTGCCTGCAGTCCAGATCTTTCACCAAAATATTTGGAGCATCTTCAAATGAAAAAATATGACAAAAAATAATCAGGTCTGTTGAGCAGTTAAATTCTATATCAAGCAAAAATTGGACAACATTCCAATCTCAAATCCCCTCAACTGTCCCCTCAGTTTATGGAGTGATGTTAAAAGAGGGAATGTTACACAATGGTAAACATGGCCCTGTCCCAACTTTTCTGAGACATGTTGCTGGCATCAATTTCAAAATTACCTTATTTTTTTCTTAAAATTGTACATTTTCTCAGTTTAAAATGTTTTCTATGTTCTATTATGAATGAAATATGGGTTTATGAGATTTGCAAATCATTACATTTTGTTTTTATGTAGGTTTTACACAGCGTCCCGACTTTTTTGTAATTGGGCTGTATATTGCATCTTACCAGCCTTTAAACATGATTGCTGCATTCATTTTCTTTTTCAGGCCAGGTATATTTTATGCAAATACAGAAAACATTCTGTTGATCCAGCTAGGAATCCTTTGGTCTTGTAACTTCCTGTGTCAGGTCATGAAAAATCTAACAATGTTATTTATCTTATTAGCTATCGTCTGTGAACCACAAAACACTGACTCATTATGTAATATAGAAGGGGAGGTGTTTGTATTCCAAATCAGGGGTATAGCCTACAGTGTCAATGCTGCCCCTCCATACATTCAGTTGAGAAAATCAGCATTGTTGCCATAGAACAGGAAAAAAACTGCAAAAAGAAAATGATTGTTGCCATCAGATCTAAGAACTAGTCAGCTGAAATTTAGTAGGATTTTTGTACCCAATGTAAAATCCTTTTACAGTGGATACACAGGAAGTTTTAAACCTTGGGGGTTATAATGCCACATACCAAAGAAATCTACCCTTGCAAAAAAAAAAAAACTCTTTAGGACAGCCCAGACTTTAACCCCTCCTACAACCAGCATGCTTTAGATTTGTGGTAAAGCAGTACCAGGAGCATGATCTATGTCCCTCACTAGACTCCAAGTTAAGGATTTTACGGTAAGTGCAAAAATGAAAAGACACTTTCTTTATAGTCCATTGAGGGGCACAGGAACTCTTAAAAGCAAAGTTCCCTTTTTAAAATAAATAAATGCACTTTTTTTGCAGGTAAAAAAATGTGCATTTGCTATTTTTTTTTTTTTTGTTGTAGGAACCTGGAAAGAATTGATCATCAGTTTGCATGTGCCCTACAGGACTCCTACAGACTGTCAGTATAAACTGTCTGCCGTACAGTGTATGGGCAGGCAGTTTCACATTGACAGGAAAGAATCAAACTACCAGAGCGCTCAACAGCGCCATGGTAGTTCATTGAGAACTACAAGCTGACAGCTGCAAAGACTGTTGGTACTTGTAATTTCCCATTCACAGAACTAAATACCTAGGCAGGGTCACAATTATTTATTTATTTTTTTAAATCGAGACAGCAAGCGGAAGGGAGAAGATCCCCCACTTTCTGTCACAATGGGGGATTGGTGCTGCAGTAACATGTTACACTCTTTATATGGGTGTAACATGCTATGAAAGGTGAACATATCCTTTAAACCTTTGGAATTTCCAAAAGGAGTCCAACTGAGGGGAGGATAACATGGTAAAAAATTACTAAAAGGCCCGTGTAAACAACAGACTTTTCCACTACCAGAATACACTAATTAGCACTGCAACCAATTAGCTACATGTGCTGATCGAGCACAAATTTTCCAACATTCCCATTTTACCTGATTTTGAGTCAGGGTTTCGTGCGTAGCAGAGTAGCTATCTCACCGCGATCTATTGAGTCAAGTTTTTGTCTCGCTGGTGGGGGGAGCATGGGCGGCCACCAAGCCTTCCACCTGGAGCAGGCGAGCTTGGCTTGGAGGGGGTGAAATCCGGCAGTGGCGGGGGCCAGAGTGTTGCTAACAAACTTGGCTAAGGAGAAGTTAAGGTGGGAGCTGACCGGGTTGAGGGCCGAAAGATTTTTTTTTCTTTTCTTTAGGGATGGGTAGTGAGTGATGAGAAGCTTAAGCCCAATAAAGGCTGTAAAAGCAATCATTTCTCCTCTCTGGCTGCATTCTTGCAGCCATTGAGAAATACAGTGTGAGCTGTGATTGGTCACAGCTTGTCACATGGTATAAGGCTGTTGTGAATAGCCTTGTACCATGTGACCTCTGTGATCATTCACAGATTTCACACATAGTAAGCGATGATGTCAGAAGTGACATCTTGCTTACTACTATTCATGTGATCACTGATTGTTCAATCAGTGATCACGATTGGGACCTTACACGAGGTCCCGTACAGCAATTGGTGTTCCACTATGTCCTCCGGACACAGTGGACACCGGATCGCTGTGCCACGTGCTCCTAGGGAGTGCGCACAAGCAGGGAGGATGTTTATAAATGGCCACCCGCTCTTGCAATGCTCCCATCCAGCCATTTATATACATGGGCCAGACGGGAAGTGGTTAAAAGACAGCAATGGAGAAGCAGGATGGTTAATCGGCTCTTAAGGCAGCGCATCCGAACAGTCTGGCAGGGGTCAGTGTGTCTACCATAAATCTTACCAGTTGGCATACCACATCTGCCTGGGCCAATGTAGAGCACCAGAATGCCCTCCATCTTAATCCTGTGTAGAAGGTGAGAAAGTTTCAGAGGAAGAAAGGTATTGATCAGGGTGTACTTATACCACACCGCCACCAGAGCATCCACTGCTTCTACCATTTGCTCCTGGACACAATCCTGTCCAGTTTGTTGTTGAACCTTAAGGTCAGGGAGTCTACATCATGTATCCCTCACCTCTGATATGGGTTCTGTAATACCTCCAGGTGTTTAAAAAGAAACAAAAAAAATGTCTGTGGTCCAAACCCCAAGACCATGTACTGGAATTTCTAGAATAATGTTTACTGTGAACCTATGCTCCCCTGTGTGGGTGATCTGTTATGTATCCTTCTTGAAAAATTTCAATAAAAATTATTGTACCAGGAAAAAAAACCCCCAAAAAACACTTTTCTGGGCTCAGGTGTTTCGGGCTGCGAAAATCTACTGGCAATTGTCTATGCTTTTATGTACATGGCTGGAATGTGCATTTCTGCCAAGGACAGGATCCGCTCTACATCTCTTGCTGCAGGGAGACTTATGGTTCTAGAATAAAGGAAAGGACTTCCCTGTTAGATTCTCCCACCAAAAGAAAGGATTCCTGAGCCACCAAGCCAGAGTTAACCACTAAAAAGGTTGGGAGAACCACAATCGGGCTCAGGGTAGGATTTCTGCTGCTGTTCCTAATTTTGAGATATGGATTGCGTGCACGCGGGAAAATAATTACACGGACAACTGTCCAGTACAACCACTTTCACATCATCTCATCTCTGTTTATTGCAGGGCGGTGCTTAACCTTTTATACATAGAGAACAATAGAGTATACGTCACTATTACGTATATACAGTCACATTCTGAAAGGCACATTTTGCTTGGTTGAAATATAGGAGAAATGTAGAAACTTGATGATTGCTTCTCATCCCGTTATCTTTTCACTCCCCTTCACATTCCCAAAGTCTAAGTGAAATCGTCTCAGTGCGAAGGGAGGGGTTGAGAGCATCGCTCTGAGCAAAACAAGTTAAGGAGGACTGCAAAGCCCAGCAGATAAAATATATATATATATACAACACATATTTAGAAATATAAAAAAGTATAAAAGTAAATATGTATAAAATGTATATTTTAAACAGAAAACAGAATAGGCATTTTACCAAATCCATCACAGTCCCCCCTTAAAACGACTATTTTACTCTGTCCCTATAAAGCCTAGCTCATCTGTCCTTATGTACCTTGGAACTCTTTTATGCTGCACGTTAGATGGGTGATGACTATTTCATCACCCCCCTTGCCACAGACTTTGTACATAAGGAAGTCAGATGCTATCCCTACAAAATTGTGAAATTACTATTGGCGGGCAGGGACCGTAGAGGAGTGAAAGGTTTATCCTCTTCCATCACAAAAGGGTCCTCCTCTTCTTGATGGAGAAATGTAGGTGTGCTGTTGTCTACAACCTTGCTTATTAACTTCTTTACAAATAATAGAATACAACATACAATCAGAGCTAAAAGAACTAGAATTATTAGTACCGTTACCCCTATTTGGGCGAGCACTTTTTGCAACCCACTCATCCAGCTAAAACATTGATCCCACGGGTCTGAGATACCTTGAGTTCTTTTTCAGCTCCACTGACAGATCTTCCAATTTCTTTATAGCCAGAGTAACCTTACCATTCGGGCCAGTATTGTCAGGAATATATGTACAACATGTTCCGGTTCCTTCTATCACTTTACAGACACCTCCTTTTTCTGTTAAAATCATGTCCAGAGCCATCCTATTCTGGAATGTCATGTAGGATGTAGGGGCTAGCTGGTCAACGATTCCTTGGAGGGCATCCCTGGTGTAATTCACAAACCTCTGTTGGTTGTAGTATATGTAATTTATCCAATCTACATTTTTATTAACAGTTATTATGGGGATCAGAAATTTGAAGCCTGCTTTTACTTGGTCTCTTGCTTTGAATTTATTAGGCACCCCCCTTGGGACTCCAATAGCATCTATATACACATGTGGGTCAAAACTACCAGAAGGAGCTTTTCGTTTCCTCCTACGGCCAGGCATTGGGTCAGGGGTATTTTCTGCTAGGATGTGGAGAGGCATAATGGCCTTTGCAAGGGCATACTCACCAGTCCAAATCCCTTCCAATCTTATTCTAATCTTTTGGTCCCCAGTAATCATCTATGACACATATGTATACCTGGTCACTGCTATCGGAACATGCTCGTTGTGTCAAGATCATATAGATTATGGTCATAGCACCACATGGGATCTATACTACAGAAATCAAAGGTGAAAATAGCTACATGAGTGTTGGATGAGTTTTACCAAAATATAGTGGTGTCACCTATTTCAGGGATAGCCACCTGTTGAGCCTCTGTCAGACTTATTAGAAAAAGGATATACAACATAGTTGTCATGGTGTAGATGACGCCTTTCCCTCAGGGTTTGGGACTTTCTTGCAGTGGGAGGCGTGTATCCAAGTGTTCTTCCCGGCCACCTTGTCAGAAGTGGCTGTGGTCAGCAGAACTTGGAATGGACCATCATATCTTGGCTCAAGGGAATGTTTCCTCATAAATGTCTTTACTAATACCCAATCTCCGGGTAATAGGCTGTGAATTCCTGTATCTGACTCAGAATCTGGAATGGAGAAAACACTTGGACATAGATACGGGTTAATTCACGTGATAATGCAGTCACATAATCAATTAACACATCAGATTGTAATTGCAACTGTTGCGGAAAGTAACAGCCAAGTTTGGGGGCTGAGCTAAACAAAATCTCATAAGGGGACTGGGCATGTTTCCCCTGGGGGGGGTGTCTGACACTAAACAGAGCAATGGACAAACTGTCTGGCCAACTCATGTTAGTCTCTTGGGCCATCTTTAGTATCCTGTTTTTTAGAGTCCCATTCATCCTTTCTACCTTCCTACTGCTTTGATGGTTATAGGGGGTGTGTAGGGCCAACTCGACCCCCAGTGCTGTCCAAATCTCTTTTGTAAGGGTTGCTGTGAAGGTTGGACCCTGATCACTCTCTATCACCTCTGGGACCCCAAATCTACAGACTACCTCACTCAGTAATTTCTTAGCCGTGGTCTTGGCTGTCATGTTTGTAACAGCATAGGCTTCCGGCCCACCAGAGAACATGTCCACCACCACTAGAGCATATTCACATCGGCCACTTTTTGGCATTTGTATATTATCAATCTGTATCCTCTGGAATGGATAGAGGGGTTTTGCCAGATGTTTCTGCGGTGTCTTTTCCGTCGTCCCCGGGTTGCATTTTGCACATACTACACACGAGGCGCAGTAATTTCTGGTTAAGGTGGTTATCCCTGGAGCCCAGTAATACTTGCTGATCAGTGAGTTCATTAAGTTCTTAGAGAGATGTGCATGTCCATGCGCCCATTGGACAACTGCTGAATACATATGTTTTGGTAAACAAGTTTTTTCCTTTCATCGAATACAATTCTCCATCGTAGTCTGTTCCTTTATCAATCCATTCCAGCCTTTCTTCTGTATAAGCAGCCATTTGCATAGAAATCAGGTATTGCTTTTCAGATGGCAAATGCACTGCCAAAAGTATCTGTACTGAGGTCTCACTCTCCTCTTCAGCCACCTCAGACGTTTTTCGTTGGTTTTTCGCTGCTTCTTTAGCAGCTATATCCGCCAAGTGGTTCCCTCTGGCCTCTTGAGAATTCAGTTTACCATGTGCTTTAACCTTCAAGACAGCCACTTGGTCAGGCAGGAGCAGTGCATCCATTAAATCCTTGATGGCTGGGCCGTGTTTTACCGGTGTTCCAGCCTCTGGCTTTCCAGATGATACTGAAGTCATAAGCTACTCCAAAGGCGTACCTTGAGTCTGTGTAAATATTGGCTCTTTTACCTTCTGCCATCTTACACACTGTAGTGAGGGCTTGAAGCTCTGCTTCCTGGGCAGAGAAAGTTGGTGATAATGCTCCTGCTTGTAGAATTTCAAATTCCGAGATCACAGCATAACCTGTGTGGTACTTGCCTCCTTCATTTGCATATCTGGAGACATCCACAAAAAGTGTGTAATCAGGGTTTTCCAGAGGAATTTCACTCACTGTAGGGAGATGTGTGGTTTCCATGCGCATCATTTCGAGGCAGTCATGTGGAGTAGTGCAGGGGTCTCCTTCTTCACCTTCTTCTCCCCCCTCGAAAAATGGCAGAAGGGTGGCTGGGTTGAGGGTAAGACACCTTTGGAGGGTCACATTGTCAGGAATGAGGAGGGAGATTTGCAACCGTAGATATCTGGCTGTGGATAGGTGTCGGGGGTTGTACCTGATTCAGGATGGCGGCAATGTCATGCGGTGCCAGAAGAAGTATGCTAAATGAGGTGTGCTAAAACGAGGTCTGAAGTTTTGTCCAACAGTGCTTGAGCAGCGAAGACGGCTCTTAGACATGAAGGACCACCCCTGGCTACGGGGTCCAAATGGCAAGAATAGTACCAATGGGTCTGGTTTGCCCTCCATATTCCTGAGCTAGGACCCCCGTGGCTTGACCTTGCTTTTCTGACACAGTTTGAAAGGTTTCTCATAATCTGGAAGTCCCAAGGCAGGAGCTGTGGATATTGCTTGCTTCAGCAGAATAAAATTGTCCAGGGGCTCACTTGACAAGGTAAATGGCATAGACTTGAGAGCATCAGGGATTCATGTCCTGCAGTAGGATATTATTCCAAGAAAGGCATGCAGTTGTTTAGCTGCTTTAGGTTGAGGAATATCCTGGATTACAGCTACACGGTCCCCCAGTCTTGTTTGAGGATACTGCCATAAGGGGTGACACGGGTTTGCCCATTTCCTAACGAGAGTTGGGGCGTGGTGGTTGATATTCGCACTGCCCTTCCCGGGGGTCCCTGTCTTGTCTGGGATATCTTGGGGCTCTGCATTCTCTTCTAAAATGTTCCCATTTTTCACAGTTATAACAGGTGATCCTTTCCCTGATATTTGGCAAAGGTGGTGGACGAGTGTAGGTGGGATCTTCGTCATTGACCACCATAAGGGGCGCTGTTTTTTTTTTTTTTTTTTAGTTTTCTATGCCTCTGGCCACCAACAGTAAGCCAGACATCTTCATAGAGCGGTATTCAGGGCGGGCCACCATCAAACCTTTCCTGATATCCTCTTTGAGCCCTGAGACAAAAGCAGTTGAGAGCATGTTTGTATGTGCCTTTTCATATTGAGAGAAGCCAAAATCATCAAAGGCCTGTATGAGTCTGGCATCTCCACAGGCTCCCCTTTATCTTGGGTGATGTCTTGAATCGTGGTAGTCTGATCCGCCAATTTCTCCTTTGCCCAGTCATGGAGCTGGGCACAGAACTCCACGCCTGAAGAATAGGAAATAACACTTGTCAGGCAGGCATCATTAAAGGCCGTCTGCATAACCGGCCAGAAAACATGTCCTGCTTTAATTTGGCATAGACTGAGCAGGTCTTTCCAAGCAGCTGAGTAAGTTTCTTGTATCTGCACTACCCTGCGGTAAAAGGGCATTGGCTGTTTCTCTGGGTCAGGCAGACTCGTCACTAAGGCCGCTGCTTGTGATGGGGTAAAAGCGACATACATTACCGGTGCCCCTTCCGGTAATCTTGAATGTCGGTGTTGTCTTGTGTACTGTTCCTGTTTAGGTTGTACTCCACTGTGCGTGGGTTTGGGAATCAAATCTATTGGCGCCCTTGTTTCTTGCAACTGTTGATCACTCCATTCCGATGCATTGTCATTCAATTGGACATCTGGCATAGGTTTGGGAGTCATACCTATCGGCATCCTTCCTACTTGCGGTTATTGATCATCCGACTCGAATACATTGTCATTCATGTATCCGGCTTGTGAAGGTGACACTTCCATATTGGGGAAAACGGGAGTGTGGTAGGAACCATCCTGGTTTAGAACAGAAGAACTGGGTATATGCCTTATTTAGGCCTTCCGGGTGTACCAAGATGGCCGCCGGACGGAAGTGCATTGGGCTGGACAGGAAATGACAACACAGGTGTAGCAAGATGGCTGCTAGCAGGAAGTGTACTGGGCAGGGCAGGAAGTGACAACACAGGTGTAGCAAGATGACTGCTAGCAGGAAGTGTACTGGGCTGGGGTGGTGGGCATAAAGTAGGCGTTAGATGAAGGGCAGGGCTGTCCCTCCCCTCCTCCACCCCACATTCCAACATAGGGCGGTGGTTTTAGCACACACTTCCATTTACAATTTTGTGATACAAATACATTATACAATTACCTGGTGGCAACTACAGGAAACACCTGACCTCTGTGATCTGTGATTGCCAACAAGGGATTTGCCACCAAGTACTAAGTCATGTTTTGTGAAGGGGATCAAATACTTATTTTCTTCATGAACATGCAAATCAGTGCATCATTTGTTAGACATGCATTTCTTTAGAATTTTTTGTTGCTATTCTGTCTCTCAGTGTTACAATACACCTACCATTCCATTTTTAGACTGATCATTTCTTTGTGAGTGGGCAAACATTCAAAATCAGCAGGGGATCAAATACTTATTTCCTTCACTGTATGCTCCTCCTGTCATCTAAGCTGATTTGTGGGTGTGTAGTGTGTTGAGAGGTAGAAGCGCTCAGTTGACACCCCAGCTTTAGTGAGTGTGCCTGTAGTGTTTCCGCTAACAGAATATCGGGAATTCAGTACAGCTATGATGACAATTTTCTGATGGTAGTCTCCTTAGAACTGAACTACCTGTGCCCATTCAGGCAAGCTTCTGTGTCAGTCATATTACTGACACTTGTGGACAAATTCAGGTAGTCCTTACTACTGCCACTTTAGGAACCTGTTGCTATGGTAGCAACAGCTTCTTAAAGAATTACTGCCTATTTGCAGATTAGGAAACTGGCAGTAATTAAGACCAGTTCTGAGCTGGCACATAGAGATGGGACATGTCTGTTATATATGTGACAGCTTCCCGGCCCAGTGCTGTATCCTCGGCTGAAAGTTAAATGTAATCTAAGGGGTTGGGAATACAGGTGAGGTCATTACCAAAATAGGGTAATGATATGCATATTTGGGAAATGACTTTCTAATTTCCCATCAGGTCTGTGTTACTTTTGATTGACCAAGCATGGCAGTGGGTGAAGTCAAAAACCTCTATTGGACTGAATAATGGCTATGGATCTGCCCACCACCAGATGTTATCAATCAACAGCCAAAAGTAAAGTGGACCTCATGGGGAACTAATCTCTTAGCTCCCCATCAGGCTCCACCCACCCCAGTACAAAACGCCTTAACTGTGTGCCTGTCAGCGTGATTGGCCCAGTGCCCAAGGAGGGAGTGCACTGAGGAAGGAGTGTCCAGAGTGGGTACCTACAGATTCATGGACCCATATTTGACAGGTACATGAATTAGGCACAAGCATTTGTTGAACTTTGATGGAGTTCTAAAGGGTGTCTACACCTTGTATTAATACCCCAGTGTTTTTAGTCATGTTTCCTCTGCACACAATTGGATCTAAAGGATCAACTGGCAACCCTGCAGAGTATCAACACCCTGGATAGGAGTGTGGACCCTACCTGTCAGGTGCTGGCTGAGGTCAGGATAGAAGAGGGTAGTGATACGGAGGAGCAGACGACAGCTTTAGGTAGCTGGGTTACAGTTGGAAGATGGGGTAGAGGAAATGTTAGAGAAGCTAGTCCTTCAGTATTGATACTTTGCAATAAATATGCCCATTTCCATGATGTTGGGGATATCAGCTCAACAGTGGCAATGCTGGAGCAGACTACCTCCCCTAGCTGCCAGGAGAGCAACTACTCTAGAAAGGAGGGAGGGAAAGTTACAGACAAGAATACACAGATAACAGTGGTACAGGACTCAGTTATTTGAATGGCAAATCTGTCACATAGACCATGATTGTTGAACAGTATGTTGTTTGCCAGGCCCTTGGGTTCAGCAGATTGGGTGGACAGATTATTAGGTGGGGCTGGGATGCCAATGCCACAAAAAAGCCCAGTTACAAGATGCCCACCAACACCTTAACATGCCTCACCAGGCTTTTTTGTGGCATTGGCGCAGTAAAGGCTTCTTTCTGGCAATTCGACTATGCAGCTAATTTTTGTTCAAGTATCATTGTATTGTGTGCAGCCTGTATTTTGCCTGAGGTTAGCTGTGGGGTTTTTTTTTTTTTGTATCCTGAACATTTCTTCTGGCAGTTGTAGCTGCAGTCTTCCTTGGTCTACCTGATTCAATCTTCTCAAAATTGCAGAGAGCACAGTCCCACTGCAATAGCCGATTTCAGCCCATACTCTCCTAGGTTTCTGACAGCATTTATCTAGTAGCCCTGGCAGGGTCTAATGTGTGTAGTCTAGAACCTGGGCCACCTCATATTATAGGGTTTTTCTTAGTGAAAGCTTCTTCAGCTTCGTTGTGTAAACCGAGGCCTCCCCCATGTTCACAAGAACCTTTGTATCATGGTCTTTCTTCTTGGAGGCTCTCATCCACCATGAGCCTTGAGTGAAAGGATGTCCTGACTCAAGGAGACACATCCAGATCATCCCTTTGGATCAAGAAGTCCCCAATAATACTTTGTAGTCTCTGCCTGGTGATAAGGCAGTGCATTTGAGGCACCTTGGGGATACTTTCTTGGATGGTGAGTCTCTACCTACAGGGGATATTCATTTAGTTCACAAAAACAGGGATTTTGTGCTTGCTCAGAGAATTCTTCTTGAGTCATTGTAGTAATCAGAACTCAGAGGTATTCTCCTCTGGTAAAGTTTGAGAACTTTTGTGTGGACAGTCCTAGTTGACCACACTGCTTTTGCTATCAATTATTTGCCTTCCATATCACCTTTTTTAAAACATGAAGGTATAGCACCTGTGTGCTCTTTTCCTGTTCAGCAGGAAGTACCTATCCCCCTGGATGGTTCTATATTCCCCTGGACGGATCTGACCACCAGGACCTGGGTCCTTTATCTACAGCCTCTTAAGGAATTTCCTTTTGTTTCCTTGTTGCTCCCAACCAGGAGAGGGCTCCAAGCAAGAAGTCTCAGATACCAACCCCTCATTCCTTGGTGGAAGAGAGTTGCTCCATTTGGGTTCCTCCAGAACTGGCAAGTTCTCTTTTGTTTATCTATTGGGATGATATGTTGTGACCAAACGTATGTTCTTCTCACAAGGTTGGTTGTCTGGCTGCACCGCCCTTTTCTAAATGAAACCTCTTACCTTGCTTTTAAAGGTTAAGTGTGCAAGGCTTAGGCCCTTTCTCCTTCATTTTTCACCTGCTGTTTTTTTTTTCTGTGGACTTGCATGTTTTTCAATCTTCGTTTTAGGGATTTGCATTTATCCTGGATCTGGATCCAGTGAATTGTTTTTCTTCCGTTGACTTAAGGGTTGTTTTTTTAAATCACTTTTTGTAGTGTTTTATTTTTTCCACCTGTTAACTTGGTAGATGGTTGGTTTGGTCACTGACAAGGACCCATTGCTCCCTCAATCATAAATTCCCCTTCACAGGGCTTTCTCTTCTCATTCAGCTCCGGATCAGGCTGATCTCTCCTTCTCTTGGTCTGGACAAATCTTCTGTTCTTGCAGAGGGGTTCTCTCAATCTGGTTTGATTCAGGAGATGGTTCCTGCAAAAACCTCTGACAGCATATCAGTGGCTGTTAAAAAAGAAAAGCACCTCTAAGTGCAGTATCCAACAAATTTATTGAAACCCAAAGCTGGGCCACTCACATTTTAAAGAAGTAAAACCGCTTACTCCACATACAGATGAGCCTGAGAATTCCCATACAAACGCCATTAGCACTGGTCATGCCTCTGAACAAAAAGAGAACTGACCAATCAATCCCATGCTGTAGGTGGAGCGTGGTGTAGGCATGATGACGTCGCTCGGATCCACAATGCAATGCGTTTCGGAGCATGCGTGATGCTACACACGGGCATGCACGCTCCCTTTTCAAGCATAAAAGGTATACGTGTGAGCCATTGTAATATATCCATACAGTGAATGAAAGGGGAGGTGCCACTGGATTGGAGGACTACTAGATCCAGCGGAACAATTAAAACTTATAGATTCTTATGAAAAAGTATATAACATATGATTACAATATAACCGTATGTTTAAAAAAACAATAAAAGGACGATATTTGGCATCCAGATAACAGGCAAATAAAACAAAAGGATGTGTCATGCAAATGATACACTTGAGTTATTACCTCCAGAGTTCTAAAGACCAAAATTTATAAAAACATTTAAAATGTACATGCAGAAATATATATAATAAAAATAAAACTACAATTTAAGGACACTTACTATTAACGTGGGTAAATAAAGGAAACCACCCCCATAAAAACTGGTAACAGAAAAACAACCCTAGTGGTAAAACAGAATAAAGAGAAATGGGACTGTGTACCTGAAGTAATTATGAATACATGATTAGATGTATGTTATTTTAGATGTGTATATGTTATTCAAACAAAATTATACCTTATGGTAAAGGATGACACCTAATGGTGGGTAAAAAAAAATGTGGATGTTATGTACCATTCATAAACTAGTACTAACGTATCATTCTTCATTAATTCCTAAAAAGAAAAAATCTCCTGCACTCAAGAGAAGTGTAGCGGAACATGTATTGGCAGATGATTCATTCAGTAGATACAAATACTCTGATGGTAACACCAGCTTTGCTGCCCTCCAACGGGTCGGGGGAAACCCAAAAGTATGACTGTAAAAACAAGGAACAGAGGGCGTACCAGCCTAGCGCATTACCTCAGCAACGATTTTATTATTATAAAAAGCAGATGTATACTCACAAGCAACATCAGATAAAATGCAGTTTACTTGAACCAGCCTGGTCCTCAAAACAAGACTGACCAAATGGCTGATTTGTTTCGAGGGGGGGATCCCCTCTTCCTCAGAGCCAATTTTGGATATTGCACAACTAATGCATATATACAGACTAAAGGGATCACATGATAACCTATGTCAGCTCCTCCCATCGATGGGATCAAATGCAATCAAATGGCTAAATACATGCATCAATAAATAAATATGTAAAAATATTTATGTCCAAACACAGAATAAATAGTCAAAATTTATCATCATATTGCAAATCCATATCAGATATTAATAAAATTCCTATTACTTGAATAACACCATTAGCGCCAGCTGCCGTTGGTTGGGGTAACCAATAGTGTCCAAAATGGGCGATATGCCATGAAACGCACGCCGACTGCAACCCGGTAGTGTGTTGCGGCTGTGCGCTCCAGGCTGACGTCACTTCCGGTGTAATGGTTGCTGCGCGTCGTGAGTGCTTTTATTATTTTTTTTTTTTTTTTGCTTGCTAGTGTCCCAACCTCTGGTAGGCAGCAGTATAACCCTACTGTAATAGAATTCCCATGTCTCTCCATAGATTCAAAGAAAATAATTTTATATTAAAGCCTAAAAGGTTAGTCAAACATGTTTTTCTTTTTTTAAACAATCAGTACAAGGGACAGTACTTACTATCAATGCAAAATGTCCTATTCCCAATCTTCCAGTGCTGCAGGGATTGAGTAATGGGAACTGTGATAGGCACTCAAGAGTGCGGACTATACCGGCCCTTTCTGCCCCCCTTTCCATTCATAGAAGCTGAACTATAGCCTCCATGAATAAAACACAATCTATGAATGAAGAAGGCAGAGCTTTCATTCATCCACCTGTCCTCACAGATTGTTTTTCATTCATGGAAGCTATAGTACAGGTTCTATGAATAGAGGAGGGGGAAGAAAGAGTGGATATAGTCAGCACACTTGATGAGTGCCTGTCACAGGTCCCCCAGCCCTATTAACCCTCACAGCACTGGAAGATTGCCACTCTACAGGGTGATTAAAATTATTAGCCTTTTTTATTCATGCAAGACCTTTATTCCAAAAGTAAAACACTGTTGCTGTAACGGATTATAAAGTGTGAGCTAGAGTCTGGCCTTAATTTGTTATTGTATTCAAATCTACTAGTACGTTTAATACTATCCTCCCCTCTAAACTGATAATACTGTGGTCTGTTGTGTCTCCTGTGCTCATTTATCCAGTGCTGTATCTCACGAATACTGGAGGTATGTTACTGACCAGATCACCAGGGGGGGAAAAAAAAGTCATAAAAGAAAACTGATGCAGCCACCACAGCTAATGATTTGAAAGCTGCAATAATACGTTTTTGGTTTATTACCTCTTTAGGTACAAAATATTGTTTGTCATTCTGTAAAGACGATTCCATAACACATGTATGTAAAGAAGTTAAAAATATCTGTAGTGAACATAATCACAACCTGCACTCTCAAAATAAAATTGGTAGAGGAGGTAGATATCTTAAAATTTGTGGATTTTATTTTACCTGAGCTAATGAACTGTGTTATCTATGTGGCTTTGTTTATTATGTGGTATTTTTAAATTGTGCCTATTCCTCCTTATGAAACTGTAAAAACATAGACCAGAGATGGTCGACAAGTGCAATCTGGGAGTATTAGTGTGATGCAGGCAGGAGGAAGGATTCTCTCCTCCCTTAACCACTTCCCATCCGGCCGTTGTATATAAACGGCCGGACGGTGGCAGTGCAGGGTCAGGTGGCCGTTTATAAACGGCCTCCCCGCACCCTGCTTGTGCGCACTCCCTGGGTCCTCAGGACACAATGGAACACCGATCGGACGGGACCTCTGTCTGAGGTCCCGATCATGTGATCACTGATTGGCCAATCAGTGATCACAGGCAGAGTAGTAAGCAAGATGTCACTTCTGACATCATTGCTTACTACGTGTGAAATATGTGAATGATCACAGAGGTCACATGGTACAAGGCTATTCACAACAGCCTTGTGACATGTGACAAGCTGTGACCAATCACAGCTCACACAGTAGTTCTCAATGGCTGCAAGAATGCAGAGAGGACAAATGATTGCTTTTACAGCCTTTATGGGTGTAAAAGCAATCACTGTAGTAAAAAAAAAAAAAATCTTCATCACCCCCCACAAGTAGTACAGTGTCACCATGCTAGAGTGACCGTATGTAAGTGTCCGGACTGGAAGTGGTTAAAGGATAAGTTCACCTTTTAGAAAAAAAAAAATTCACTTTTTTTGCAGGTAAAAAAAAAAAATGTGCATTTATTTTTGTTTGCAGGAGCCTGTAAATCATTGCACCAGCGATCAGCAGATTGCTGGTGCCATGCAGGTCACCTGCAGATCTGTCAGTATATCTGCTTGCTCGTACGGGATGTACAAACAAGCAGATATACTGGCAGGAAGAAAGAATGAACTACCATGGCGCTTCACAGCACCGTGGTAGTTCATGGAGGACTACAAGCTAACAGCTGCCAAGGCTGTCAGGACTTGTAGTCTCTCAGTCATAGATGACTGTGAATGAATGATGTGGCAATGTGGGCGGAGCCCTGCACGGCCACAGTTTTAAAAAAATTGACAGCTAGCAAGGGGGAAGAAGATCCCCCGTTAGCTGTCAAAGCGGGGATCAGGGGGGAGGAGCGGGGGAACATGGGTGTAACATGTTACAAAAAGTGAACTTATCCTTTAAAGGTCGCTCTTGACTGTAACTTTGTTGCAAGTCATAAGATGAAATCAGCACAAGGCTGATCTTTGTGACATGTACTTAAAGCACAATAAAAAGGCTTCTACACAAGCACCAGGATTTACATGATTGTTTTATCAAGAGAAAATCTGCAGAAAGTGCATGTAGATCAACGATTGTGCCAATGTTCTGGTAAGGAAAGGGAGAAACAGATATTTTCAAAAGAATGGTAATAAATACCTGCAACTGTTATACTTGCACATTCCACATTCTGTATATACATAAAGCTGAAGTTAACTGGCTTTTGTTTTTGGTTTGTGGTGCTCAGGTACAATTAATTTGCAATAATCAAAGCAAACGCGCTCATCTCTCCATGTCTTTATGATCTATTTTGTTGAGGAATCACTTTGAAAAACACCCCCATAGCATTTCTAGCCACAGCCATCTTAAGTTTGGGGAGAGGAATTGTATAGCATTTACAGCCCGGAATCCATCTGCTCTTAGGTCTGGCATGCAGGCAGGAGGGTGTGCTTAGCTGGGACTGTCCCTCCTCCAGAAGAAAGAAAGAAAGACACTTGGGATGTATGACAACATTTTGGCCTAGGCCAGAAACTAATATAAAAAAAAAACATTTACAACAATATAATATACAGTTGTGTTCAAAATAATAGCAGTGTGTTGAAAAAAGTGAATAAAGCTCAAAATCCTTCTAATAGCTTTTATTTCCATACACACAAATGCATTGGGAACACTACAAATTGTATTCCAAATCAAAACATGAAGAAAAATATATCAAATTTGTGTTCCTCTCAAAAAATTTAAGAAAAGTGAATATTAGAGTGTTCAAAAAAAATAGCAGTGTTTGTATTCTTCTTTACAAACTCAAACATTCACTATATAAACTGAAAAATGTTTGAAGATTTTGCTTTCCTTTGAATCACTTAATATTTAGTTGTATAAGCACTGTTTCTGAGAACTGCTGTACATCTGTGTTGCATGAAGTCAACCAACTTTTGGCACCTGTGAACAGGTATCCCAGCCCAGGATGATTGGACTACATTCCACAGTTCTTCTCTATTTCTTGGTTTTGCCTCAGAAACTGCATTTTTGATGTCACCCCACAAGTTTTCTACTGGATTAAGATCCAGGGATTGGGCTGGCCACTCCATAACGCCTATCTTGTTGGTCTGGAACCAAGATGTTGCACGTTTACTGGTGTGTTTGGGGTCGCTGTCTTGTTGGAACACCCATTTCAAGGGCATTTCCTCTTCAGCATAAGGCAGCATTACCTCTTCAAGTATTCTGATGTATTCAAACTGATCCATGATCCCTGGTATGCGATAAATAGGCCCAATACAGTAGTATGAGAAACATCCCCATATCATGATGCTTGCGCAACCATGCTTCACTGTCTTCACAGTGTACTGTGGCTTGAATTCAGTGTTTGGGGGTCGTCTGACAAACTGTCTCCGGCCACTAGAGCCAAAAAGAACAATCTTACTTTCATCAGTCCACAAAATGTTGCGCCATTTCTCTTTAGGCCAGTCAATGTGCTCCTTGGCAAATTGTAACCTCTTCAGCACGTCTTTTTTTCAACAGTGGGACTTTGCGGGGGCTTCTTGCAGATAGCTTGGCTTCACATAGGCGTCTTCTAATTGTAACAGTACTCACAGGTAACTTTAGACCTTCTTTGATCTTCCTGGAGCTGATTGTTGGCTGAGTCCTTGCCATTTTGGCTATTCTATCCATTCGAATGGTAGTTTTTCGCTTTCTTCCACGTCTTTCAGGTTTTGGTTGCCATTTTAAAGCATTTGCGATCATTTTAGCTGAGCAGCCTATCATTTTCTGCACTTCTTTATATGTTTTCCCCTCTCCAATCAACTTTTTAATCAAGGTACGCTGTTCTTCTGAACAATATCTGGAATGACCCATTTTCTTTAGAATTTCAGAGAGAAATGCACTGTAACCAGCATGTACAACATTTGCTGCCTTCCTTCCTTAAATAAGGGCAATAATTGCCACCTGTTTTTCAAAGAATGAATGACCTCACTAATAGAACTCCACACTGCTATTATTTTGAAAATGCCCCTTTCAATTAGTGATTCAATTACACAGAATCAGCAGCATGCATGTCATGACTGTTGGGTCTGTTGGATTTCTATTACTCTACTACACCTGCTAGTAAATTATTTGCCATGTAGAAATATCATTTCTACCAAAAACAGTGATTGATCAGGTTAGTGATGTCTGACTGCTATTATTTTGAACACAACTGTACCTTCCTATCTGTTTAATAAGACTAGCAGCAGAAGGATTAAAAATAGTTAATGTTGACTGAGAGAGAGTAAAATTCTGCTATAACATGGAAAAAAAAGATATCAGATCCTAGTGATGCTTTAAGGGGTTAGGTTTGTGTTTTATTTCAGCAGGAGAAAATATGTAACTACTGTATGTATATGATACAGGCAAAGACCAATCTTTTTTCCCCAGTTTATTTAGATAAAATTCAGGTTAACATTTCCAACTTACATTATGTCACTGTAAAATTCAGAGAACACAGAACGGGCAAAACTCAGCAGTGGTAACTGCTAGTCCATCATAGTTTAGGCTGGATTTGGTATCACTCTACAGGTTTTGTCTTTGCTACCAACAGAGGCTCTGAACACACTATGAATTTTTCTGCTTTCCTTCCTTCTTAGCTCTTGCTGCCATGAGAGAAAAAAAGATTTTTGGAGCAAGAGGCCTCAGGTATACAGCTAATGTAGGCACCAGTCCAGCTATCAGAACTTCTTTACTTCTTTCACCTACAGCACGCAGCACAATCTGTGCAACTTCTTCTGGTGTTCTGCCTTCAGCTGTGGTTTTATCCATTACTATGAAAAGATGGAACACAATTAGAGAAATGCATTATTAGTTTACATTTTTATTGCAATCCATCATTTACACCATGCAATAGAAGACTTTGCAATCAGATTGTTGTCTTATGCAAATACCAGCATGTTTATAGTGTGTCACAAGAAAAGGAAGTGAGGCACAGTGGATATAAAAAGTCTACACACCCCTGTTAAAATGTCAGGTTTCTGTGATGTAAAAAATAAGACAAAACATAAATAAGTTCAGAACTCTTTCCACCTTTAATGTGACTTATAAACTGTACAACTCAATTGAAAAACAAACTGAATTTTTTTTTGGGGGGGGGGGGGGGTAGTAAACACATAAAAAAACTAAAATAATGTACACACCCTCTCACAACTGGAGATGTAGCGGTGTTCATGATTAAGTATTGACATTCAAAATCATGTTAAATAGTAGTCAGTTTAACCTTCCTGCACACCTGCCATCATGTAGCCTCCCTAGCGGTCTGATTATGTCAGGATTTCTGTGCTCAAAGCGGTAAATTTTTTTGCATGGAAATATGTCGTTTTTTTATTGTAGGCCTGTAATTTTTAGGAATAACTCACTGAAATCTGTCTGAACAAGAGTCTAGTAAACATCCCGGGTAGGTTAAAATTTGAAACACAAAATCATAAATTATAATTTAATAATCATAAAAAATAATAAATTTAATTCAATAATATAATCAAACCAAAAACACTGAAATTTGAAATATAGCGCCAAGTTCGCACATCACTGAGCAAAATCGCAAAATCGTTTTCAGTGTCTGATGACGAATTTTCCCACGAATCATTATCACTCAATTCTGCAAGTGGTTCTAATTTACTGTCGCTGATCTCTAGCTGGTCTAAAACTGCTTTTGACCTAAAGGGACGCTTTTTGGATGCCATGGACATTTCTCAATTTCTAGGCAGAAAGAACAGTAAAAATGCAGGTAGGGCACAGGAAAAAATTTATGTGAAATGGTTTGATACAGTAATGTAATACTATGTGATTTTAGTGTATTGAGTGAATGTCACTTTTTGACATTTTTAAATTTCCGCCAGTTCCGTCCCTGTACGTCCTGACGTCGCAGGGAACAGAACCCGGAAGACAGATGCCGGCATCAGCCGGAGACATTGCCGGGGACGCTGCAGGGGGGGACATCGCGGTTGCGCAGGACAAGGTAAGTGAAGGAGAGATCCCGGAGCAACGCTGCAGGGTATTCCCGAGTGTAGCTCGGGGTTACCGCTTGTGGTGCTGAAACTTTACCCCGAGCTACACTCGGGAATACCTCCAGGGAGGTTAAAGTGCCTCTGATTAGCTCCAAATAAAGTTCAGCTGTTCTAGTAGGTCTTTCCTGATATTTTCTTAGCCGCATCCTATAGCAAAAGCAATGGTCCGCACACAGCTTCCAAAGCATCAGAGGGATCTCATTGTTAAAAGGTATCAGTCAGGAGAAGGGTACAAAAGAATTTCCAAGGCACTAGATGTACCATGGAAAACAGTGAAGACAGTCATCAAGTGGAAAAAATATGGCCCAACAGAGACATTACCAAGAACTGGACGTCCCTCCAAAATTGATGAAAAGACTAGAAGAAAACTGGTCTGGGAGGCTGCCAAGAGGCCTACAGCAACATTAACTGCCTCCCGGCCGCCATATAGTAAAATGACAGACACAAGGCGGTTCTCTCGTTCTGGGAGGACATCATATGACGTCCTCCCATTCTAAGTGCGCAGAGCGGCGAACGGCGGTGCGCTGTGTCCCTCGGACACAGTGGATCACATGTAAACAGGGAAATGCCGGTTAACGGCATTTCTCTCCACACGAGCTGTCACGCTGACAGTTTGAGAGGAGATGAGAACCAGTAATTGGCATTCCGCAGAGGGGACATGTACACTGATCATCAGGGCACTGATGATCAGTGTGCCCTGATGATCTGTGTAGCCCCAGCAGTGCCACCTGTCAGTGTACATCAGTGCCAGCTCTCAGTGCTTATCCATGCCACCTGCCAGTGCCCATCAGTGCCATGTTTCAGTGCCCATCAATGCCACATCACTGCCCATCTGAGCTGCCTTACAGTGTTACCCATCAGTGCCACCTATCAATGCCAGTCAGTGCCACCTATCAGTGCCAGTCACTGCTCTTTCGATCGGGACCTTTCCCTGATCATGTGACCGCCGTGATGCGTCATGATCCCTAAAGCACGCCAAACCCGTCCCGCCTCCCGGCCTCTGAAACTCTTAAAGGGCCGGGAGGCACCGGCAGGAAGGGGTTAAAGTTGGAAAAAGTTCTGAAATTATGATATCTGTGTCTCATTTTATTACATCACAGAAACCTGACATTTTAACAGTGGTATGTATACATTTTTTTTATCCACTGTAAAATCTTAGACACAGTAATAATTCTTGACAGAGGATGTAAGCCTTTTCAACTCTAAATAAAGTCTAATAAATACATTCTGGCTGGAGTTGAGCATTAAAGAAAATGGGCTCAATTCACAAAATGGTATCTACCACTTTAAGGTCAGCAGTAAAATAGCTCATAGCATTTTTAAAACGTTTTTTGCAAATCACTAAAAAAATGCTACTAAAATACTGCATTCACTAGTTCTTGAAGCAATGCGGTATTTTTAATTCTGGCAGCCGCCAGCATCCTTAACAGCCAGTAAATAAGGATGCAGTGGGAGCCAGCTCCTTAACAACCATGACTCATCTACTGTCAGTGGGATGATTTGATTTTTGGCATGGGGTCCTCCTCAAATTCTGTATGGATTAGGGAGGAGGGCAAAGTGTGCTTTTATGGCAGAAGAGTAGGCAAAAAAAAAAAAAACACAACACCACAGTGTTGCTCCCCTCTTCCCCAATTCATACCAGGCCCTTCAGGTCTGTTAGAGAATTTGAGGAGGACCCCACACTAAAAATCAAATCCTGCTTACAGCAGGCAAGTCATGGTGGTTAAGGACATGGTAGGTGATGGCTTTTTAATAACCAGCTGGAAGTTCATACATTAAATTTTACAAACCTGGACCACTATTTATTTAACGCATACATTAATTTAGTGAATTGACTTTAAAGCGGTTTTATGTGGTATTTACCAAGCCTTTTTGCTTTTTGAGGTAAATACCACATAAAGGGATAGTCAACTGACATTTTCGGTGATATTTTGGAAAAATGTGCCAGGTGACCCAAATACTAAATGTGATACGATTCCGTGAATTTTAGTGCATCATTTTTATACAGTTAATTTAACAAAGTTGCACATGCAAAAGTTTGAGCACCCTGTCAGTCAGTATTTACTATTGTTCATTTTGCAAGTTACCCAAGCCTGTAAACTTTCCAAAACATTAAGGGCCAATTCACACTGACGTGCGCTAAAATGTATAGAAAATGGATGTATGTTTCTATCCATTTTAGTCACGCGAAGACATCTGTTGACATACATTTTTAACGTCCGCTGACATGCAATATAGCGTATGTTAAAGCATACTGCATTTTCCCAGGATATCCTGTGCATTGTGTTTACATCTGCTTACATCCGTTGGGTTAAAATGCATACATGTTGCATTTTAGCGCAACGCATGTCAACACAGCGTTATGGTGTGAATAGGACACATTAGAAATGATTGTTTTTAAGATGTCCTTCCGCTGATCTGCGTTTTACAGCTGCACTAAAACGCAGATCAATGCACTGGTGTGAATTGGCTTTAAATTGTGACTCCACCCCCACCCCAAAATATCATAGTTTCAGAGCATTCTTCCAGAGTATCCAATTTTAATTTTCACTGTAACTGCCTCAATAATAATTTGTTGGTATTATGCAGGTCAAGGGAAGAATGGCTTATAATACTTCCTCTGTCATTAGCTACTAAACAACCCCAAAGTTTAACTGATCTATCTTTACAGTTAGCAAGCTTCTTTTTTCCCCAAAACTTCATCTCCTTGTTGTAGACAGAGTTCAATTATTTCATCAAATCACAGCATCTGGTTCCGGAATGCCTTTTTGTTGTGATTGCATGTTAGATACACAGACATTTTTAAGATTCCATGCAAGGGTTCCTTCTTAGAATTCTTTCATGAAAATACTGCAAAGTAAACAAGTGTGCACCCCTGCTCACCATAGTTAAAACTTCCTGCAGGTTGATACAGTATTTAAAGATTAACCCCTATACTTTATGTGAACAAGTAATCTATAACTTGGAATAAATGCACTCCTCCTCACCGAATGCGATCATATAAAAGTAACATACTCACTGCCCAGGTGCCCAGAGAAATTTGACAAACTCTGGGGGTGTATAGATGGCCTCCTCTCCAAAGCCAGCAGTTATAAACTCAAAACTGAATTATGCCCAAAACAGGTTTTGCATACTTTGCCTAAAGGTTCTATACATTTAAACTATTATAGAAATCAAGTTAAAACAAAATCAAGTTTAGGGGGTTAGTTTATTTTTATTGTTTTTACTTGTTCATTGTATTATACCAAGGCTCAAAAAATTTATAAAATTGCACCATTTTCACCTAGGTTAACAGCCTAAACTCTGATTTAGTCCAGGAGTTTACAGAAAAAAACAAAAACAAAACAAACAGTAAGTCCCCTACATAGGAACGTTCAACTTACAAACTTTCAAAGATGCAAACATTTTTGCATGTCCAATTGTGTAAAGCTGACTGAACAAAGCAAAAAAAAACCAAAAAAAAAAAAAACCTGATGGATCACCCCAACACAAGAAATGTTGGAGTGGTGACCCCCCCCCACCCCCCCGCAACTTTGTGTTCTGACAGGGGAACTCCATCCCTGCCAGAACACACTAACCAGCGATCCCCACAATTCTGTATCCTATAGTACAGTACAGGACACAGGCATGATTATTCACAGAACCCAAGTTATAGGCTGCTACCTCAGGCGACATGTTGCCCTATAACATGACCCATTGGTTTTTGTTTTTTTTAAAGCAAGCAATACAGAGTAACACAAGAGCAGAAGCAAGTGTGGCCTGTGTCCTGTACTGTACTCAGAGCAGAGGCAAAATTTATTTTATCCTAAAGCAAAACTCCAGGCAAAAACATCTTTACATGTCCTTGTTGCGGACTTCCTACAATCACTGAATATGTAATCCATCTTCTGGTTCACTCAGTAGTTGCTCTGTAATAGCCTATTAATTTGCAATTCAAACGGTTAACTCTTTTTGGTTACCCGTTTGTAAGACCTGCGGCTGCTATGCCTCCTATTCCTCCAGCCACTGGTCTTGGCACATGCCTTCTGTAGTTCTCTCTCCATAAAGCAGTGATTTAATTCAGCCCCACTTACAGTGGTGGGTGGACAGAGACTCTTAGACACAACATGTACAGGCCTAGTGTACCCACCCACATTCACTAGAATTCCCTGTGGTTTATGGGAACTGTAGTTTCCTTTTACTGCAGGGGAGGGGATAGGATATGGTGTAATCCCTCCTGTTACACTTCCTCTTTGTCAGAGCAGATGCGGTTATCTTTTGAGTTACAAAGATGAGGTCATGAAAATTCAATTACACCTTTCTTCTAAATGGTAAAGATTTTCATAAGTTTAGAGTTTTGTGTAGTGGGGTGTACTAATGGGTGATTTTTTAGCCTATCCCAAAGTTCTGTAAAGTAGAACTAAATGCAAAACGTTTTCTCTTTTTGGATAGTATGAGGAAGTGTTATAAACCCTGTCAAGTTGTTTTTTTTTTTTTTTTTTTTGGGCCGTGTGTAACATTGGTAAACATGGCAAATAGAGAGAGTGGATGACAGGTGTTCTAATCCCTCTCCACTCTTTCCAAAACAAAAGTTTTGGTTTCAGTTATACTTTAATTACACTGTTCAACAGGTAAAAAGTTTTGGGCATAAAATTAGCTAATCTTACATAATTTTGGGGTGCTGAAAACGAAAATGACCCTAAAAAATGTTGATTGGCTCTAGTTTCCATGATATATTCACCCATCTAATGACGTAAGCCATTCAAAATTATGATGCAACTTCAGCTGCATATTGCGCAATTGATACTGGTGACCAATAGAAAATTGCATGTATACTGAGATGATGCAATATTAGCCTTTAATTGCATCACTTCACTGCATAAAAGCTGCAGTATCTGTAGCTGATTGTAGTTCGACAGCGTCTTTACATTTCGTTTTATGCTTATATAGGCTACTCAGTAATGCCTCAAACTTGTGTGAATAAAGCAGATAATTTCTGCTATATCTGCAGTGAAATAACTTTTATCTCACAAAAAAGGAGGATAACAGGAATGATTAAGAAAGCCTACAACTTGTATTTTGGCTGCAAGATAGGAGACCAGGACAAGAGCTGGGCACCACATATATGCTGCAATTCTTGTGGGACGGCACTGGAGCAATGGTTGAATGGAAAAAAGGCATCTATGCCTTTCGCTGTGCCAATGATTTGGAGAGAGCCAACAGATCATGTTAGTAATTGTTACTTTTGTATGGTGCCTCCAATTGTAAAAGGGCTAAATAAGAAGAAAAGTTATCTGTGCACTATCCAAATATTCCATCGGCAATACGTCCAGTTCCTCATGGAGAGGGGCTACCAATTCCTAAAGCACCAGAATCCTTCGTGGTTGAGTCAAGTGAGGAAGAACCTGAAGCGTGTAGTCACGTGCAGTTGTAAGAGATAGCCCTTTCCTCGAATACAAGAGAAAAGCCAAGAGAAGCAAAACCGACACAAACTGAAGACAAAACTAGTGAGAATCCTAAGTATTAAAATGATTCAACTTAGCTTATGGCTATAATTTTTCTTGGTAATCCTATGCAATATATTATGCCATTTAGGCTTTGTTATGTAGTCAATATCACTTGCTTTATATTTGTGGAAAGACATCTATCTATATAATTATTGTGCATTATGTAGTCATTACGCCTATAGTAGAAAACTTTCCGTTTACAGAAAAACTAGAGCCAATTGACAAATTTCATTGTTATATTTGAACTCAGAATGTGAAATTCATTAAGAAATGGATCCTTTTGTTTCCAAAACTGGCAAAAAATAAAAATTTGTTGAACAGTGTTATATACTACAGGACACAGGCTGGATATTCATAGACCTTGGAGAGTCACCAAGTGATTGACCATAATGATGGACAACAAGAAAATGAAACTGAAAGGGCTCAAAGACCCAACTCAAGAGTGCCACTGAACTAACTTTGCGGGCAAATGCTGCATCTGACAAGGCCATCCACACTGGTAAAACTTGGAGAAATTCTGACCTGGTTTTCAATTCAGGAGGTCTTTCTAAGTTGTGCAACAGGTCCATAGTTGGTTTCTGCAGGGCAGAAACAAATTGAGATCCCATGGAAGCAAAAGGATGCTGTAATGGGGGCCTGATCCATGAGTTACCTTTAATGTTTTTTGTTTGTTTTTTTTAAACAAGAGAGGGAAAAGCCAAAGGCTTTTGGAATAGAATTGACAAGGCTGAAACCTGTCCATCAACTGCTTCCTGTCCACCCATAGCCTATAAACGGTTAACGGGAAGCAGTGCTGATGCGGGCTAATGTAAATTTACGTCAGCACACACTGGCGGCTCACCTGGGAGCCTGGCGATCTGTGCATCACCTGGACACAGCGGCTCACATTTCCACTGTGTACCACATAGTGTTTTATCATGTGATTGCTGTGTCCAATCACATTAAACAATGGAAAGTGAAGGCAAGCATCGTTTCTCTCTGCTCTCACTGAGAGAACAGTTGCAGCATTAAAACAAACAAAAAAAAAAAGGAAGGAAAGGGTATGTAGGCACAACCAAGTAAACAAAACACACAATCCAAAACATGGATGCAAGTTTATATTATATAAAAAATCCTCAAAGTCTTTTCAGTAAGGCAAGCTTAATCCAATGAGCAGACTATGTGATATTCAAGAGAAAAGGGCCTCTAAGTGCCTACTTTGGATACTTTTAATGACCAGAAAAAAAAAAAAAAAACCCAATGGCCACTCACACAATAAAAAGACAAGCTCATCACATATAGGATGTCCAAAATGCCAAAGATGATGAAGATAATGTCCACCATAGTAACGCGAGGGTCCGCTGCTGCGAAAGATGATGTGTAAGGAAGTCGGCTGGAATCCTCCAAGATGGTGCTGGAAAGCAGCGTGGCCTGCAGCGTCTGCGGGATGATGTCAAAAAGACAGGGCGGGATGCGTTTCAGAGCATGTACCATGCCAACACTGGGCATGCTCACTCCATCAAGCTGAAAGGACGTGAGTGAGAAGCCTTCTTATATAGGCTTGCCGGCATGGGACAATGCCCAGCAAAACCCAAACACACGTCAGACAGTATAAATACATTAAAATCCAATATAATTAAATAGCAAATCTAAAGACTATTTAACCACTTGCCTACAGGGCACTTATACCCCCTTCCTGCCCAGGCTAATTTTCACCTTTCAGCGCTGTTGCACTTTGAATGACAATTGCACGGTCATGCAACACTGTACACACATGAAACTTTTATCATTTTTTTCACACAAATAGAGCTTTCATTTGGTGGTACTTAATTGCCACTGGGTGTTTTATTTTTTGCGCTATAAACAAAAAAAGAGCAAAAAAATTAGAAAAAAAAAAAAAGTTTCTTTGTTTCTATTATAAAATTTAGCAAACAGGTAATTTTTCTCCTTCACTGATGTGCATTGATGAGGCTGCACTGATAGGTGGTACTGCTGAGATGGCATTGATCGGCAGCACTGATATGCAGCAATGATGGGCACTGCTGAGCGGCACTGATAGGCACAGGTGGGTACTGATCATCAGCGCCGATCTGTTTTCTGACAATTGCCGGTTATCGACAGTACTTCCCACATGCTGTGACAGCGTGAGGAAAGTACAGCCGATAAGTGGCAATTGCATTTACCCGGTGATCTGCGGTGTCATCGGACCCAGCTGATCACGTGGTAAAAGGACGTTGCGATTGACCTTTTACCACATCACATGATCAGCTGTGTTCGCGCTTTTTGGAAGGACATCATGTGATGCCCTCCCAGAACTGGACAACTGCGCTGTAGCCATCATTTGGCTATAGCGCGGTTGCCAAGTGGTTAAAAGAGAATATTAAATAAATTGCAAAGCGATACATATGCACCACATGCCCCAGTGTAGTCATAAGAAACAATGCAGCCAGCCTCTGCCACTTGTATGGCAGTGTTGTTGTGAGAACCATACCAATGTCCTGATCACCGCTATACCAGCATCCCGATCTCCACCATACCCTAATACCAGTCTCCTGATCACCACCATACCCCATACCAGTGGCCGGAATTTTAGGGTTTCAATTGAACAGTTTTCAGATGTATATCCCATAGTTTGTAACTTTTACAAAATACACTGTTTTGGGTTATTTTTACCCCCAAAAAATGTAGCGGAATACATTTTGGCCTAAATTTATGAACAAAGATTTGCAAAATTTTATAACAAAAAAAAAAAGTTTAATTTATATAGCAAATAGAAAATCTAGTGGTGATGAAATACCACCAAAAGAAAGCGCTCTGTCTAAAAAAATAAATTATATATACACATACATTATATATATATTTTACATATATATATATATATATATATATCACACACACACACACACATATATATATACACATATATACATACACATAAAAAAATTCATATGGTTACAGTTTTGCTTGACTGAGTAATTTTCACTCAAAGTGTGACAGTGCTGGAAGCTGAAAATTGGCCTGGACTGAGTGTCCTGACGAAGTGGTTAAAGCACTTCAAGCTTAGTTTTTGTCAAGTTCTGATTGCAGAAAAGCTAGAATACAAAGTACTGAGCAGCCTCAAGAGTTAAAATGCATGTGTTCAAACTACATGAAAAAAATCTCCATCTCAGTCTTAGAATTTTCTCTAAGAGGCTTTTCTGGCCTTGAATAATGTAGGAATGACAGCAAGATGTAGCCTTGTCCTTCAAGACCTGAGTTTCAAACAGTCACGCCTTTAGAACCAGTGACTGAAAAGCAGGATGGTACTAAGGGGCTTGGGATAGCAGGTTTGACCTGTTTGGTAAACGCCAGGAGTCATTTCCTTGGAGTTTGAGGTCTGTGAACCAGGCTCTTCTCAGCCAGTTTAGTGCAATTAGAATCACAGTTTTCAGCTCTTCTATCTGTATCTTGCAGAGCAGTCACAATGAAAGCAGCACTGTAGGGTAGTCATAGATTAACCTGAACAAATAGGGGCAACTTGCTGTTGAACCTGAAGGTCTGGATGTGGACATTTGGGCCCTGCCTTTCTGACACAGGGGATTGAAGATGCCGGGATGGAGGGACCATTCTTGGTCCAGGTGATGACAGCTGAGGAAATCCACCTTTTGATAGGCCACACCTGGGGATGTGAACATCAAGTATTCTATCGAGATGATTGGACTTACTTCTTTTAAGGCAGCTTACCTGTTTGCCCCCTGATGATTGATATAAGCTATTGTCATGGCATTGTCTGATTGCACCCCGAGTGGGTGTCCCTGGAGAAGGTAGGTTCAATGGTGCAAAGCCAGTTTTATTGATCTGTGCTCCAATATGCCAATGGGGAGCTTTACTTCCCTGGGTGACAAAGTTCCCTGAACTGATAGAGATTGAAACACAACCTCCCCAGCCTGTGAGGCTGGCGTCTGTTATTTAACATGAAGGTGGGAAAAAGGACAACTTCCAATGCTGGATTGGTAATCCACCAAGCTAGGGGGTTCCTTGCTTGCCTGGAGAAAAGCAAAGGGAAGTCAAGAGGTGGAAAGTGTTTGTACCTGGACAACAGAATGTTGTGCTGAAAGGGATCTTGAAGGAAACATCTTCAAATGGGGTAATTTTGAGGCCTAGAACTCTTGTAAAGAATATCAGAGAGATGCCTTTTTGATCTTAAGGTCCGAGCATGATACCTTAGAGAGAGAAGCTTGTTTGGCAAAAAGGAAAAACATTTGCCTGGGCATGGTCTAGGATATGGGGGGGGGGGGGGGGGGGGTTGGGAGTGCAGACTTTTGCAGGTTGATTACGCAATTGAAAGCCTGAGGAGTCTGGATAGTACTTTGGAAGTTTGAAGACAGTTGTAAGGGAGACGAATCCTTTAGAAGAAGGTCCTCTAGGTAACCAGCAACCTGGGTAGGTTCTTAAGAGAGTGAGAAGGGGTTCCAGCAGCGTTGAGAATACTTTAAGTACAGAAAATAACCCCAATGGCAGTGCAGCATAGTGGAAGTGTGTCTCCTACTGAAACACGCAGAAACTGCTAATGGAGGAAGGTAAATAGGAATATGGAGATGGGCATCTTGAATCTCTACTGTTTCCAGGTATTCCCCTTGTCGAGTGGCAATAACCTTACGGATTTCATGCAAAACTTGTGAACGCAAACAGAACTTGTTTAGGGATTTTAGGTCCAGGATAGGATGAATACCCCTACTGGATTTGGTACCTGGAACAGGTTTGAATAGAATCCTTTGATCCATTTGTCCAGAAGAACCAGAACAATCACTTCTTTAGGACAAGACATGTTTGAGGGCAGTTTGTAAATCTGATTGATCTTGAACAAATTTTGGTTGTTGTGTGAGAAGAATAATAAGTGATAAGGTTTGCAGCTCCATTTTGTACCCCTTTGAAACCACAGACTGAACCCATACAGTAGGTCTGGGATGTTTGTGATCCAAAAGGAATGTAACAGACATCCCCCCCACTCTTAGTGAGTAATGGTACCCCTTAACTGTGGAGAGGGCTGTATGGCAGGTGGGCTTTGTGTTCCACGTCTTGTGCCAAAAAAAAGGCCTGAACTTTGACGATAAAGCCTAAGGAGACCAAGTGTGGCGTTCTGCATTTTGAGGAGGTAGAAGCCCCTGAAGAGATGGGCGGTGGACCCTTTCGCTGTGGAAGAAAGACCTTGTCTCCTTTTTTGAATTAGTCAAGTGCTTCAAACAGCCTTCCTCCTTCAAAAGGGCATACAAGTGATGCATCTTTTATAGGTAGCTTCAGCATTTCAAAAGCTGCTTAAACAACTGAAGGTAGAAACCTTAATCTAGGGTCTATGAATATCCAGCTTGTGTCCTGTACTGTACAATTAACATAACAGAATTTTTGCCACAGAGAAGTTCCAAGCAAAGTATGCCTTCTACCCACGCTGACAGATGTGTGTAGAAATCCATGCTTTTAGCATAATGGGAATCATCGATTCAGATATGCACTTGTGCTTCAATAGCCATGGGAGGTAAATCTGTCCTTGATATAAAAGAATTGGATAAACCCACGAACCAACCCATCCGCCTGGGGCAATCTGACAATATTGGAATTACCATATTGCCCTCCACGTCAATCCTGTGAATTAGGCAACAAAAAAGTTTCAAGGAAGGTACAGCATAGATCAGACAGTACTGATCCCATGGCATCCACATCTGGAGACAAACCTGTCCAGTTTGTTGTTTAACCTGGAGGCCAGAAGATCCACATCTAGTGTCTCCATTTCTAACACATTCAGCAACACCTCCCGAGCTTAAAAACCCCTCCCCTGGACCCTGGTGCTGCCGTCTAAGAAAGTCTGCCTATCAGTTATCTACGCCTGGTATGTAAACGGCATACAACATGAAGTTTTGCTCTGGAGAGAATCCTTATTTTGCTCTAGTAGCAGCAAGATTTCTGATTCCTCCCTCATGATTGATATATACATGTCGTGGCATTGTCCCACTGAATCTGAATCAAATGACTCTGCTGTCAAGATATCTAGTTTTGCAGGGACCACTAAAACAGCCTAAAGTTTCAGCATGTTGATTGAGAGATAACATTCCTCAGATGTCAATGTCCCCTGTGCGGACAAGGTGCCCAGGACTTCTCCCAAGCAGGCTGGCAGTAATTGTGACTATCTTCCAAAAGATTAGAAAAAAAGACCTTCCCTGACTCCAGGGCAGGTTTCCTTAGCCACCAAACCAGGGATAACCTGGTCTTTGGTTCCAGATAAATTGATCAGTCCAAGAACTGGACTGGCTTTTCTTAAGGTGACAGGTTGTTGTGTTGTAAAGATCTGGAGTGGAAATGGGCTAGTGGTACTGCCTACAAAAGGAGGGAGCAGGTCATCTTCACCATGTCTAAATGCCTAAATGCACTGAGTTGCTGCTATGTGATTGGCTGATTAGCGATTTGTGTTATCAAGCAATTGAACAGGTGTACCTAATAAAGTGGCCAATGACTGTACATACAGTTATACAACAGGTACAGAAATCCAAGTATGTCATATCACATCAAGCATAATACAGCAAAGATAGTCACTACACTGCTGCATCACAGTAACGAAAATACATGCATACATATCGGTACAGTGAGCTACACTTAAAATGTTTAAGAGCTGATGTTCAGAAATACAAACAGAAGTTCAGAACCCAGAAAAGAGTAATGGAAAGGATAGCTGACCAGACCCTGGTGAAATGGTCTTAGCCCAATCAGCTAGTGTTTGACAGACTAGTTTAACAAACAGACTGGTTGTGATGCAGGCCTCCAGTCATTTGTTGATGGAGACATTAAAGATGGGTGCATCCCCTCCTCACTGGGATGGTCAACACTTTTTAAAGTATACTGCCACATCCAGAGAGGGAGCAGTCCACTTTTTAAACATGTCCTCAAGCGGTTACAAGGCCTCATCTAGCAGTTACAAGGCTGATAGCGGCTTTGGAGGTTCCAAATTTTCAGTTGCAGGTCTTTAGAACACTAAAAGGAGATAAGACTGGGGACAGCTCTGGTAGAAGCTACAACCTGACCTTCACGTCCACAGTGGTGCACATCGCATCAATGGATGAAACGGTTTCTTTTAGTTTGGGATTCATGGTGGAAGATCAACATCTCTGGTATAGATTCGTTCGTTAAGGACTTCAGAGTTTTGCTGGCTAAAGGCTAGGAGGCCACAGGCAGATCAGATAAAGAGTCTTCAAAAAAAAGGCATGAAAGCAAGATTATGGTTTCTGCGGTCACGAGTCTGCAATCAAAAAAGGTGTTATCTACACCATAAAATCCTGACTGACTACAGTGAAATCTTCCAGGAATAGAGCTGGGGAAACAGCCATGATCATCAAATCTAAGTTAAAGCGGAGTCTGACAGACTAATAGAGCGGCAAATTTACAGGCTGTCAGCAACGGGCACCTGAGGGAGCACACTACAGGCACCACTGTAACCTTTAATGCAGTGTGAGATGGAGCCACCCAGCACTCTTCTCTGCGTGTGTAGGACTGCACATGTTGTACCTCAAGGTGGGAAACCAAGTTGCTCAGGGTACAAGGTTAGGCCTCAAATACTCTCAAACCTAGCTGGGTAGCAGGATGAACAGAAGAGAGGTTCATGTGTCTCTTGGGATCAGGAGCGGGAAAGTTGCTACTTCAAAGCTAAACGTAAAAAATGAGAGCAGAGTGCGTGCAGACGCAACACTCCACCCAGGGGTGATATCAAGGCTCAATCCCTCAGAGGTAACACTTAGCAGTGAAACCAACAGAAACCAGGAATTTTAAATGATGCCCAACAGTTCTAACAATGAGGTAGCTCTGAAACTCAAACCGTACAGCCTACTCACAGACACGCAGGTATAGAAAGCACCACAATGCTGATAACTGTACCCAAAGGTCACATTCCAGGCTAACCCTGCATGACCAGTCCAGCAGGGTCCCAGTACAGCACCCTCAAGTCAAGCTGAAGAAACTTTACCAAACAGAGACCAGCTCTGCAGGAATGTTGAAGAAAAAATATGTGGCTAGCTAAAAGAGCAGATAAATTATGTTTATCCTCTAAAGACGCCAGAAAAAGAAATAGGCATGCTGGGAGTAGGCGGGGTTATACTGAATTTGCCAACATTTATCTTTTTGGCCATTCACATCTAGGCAGCAATATGACCAGATAGATAGTTTCTATATTTCTGTTTCCCGCAGTGTACAAAAAAGAAAAGGTTTAAAATATCCAGTATTGCATTATTAGAAACACATGCTTACTTATGATATAGCTTAAAAGTTTAATTCCCACATTTAGCTTTACTCAGTTTTTTTTGTAATTTTAAATAGCGTAAGAAAGGGTTAGAACCTGGGTCTGGGATTATAAATACCAGTTCAGTCTTTGCAGATGACACCAAGCTGTGCAGTGGAATAACGTCCTTACAAGATGTCTCCAATTTACAAGCCAATCTAAACGAACAGTTTAATTGTGCAACTATGTGTCAAATAAGGTTTAATGTTGATAAATGTAAGGTTATGCACTTGGGGGTTAAGAATATGCATGCATCATACATACGGGGGGGGGGGGGGGTACAACTGGGGGAATCAATGGTGGAGAAGGATCTGGGAGCTGTGGTAGATTACGAGCGTAATAATGGCATGCAATGCCAAGCTGCGGTTTCTAAAGCGAGCAAAATCCTCTCTTGTATTAAAAGAGGTATAGACTCCAGAGAGAGATATTTTACCCCTGTACAAATCATTATGTAAATGGTTAGAAAACTGGCTAAAAGATCGTATTCAGAGAGTAGTGGTTAATGATTCATACTCTGAATGGTCTAGGGTCATCAGTGGTGTACCCAAGGGTTCAGTGTTGGGACCCTTACTTTTTAATATAATTATAAACGATATAGGGTCTGGGATTATAAATACCATTTCAGTCTTTGCAGATGACACCAAGCTGTGCAGTGAAATAACGTCCTTACAGGATGCCTTCAATTTACAAGCCATCCTCAATGCACTGTTTAATTGGGCAACAATGTATCAAATGAGATTTAATGTTTATAAATGTAAGGTTATGCACTTAGGGGTTAAGAATATGCATGCATCATACATACTAGGGGGAGTACAACTGGGGGAATCAATGGTGGAGAAGGATCTGGGAGTTCTGGTAGATCATAAGCTTAATAATGGCATGCAATGCCAAGCTGTGGCTTCTAAATCGAGCAAAATCCTCTCTTGTATTAGTTATAGACTCAAGAGAGAGATATCATTTTACCCCTGTACAAATCATTAGTAAGACCTCATCTGGAATATGCAGTTCAGTTTTGGGCACCAATTCACAAAAAGAACATTAGGGAACTGGAGGAAGTACAGAGAAGGGTAACCAAACAGATACGAGGCATGGAGGAGCTCAGCTATGAGGAAAGATTAGAGGAACTGAATTTATTCTCTTGAGAAGAGGAGATTAAGGGGGGATATGATCAACATGTATAAATACATCAGTGGTTCATATAGTGAACTTGGTGTGGAGCTATTCATCCTGAGGTCATCACAGAGGACAAAGGGGCACTCTTTACGTCTGGAGGAAAATAAATTTAATCTCCAAACATGGAAAGGTTTCATCACAGTGAGAGCTGTGAAAATGTGGAATAGACTCCCTCAAGAGTTGGTTCTGGCCAGCTCAGTGGATTGCTTTAAAAAAGGCCTGGATTCTTTCTTAGATACACAGAATATAACTTGATACTAACATTTATAGGTAAAGTTGATCCAGGGAATATCTGATTGCCTCTCTGGGGATCAGGAAATAATTTTTTCCCCTGCAGGAGCAAATTGGATTATGCTTTGTTGGGTTTTTTTTTTGGCTTTCCTCTGGATCAGCTGTGGGTGTAGGATTATAATGTTTTGTTGTTTTTTTTTTCACATGGTTGAGCTGGATGAATTTTTGTCTTTTTTCAGCCAGACTATGTAACCTCTGCAAGATTTATTGGATTAGCCTATATATCCAAATGCTCTCTAAAAATACTTATTCAGCTTTAACCTGTAGCCTTGCATGTTTGAAAAAATCTACCTCCATATTTGGACCCATCTTCAGTCACCGCATTCAATGACAGGCTGGTTTGAATATATCCGGGGCTTATCACAGTGACTTCAATCTCATGTGGTGCCATCTCAGCTCTCAAGCAATCAAAAAAGGCTTGTGTAGCATGCTTAGATGCTGAATCTGGGGAGAAAAATATCAGAGAGAAAAAGGGTGCATCCAATATCTATTATAGAATAATAAATAAATATAAATTTATATATATATATATTAGGTCCATATATGTTTGAACACAATTTTAGGTTTATTTTCAGGTATTTGCCAAAACATATTCAAACTACAGTTATATAATAGATATGGGCTGAAAGTGCACACTCTGGTTTAATTTGAGGGTATGTACATCCAAATTGGAGGAAGGGTTTAGGAATTACAGTTCTTAAGAGTAACCATCTCCCCTTTTCAAGGGACCAAAAGTAATTGCACAACTGAATCAAAAGCCGTTTCATGGCCAGGTGTGGGCTACTTCTTCATCAATTAAGCAGGTGAAAGGTCTGGAGTTGATTCTAAGTGTGGTACTTGCATTTGGAATCTATTGCTGTGAACTTAAATCATGCATTCAAAGGAGCTGTCCATGCAAGTGAAACAGGCCATTGTAAAGGCATCAAAAACTAAACAAATCCATCAGAGAGATAGCAGCAACATTAGGAGTGGCCAAATGAACAGTCTGGTACATTCTGAGGAAAGAAGAATGCACTGGTGAGCTCAGCAACATAAAAACGCATGGATGTCCATGGAAGAAAACAGTGGTGGATGATCGCATGGCTTCCAGCGGCACTGGGTCATTGGTGTTTATTGATAATGTGACAGAAGACAGAAGCAGCGGGATGAATTCTGCAGTGTTTAGAGATATACTGCCAGCCCAGATTAAGCCAAAATGCAGCAAAGTTGACTGGACGGCACTTCACAGTACCGATGGACAATGATCCAAAACACATTGCAAAAGCAACCCAGCAGCTTTTGATGAAAAAGAAGTGGAATATTCTGCAATGGCCGAGTCAATCACCTGATCTCAACCCAATTGAGCATGCATTTCACTTGCTGAAGGCAAAACTAAAGGCAGAAAGACCCACAAACAGAACAACTGAAGACAGCTGCAGTTAGAGCCCGGCAAAGCATCAGAAAGGAGGAAACCCAGTCTCTGATAATGTTCTTGGGTTCAAGACTTCAGGCAGTCATTGACAGTAAAGGATTCTCAACAAAATATTAAAGATGAACAGTTTATGATTATATTTATTTGCCCAATTACATTTGAGCCCCTGAAAATTGAGGGACTGTGTATAAAAATGGTTGCAGTTCCTAAAATTTGTACTTGATATCCATGTTCAACCCCTTGAATTAAAGCTGAAAGTCTGCACTTCAAATTCAGTTGGATTGTTTCGTTATAATTTATTCTGGTGGCATACAGAGCCAAAAAGTAAGAAAATGGTGCAAATGTCAAAATATATATGGACCTAATATATATATATACACATACACAAACACACACACATATATATATATATATATATATATATATATATATACACACACACATACATACAGTGGGGATCGAAAGTTTGGGCACCCCAGCTAAAAATTTGCATTAATGTGCATAAAGAAGCCAAGGAAAGATGGAAAAATATCCAAAAGGCATCAAATTACAGATTAGACATTCTTATAATATGTCAACAAAAATTAGATTTTATTTCCATCATTTACACTTTCAAAATAACAGAAAACAAAAAAAATGGCGTCTGCAAAAGTTTGGGCACCCTGCAGAGTTAATATCTTGTACCGCCCCCTTTGGCAAGTATCACAGCTTGTAAACGCTTTTTGTAGCCAGCCAAGAGTCTTTCAATTCTTGTTTGAGGTATCTTTGCCCATTCTTCCTTACAAAAGTCTTCCAGTTCTTTGAGATTTCTGGGCTGTCTGTCACGCACTGCTCTTTTAAGGTCTATCCATAGATTTTCAATTATGTTGAGGTCAGGAAATTGTGAAGGCCATGGCAAAACCTTCAGTTTACGCCTCTTGATGTAATCCCCCGTGGATTTCGAGGTGTGTTTAGGATCATTATCCATTTGTAGAAGCCATCCTCTCTTTAACTTCAGCTTTTTCACAGATGGCATCAAGTTACCATCCAAAATTTGCTGAAATTTTATTAAATCCATTTTTCCTTCTACTCGTGAGATGTTCCCTGTGCCACTGGCTGCAACACAACCCCAAAGCATGATTCATCCAACCCCATGCTTAACAGTTGGACAGAGGTTCTTTTCATTAAATTCTGTGCCCCTTCTTCTCCAAACGTACCTTTGCTCATTCCGGCCAAAAAGTTCAATTTTAACCTCATCGGTCCACAGAACTTGTTTCCAAAATGCATCAGGCTTGTCTATATGTTCATTTGCAAAGTTCAAACGATGATTTTTGTGGTGAGGACGTAGAAGAGGTTTTCTTCTGATGATTCTTCCATGAAGACCATATTTGTACAAGTATCTCTTTATAGTGGAATAGTGTACCACAACTCCAGTGTCTGCCAGATCTTTCTGGAGGGATCGTGCAGTCAAACGTGGGTTTTGAATTGTTTTTCTCAGAATCCTGCAAGCTGTTTTGTCTGATATTTTTCTTGGTCTTCCAGATCTTGCTTTACCTTCCACTGTTCCTGATGACTGCCATTTCTTAATTACATTCCGAACAGAGGATATTGACATCTGAAAACGCTTTGCTATCTTCTTATAGCCTTCTCCAGCTTTGTGAGCGTCAACTATTTTCAGTTTCAGTTTTCTAGACAACTGCTTAGAAGAACCCATGGTGCTGATTGTTGGGGCAAGGTCAGATGAGTCTGGGCATTTAAAACCTTTGAGATTGACATCACCTGGTCTTCCCAAACGATGATTGAGAACAATCCATGACACTGGCAGGTCTCAGCTTTGCAAAGGGGGCAGTGCATGCTATAAATTCTGCAGGGTGCCCAAACTTTTGCAGACGCCATTTTTTTGTTTTCTGTTATTTTGAAAGTGTAAATGATGGAAATAAAATCTAACTTTTGTTGACATATTATAAGAATGTCTAATCTGTAATTTGATGCCCTTTGGAGATTTTTCCATCTTTCCTTGGCTTCTTTATGCACATTAATAAAATTTTTTAGCTGGGGTGCCCAAACTTTCGATCCCCACTGCACATACACACACATATATATATATATATATATATATATATACACATACACATACATATATACACATACATATATACACATACATATATATACATACACACACACACACACACACACATATATATACACACACACACACACACAATAATATGTACACATATACATGCAGGAAGGGAAGGGATCATCCCCAAACTGTTCCCACACAGTTGGGTGCATGAAATTGTCCAAAATCTCTTGGTATGCTGATGCCTTAAGGGTTCCCTTCACTGGAACTAAGGGGCCAAGCCCAACCCCCCAGAAAGAACCCCATACCATAATCTTCTCTCCACCAAACTTTACGCTTAGCACAAGGCAGTCAGGCAAGTACTGTTCTCCTGGTCAACACCAAACCCAGACTTGTCCTTTGGATTGCCAGATAGAAGTGTGATTCGTCACTCCGGAGAACATGTCTCCACTGCTCTAGAGTCCAGTGGTGTGCTTTACAACACTGTATCCGATGCTTTGCATTACACTTGGTGATGTAAGGCTTGGATTCAGCTGGGGGAAACCCATTCCATGAAGCGCTCTACGCACTGTTGTGCTAATCTGAAAACCACACAAATTTTGGAGGTCTTTAGCTATTGACTCTGCAGACAGTTGGCGACTTCTGCGCACTGTGCGCTTCAGCATGCGCTGACCCTGCTCTGTCATTTTATGTGCCCTACCACTTTGTGGTATAACAAAGTGGAAGCAACTGGGAACAATAGCAACTCAACCACGAACAGTTGACCGTGGAATATTTAGTAGCAAGGAAATTTCACAGATAGGTTTCCACCTGTGCAATAAATCTATCATGGTAACATGCTTGAATTCACTGAGCTCCTGATAATGCATAGAGAGTTTCATGGAATGTATTTCCATGGCTGAGCAGCTGCATCCAAGCCTTACATCACCAAGTGCAATGCAAAGCGGCGGATGCAGTGGTGTAAAGCACGCCACCACTGGACTCTAGAGCAGTGGAGACGTATTCTCTGGAGTGACAAATCACGCTTCCCTGTCTGGCAATCCGATGTACGTGTTTGGGGTTGGCAGTTGCCAGGAGAACGGTACTTGCCTGACTGCACTGTGCCAAGTGTAAAGTTTGGTGGAGGGAGGGTTATGGTCTGGGGTTGTTTTGCTATGGATTTTGCAGGGGACCCCATGCCAAAAAAAACAAAAAACACAAAAAACCACCACACAAACAAAAAAAAACACAGCATTTCTCATGTGGTTCCCCATAAAATCCATACCACCAGACCAAAAAGCCTGGTACAGATTTTGGAAGGGACCCCATGCATTTCTTTTTCGGCATGGGTTTCCCTTCAAATACTATAATCACACCTACAGGGCCTGGTAGGGATTGGGGGAGGGATCTGCCCATTTTTTTTTTTGTTTTTTTTTAAGTCGGCTCTTTTGTGGCAAAAGAAAATATTGCATTAGTAATATCTTTACCTAGTGCTGATATAACCTTTTATAAATACATTTCTCAGTACAAAAATGTATTACTTTATCTTGGTTACGAACTCTGGGATTATGCGATATACAAATGAATATATAAACAGGTGTCGGACTTCTAAGTACTTACATGCAGATCTGAAAGGGATACTTATTTTTCCTTGAATACTACTTATGGCAACAATGTGTCCTCTTTTATTCTTGATCATTGATGGAAGAAGAGCTGGAAACAATGCAAAATAGGTTTGGTCTGAAAGCTTTTAACAGCAGACTCATAAAAACTTACTTTGTTTTCACCAAAAAAAAATTATTTTATGATTTGTAAATTATACATCAACTATCCTGGAGCAACATTTGATTAAAATGAAGAGAAGGTTAGTAAGAAATGTAATCACTTAATTTCAAAACCAGATTATACATAAGTCAGGTAAAATAAAGAATTAAAGCAGTTATCAATCAATCACAACTTGCAAGTCACTCTGCATGGCAACAAAACATGTGGCTGGGCAGTGGCATTGCCTGACTTAGCCATGTACTCTGGGCACCACACATCCTCCTTGGCCTTTGATAGCCATACATACAATGGGACACATTTTCCTGGAAAGGGTCATTCTGATCTGTGAAGTATTAGTACTATGGATTCTTTCATGGTTTATTGTCCATGCTGTCATTCATCACTTCCCCCAGAGTTTGGAGTGATTGATCCATTTTTTTTTTCATAACGGTTTTCCTCCTTGCTATATACAAGATGGGGGATATTTACCATTTAGCTTGAACTGCCCTAGAGAATGATTGACATCTACTACATTTTGTTTGCTGCAAATTGTGTACTGTTATATGTCATTCTCTACCATATAACAGGCCTTTGTCTGAAGTGACTAGCTTTGTAGTTTGGTGGCCACATAATATGGCCTAACTCTTATTTTTGATGGGGCAACTAGGTTTTAGAATCGTAATGGCTATGCAATAGAAGTACAATATAATATGTGGGTTGGGGGACCATAAAATGTGTTGCACCTTCTGGACTGAATCCTTTTATGCCATTGCCTTCCGTTCTGATTACAATATATTCCATGTAAACTGACTACTTTTATGCTTAGAGTTTTCAAAGGCACACAGAACAGAGGTAATAAAAGCACTGCGAGCATAGTACAGTAATATGACTACATAGGCGTCAAACACCGTATACTACACATAGATATGACCAAATACCAGAAAACATAACAAATGCAAAGTAACAAAGTTGAACTGAATAGTTTTAAATGCATACTGCCATCACATCTGCTGTATATAACTTCAGTTATGGAACCTTTACTCCTAATCGTCCAGGATTTATCCCTGATATTTTGTACCCATTGATCAAGTTTCTGACTTTGCATTCATTTCATCATATTATTACTAGGTTGATAAGAAAAGTGCCCACTTTTGAAGTGCTTATATCATAGGAGGTTCAGATCTATGTGGAGGTCTTGTGTATGAATATACACTATTGCCAAATTATTGGGACACCTCTCCAAATCATTGGATTCAGGTGTTTCAATCACCTCCATAGCAACAGGTGTATATAATAAAGCACCTAGGCATGCAGACTGCTTCTACAAACATTTGTGAAAGAATGGGCTGCTATCAGGAGCTCAGTGAATTCAAGTGTGGTACTGGGATAAGGTTTGCCACCTGTGCAATAAGTCTATCTGTGAAATTTCCTTGCTTCTAAATATTCCATGATCAACTGTTAGTGGTATTGTAACATCAGCAACTCAGCCACAAAGTGGTAGGCCACATAAAATGGGGTCAGTGCATGCTGAAGTGCACAGGGCGCAGAAGTTGCCAACTATCTGTAGAGTCAATAGCTAAAGACATCCAAACTTTGTGTGGCCTTTAGATTAGCACAACAGTGCACAGTGAGCTTCATGAAATTGGTTTCCATGGCTGAGCAGCTGCATCCAAGCCTTACATCGCCAAGTGCACTGCAAAGCGTTGGATGCAGTGTTGTAAAGCATGCCGCCACTGGACTCTAGAGCAATGGAGAGGTGTTCTCTGGAGTGATGAATCACTGATTGCTATTCAATGATCATAGTCCAGCAGCGATTTTTAAATGCACAAACTTGTTTTGCAGCCATCTAAAAATCACCCTAGAAAAGCTACAAATTTGTAGCGATTAAAAAAAAGTCCTGGAACAGAATCAATTGCTAAAACCAACCTGGTTACATTTTACTTAGTGCTTTCTGTCACGATAAAAACTCTTAACCCTTTTACTGCCGAACCAATTTCTTTCATTTTTCACATACATGTTAAATTCACTTTTTGCCTTAAAAATTATTTATTTAAAACCCTCAAAACAGTAGATATTTTCTGAAAGCAGTGCACCTGTCTAGTAAAATGTTTGGAGTTGCATTTTTTTATGCTGAAAGATTTTGCACAAATGTCAAAAATAGGATTTTCTACTTGCATGTAAAATCAGTTTCCTGGAGTAAGGTACAATATGCAGGCTGCGATATATGCAGCTACCCTTCAGATGAATGGACACTGGCATAAAAAAAAAAAAAAGAATGCTGCAGGGACATCCCCCTATATAACCCCTCCCACTCCCAGCTAGCCACAGTTTTGTAGCAAGCAATAGGGAGGTCATAAGAGGGCAGAAACTTATGTCCTGTACTGTAACCCAAGAAACAGATTTTACTGGTCAAAAATCTTATTTTCCTAGTCACATAGTCGAGGACAAAATCTAATCATTACGACTAGGACATCCGAAAGCAGTCAAACAAAGAGGTGGGAAACACAGTAAAGAATGGCAACATGTCCACATAACAAAACAGGTCAAAAAAGGCTTGAAAGATTCAGAGCAGCAGATTCACACCCAAAATTGGCACTAAAGGAGTTCCGAAAATTGACCTGGTAGAACTTACATGTAAACTGAAGCTCAAGTGGCAGCCTTGCAAATCTATAGAAATGTTGAATGCTGAAAAGCCCACGATACACTAATAGATCTGTGCCACAGTGATAACATATCTGATTCACCAAGCAATAGTAGAGTGAAAATCAAGACCTTCAGGAACCTTCAAGTAGTGTCTGATTTCCTAAAGGTGAAGCTGAGTATTGAAGTGAAGTATTTGGGTTTGTCATTTAATGGTACTCAAAACCAGATGTTGGTCCATAAAGGGAACTGCAAGGAGCTATAAAGCATCTACCAGGGGTCTGAGTATAACAACCTCCTGGGCCAATTCAGTATGAGGAGGATCACTGGAATGCCCTCCTCAGTGGTGTGGTTACAAAAACATTTTATGGGTAGAAGAAGGCTTTTGTTTTAAGTTGCTGTGCCATAAGTAAGAGGCTCACGGATATGTATACACCTCAGCACAATACGTTTTTAAAAGAATTAAACTCTTCCATACGTACAAACTGAAAATAAAGGGCTAACACTGTCTGAGCCTACCTATGAAAATGAACACTTTGATCAGAAATATGTACTGTAGAATATAGTGTACATATAGTGCAGGAGTGTGTAATGTATAATATATTGTAGTACAGGGTTTCTTAACCTTTTTACCTTGAAAGAACCCTTGGCAAAGAGTTTGACATCTTGGAAAATCTCTGAAATTTTCTTATCTACAGCTTACAGAACATTAGTGTGAAACTTGTGCTTGCTTTTTTTTCTCTACACAGATGCTCAATTCTGATTAAAGCGGAGCTCCACCCATAAGGGGAGTTCCTATAAGCCTTTGTCCCCAGCATCCCATTAAGGATTGGCACCTTTGGGGAGCGGGTACCAAAAATTGACAGGTACCCGCTCCCACTTTCGATCGCCTAGGCGATCGGAAGTTGTCCTCCCCGTGACAGGTCCCAGAAGACTATGGGGCCAGTCACAAAGTGCAACGCTTCTCGCGCATGCGCAGTGGGGGCCCGGCTGTGAAGCCGCAAGCTGTCACAGCCAGGTGCCCACACTGAAGATGCCGGCACCAGGAAGAGAAGACGGCTGGTGAAACCAGCAGTGATGAAGACACAGCTGGACCGAGGACCGACAGGTAAATGGCTGTATTTTAAAATGTCAGCAGCTACAGTTTTTGTAGCTGCTGACTTTTATTTTTAGGTGGAACTTCGGTCAACTTAAAAGTGGTTGAAAAAAGTTCAATGTTTACCTTCATGCATTCCCAAGAGAGAGAGAGAAGTCAATTGACATCAGCGCTCCTACATCGTTCTGACAGGCAGGGCTTTGCTCTCCATTTTTTTTTTATTCCGACCGCTGTTTCATGAGTTTTTTTAACACTATTATCATGCGAGTTCATATGCTCTAATAAATAAATGCCTTTTAAAGAAGCCTGCTGCACTACGGTCTACTTTGTGGTTGTCGACCTCTATCCACAGAGTTGGCTGTACTGAAATCAGGTGCCATTTGTGAAGGTCCAGTGGTGATTCACATGTATTGAACATTTACAGCACTGCGATTTTGGGTGCAATCACCAGCAGGAAGATTTTTCACCTATTTGGATTTTTTGAAGAATTGCATTTATTTTTATGTTTTATCATCTTTTTGGGACTATCAGTCACGTTTTTGTTCGTATATTTACATGTATTGAATTATGCTAGCAGTGCGACACTTTCATTTGTTTTAGTCTGTTTTTTATCTTTACACACATAACGTGTTTGCAGCAGCTCATCTATTATTATTCTCATTATTTGGCAGCACAAGATTTTCTTTTTGCCGTTATTCAAGTTTGAAACACTGACTGCCATAACATATAGAGGCAGTCTCTAAGCAATGCTGGTGTCCAACCACCTGAAGGTAGCTGCATTTAAACCAGCTGTGATGATTTGAAGCCCATGTTCTGAACTGTACAATTAGGAAAAGATAGGGACTATACAACAGGTGTTCAAAACCTATTTGTTTAAATAAACGGAGTCTTGGGTCCTAGACTCTCATCTTATATTGTGTAGGAAATGCAACTTGATGACCAATCTATTGCTCACAACAAAATTTGTTTTTGAAAATTTGTCTTTTTTTTTTTTTAAATAATTTAAAAGTCTTCATTCAAAGTACACACACACACACACACACACACACACACACACACACACACACACACACACACACACACACACACACACACACACACACACACACACACCTTTAGTACAGGGCTACTGTTTTTTACGTTCAGGCAGAGAAGAGCCTATGTATTGAAGGCAGCACAGCACAAACATTTTACACGATATTATGTAACACAAGACTGCCCTACTTAGTCTGACTCATGATTGAATTAGTCAAGTCAGTTTCCCTAATCACTATGGCTTGTGCCAGGCAGGGCTGCCAGATTGAAGGTACATATGAAAGGTCAAGGAAGATTTAGTTATCATGGCTAAATTGCAGTGCTTTCCTTCAAGGGCTGAATGCAAAAAAACGCACACTATAATGACATACCTCCAAGGAAAAGAAATAAACAGTTGCAAAAAACATGTTAGCGTTGGAGATATATTGTAAGAATTTGAATGACACTGCCATGTAAACTGAGTTATCAGGCCCAGGGGTAAAGGACTTGTAAAAGCCAATCTCAGCAAACAATGTCCTTTTCAGAAATGTTCTGCAGGTTTCAAAAGTCAAAACAATAAAAATAACTATATCTGTACTTTGTTTTTACACTGTTACATGACCACAACTCTTTCTTAGGGCAGGTAAGCTATGTGGTAGTTGGGAATGCAACTCAGGAGCTCCCATGTTAGTTGGTTAGCAAGTTGGAGAAGGCGGAATTTCCCGTGTGTCAAGTACACCTGTTGTGACATGCATACTCATGGCAACAATTGGAGAAGAGCAGCTATTCAAGAGACTGGAAGGTGCAATGTTCACACCTGCTTTCTTATGAATGAAGACACTGCTTAGGAGGAAGCATCCAACATGCATGCCTCATGCACAAGCAGAAAATCTTATTCACTTGGAGCAATACAGCATAGCTGGCCCAAAACTTGAACTGGAGATTAGGTGGGTGAACGAGGGGGACCAACAGGTAAAATCTAAACATAAAGAAATCGAAATAATGCATTCAAAACACATGCAGAATTGTTACATAGAAAGTGGAGTGAAATTCCACTTTTTAACCTGTCACAATCCTGGTTGATGCAAATGACAAAAAAAAAAGAAAAAAAAACAGACGTTGGCGTTACCCTAGGTTCATACCTAAGCGTTTTCTGCAGCGTTTTGAAGAAATGCAGTACAGTCCATTAAACATGATTTCCTATGGGACATGTTCACATCTGCACGTTTTCACCTGGTGCGTTTTTTGGAAAGGGTCAGGGACTCTTGAATGCAAAAAGTTGCATTTTTGGTTCTATAGACTTCAATGGAAATGCTGTAGAAAAGCATGTATTGCATTTTTTGCAGCGTTTTTGATGCATTTTAAATCTGCCTAGCAACAAGAAAAATTAAAAGCAATGCAGAAATGGCTCAAACGCAACCTGCATAGGTGTGATCCTATCGTTAGAGCTAGTTCACATTAGATGCAGTCCAGTGTGTTTTTTTTCTGCATAAAAAATGTGTACACAGTGTTTTCCATGTATTCTAATGGTCCTAGTTCACACCAATGCAGTCAGTTCCAGTCAGTTTCCGATGCAGGGGGGAAAAAAAAAAAAAAGCAGAAAATGCTGCATTTTTTTCTGCACAGAACTGTACTGGAACATAGCAAACTGCATCTAAACTGCATCAGAATTGAGTGTGGTGTCAACTGTAAGCAAAAATGTATGTGGAATGCATCGGGAGAGTTTTTGTGGTGTGAACTGGCCCTTATTGAATAACAAAACAAGCAATCAGCAGGTTCAAACAAGCTCTACAAAGTTCAAATTTTCCTCAAACCCAGCCTCAGGAGCGCGACTGCACAGGTGCCCTTTGGCACCCAGCTTGATGAGGAGGCAGGAAGAAAGAGTAGACAGTGTCGGTGGGTTACTACCAAAGAGAAGGTAAGGAGCGATCTGTGCAATATCGTTACACAGGGCAGGTAAGTATAAACATCTTTTTTTATATTTGAAAAAAACAAAATCAGTACCTTAAGTGCAAGTAGGCAGAAGTTGCAGGTACTGCAACATACTGGTACATCTCGGTGCACAGCAGCAAATTCCTGTGACCGTTGTGTCCAGTGGATCATGGCGCTCAGTACATGGCTGCTGTAAGCAGCCAGCGTATCATGATTGCTTCATAATTGAAGTGATCACATGGTACCTGGGCCAATCACAGCATCCTGTACCAAGTGATCGCTTGTGACCAATCACAGTTAAAACTATTGCTTTTAACAGTGATCATTAATGTGATAAGCCATAATAGTATATAAAAAAAAAACAAAAAAAAAAAAAACAATCGCTGATCCCCCCCAGAGGACTATAATGTCATTATGGTGACACTGAACTACTCTGATAGCAGTATGTTAAAAAAAGCAAAAAAAAAAAAGCAGGACGACCTTTCACAAAACCTAAATATTATACACGGATTTGGGTTATTCTTACCAAAGAAGTGTAGCAGACTAGGAAAAAAGATCCGCACTACCGTTATTGCAAGAAAATCCCTCTTTTTTGAACCAACCACAAAAAAAAAAAAACCCAATAGGTTGATGCGTTTTGGCTAAAAAAACCCTTAGTCATAACCCATAATGTAGCATGGAATAAGAGAGATTAATACTAATTATATATATATATATATATATATATATATATATATACACATACACATACACACACACACTCATATATACACACACACATACATATACATACACATACACACACACATATATATATATACACACACATACATACAGGTGAAACTCGAAAAATTAGAATATCGTGCAAAAGTTCATTTATTTCAGTAATGCAACTTAGAAGGTGAAACTAATATATGAGATAGACTCATTACATGCAAAGCAAGATAGTTCAAGCCGTGAGTGGTTATAATTGTCATGATTATGGCTTACAGCTCATGAAAACCCCAAATCCACAATCTCAGAAAATTAGAATATTGTGAAAAGGTGCAATATTCTAGGCTCAAAGTGTCCCACTCTAATCAGCTAATTAACCCATAACACCTGCGAAGGGTTCCTGAGCCTTTAAATGGTCTCTCAGTCTGGTTCAGTAGGAATCACAATCATGGGAAAGACTGCTGACCTGACAGTTGTGCAGAAAACCATCATTGACACCCTCCATAAGGAGGGAAAGCCTCAAAAAGTAATTGCAAAAGAAGTTGGATGTCCCCAAAGTGCTGTATCAAAGCATATTAATAGAAAGTTATGTGGAAGGGAAAAGTGTGGAAGAAAAAGGTGCACAAGCAGCAGGGATGACCGCAGCCTGGAGAGGATTGTCAGGAAAAGGCCATTCAAAAGTGTTGGGGACTTTCACAAGGAGTGGAATGAGGCTGGAGTCAGTGCATCAAGAGCCACCACACACAGACGGATCCTGGACATGGGCTTCAAATGTCGTATTCCTCTTGTCAAACCGCTCCTGAACAACAAACAATGTCAGAAGCGTCTTACCTGGGCTAAAGAAAAACAGACCTGGCCTGTTGCTCAGTGGTCCAAAGTCCTCTTTTCTGATGAGAGCAACTTTTGCATCTCATTTGGAAACCAAGGATCCAGAGTATGGAGGAAGAATGGAGAGGTACACACTGCAAGATACTTGAAGTCCAGTGTGAAGTTTCCACAGTCTGTGTTGATTTGGGGAGCCATGTCATCTGCTGGTGTTGGTCCACTGTGCTTCATTGAGTCCAGGGTCAACGCAGCCGTCTATCAGGAGATTTTTGAGCACTTCATGCTTCCGCAGACGAGCTTTATGGGGAAGCGAACTTCATTTTCCAGCAGGACTTGGCACCTGCCCACACTGCCAAAAGCACCAAAACCTGGTTCAATGACCGTGGGATTACTGTGCTTGATTGGCCAGCAAACTCGCCTGACCTGAACCCCATAGAGAACCTTTGGGGCATTGCCAAGAGAAAGATGAGAGACATGAGACTAAACAATGCAGAAAAGCTGAAGGCCGCTATTGAAGCATCCTGGTCTTCCATAACACCTCAGCAGTACCACAGGCTGATAGCTTCCATGCCAAGCCGCATTGAGGCAATAATTGCTGCAAAAGGGGCCCAAACCAAGTACAGAGTACATATGCATGCTTATACTTTTCAGAGGTCCAATATTGTTCTATGTACAATCCTTGTTTTATTGATTGCATGGAATATTCTAATTTTCTGAGATTGTGGATTTGGGGTTTTCATGAGCCATAATCACCACAATTATGACAAATCACGGCTTGAACTATCTTGCTTTGCATGTAATGAGTCTCATATATTAGTTTCACCTTTTAAGTTGCATTACTGAAATAAATGAACTTTTGCATGATATTCTAATTTTTTCACCTGTATATATAAAAATTGGTAGAGATGCAGGCTGGTCCCATCAGTTGATCATCTTAATGACAAAATAATCAACAGATGAAACGCACAGGAAAGCAGCCTGGATCAAAAATCACCACACTGAACATCATTCAAAATAAATAAAAAATTAAAACAAAAACACACACTAATAATATGGACCCTCCTAATACCCTCCTTATGGAGGGTAGGAAGGATACCTAGATCCTCATACAGGTTCCAGGGAAAGCAAGAGGGGAATCTATTGTAGATGTAAATCCAGATTCCACCTAACATTTAACCGCTGTGGTGACCTGGTCTGTAATTTAAAGATCCACCACGTTTCCCTACTGTAAAGTCTCCTTTTTCTATCTCGGCAGATGTCACAGTCTCTCAATGCTATTGAACCTGAAATCTGAGAGATCACCTCCATGACAATCCCTAAAATGATGGGATACATTTGAAATGTGTTTAGCATTAGAATTATTAATGTCACAGAAGTGTTTTCCAATTTTAGTTCATAGCACCCGTGTGGAACATCCCACATACTGTAATTTACAAGCTAAACAGGTAATAAGGTAAATGATGAAATTCATGCCACAGTTAATGTGCTGTGCAGTGGTTGTGCAGTGTGTGGCTGGGGAAGTTGCTGGAGGTTCCGGTCAGGCAGATATGCCCTGTATATATGAGTCCATATGGTGAGGACAGTGGTCTGAGAGGAATTAGTTGCTCGGAGAGGGACCTTAATTGAGTCGATGGAATCAGTGGATTAATAAAACCAGGCTGAGATTCTTTATACTTAAGGCTTTATGATCCGTAAGAGTCAAATTTGGAAGGTGAGGAGGCATTTTGGCTAAATCCAGGGGAGTCACATCAGGAGTGTCACTAGGAGCACGTTTGCAGCATGGAATGAAGTAGTGAATCACAGTTTGGGATCACATGTAATTTGGACTGTTTTAATTTATTTATTTAATTTGATACACCTGTCACTGTGCACAGAACAAGTGTTATCACTTTATTAAAGATTTCACTTATTTTTGTTAGCCACTAGGTGGCCCAATAGGAGTGAGAATTGGCACTATTTATTTATTAATGGTTTTTGTATATGTTATATTTATGTGAGCACGAATTCATCAGTTATGATATTTATTATTTCAGAAGGGACTTTATGAATTGTTTTTTTTATACACTATATAAGCTGAGCGCTTTATCACAATATATTTTTTGTTATTTGTATATATCCTATGGTATAGGGAAAAGGTGATAGCAGCTGGCTTTGACTAAAGATTCTGTGGAGCGCAGGGGGACCTCTGTATATATAACTACCATAAGAAAGCTCTCTGAGTGAAAAAAATATATAAATTTAATTTGTGAACAGTGTTGCATGACCGATCAATAGCCAGTTAACATAGCACAAATGTCCTGGTCATGAAGAGCGTAAAACCTTACGGATATCAAGTGTTACTAAACTCACAACTGTAAAACCAGTCTGTATATGCAGTAAAGCATGCTTGCTATACTCACTGTGGAACCTGAAGGGTTAATTTTCCACATTGTGTAAAAAGGATGTTTGATCCTCTTCTCTGATCCTCCCCTTCTTCCATTGTCCCCTAAATATCTCCTGATAGAACAGAGGTTTGGAGTTGCCCTGCACATGCTCAGTTTGGTGTGTATTGCTAAGAGTTTTCTTTTCTTGGGAAAGTACATGCGATCAGCACATAGCCAATCAGCACTGTCCAGACAGAAATCAGGGGTCCAGAATCCTCCCAAAGGAGAATCAAAACTCCTCCTACAAGTTTTATACAGTGCTCTGCTGGACACTGATAGAAATCAAAAGACTGCTCCAACTGCTGATAAAAAGGTATTTAGCAGTTTATATTTACTAAAATAATTGCATTTCCATGTTCTGTGTACTGTGGGAGACCAGATATAGTGAATGCAGTCTTCCTATTATGAAAGGTGTCAGCAGGAAGGGAAGTGAGAGGAATCACCCAAAAAGGAAAGCAAAAAATACTTTATCAGCAGAGCTGAAGAAAAGGGAACCAACCTCTAGGACACTAGCAAAGTGTCATGCTGAGTGTTATGTGGGTTAATTTTTTCTGTTTGTCAACCTCCTGTAGGTAGTCCCAACCTCCAAAGGGATCATTATAACCTGACTTCTGAATGCCTGTCATCCTAATGGACAAGAAAGAAAAACAGAGCATGTAGTAGCGAGTGTCCAGGCAAATGTAGGAAAGATCACTGCTCTTTGGTCACTACTCACAGCATCACCTTGACTTGGCATTAGCAGGGGAAAAACAGCAGGCTGATCTGAATGTAAATGCCAGAAAGTTTGTCCTGCCAGTGGCAGGGTAGATTGCTGCTCCTCTTATCACATACAACATCACCTTGATTCAGTGCCAAGGGGGCAACAGCAGGCAAAATGTTTAAAGATTGCTGTAAGCTGCAGTGACTACAGGACAAAAAACATGAGATGTGAAGTGAAGCAGAGAGGGCTTGCAGCAAGGTAGAAGTAAGTGATGTGGGGCTGAACTGGGTGAAAAAAGGCATTGACACATGGCATCTGATAGCACTGACATGCTGGCTGTCAGCTGTCTGATCTAAATTAAAAAAAGGGAAGTTATGGGACAGTTCACCCTGCTGCACACAGAGCAGGCACTGAATAAGGACTTTCAGCATAAAACAAGATAATCATTAACCACTTGCCCTCCAGAGGATTTACCCCCCTTCCAGACCAGGCCATATTTTGCAATATGCGTTATTTTAACTGACAATTGTGCTGTAATGCAACACTGCACCCAAATGAAATTTAAGTCCTTTTTTTTCCCCACGAATAGAGCTTTCTTTCAATGCTATTTGATAGCCTCTGCGATTTTATTTCTTGCGTTAAACAAAAAAAGACCGACAATTTTGAAAAAAAATAAATATTGTTGACTTTTTGCTATAAAACATATCCAGTAAAAAAAAGTAAAGAAATCAAAAGTTTGTCCAAAATGTATTCTGCTACGTCTTTGCTAAAAAAAAAAAAAATTCCAATACATGTAAATTAATTGATTTAGGTGAAAGTTATAACGTCTACAAATGGCGGTATATATACACTGGAATTTCTTTTTTTTAATACTAGTAATGGCAGCGATCAGCGACTTATAGCTGGAATGCCGGACTGTGGCAGGCATTCTGACACTGGGGGGGAACTATCTGCCACTGACATCCCCAGTGATAGTAATACAGTGATCAGTGCTAATAAAAAGCACTGACAGTACTGACACTGAGCAGGAAGGGGTTGCCATCTGGGATGATCAAAGGGTTAACTGTGTGCTGTGTGTTTTACTATATAAAGCGTGCTAAATGAGTACACCCCATCAGATTTGTCAGAAAACCTTTACTTTCCTTTCAGAATCAACATTCTACATTACACTACAAAATACTCCTACTAATGTGGGCCATTGATTGCAAACAAGATTTGTTAATTTAAACACACAAAAGTATTTTTCCTAACAAACTCATTCAAAACCATGTTGCAAAACTTAATACACCCCAGTGAAAGTCTTAGGAGCAAAGCTAAATTTTAGACAACAAAATCCTAACTAACAAGAATTCAAGAATTTCATGCTGGCAGCAATGGCACCACATGGAAGAGAAATGTCACAAGGCCTGAGAAAGAAAATAATTACTTTACACAAGAAAGGAGAAGCCTACAAGAAGATCAGTAAAGCTTTACTTGTCAGAATACTGTAGCAAAAGTAATAAAAAAAAAAAAATGTAACTAAGATGGAACTGCAACCATCCCACAGAGACGTCCAGGATGTCCACAGAAGTTAACACCTCGACAGGAGTGTCTTCGGATGAGAAGGAGTGAAGAAAACCGCCTAAAGAAGTAGAAAGCCAAACTGGTGTAATGGTTTCCAATGACACAATATGGCATACACTGCAGAGAAATGGCATGCATGGGTGTCGTCCACGAAGAAAGCCTCTCCTAAAGCCCATGCACAAAAAAAGCCCACCTAGAATTTGCCAGGGCCCATGCTGAAAAAGAAGACTACTGGGACTCTGTACTGGTGAGGTCAATATACCGTATTTTTCGCTCCATAAGACGCACCTGACCATAAGACGCACCTAGGTTTTAGAGGCAGAAAACAGGAAAAAAAAAAATTCTGAACTAATGGACTGCAGACACAGTACAGGAGATGACCAGAGACTGCGGACACAGTACAGGAGATGACCAGAGACTGCGGACATAGTACAGATGACCAGAGACTGCGGACACAGTACAGGAGATGACCAGAGACTGCGGACACAGTGCAGGAGATGACCAGAGACTGCGGACACAGTACAGGGATGACCAGAGACTGCGGACACAGTACAGGGATGACCAGAGACTGCGGACAGCACAGAGATGACCAGAGAGTGCGGACAGCACAGGGATGACCAGAGACTTTGGATAGTACAGGGGATGACTGCTGACCTTTGGGGAGGTGGGGAGCGGGTACCTGAATTTGACAGGTACCCGCTCCCACTTCCGCGGAGTTGTTCTTTCATCTTACCTGTTCCTTTATCCAGCCGCACGCTGTCTTCCCGGCTTCTGTAATGGCGCTCGGCATGACAGCCGGGTGCCCAGTGCGCATGAGCGAGAAGCACTTGCGCTTTGTGATTGGTCCGGCGGCTTCTGGGATCTGTCATGTGTCCCAGGTGCCGCCTTACCATTCACAAAAAGCACCGCTTCTTGCGCATGCGCACTTGACACCCGGCTGTCATGCCCACACTACAGAAGCCGGGAAGACCGCGCCGCTGGATAGAGGAACGGGTAAGATGAAAGAACAACTCCGCGGAAGTGGGAGCGGGTACCTGTAAAATTCAGGTACCCGCTCCCCCTCCCTCCCCAAAGGTCAGCAGTCATCTCTAAGGTCCCGCTGTAGAGCTGAGCGGCCGGCCCGGTATTCTGACACGGCGGCAGTGGAAATACCGGACCGGCCGCTCCATATTCGCTCCATAAGACGCACTGACATTTCCCCCCCTTTTTTTGGGGGAAAAAAGTGCGTCTTATGGAGCGAAAAATACGGTAAATGTTTTTGGAACTGATGGCTTGAAAACTGTATGGCGTTGCAAAGGTGAGGAGTACGAAAAAAAAAAATGCATGGTGACTATAGTGAAAAGTGGTGGTGGCAGTGTCCTTCTGTGGGGCTGCTTGTGTCAGGGAGCTGCATTTCATTGGTGGCATCATGATCTCACAGATGTACTGCTCTATAGTGAAAGAGAAGATGCTACCATCACTCCGTGCCCTTGGACGTCGTGTATTTTTTCCCAAAGTGATGATGATCCAAAACACACATCTAAGGCCATTGTTGCATTTCTGAAGACCAGGGTGTAAGTGATTCAGTAACCAAGTATGTCACCTGATCTGAATCCAATTGAACACCTATGCGGAATTCTGAACAGACAAGTTGAGCATCACTCTTCATCCAGCCTCTAAAAGAGGTCGTTCTTGAAGAATCGAAAAAGATTGATGTTGCAATATGTCACCAACTTGTTCATGCCATGCCTAGAAGACTTGGTGCTGTCCTTGCAAATCACGGAGGTCATACAAAATACTAGATGGAGTAGTTTTTGTTGTGCAGTGTAGTCATTTTTCCATCAACTAATTTGAGAAAAACTGAAGATTTTGTAATCTAAGTTATATTATTAGTTTAACGTGTGTACACACACACTGCCAAAAGTATTGGGACACCTGCCTTTATGCACACATGAACTTTAATGGCATCCAAGTCTTAGTCCGTTGAGTTGACCCACCTTTTACAGCTATAACCGCTTCAATTCCTCTGGGAAGGCTGTTCACAAGGTTTAGGAGTGTGTCTATGGGAATATTTGACCATTCTTCCAAAAGCGTATTTGTGAGGTCAGGCACAGACCTGACTCGCAGTCTCCACTCTAATTCATCCCAAAGGTGTTCTATCAGGTTGAGGTGCAGGCTAGTCAAGTTCCTCCACCCCAAACTCGCTCATCCACGTCTTTATGGAGCTTGCTTTGTACACTGGTGCGCAATCATGTTGGAACAGGAAGGGGGTCATCCCCAAACTATTCCCACAAAGTTGGGAGCATCAAATAGTCCAAAATGACTTGGTATGCTGACGCCTTAAGAGATCCCTTCACTGGAACTAAAGGGCTAAGCCCAACCTCTGGAACACAACACAACCCCACACCATAATCCCCCCTCCACCAAACTTTACACTTGGCATAATGCAGTCAGGTAAGTACCGTTCTCCTGGCAACCGCCAAACCCAGACACGTCCATCGGATTGCCAGATAGAGAAGCATAATATGTCACTCCAGAGAACACGTCTCCACTGCTCTAGAGTCCAGTGGCAGCGGGCTTTACACCACCGCATCCGACGCTTTGCATTGCACTTGGTGACGAAAAGCTTAGATGCAGCTGCTTTGCCATGGAAACCCATTCCATGAAGCTCTCTACGTACTGTTGCTGTGCTAATCTGAAGGCCACACAAAGTATGGAGGCTATTGACTCTGCAGACAGTTGGCGACTTCTTTGCACTGTGTGCGTCAGCATGCGCTGACCCAGCTCTGTCATTTTACGTGGCCTACCCTTCGTAGCTGAGTTGCTGTATTCCCAGTTGTCCCCCCTTTGTTTTAATACTCCTAACAGTTGACTGTGGAATCTTTAGTTGCAAGGAAATTTCACAGATGGACTTATTGCACAGTTGCAACCCATCACGGTACCATGCTTGAATTCACTGGGCTCTTGAAAACGATCCATTCTTTCACAAATGTTTTTAGAAGCAGTCTGCCTAGGTGCTTGTTTTTTTACACCTGTGGCCATGGAGGTGATTGGAACACCTAAATCCAGTGATTTGGAGGGGTGTCCCAATACTTTTGGCAATATAGTGTATACACACACATACACGAGGGGCATTAAAGCCAAACTGGAACTTTTTAGTTTATAAAATAAAAGAACAAATTTCAAGGAGTAGAAACTGCAATCACTTTTCACCATACTCCCCTACTACATTTATACACTTATCCCAGCATTTAACGAATAGCTGGAAAGCTTCACCATAGCCATTCACCAGTACGCCTGAACCATCCTAGGACAGCCTGCTTCACTTCGTCATCAGTGCTGAAATGCTGACAAATGAAGATTTGTCTTGTGCAATTTACGACAGGTTATGCATCGATTATCTAGATTCAGGCATTCCACACCCTGAATGTTCACAGGAATGACTGCCGTACTGCCATATTTGAAACATTTACACCATTCAAATGTCTTACTGCAGCTGAGCATCACATTACCGTACTGTGCTTGAAGTCTTCCGTAGATATTCGTGGGTTTTATACCTTCATTCACAAGAAACTTCATCACCACACACTGTTCAATGCACGCACTAACACTGTTGTCTGCCATCTTGATTAATGGTCTCTGGACTAGCCTACCAGTAATAGGACACACATGCCACTTACTACTACATGTAGTACCACCAGACTAGCATTCCTTTTTATACCTGTAAAATTAAAAGTTCCGGCTTGACTTGAACTCCCCTTGTGTATATATCTCAATATCTATCTACAGTATCCATAGATCTAGCTCTCTTGAAATTTGCACGTGTGCCTTTGGAATACTCTGTTTGCCCAGGGAAGAGCGTTAATGGTGAAGTTTACAAAATGATTTACAGATTAACTTTAAAGACTCAATAACATCACGTCACATTTGAAGTGTACAAAACCACATGGTGCCCCAGCAGCATGCAGTTATGTGCAGCACGATTTAAAAATAAATGAATAATACAAATGTAAAAAAGGGTAAGGGACTTCTTTCTCCACATTTTTGGAGGTACAGCAGCCCTCTGAAATGAATGGGCTGCTCTTCATGCAGAACGCAGCTGCACAGGTGTGAACCAAGCCGTAAAATGAGACATTTTTTGCATTTAAAACTGTAAATAATTTGAGTTCTAACCTACTTTACTTACCTTTAGTTAAAGCCACCGGTCCAAAATAGTTTGTGTCCATAATCATCCTGTCCACAGTAATCTTTGTGTCCCGAATGGTTCCACGATAACTAATTCCTGCATTATTAATTAAGATGTCCACTTTTCCCGCAAGCTGAAGAATCTCATTGGCTGCGCTGGTTACAGCCTCTACATCTGACAGGTCAAATATTACCATATGTGGTTTATACATCTATGGTGCAAAAAAAGGACAAAATACAGCTATTACGGCATTTTCCCAAAAAAGATCTGCCAGTTCCAGGCAGAGAACATATGTATTCTGCTTTCCAAAGCGTTTATAAAGATCACAAATCAAATTAATTAAAATAGAAGCTATAAGGCCTGTTGCACCAAGGAGTAAAAACAAGCGGATTTGCTTACTGATCTGAAATGAGATGCATTGTTGTCTATGGGACATTGCACACAGCTGATTAAATATCAGTAAGTAATCAACATGGAGTACAGAGCCGTGAGCAGTAAAAAAAAAATAAAAAATTGAAAATTTTTCATTTGAGTGCAGAATTGTACTTGCATAAGCCCCTTGCATGCAAGCATCATAATTTACTGATGTTTACCCGGGAACTTGTGATGCTGCTGTGCAAGGGGCCACAATACTGGCAATTGAGAAGAGTTTTACTCGTCTTTATACACTTACACACCTATACTTGCCTATACTCAACATTACTCAGGTCCTTACACATGTTTTGGCCCCTAGGAAACGGACTTCACAAATTCCTGAGTAAACATTAGAAAATTATGACACCTGTGTGCAAGGGGCCTAAATGTTCAGGATCAATTTTATTTTTTTCTAGTGTACAGTATACAGTGAGGAACAGAAGTATTTGAACACCCTGTGATTTTGCAAGTTCTCCCACTTAGAAATCATGAAGGGGTCTGAAATTCACATTGTAGGTGCGTTCCCACTCTGAGAGACAGAATTAAAAAAAAAAAAAATTCAGGAAATCACATTGTATGATTTTTAAAGAATTTGTCTTCCACTGCTGAACACAAGTATTCGAACACCTGAGAAAATCAGTGTTAATATTTGGTACAGAAGCCTTTGTTTGCAATTACAGAGGTCAAATGTTTCCTGTAGTTCTTGGCCAGGTTTGCACACACTGCAACAGGGATTTTGGCCCACTCCTCCACACAGATCTCCTCTAGATCTGTCAGGTTTCGGGGCTATCGCTGAGCAACACGGAGTTTCAGCTCCCTCCAAAGATGTTCTATTGGATTTAGATCTGGAGACTAGCTAGGCCACTCCAGAACCTTAATATGCTTCTTACGGAGCCACTCCTTGGTTATCCTGGCTGTGTGCTTCGGGTCGTTGTCATGTTGGAAGACCCAGCCACGACCCATCTTCAATGCTCTGACTGAGGGAAGGAGGTTGTTGCTCAAAATCTCACAATAAATGGCCCCATTCATCCTCTCCTTAATACAGTGCAGTCGTCCTGTCCCCTTCGCAGAAAAGCACCCCCACAGCATGTTACCGCCCCCATGCTTCACAGTAGGGATGGTGTTCTTGGGATGCAACTCATCCTTTTTCCTCCAAACACGACAAGTGAAGTTTAGACCAAAAAGTTCTACTTTGGTCTCATCTGACTACATGACTTTCTCCCATGCCTCCTCTGGATCATCCAGATGGTCATTGGCAAACTTTAGATGGGCCTGGACATGTGATGACTTGAGCAGGGGAACCTTCCGTGCAATGCATGATTTGAAACCATGACGGCATAGTGTTCTACTGACAGTGACCTTTGAAACTGTGGTCCCAGCTCTCTTCATGTCATTGACCAGCTCCTCCCTTGTAGTTCTGGGCTGATTCCTCACCTTTCTTATCAGTGATATCCCACGAGGTGAGATCTTGCATGGAGCCCCAGTCCGAGGGAGACTGACAGTCGTCTTTAGCCTCTTCCATTTTCTAACAATTATTCCAACAGTTGATCTATTTTCACCAAGCTGCTTGGCAATTGCCCCGTAGCCCTTTCCAGCCTTGTGGAGGTCCACAATTTTGTCTCTGGTGTCTTTTGACAGATCTTTCGTCTTGCCCATGGTAGTAGTTGGCGTCTGACTGACTGTGGGGTGGACAGGTGTCTTTAAAGAGCTCAGACAGGTGCTACAAAGTTAGATTAATGAGTGGAGTAGAGGTGCACTTTTTAAAAAGGCACAGTAACAGGTCTTTGAGAGCCAGAATTCTTGCTGTTTCTTAGGTGTTCAAATACTTATGTTCAGTAGTGCAAGACAAATAAATTCTTTAAAAATCAAACCATGTGATCTCCTGAATTTTTTTTTAAAATTCTGTCTCTGAGTGGGAATGCACCTACAATGTGAATTTCAGACCTCTCCACGATTTCCAAGTGGGAAAACTTGCCAAATAGCAGGGTGCGCGTGCGTCTCTCTCTCTCTCTCTCTCTCTCTCTCTCTCTCTCTCTCTCTCTCTCTCTCTCTCTCTCTCTCTCTCTCTCTCTCTCTCTCTCTCTCTCTCTCTCTCTCTCTCTCTCTCTCTCTCTCTCTCTCTCTCTCTCTATATATATATATATATATATATATATATATATATATATAATTTGTTTTATTAATGCAGGGGTGTGGAAATTTTTATAAAAACTACTTGCCCATGGACTAAATTGGGGTTCCAATCTTCTTATCCCTCATGACAATCTACTTGTCCAGATTAAAAGAAAAAAAATTAACTAAAACTGTACTTAAATCTGAGGTGCTTTTAGGAATGTTGGGGGCTTTTAAAATCAAAAAGGGGCTTTATGGCAACTTAAACGTTTAATATTTTTAACATTGCGCTGTTTATCTCCTCCTCCCTCTCTGCCTTGTCTCCAACACCGCACCCAGGGACTAGCAGGGAGGAGAAAGACCTTGCAGTAAAATGAGAACTGACTGGGTGATCCTCAGGCAAAAGGAGAGTCGGGCTTATCCTTTACCCCTTTTGGTGCAAGAACCGTTTTTGCAGGTTTTTTTGCACACGTTTAAAAAATCATTTTAGGCTTGAAGATTACACAAACCCCTAAACATATTTTTTCAGAAAGCAGAGAATAAAATAGTGGTAGCTCCAATTTTTTATGTCGCATGATATTACTGGAAACTTTCAGTAAAAAAATACACTTGTTATTTTTAGGACACAGAAAAGCCATGAATTACTCTTTTTTTTTTAAATTAAAATATAAAAGATGAGGTTGCTCCGAGTAAATAGATATCCAACATGTCAAACTTTAAATTTGCGTGCGTTCGTGAAATGGCGACAAACTTCAGTACCCTATATTTTCTATGGCGAAAAGATCCTTATTGGTCATCAATATAGTGTTACAGAGGATGTATCATGCTAGAAGTATTGCTCTCATTCTGGAGTGCACGGAGATATGGAATGTGTATCGCAATTGAAGTTTTCATGCGTAGGCACCCCAGCATGTGCTTTTACGTTTGTACGTGCGTATATATAGGGGTGGGGGCCTCAATTTTTCCTTTTGAGGGGATGTTATGTGCTTGGGTACAAGTTAAAATTTTTACAATTAAAATAAAAATAATTTTTTTTCATCACATAGGGGACAAAAAGGTTGCGAAGGCTGGCACTGTGGGCTGTGTGGAAGCAGTCAGGCGACAGCGCAGCCACCCTAGAGATCATTCAGCGTTAATTGACCGATGCATTTAACTTGAAATCGACCTCCTTCAGACCTGCATTTGACCTCCTCCTGACTTTCTTTAATCTGCCATTGAATTTTTATAGACTTGTATAGAGAAAAGAAGTTCTGACATAAACAGAGTGTCAACACAGGTCCTAACTGAGCTCTGTAAACATGTCTTTTCAGCAAAGCAGAGGACAGACAGGACAACACGATAAAAAGTCAAATTGTAGGATCTGATTTTAATGCAAAGATCATTGAGATCTCAGTTCAAAACAACTGCTTTCATTTTGAGTTGAGACGAACACATGAAATTAGCCAGGGCATGTGTCGTGTCCCGGGAGGTTGCAGGTGGGTAGGGAGGCATCCCAAGCTTACCTACTTTGTTTTAAAGTGTACATATTCTCTATAAATTGCAGGTTTTCCAGTGTTGGTATGGGTCACCTTATCTTATGTACCAGCTAAAATATGTATATAATGTTTATGCAGAAATGTTTTTATGCAGAATTTGTAATTAACTTCTCGCCTAGCCTATTGCAAAATGACAGCCCGAGTGCGACTTTCATCATTCCAGGTGGACGTCACATGACATCCTCCCAGAAAGCGTCCGCGATCTGTCACCAGCTATGTTGACCGAACACAGCCAATAACAGATCATCGTTAATCGGCACGCTGCCGGTACCACGTGATCGCTGTGACTACAGCAGATCACATAACAATTAATGGCTTTGATGCATGCCATTCATTGTGTACAATTGTGTTGCTAGCTGTGATTGGTCACAGTGATCACATGGTCCAGACAGGGCCAATCACAGCCCACCTCTACCATATGATTAGCTGTGGCCAATCACAGCTAATCACAATAATACATACTGAATGAGTAAAAATGCTTGTTTATTGCAGTGAAATTTACTGCTATATAGCAATCACAATGTGTAAAAATAAAAAGTGATTTTTTTTTTTTTTACATTTCATCATTTTCCAAAAAATGACAAAAAAAATTACAACTTCAAAAAACTTGCCATGCCTCTTACTAATTAAACGTGGACTGTCTACTTTCCAAAACAGGGTCATTTGGGAGATATTTGTACTGTCCCAACATTTTTAGGCCTCAAGAATTGGGATAGGCCATTAGTACATCAGGAATAATCGATTTTCAGATATATACCATAGTTCGTGGACTCTAACTTTCCTACAGACTAAATAATATGCACGGATTTGGGTTATTTTCACCAAATAGATGTAGCAGAATACATTTTGGCCTAGATTTATGAACAATTTCTTTTTTGCAAAATTGTATAATAAATGAAGAAAAACGGGTTTTTATATTTTAAATAAAAAGGTTACTTTTTTTTTCGTTTATCAAAAAAATAAAAAACCCAGTGGTGATTAAATACCAAAAGAAAGCTCTATTTGTGTGAAAAATAGGTTAAAAAAACAAAAATGTAATTTGGGTAGAGTGTTGCATTATCGCACAATTGTCAAAGTGCGACAGCGCTGAAAGATGAAAATTGGCCTGGGCAGGAAGGGGGAGAAAGTGCCTGGAAGTGAAGTGGTTAAGTATGTAGACAGGGAGATCCATATTTAATTACATACGAAGGCTCCACAGAAAGTGACAAAGACAAGAGAAGAGCAACAGGTATTTTTGTTTTCTTGCAGAAAATATTATTACCATGAAATGTGATTAATGCAGCCACATCTAAGGACAGGTAAACTGCAATATATAAATTTTTTTAGATTTAGATGGGTTGTGCTTTAGGGCTCCTTCACTTAACACAATTCTACGGGGACTGATTTATAATATAGCGATCATTATACAATCTCCATTATTCCATGCCTGTGTGATTGATGAGAAAAAAAAAAAAAAAAAGGGAAGAAATTCAGTTTGAGTCAGGATCTGAACTTTCAATACCTAGCAAAAAAGCACAGCTGTCTAACCATTTCTTGTCTAGTAAAGAAAAAATCTGAAAGTATATAGCTAGACTTGTTACTTAAAATAATACAAATATAAACTATAACCTAAAAAAAGGACATACTTACTTGCATTTTACCTTTTGGCATTCGACTCAGTTCATTTATTAGGTCCTTAAGTCTTTCTTCACTACGTCCACATAAAACAAGTTGAGCACCAGCCTTGTAAAATACTTTCGCACATTCTGGATAGAACAGAAGCTATGTGAATTTTCACAAAGTACACAACGACAAATTGTAAATATTTTATATCATATGGAAGACCCGATTAAAAATAGACAAGATAAAGTATATTTAGGACAAATCTCTCCCCCCCCCATTTTGGATAAAACAAAAACAGTTAAAAAAACAAAAAAAAAACAAAAAACTTTTTTTTCCCACCTAGGTACTATTGGAAAGATGGTACACAACAGAAAGTGAGAAGAAAACTTTGCAGAGTGTGGAAACAAAAATGATTCATTAGAAGACTATCCCTTCATTCATGTTCTGACGAGAACGCAAAATTGTGGATTTTGTTCTATTACTTTCAGCAAATCAAGGCTCTAAATTAAAAAAAATGTTTGCAGTGTAGATGATACACATAGAATAAAGAAAATCTTTACTGTCTACACAAAATTTAAAATATTACAAAAATAGCAGCAACACAGCAAAATTTTATTGCTTTAAAAAGGAGATCTACACATAAATCTATTCCTTTTGAAGGAGTAATAGGGTCATTCTGCTAATAAAATAAAAATACTTTTAAAAGCCCTGGTTCACACTGGTGTGGCTTTGAAATCGTGCTACTTCAATGCGATCAATTTCAAAGCCGCATATCAGTGCAATTTGCACTGACGATTTCATTCCGGCTTGCAACTTCCTATAACAAAAAGTCTATGCAAGTCGCAATTAAATAAGCAAAACGTAGTGCAGGAACCTTTTTCATAATCACTGCCGCATGAGTTGCGGCGTTATGAATGTTTCCATTGCCGGCAATAGGGTGTGGCTTGTAATGCGATTTGGAACATCAAATCATATGCCAAGTCACACCAGTGTGTACCGTGGCTTAATGTGGAAATACAGTGCTATCAAGTTCTTGTACTCATCTTCTCTTTTTTTGGGGCTTGTGTAAATGGGCACATGCAGCATGTTTTCAGATGAATTCAGCTAGCATTTAAATAAATAGCATTAGAAATAATTTTTAACCCCCAGGAGACCCAGTGCAAGCTGTAAAATCCCCCTGTACACATTTACCTTTGCCTAGGCCAGAGGTGGCACCTGTGATAACAACCACAGCATCTTGGACATAAGCACGGCTACGTAGCCGCTGTAAGACTTTGAACAGACTATAGATTCCAATACTGCCAATAAGGAAAGGAACGATCACCCATGACGTCAAGTCCATCAGCCTGAGTTTAGAGCAAGAATGGCCCTTTCTGTTAAAAAAAAAATAAAAAACACATTTAGTTAAAAAAAATAATTTTTTTTACTATAATTACTAAATGATAAAAGTTGAGGGAAAAATGTGTACAAAGGGCATTTTTTATAGAAGTAAATTATGCTTCAAATTGTATGGATGCCAGTACAATATATAATAGAAATGAGCTCTGCCTCTGAGTCAACGTACCCTAATGGCTGGGACAAGAGACCTATTGTTAATACAACTGATATTATATTTTATACAAGCATATCAAACCCTTATAGAATGTCATAATATACTAGGATCAAGTCTTATTATTGCAATATCCATCATCAACACAATGGGTAGAAGCGTGGAAAAGGGGAACACCAAAGTCAGAAAACCCCATATTAACAAGTCTAAATTTACAATCATATAGATCAGGTCAGACTGCAACAAGTCATTTATAAATCTATAGGCTCCCACCAAAAGCCAGGGTTATCAGCTTTCTTTGCCAGGGGTATTGTCTTACAAGTCTCATAAATCACACTAGCAATTAACTAGTAATTAACCATAAATACACAGGCAAGATCGTATCCAAATATGTTAAGGAAATTCTCCAAAACATCCTTATATTACATTGTACTTAAAAACTAACATTGTTGCACTACTTTTTTAGGCATTTCATTTGGTGGATGTGGAACCAAGTCAGTGCTGGCAGCAACCAAGGAGAATGGAGTTGTTTTTTAAATAGAGGTGTGGTAGCATGGGAAACACTCACATTTTTTTCAATTTCCAATCGATGTTGTTACAAATCCATAAGGTTGGGTTCACAGCTTGTGTCTGTTGGGAACACACACAGAAACGTACTGCCCTTTAGTAGATGTGTGGGGGTGCCATTTTTCGTGTGTGCCAAAAAGCATGGTACCGCAGCATCATGGGGTTTGGTGAGGTGTGTCTTTGGCACAGGGTCAGGGACTTCTTTTCAGCATTTATCATGTGTAGGGCATCCCAATGAAATGAATGGGCTGCCAGAAACACACGCACTCCATCTGGTGTGAACCTGGTCTTAAGCACCTACATTTAAAATGATTCAAACATCTTTGAACTTGTGTTTATCCACTTGATCATTCTGATAGGTCCTCTCTCAGGAGGATTAGATTATTAAAGAGAATTTCCTCTTGAGACCCGCTAAAAAGGGGACACTCCACCTATTTACACAGCAAAACTACAGCATTTTAACATTAAAAACAGAACCCCCCCTTTTATTTTAAATATAAGCTATAGTCCCAGCACAGATTTAACCCTTGTGGGATCCTGGAGCAGAGTTTATGAAGCCCTCCTCACGCTCCCAGAGCTTCTGATGTACATCTCTCCCTAGTTCCCCCATGTTACTCTCTCTTTTTTGTGGAAGTGAAAATATGAAGTCTTCCTCATGGCTCTCCATGTAATGTTTATAGGGCTTAGATGGTTTATTTAATTTGGGATTACTGCCATTACAAAAATGTTCTACTATTCTTACACAGAGTGGTCTTATGGTACAACCTACATACTGTAACAAGCATTTTTTACACATTACTACATATTGAAAATTTCAGGTAATGCAGTTTACTGCTTAACAGAAAATTTCCCATCACCATCGACCTTGCCATTTTTTTGTTTGTGGAACCTACAGAGCTTGCTTAGTGGGCAATTTGTCAATGGTACAAGTAAATATAATTTTTACCTTTTTTCCCCTCACTCCCACTCTGGCTTATGGACAGGCCCTCAGCATCCTTACTTACAATGCAGGACTGATGGTCTTACATTGTTTGTGATAGCATTACAGCTATGACCACTGGCCAGAGTGCGGAAGAAATGAGGCTACGAGTGACCAGTCACAAGGAAGGGGAGCCTGTGTCGTAGGGTAGGGATTAAATGTACTAAAATGTCTTGAATAAAAGTTGATAAACCGTTATGAAAATATCATGCAACACAAAATTGCAACTATCAATTACCAATTTTTATTCTTCATGGCCTCTGCATTCAGAAAATTTATATATGTGCGGAAAAAAAAATATGTTCCAGAGGGAAAGTGGTTAGTAACGGATAGTACAGGTATCATTTTTAAATTCTGCTACATATTTTCCATGTAGACCTACCGATATGATCATTTTAAGAAACACTGCTCATTTGCATTTACAAGTCTGTCATCTTAGCATTCATCTTGAAGAGTTAAATCAACCCAGTTTAAAATAGAAATGAAAGGCAAAACATGTATGTATAGATATATGTAAAAAAAAATTATAATTTTTTTCCCTGTGATCACGTACGCTCTAACCTCCTTATGCTGCTGAGAACACAGAGCTGGGAGAGGAGAAACAGCTCCCTGAACTTCCCATTGAAGGGCTGTGGGGTTAGGGGGAAGGGGGGTTGGAATGGATGAGCAGAAGTCTGATCATTGGATGAGAGCACACAGAGTTCCCAGCACAACTAGAAAAATGACCACGCTGTGCTCTCATGCCCAGTGTTGTCAGTTTTTAATAGGAAAGCAGATGGACTAGCAAGAACATCAGGTATTTCATAAGGTATTTCACACTGGCGGAGGGGAGGCAGGACAGAACACACAGAGCGGACGGCAAACACACAAAGCTTTAGACAAAATGACAGTCACTCAATAGGGGGAATGCAGGGAGGGTGACCTCGCCAATAGGGGAATAGCAAGGAGAGGGCCAAAACACTTCTAGTCCAGCCCCAAGGGGGCAAAGTTAAAGTCTCTGCAGCAGCAGCTTGTAATCCAACAGTGAGGTAGAGGAGCAGTTCAAGAACAAATAAATTAGTCCAAAAGAGAATCTTCCCTCTTTTATCAAATAATCTACCTATATGTACAACAACAAAAGTTTCCCCATATAGTTCTATACGTGAACTAACAAAAAATCATAAAGTCCAGTGTCCCAATGATCAAAACTAAATCATAAAAGTCCAGTGTCTCGATAATCAAAATAGTAGAACCGAAAAAAAGGATGTGTATCTTGCAGCGTTGATTGTGTTCGGTGATTTATGTGAAAAACCTCAAAAATAAAGAAACTCACAATAGTGCATTACCATAATATAATCAGAACAAAAAAAAAAAAAAAAAAAAAAAAACACACAAAAAAAAAAAAATATATATATATATATATATATATATACGCTTACATGCACACACAAATGTGTATCATAAAGTTGTGCAACACTAAGTGATAGTGAAACACTTGTGAAAACCTTCCAAACAAATAGTAAAATACTCGTGCTCAAAAAATTCTGAAATCCTGAAGTGAAACACTCAGTGAAACTACTATCCACACGTGACACTTCTAGTGAGTAAGGCTGGCCATACATTATACAATTATCTGCAGATTTTTGGTTTAGATTTACCAAAAACCATATAATAGGAGGACAAACCTAAACAACACTTTCAGTTGTATCCAATTAGGCAGGCCCTTGCACTACATAGTTGAAGGTAAATCTAAAGGAAATTGGGCAGAAAATCTGCAGATAATTGTATAATGTATGGCCAGCCTAAGGCAAATGTACCCTTACCAACAGTAGAGAAAAAGCACGCCTTTATAGTATAATTAGTAGAAATCCTCCAAAGGAACTTTCTCCTCCTCTCCTCCTTCACTTATTGTTAGGGTGATGTTGTAATGCCATCCACTTTCCCAGGTCTATAATCATGGCCGCTGTAACACTTCCGAATTTATATTTTAGATGAGATGGTAATATTTATTATGACCAGTAGGGGGTGCTAAGTGTAGACACCAGTTCAAATATAGTTTAGTATATGAGATGGGTACCAGGATATATATAAAGTAGGGGATATTAAATAAAATAATGTTTTTATTAATTCAATGTGAAATCATGGTTAGTTAAAATTTAATTTTTGTATCTTGGACTATTAAGATATAGCTGCTATATCGAATGCGGTTCCACTGAGTATGCTCCTAATTTTTGACTGCATAGGGAGTGTACTTCCTGCTAGTCGGCTGTGCGGTTTAGTAAGGGCGATGTTTCCCTGTTCCAATATGGCGATCGGAGTATCGTCAGTCAATCGAGGAGTGGTATTTATTGTGGCCAGGTGTCAGGACGTCTCTCTCTCTTATGATTAAGTCCCGGATGTGACAAAACGCATCAAGAGGAAGTGACGTCATACGCAAGAAACAGGAACCGGAAGTGTTACAGCGGCCATCTTTGTTGGGGAATCGCTGGATACCTGTGTATGAACTGCCTGGAAAACTGTGGGAACTGCCTGGTAATCCCCAGAAAGTGGGTTTTTGTCTCAATCGCATATTTTAATGTAAGCAGACTTATTAAAATGTTATTTTGAATACATGGAGGTACGTCATGGCTAATTTCTATTATACTGGAGCCTGGTAAACCCATGATTATAGACCTGGGAAAGTGGATGGCATTACAACATCACCCTAACAATAAGTGAAGGAGGAGAGGAGGAGAAAGTTCCTTTGGAGGATTTCTACTAATTATACTATAAAGGCGTGCTTTTTCTCTACTGTTGGTAAGGGTACATTTGCCTTACTCACTAGAAGTGTCACGTGTGGATAGTAGTTTCACTGAGTGTTTCACTTCAGGATTTCAGAATTTTTTGAGCACGAGTATTTTACTATTTGTTTGGAAGGTTTTCACAAGTGTTTCACTATCACTTAGTGTTGCACAACTTTATGATACACATTTGTGTGTGCATGTAAGCGTATATATATATATATATATATATTTTTTTTTTTTTTGTTTTGTTTTGATTATATTATGGTAATGCACTATTGTGAGTTTCTTTATTTTTGAGGTTTTTCACATAAATCACCGAACACAATCAACGCTGCAAGATACACATCCTTTTTTCGGTTCTACTATTTTGATTATCGAGACACTGGACTTTTATGATTTAGTTTTGATCATTGGGACACTGGACCTTATGATTTTTTGTTAGTTCACGTATAGAACTATATGGGGAAACTTTTGTTGTTGTACATATAGGTAGATTATTTGATAAAAGAGGGAAGATTCTCTTTTGGACTAATTTATTTGATTTTAAACTTTCAGGGGTTAAAAGTTTTTTTCCAATTTGGAATTAGTGTAGGTTTAAGGGGTTATTGATCTGATATCACATTCACATTGTATTTATAAGTTCAAGAACAGTTGAGGCAAAACAGGGGAAGCACGGATCCGACAGGGTACCCGGTCTCCCAGGGAACAAGATAGTATGACAGAGGTACCTGTTGAGAGTCCAGAGTATGCGTGTGGTCCCCCCCTTAGCTGGGTCTCAGGCAGGGCTGACGAGCGGTCTCCCCCTTAGCTGGAGTCTCAGGCAGGGTGGATGTATGGTCTCCCCCTTAGCTGGGGTCTCAGGCAGAGCTAGCGTGTGGTCTCCCCCCTTGGCTGGGGTCCTGCCCTTTGGCTGGGGGTCTCAGGCAGGGCTAGCGTGTGCAGTCCTGCCCTTTGGCTGGGGGTCTCAGGCAGGGCTAGCGTGTGCGGTCTCCCCCTTTGGCTCAGGGTCTCAGGCAGGGCTAGCGAGTGTGGTCTCCCCCTTTGGCTCAGGGTCTCAGGCAGGGCAAGGCTTCTGGGCTCACCCCCCGGGTGGCGTCAGTCTGACACCACGGTCTGGAACATCCCCGCAGGAGGTTCGCACCTCTCTGGGGAGAGGTGTGAACCTCACTATCCTCTCCTCTCCAGCCGTGCTGGAGGAGAAGATAGAGACAGGGGTGATGAAAGCTGCACCTCTTGTCCTGCACGGCAGGACGAAAGGTGGAGGGGGGCCACTTAGCAGGGGAGGAAAGGCAATAATGGAATCTGGAGAACGTAAAATCAGGATAACAGTGGGGGGAAATTCATTAATTGAATTTGGGAACATTTGGCAGGATGACGGGAGGAAATGCATTGATTGAAGTTGGGAACATTTGGCACAAGAAAGTAAGGAATTCATTAAGGATGTACTTCATTTGGGCACAAGGAAGTATGAGATTAAGGCAGAAATTAATAATTGGGGCTGGCAGAGCACCTATATTGTGACACACACAAAAGGAAGCAATACAAAGAGAACAGAATACTTTTTCATACATGGTGCAGCAGGCACATGGAATATGAAATTGTGGGTACCATTTTTAATTATATATCAATAAAAAAGGAGGTTCAGATTCAATCATGCAAGTTCGAAATTAGTGGTGGATTTATGTGCAGATTCACCAGGAAAAACATTTTTTTAAAAACAAAATGCAATGTACGATCTTTGAACCATGGTCAGCAGGCAAAGAAGGTCAATGATAAAGCCAGCCCCCTCACTTTAAAAAAGGGAAGCACAAAGCAGCCATGTATCAGTGTATTACAAAGCTGCTGTAGAGGGTAGGAAAAGCTGGCAAAAATATATAGTGAGAGATTAGGGTAAATAGCTTTTTAGGCAATTACCCTCTTTTATAAAATAGGATTTTTGACTTACCAGTAAAATCTGTTTTCTGGAGTACAGTACAGGACACAAAACCCTCCCCTCTGTTCTTCTGATCTCCTAAAGCCTTCATTTTGTACCACTGTCTAATATCACCTGAAGATAGCTGCATATAATCCAGTTGCAATGATTTAAAGAAGCCCATATCCTGTACTGTTTAACTGGTAAGTCCATGGGACAGCAGCTAGAAGTAGCTATTCCTCAGACTATAGGCTCTAATGATAACCTGTCCAATCCACTTAGCAATGGTGAAGTGCAAGACTAAGGACTCTAGCAAGAACCTTCAGAAGCACAATAAGGGAGTCTGAATTCCCCAAAACGGCAGCAGTGGAGAGGTAAAACACAAAAAGTACATCACGTCTAGACAGCAGAAAGAAATATCTCTAGGAGGTTATGGAGCAGGACATAAGGAAGTAAGGACATTACCCCTATTAAGGTGGAAAGTAGAGCAGGGAGGCCTTGGACCTTAAGACAACTCTGTCCTTTTGTGACATTAGGAAAGCCTTACAAGATAAGTCCGCTAGCCTAAAAGATACAAAAGGGTGGCTTCTGAAGAGCTAAAAAAACCAGCCTGACATCCCAAGGGAATATCCCAATCGAGCTACTTCCTGAGCAAAGGCCTTAACTAGAGAGTGACAGGCCAAAGGTTTCTGAAACAGATGGATCTGACAGACTGATGTTCCTTAATGACACTCCAAGCCAAATGTTGGACCAGAACAGACTGGAAGAGCAGAATAAGCCCCACTGAGTACTTATTCTAGGATGAAAGTCCTTACCTCACACCAAGTAGGTTTGGTAAGCACAATGGTTGACTGTACAAGACTTCAACTACGTAGCATTTGAGTCAAACAGCCATGCTGTGAAAGCCAGCAACTGAGATGAAACATTGGCCCTTACGACAGGAGATCTAGATGATCTAAAACAGGGGTAGGCAACCTTAAAAGAAGAGCGCTAGGACCCAGATGTATGGGGGCCACTTGTCCACAGCTGCTAGTGTCACACTAGAGGAAGTGATAAACAGTTACAAAAAGACCAGTGCTGAGGAAGCTGTGGCTTGTAATCAATAATGACTCCGCAATAGATATCATAAGGGGTATGCTATTATTCCATATGTATTTCATTAAAAAACAGAACTCCTCCAGAAAAAACGCGGTAACCCACAACTTAGATGGGTGGAATATCCGCTCACCTACGCCCCCGAGCCGGGATATGGAGTGGTAGTGATCACAGTGTACAGCTGTCCTGACCGGGGACAGCGGCGCTCCGGAACGGACATCACAAGGTCCTGGGAGGAAGCGGAAGTTGGCTGCTGGGCTTGAACCGCAAGTTTCGCTGTTAACCAAGACAATGCGTTTCACGTGCATGTGGTTTATCAAGTCATGGATCTCAGTGGTCACCAGCTTGTTTATATAGGGGAACAAAACAAGTGGGCCGGCGTCAACCAGGGGCGGAACTAGAACAGATATTCCACCGCTGCATTAGGCCAATACATCTACACAGTACACTATAAACCAGACTGAGTAATGCACAATTAATTACATTATAGTATTCCATAAGATCAGGTTTTTTGTTCACGTGATTTCACATTTGGGACTTTATTTCACTATTTATTGTTATGTGTTAATTATTTAAACATGTTTTTCATGTCATACATGTAGTTATGCGCATAGACTTATTCATTTTTTTTAATTATCTATCTATCTATATATCTATATATATCTATATATATCTATATCTATATATATATATATATATATATCATACACACATACATACACACAATTTATATATTTTTTTTATTGTATTTTGTGTGTTACATTTTTTAATCTTCTTACAATCCGAGTATTTTTCATTTATGAGGTTTTTTTTACTATTTACATTGTATATTTTATAATTTTTTGGTTTTATATAAGGTCCCATATACATAACCTTACCTCTTATTAATTACTATAATATAATAATAAAGCAGGGGCGTGGAAATTTCTGAAAAAACTACTTGTCCAGTGACTAAATCAGTGCCCCAGTTTACTTGTCCCTCATGACAATCTACTTGTCCTGAAAAAAAAAAAAAAATCATTTTTTAACCAAAACCGTATTTAAAATCTGAGGTGCGTTAACCACTTGACCTCCAGAGGATTTACCCCCCTTAATGACCAGGCCTCTTTTTGCTACTCGCCGCTGCACTAATTCAACTGATAATTGCGCGGTCATGCAATGCTGCACCCAAACAAAATTTACGTCCTTTTTTTCACACAAATAAGAGCTTTCTTTCAGTGGTATTTGATCACCTGTGCGCTTTTTATTTTTCGCGCTATAAACAAAAAAAAGGCCAAAAATTTTGAAGAAAAACGATATTTTTTACTTTCAGCTATAAAAAAATATATAGTAAACTCAGTTGGTTATAAATTTAGGCCAAAATGTATTCTACTACATGTTTTTGGTAAAAAAAATCCCAATAAGTGTATATGGATTGCTTTGTGTGAAGGTTATAGCGTCTACAAACTATGGTATAGATCAGGGGTGGGCAAACTTTTTGACTTGAGGGCCGCAATGGGTTCATATATTGGACCCGGGGGGCCGGACCAAGAGTAGATGAATGATGTGTATGTGTGAATTAATATAAATTAAATTACCTTTGCTCCGCGCGTTCCTCTCGCCGTGTTCCCGCGCCGTTCCGGTCTTCAGGGCGGACTGTGAGAGGAGCCTAGCTCCCCTCACGTTCGTCACGCTGCCCCGCCTACACACATCCTGACAGCCAATCACTGGCTATCAGGATGTGAGTGGCAGCAAGACTGGCCAATCATTGCATTTGAGCGCGCTGAATGATGCAAATGTTTGCCTGCCCTCGCTGTTTTTTTTTGTATCACGCTCCGCGAGCCGGATTAAAAGGTCCGCTGGGTCGTATATGGCCCACGGGCCGTAGTTTGCCCATTGCTGGTATAGATACTGCAATTTACGCCATTTTTTTTGCTATACAGCGCTGCGCTAGTTTAACGGACAATTGCACGGTCATGGAATACGGTACATAAATGAAATTTACATCCTTTTTTTTCCCCACAAATTGAGCTTTCTTTCGGTGGTATTTGATCGCCTGTGCGGTTTTATTTTTTGCGCTATAAAAAAAAAAAGGCTGACAATTTTGAGGAAAAAAAAAACAATATTTTGGACTTTTTGCTGAAAAACATGTCCAGTAAAAAATGTAAAAATCAAATTTAGTCATAAATTTCTGCCAAAATGCATTCTGCGACATGTCTTTGCTAAAAAAAAAAAAAAAAAAAAAAATAAGTGTAAATTAATTAGTTTACGTGAAAGTTATAGCATTTACAAATGGCGGGAAAGATACTGGGATTTTTAGTTTTTTTGTTATACTAATAATGGCGGCGATCAGTGACTTATGGCGGGACTGCGGCGGACATTCTGACATTGGGGGGTACTGTTGGAGTCACTGACATCCCCAGTGACACCAATACAGTGATCAGTGCAAAAAAAAAAAAAAAACATGACACTGTACTAATGGCACTGGGGAGGAAGGGGTTAAGTTCATTATTCAGGGAAAGGTTTAACTGTGTGAGGGGAGTGTTTTACTAGTGGGCGGGGGTGCGTACTGCAGGGAACACCACTGATCGGGAGAGAGAAACTCTTCTGTCCCGATCAGCGTGTCCTGAAGCTGTCAGGGAACTGACAGAAATCACAGCTACTGCAGCTGTGCTCTCTGTCAGCGATTGCCGCCGATCGCCGGGACATAGCCAGTAACGACCGGCTGTGACCCGGCGACTGACATCTGTGGCTGTGATCGGCGGGACAGGTAGGGCGGCGGTGCGCCGCGCGCGCCCCCTTCCTGTTTTTAAACCGTGCTTTTGCCCAGCCGTGCCGCCCTGCCGCCGTATTTATACAGTGGCTGGGCAGCATGTGGTTAAGTAATGTCTGGGGCTTTGAAACACAAAAAGGGTCTTTATGGAGACTGAAAAGTTTAATAATTTTAATATTTCACTGTTTATCTCCTCCTTCCCTCCTTGCTTGTCTTCAGCACTGCACCTGGGGACTAGCAGGGAGGAGGAGAGACACCTTGCAGCGTAAGGAGCACTGACTAAGTGCTGATCAGGAAAGGGGAGTGTCCGGCTTATCCTTTACCCCTTTCGCTACAAGAGCCGTTTTTTGCGCACGTTTAAAAAATCATTTAAATCCTGGAGATTACACAAAACCCCCAAACATATATTTTCTGAAATCAGAGACCCTAGAGAATAAAATAGTGTTGGTTACAATTTTTTATGTCACACGATATTATCACAAAGGTCTAGGAAATGCACAATTTTAGTAAAAAAAAATACACTTAAGTTAATTTTAGGGCACAAAAAGCAATAAATTATCCAATTTCTTTGTAAAATATAAAAGATGAGGTTTCATCGAGTAAATAGATATCTAACATGTCAAACCTTAAATTTACGTGAGCTTGTGAAATGGCAATAAACTTCAGTACCCTATATTTTCTATAGGTGGCACTTTTATGCCCCTTATAGGTCATCAGTTTAGCATTACAGAGGAGGTCTGGTGCTAAAATTATTGCGCTCATTCTGGCGTGTGCGGCGATACGTGACATGTGTATCGCAATCGTCGTTTGCACTGCATTACATTCTTTCCCGGCCTCGATTGCCGGGAAATCTGTCAACAGGGAGCCGAAAGTGACATCATAAAGTCACTTCCGGGTCAGGACAAGAAGGGGAGGGGAGTGGGCGCTCTCCTCCCGGCCCTGTACCCACCCGGACCCACTGAACTGCTGCCTGAATGCTTCCACCTCATAGATGAGCCCTGCAAATGAGCAGAGACTGCCAGGTTGTGTTCTTGCCTACAGGAGGATATGGATGCTGGCACAAAAATATATTTTTAAATGTGGACCAACCCAGTTTAACCTCTCTAATCCTAGCATGATTCAAAATCTTTCTAGTGTTCTGGGAAGACTAATGCCCTTTCTCTGCTCTGCAAAGAAAAGGTCACCATTTTTGCTGCCTTTTTTTATTCTTCAAAATTGCTGCAACTCGCAGCTTGTGCTCCTTCAGGTACTGGTCTCTGCATTGTGGCACTTTTCAGACCCAAGTATATGGTGTTAGGTGCCATGGCGCGCAGTGCCATAGCATAGCCCCAGTTGTGACCCTGGGGACAATTCACTAAAGGTTACTGCATGCATTATGTTGGTCACGTGGTCACATGTGATACCAAAAATGTCAATTCACTATTGCTAGTATGCATTATTTACCACCAACAGCAAAAACACTTGGTAAATACCGCATGAAAAGCCAGTAAAGTCAATTCACAGAAGAAAATAATGAAATTCATGCGGTAAGTAGTGGTTGAAGCATGCGGTAGGTACTAGTTGTTAGGGAGTGGATGGTCGCTGGTGTCCTTAACAATCAGTAACTGTCATGGTTGTTAAGGACGTGGCAGTCACCCGCTCCTTAATCCATGAGTCATCAGCTTGTGCCCTTGTGGCATCATTGACCAGAGGCATGCCTAACAGACATCTGTAGGATAGGTACATGGAGGGTCAAAGAACAAAGATTAGAAAGCAGCGATAAGCCCCTGCTTGACCAAATGAATGAGCTTTTTGCACTGTGCTAAAGACACTCCTGTGACCAAATTAGAAATACAGGCTTGGCACAATGGCTACCACCAAGGTTACTTGAACGTGAGACTTTGAAAGAGGTGCATTTCCTTGTAATAACAAGAGGCGATTTAGATTGCTTTATGGCTCGAGTCTGTTAAATAAAAACTGAAATCAAATCATAACTTTTAAAAAAAGTATAGGACACCAAGTGGAGGAAAAAAAAAAAAAAAAAAAAGACTCCTGAACAGTACAGGCTCTGCTCGAGCACCAAAGGGGGGGGGGGGGCTTGAAGTACACCCTAGCTGTTAGAGAGAATGCTGGGGAGGTTAGGCAAAATCTCATACTACAAATACTTCCTGAGCAATGCTCCCACCATGTTAATAGTCTATGCACATAACAACATATATAATACACAAAACAGCAGGATCGCTGCCTCAATGTATGTTATATGACATGAAAAACATGCATAAATAATGAAGACACCAGTGAATAGTGAAAAAGTCCCAAATGTGAAATCAAGCGAACAAAAATCCCTTTCTCTCCAAAAAAAACCTTATTTCTTATGGATTACTAAAATATAATATGGTTAACTGTGCATTACTCAATCTGGTTTATCAGTGGACTCTGCAGATGTATTGGCGTAATGCAATGGTGGAATATCCGTTCCAGTTCCGCCCCTGGTTGACGCCGGCCCACTTAGTTTTGTTCCCCTATAGGGAACACTAGAATGGACAGGCTAAGGAGGGTCCTCCATTTTAAAGAAGTCATTCCACAGTGTTTCCTGGGAATTGTATGAGGAACAATGCTCTCTTAGGCACTTTCCTGAAGGACGATTTAGGAAAGCATGCTTGCATAAGTATTTATGAATTGGCTCAATGCTCTGTGAGGATTAGACAAGAGTCAATATGTGTACCACTGAGTTGCCAGAAAACACATTTCTATTTATTATAGAAATACTGTATATTATATATTTAAAAAAAATAAGCAATTGGTATATTTTATCATCTAAATTTTCTCACAAAAAAAAAAAAAAAAAAAAAAACACACACACACTTGGTTTGCTATTAACAATTGCACTATCTTTCTTTTTATAGGAGTGTCACAGCTTATGGTCTTTTGTAATAAACGTGACAAATCAGCATAGTCATTTACAAGGCAGACTCAAACAAACTTAAAAACCAAGAAAGATTTTTGGTAGTGAAATACTACAATGTAGACAGATTTGATCTGAAGCAAGGGCAAAATGATAATTGGATCCAAAAAGATCTTCCCCAACTCCCTTTTCAAAGAAGGACAGATGAGAGCTAGGTATGTACTCAAGGACAATAGAGAGGCAAACCATAATAAAGGGGCAATAAGTAAAAAAATCAATTGTGAAAGGTAATAAACAACAAGGACTTACAGTCACAATACGTTTTCTCTTAGTAGCAGACAGCAGCCTTCTTGTTAGCTTCTGTTCTCATAATGTCACAGGCATAGCAGGTTCATATGACAGTACAAGAATAGAATCACAGAAAGCCAAGTTCTTGAAGTCAGTCTAACAGGGATAGTATCAGATAGGTTTGTAATGTATATCAAAATCCACTGCAGGTATTCACTATAGTTAAGTATGGAATCAAATGTATATTATTAGAACATTACGTCGTTTTTGATTTTGTATTGAAAGCAGTAAATATTTACTGTAAAGCAAACCAGTATCTAGTCTGTTAGAAAGACCCACACCTGTTATTGGTTTATAGGCTTATATAGACTATATCAAATAATGTATTTTGGTAACTGTACTTTTCCAAACCTTGATTTATAATTTTTCCCTCCTTTAGACTTCATCTGAGTGCTTTGGTTTGTACAGCATAAAAATCAAACTTTTGGGGTGTAAGGGAGGCACAAGTGCAGCATACAGCCCGCTAATAGCAGCTTGTTAAAATCAATGACAGCCTAAAATATGTGATAAATGGATGAGGTTCTTGGTACGCATGTTTAGAGGAGGTGTATGTGTTTCAGAGATATATTCCCCCGAGTGCTGGGATTCTAGTGGAAGTCTGACACACACCCTACAGTTGTACAATCAGCAAAGCTCACAAAGCCTGCTAGTTGAGGAGTTCTAGCTCTGACTCAGCAGGGAGTGTGCAGGATCTCTGCAGAGAGACCACAAGTTCTTCTCTGCAGTATGCTGGCAAGGGCCAGGCTTTACAATTCAGGCCAGGGCTGATTTGTGGAGAAATAGAACTGTAAGGCTTTGGACACCTTTTTTGATGCAACTGAAGAGTACTCATCTAAGGCCTCCTTCACACAGGGCAATTACATACGTGCCCCATGCAGGGTTGTGTTTTACTGGCAAGGGAATGCACAGGTGTTGCGTACATCCCCATGCTAGCAGTCCCATTGCTGTCAATTGGGACACAGTGGCTGTATGGAGACAGCCACTGTGTCCAAATATAACATTTATGTGGGTGCACCCACACGGATAGATGAGAATTCCTCCCTTGACACAAAGGAGCTGGAGGAAGATGCCCTGGAAGTAGAACAAATACCAGACAGGTGGAATGGAGTCAGAGTCGCACGGAACACACTGACCTCCAAGGGATACATTACATTACTTTTGTAAAGAGGTGTGTGCTTTTCCAAATCATGTGCAAATCAATGTCAAATCAATTTATTTTACCACAGGTGAACTCCAATCAAGGTGTAGAAACATCTCAGCAACGATCAAGAGGAATGGGAGCTAAATGTTAAGTGTTGTTGCAAAGGGTCTGCATACTTATGCCAATGTGATATTTCAGTTTTGGCTTTATCATGAATTTACAAACCTTTCTAAAATTCTGTTTTCACTTTGTCATTATGGGGTACAGAGTATAGATTAATGGAAAAAAAAAAAAATCAAGTTACATTTACAGTAACGTCTTTTCCAGTAGTCTTTCAGGACAGCACCTTGAGAGACCTCGGCTCCTCCCCACCTGAGGAAACACCTCCACCCAAAATTAAAAAGCTCTCCACTCCCCTCCGACCTCAGTTCTTAAATCGTACCTCCGGTCACCTGGGGAGATACAACATGAATCAACATGACCAAAATAAGACATTCTAGGATAACCAAATACAAATACTGGGTGGGTAATTGGTGCTGTCCTGAAAGACTACTGCAAAAGACGTTATCGTAAGTGTAACTTGATTTTTCCCCCTTTCGTCTTTCAGGACAGCACCTTGAGAGGATAAGCGAGTACTCACCCCTCGGGCGGGCTGACTGCTTGCAGTACCTTACGTCCAAAAGGCCTGCTCCTGCACCGAGACCAGGTCGAGTCTGTAATGTCTTACAAACGTATCGTAGTTGGACCAGGTTGCCGCCCTGCAGATGTTTACTGGGGAAGCCCCTGCCAGCTCAGCCTGGGTAGTTGCTACTGCTCGGGTGGAATGCGCCCTGATTCCCTCCGGGACCTCTAGGCCCTCTGCTCGGTATGCCCCTGCAATCGCCAGCTTTAACCATCTGGCCAGTGTCCTCCTAGAAGCTCTCTTGCCCTTCCTAATCCCCACGAAAGAAACAAAAAAAAAAAAAAAAAAAATTCTGAGCTCCTAAACCCTTTCATCTTTTCAAGGTACCGCAGCACGCACCAACATCCAATAAATGTAGTTTCTCCTGAACTTCCCCAACCGGGTCAGGAAAAAACGAGGGTAGCACTATATCCTGCTCCCTCTGGAACCTCTGGGCCACCTTTGGAATGAAGGATGGGTCCGTCCTAAATACCACTCTATCTGAAAAAAATCTGTAGATAGGGGGCTCTGACTGATAGGGCTTCTAGCTCGCAAACCCTCCTCGCTGTGGTAATCGCCACTTAGAAGGCCGTCTTAATTGTAAGATCTCCTATCGGGCAGGAATCTAAGGGCTTGAATGGGGCTTTCATCGTCAGCACCCCATGCACTTTTGTTAAGTCCCACATCGGGAAAGTCCTGGGCCCTGGAGGTCTTTGCCTTGTCAGGGCCTTAAAAAAATCTCACTACTAGAGCCTCCCTGGCTAAGGGCGTCTCCAAAAACACGCTGAGAGCTGAAACCTGGCTTTTGAGCGTGCTGATAGAAAGCCCCTTATCGGCCCCCCGATTGCAGAAACTCCAAAACAGATACCACACTATGGGTCGCTACCAACACTTCCCCGCACCAGGCCCTAAAGCAACCCCAAACCCTGCTATAAATGGCCTGGGTCTCCTTCCTGCTAGCCAGCAGTGTAGCTACCAGCCTGGTCGAAAGTCCCTTTGCTAAAAGGAGCCGTTGTTCAGAAACCAGGCTGTCAACCTTAGTCTCTCTACCCTGGGGCATAGGACCGATCCCTGTGTCAGCAAATCCCTTCTGGGCGGCACTCCCAGGGCGGTTGTGTGGCTAAGTTTCTTAGAGTCGCAAACCATGCTCTTCGTGGCCAGAATGGGGTGATTAGGATAAGCAAGGTCCTCTCTGACCTGAATTTTCTCAATACTAGGGGAAGTAGGGGGACCCGGGGGAAAGCGTAGCACAGCGGGTAATCCCAACTCTGTCCCAACGCATCTACCGCTTTTGATCCGTCCCCTCGGCTTAGAGAGAAGAACCTTGGGACCCTTTTGTTTTTCCCTGAGGCAAAAAGATCTATATCCGGGGACCCCCACATCCTTACGATCGCCTGAAATACCTCTGCATTTAGGGCCCAATCTGACTCTCTGAGCCGAGTCCTACTCGGGAAATCTGCCCTCTGATTTAGTTTCCCTTTCAGGTGAAGTGCGGACAGGGAAGCCAGGTTTCTCTCCGCCCAGGATAAAACCACTACTGCTAGGGACCTGAGAGCCCTGCTCCTTGTCCCTCCCTGTTTGTTTATATAAGCTACCGCCGTAGCATTGTCCGTCATGACCCGCACATGCTGGTCCCTGATCCTGTCCTGGAAGGAGCAGAGAGCCTCCAATACCCCCCTCAACTCCTTCCAATTCGAGGAGTCTCTCCTCTCTCCTAGGGTCCACTCAACCTGAACCACTGAATCTTCTAGGTGGGCTCCCCACCCGAGAACGCTGGCGTCCGTCGTAACCTCCCTGGTTACCGAAAAAACACCACAACAGGCCCTGGGTCACATTGGCCGACTTCCTCCACCACCACAGGGACCTTTTTACACTGGGGGAAGAAGGACCCGATCCTTTAAAGATTGTACCCGTCTGTCCCACACTCTCATAACAAATAGTTGGAGGGGACGCAGATGCAAGCCTGCCCACTGCACCGCTGGGATGGAAGATGTTAACAACCCCAGCACCGAAATGGCCTGTCTCATTGTTACTGACCTGCTCCCCTGTAACAACCTGATCCCTCTGTCCAGCTTGGCAAGTTTTTCCAAGGTTAAGGTATCCCAGATAAATCCTTCTTTGGGAGGGCGCGAGACAGGACTTTTCCAAATTCAAGAGCCACCCCAGATTCTCCAGATGATCCCTCACTACCGCAATGTTTTGCTGCAGCCGGATCTCCGAGTCCGCGAAAAGCAGATCGTCCAAATAGGCTATAACCGCAATCCCTCTTAAATGGATGGGAACCAATGCTTGTCAGTACTTTGGTAAAAACCCTTGGGGAGGAGGATAGTTCCGAACGGCAGGGCCCTGAATTGCCAATGGCAATTGTTCTGCCAACCTGAGAAAGCGCTGAGAGGGTTCTGCGATGGGTACATGAAGGTAAGCGTCTTTTAGATCTATAGAGGCCATGAATGCTCCTGGCGGGAGTAGGGCTCTGATTGTGAAAATAGAGTCCATGCTGAATTTTTTGTACCGCACCGATTTGTTCAGGGGCTTTAGGTTCAGAATCAGCCTGAAGGCTTCTAACGGCTTTTGAACCACGAATACATGGGAATAGAAACCCCTTTCCGCTACTGGGACCTTGGCTAAGACTCTCTGATCCTCCAAGTCCCTCAGCGAGTCCATCAAGGCTGAGGCCCTTGCCGGACCGCTTGGCAGAGCTGTCACAAAAAAAAAAAAAAAAAAAAAAAAAAAAAAACCTTTCTGGCAGCGGTTCTGAAAACTCCAGCTGATAACCCCTTCTCACAATGTCTAAAATAAAGAGGCTGGAAACCGCCGCTTCCCACTGTGAGAGAAAGGCTGCCAATCTTCCTCCCACAGGGGGAATCGAGTCATCGTGGCTTCTGGGGCTGTTCAGGAGGACGAAAAATCCCCCCGCCTCTCCCTCTCTGCCCCCAAGACCTTCTCTGTCCCTCTGACCTGAGGCTCTGTCTTTTTGCCGGGCGTGATTTCCGAGTCCGCACCTCCTGCATCTTCCTCTTTAGGGGGAAGGACTTTTTCCTGTCTGCCGTACGGTCTAAAACTTCCTCCAACCCAGGCCCGAACAGGAAATCCCCTGCAAAAGGGATGCCACACAACTTAACCTTTGATGTAATATCACCCTGCCATGTTTTCAACCATAAAGCCCTCCTAGCTGAGTGTTTGTTAGGGCAGCTGACCTGGCCCCCAACTTCACAGACTCTGCGGAAGCATCCGCAATATACCCCACACCTTGTAATAAGGTTTCAAATGAAGCCAGAATTTTTTCTTTGGGGGAGTCGGCCAAAATATGGGCCTGCAAATGTGTTAACCAGTATTCTAGATTTCTGGCTATAACAGTTGTGGCCATGGCAGGTTTCAGATTTGACAGGGTTGAATCCCAAGCCTTTTTAAGGAGGGATTCCGCTCTCCTGTCAAACAAATCTGGCAAGACCCCCATATCCTCAAACGCCAGGTCCGTTTTCCTCGCTGTCTGTGAAAAGGCTGCGTCGAGCTTGGGGTTTTTATTCCACAAGGCCCCGGGATCCTCACTAAACGGAAACCTCCTCCTAAGAGCTCTAGAAAAGAAGGGCTTCCTTTCCGGGTCCTGCCACTCTTTCCTGATGGTATCTACTAAGATCTTGTGTACCAGGAAAACTCTATGTTTTTGTTCCTCCAACCCCTGGTACATCTGATCATGTAAGGACAAGGTCTTAACTTCCTCCTTCATGTCTAACGTTTCGTATATGGTCCCTAGGAGGTCATCTACCTCCTCCAGGGATAACTTGTACCGGGACGGGCCCCTGCACTCATCTGAGGGACCCTCCCCTGCTGACTCCTCTTCCGACTGGGAATCCACTGAGGGTTCCTCGTCCTCCCCTGTAACGAGGGGTTCCCTGCTCCGACTGGCTGAGGCCACCGGGGGGGGGGGGGGGACGACAAGGGGCTGTCTGGGGAACGGCCAACCTTTCTATTAGACTCTTGAAAGAGTCGAAGGTACTGGTCAACTCCTTCACTGATCTGACCAAGTCACCCTGTTATGGCCTCTCCTCCTTCACTAACCCTTCGATGCAAGGGCCGCATAGAACATTTTTCCATGATTCCCTTAAAACTGACTTGCAGGACGGGCATCTGCATTTAGGCTCCTGATGTTTTAGCTTCTCCCGGGCCTTGCCCTGAAAGACAAAAGGAGCAGAAAGATGAGCCTATCACCCAACCGCCACCAACTCCCCTGCCCCCCCCCCCCTCTACTTCCCCGGCAGGGCCTGACACCCCCCGCCAGGACCCTCCCCCTGCCTAAAAGACCCTCACCACCCGAGGGTCCAGGAAAACCACAGGAGCTAGGGGCCACCAGGTAGGGTAGGACTCCTCTGAGTCACCTTACCTGAGACTCGCTGGTGCTGGCTTCCCCTGGTCCCAGTGCATCCGCTCCCGACATCTTCCCAGGAGGGTGGTCGCCTGATGTGGTAACCTGTCCCCCAGGCTGTTCCGCTCCACACCGCCATTTGAATCGCGCGCTGCAGTGTCTAGGGCCACGGCCGGAAGTGGAAGCCGCGACCCTGGGAGAAGCCCCGCCCCCTCCGCCGGAACTGCTGTCACCCGACATCCGGCCCGGCAAGCTCCACTAACTGCTGGCATGGGAAGGAGCGGAACTCCTCCCCGATCCTCACCAGATCCCACTGCGGCCGCCCCGACGTCCCGCAACTCACCGGAGGGGGGCGAAGAGCAGGTACGTGCTGCTCCCTGTCTCCCAGGGTGCACGCTCACTGCAAAGGCAGCAGGCCCGGGGAGGATCGCAGTCGGACACTCCGACCTTCATTCCCTGCTGCCCTGAGTCTCTCAGCCGGCTCTCTGACCCTGACTCGGACCTGACTATCCCCTGACAGCACCTTCAGCTTCCTTACGTGTCTCCCCACCGGAGGAAACACCTGAACTGCGGTCGGAGGGGAGTGGAGAGCTTTTTCATTTTGGGTGAAGGTGTTTCCTCAGGTGAGGAAGAGCCGAGGTCTCTCAAGGTGCTATCCTGAAAGACGAAAGGGGAAAATTACGCAAAAAAACACATTTCAGGAAATGGGAGTATGGGTAAAGGCTAGAGGAAGGGTGGGGAAAGAAGATAAATACACAGTTTCACAGGTGACTCTCTAGCAATACACACCAAACTGAGCATGTGCAGCTTGCCCCCAAGGCTCTGTTCTATCAGCAGATGGATTGGGGACTGTGGAAAAAAGGGAGGATCAGAGAAGACGGGATCAAATTTTTTTTTTGCACAATGCAGAGGATTAACCCCTTAGGTTCTACAGTGAGTATAAAAAGCATGCTTTACTGCGTATACAGACTGATTTTACTGTTGTGGATTTAGTAACACTTTAAATGCATGGTCCAAAGCACTCCAGCAAAGCTCCGTAGGACTTGGTCTTCTTCTTACTCCCTCAATTCAGTGTCACCTCCCAACCTCACCATTTCTACCCTCAATACACATTCTTTAAATGCCTGGTCCTTTACACAAGAGTACATTTGGGACCAGTTATGTTTATGCTATATTCTGTAACTTCTCAAAACATAAAGCTGAATTCCAGGTATTTTTTTTGTATAGTTACACTGGCCCAGATTGGAATAATGCAAGTATGCATATACCATACCTGGTCAATCCTTATGGAAGAGGAGGATCACTATAGTAGACACCACCAAAACAGCAACCCTTGCCCTTTGCCGAATCCTGCTTCTGCCGTGCTGCATAGTGACCACAGAGAATATGCATGGGTGCCATCAGAAAATGCTTTTCATTTTTCTTAATGAATGCAAGGTGTTCTGTGATTAAGCAGATAGAGATTGTGACACTGCTGCCCCGTGCCTCTCCACCTCATCCAGTCAAAAAAAGCATTACATTCATTGAGAAAAACAAAGCATTCTCTGTCGCCTGTGCCAATCAAGTGACCCCCGTGGTTACTAAACAGCAGGGCAACCATGTGGCATGTGACCCAAAAGACAGCATGGATTACTGTGGTAGCTGTAGCCACTACAGTGATTCTCCAATTACACAGGGATCAGCCAGGTAAGCAATGGACCAAATGTGACTATGCAAAGCAAAAAAAATATTTTTTATAATACACACACACACACACACACACACACACACACACACACACAAAAATATACTTCAAACTTGTGGATGACATCACTGGCAATCCTGCGAGAATGCACACCTCTACATAGGCCTGAGAACATTTCCATGGAATTCCTAGTCAGTGGTGCACCAAATAGGGAAGCCGGGATCAGGATAGTCTAGGGCAGTGGTGGGTAACCTTTTTTTTCAACTGAGCCAAATCTCGCCAAAAACCACGATTGAAATTTATTTTGAGAGCCACATTTTTAAAACTGAAAATACATAGGATGGTACACTGTTTTTAGTTTCAATAAGTTTTTATAGTAATTCGTCCCCCATATAGTAATTCATCCCCATATAGTAATTCACCCCCCATATAGTAATTCATCCCCCCTATAGTAATTCATCCCCCCTATAGTAATTCATCCCCCCTATAGTAATTCATCCCCCATAGTAATTCATCCCCCCTATAGTAATTCATCCCCCCTATAGTAATTCATCCCTCATATAGTAGTAGTAAGTAAGTAGCAAGTAGTAAGCCAAGTCCCCCCTGTGTCAATTCACTTACCTTTGCTCCGCGCGTTCCTCTCGCCGTGTTCCCGCGCCGTTCCGGTCTTCAGGGCGGACTGTGAGAGGAGCCTAGCTCCTCTCACGTTCGTCATGCTGCCCCGCCTACACACATCCTGACAGCCAATCACTGGCTATCAGGATGTGAGTGGCAGCGAGACTGGCCAATCACTGCATTTGAGCGCGCTGCCCTGGCTGTTTTTTTTTTTGGATCACGCTGCAGAGTCCCTGCCGCCCGAGAGGAGGGAGGGGAGCGGGCGCCCGGCACACAAGAGCCGCATTAAAGCGTGTAAAGAGCCGCATGTGGCTCGCGAGCCGCGGCTTGCCGACCACTGGTCTAGGGACCCAGCACCTCTCTCATTGCCACAGATTCCATTTAATAAGTACAGATTACCCCTCGATTAGAGCCCCCAGTGGACAGCATAGATCTAGCTACTTCTGCGTAAAGTGCTAAAGATCTAGCACAATCACATGACCCCTTTTTTCTGCATATCATGCACCACATGATCTTGCAACTTGTTGTTAAATAATACCAAGCAGCACCAGATCTCATCCAGTGCATGTGCAAGATCTGGTACAGATGTCAAACAGAAGTCCAGCACAGATCAAAGCAGAAACTGTCACTGATTCTTTTAATTTTACCACTTCCCATCCAGCATACATATACATTTATACACACACGGTATGAATGGAAAGCAGTTTTACCAGGATTATGGCTGTATCTGCAGGAAGGTTTTTGGTATTGTTTTTTCCTGGTGCCTACATGGCCGCGTACCTGTGGTTGGTTGATCCGCCCACAACCAACCCACAGGACCACATTAACTCTTTAAAAGAAAGACTGGACTCCATTCTATTTTCTCTCCCCAAGCCTGCAAGATCACGCATATCATCCGCTACCACACCGTCTTGGTGTAGCCATTACAGGTTCAAGCTCTCCTGTAGTGAGGTCCTGCTACATGGGCTGCTAAATGCGCCAATGAGTAGGGGAGACCCTAATTTTCTGTGGGTCTTTTTGGGGGCAAAAGGGAGATCACAGGAGACAAGCTCTCTCTCCTTCCTTCGCTCTTCCTATGTGTGCTGTCACCTCTTGGCTACTGTCTAGATCTGGAAAATGTCACCGGGAGCAGAGGGCCACGACCATCACCGTCATACCACCATGAGCAACCACAGGGACCTTCTCATCAACATGCCTTCCTCCTCTAGATGCTTGCGGTGCTTTGCTCACCGGCTAAGTCCGGCTTTTCCACCGGTGGGGGGCGGCCCAAGAGAAGACGTGATAACGTCATCACGCAAGCACAGTATATTGCCTAAAGTATTGCAACACCTGCCTTTACACGCACATGAACTTTAATAACATCCCGGTCTTAGTCTGTAGGGTTCATTATTGAGTTGGCCCACCCCTTGCAGCTATAACAGCTTCAGCTCTTCTGGGAAAGCTGTCCACAAGGTTTAGGAGTGTGTCCATGGGAATGTTTGATCAGTCTTCCAGAAACTAATTTTTGAGGTCAGGCACTGATGTCGGACGAGAAGGCCTGGCTCTCAGTCTCTGCTCTAATTCATCCCAAAGGTGTTCTATCGGGTTGAGGTCAGGCCAGTCAAGTTCCTCCACCCCAAACTCGCTCATCCATGTCTTTATGGACCTTGCTTTGTGCACTGGTGCACAGTCATGTTGGAACAGGAAGGGGCCATCCCCAAACTCTTCCCACAAAGTTGGGAGCATGAAATTGTCCAAATTGTCTTGGTATGCTGATACCTTTAGAGTTATCTTCACTGGAACTAAGGGGCCAAGCCAAACCCCTGAAAAATAACCCAACACCATAATCCCCCCCTCCACCAAAAACATTACAATTAGCACAAGGCAGTCAGGCAAGTACCGTTCTCCTGACAACCGCCAAACCCAGACATGTCCATCGGATTGCCAGAAAAGCATGATTCATCACTCTAGAGAACACATCTCCACTGCTCTAGAGTCTGGTGGCGGGGTGCTTTACACCACTGCATCTGACACTTTGCATTGCACTTGGTGATGCAATGCTTGGATGCATCTGCTCGGCCATGGAAACCCATTCCATGAAGCGCTCTATGCACTCTTGTGGTAATCTGAAAGCCACATAAAGTTTGGAGGTTTTTAGTTATTGACTCTGGAGACAGTTTGCGACTTCTGTGCACAGACCCTGTTCTGTCATTTTACATGGCCTATCACTTTGTGGCTGAGTTGCTGTTGTTCCCAGTTGCTTCCACTTTGTTATAATACCACTAACAGTTGACCTTTATTAGCAAGGAAATGTCACGGATGGACTTACTGCACAGGTGGCAACCTATCACGGTACTACGTTAGAGTTCATTGAGCTCCTGAGAGCGACCCATTCTTTCACAAATGTTTGTAGAAGCAGTCCGCATGCCAAAGTGCTTGATTTTATACACCTGTGGCCATGGAGGCGATTGGAACACCTGAATCCAATGATTTGGAGGGGTGTTCCAAGACTTTTGGCAATATATAGTGTATATACATACCACTTCCAGCATTACAGTATGAAGGTGGCTTGCCTCATATCAGGAACTGTATGTACTATTCCTGGTACCACTCTGCCCCTCCAGTACGCTCATGATGAAGCCCAGCCAGAAAAAAATAAAAAAATAAAAAGCGCATTGGGCAAGCTTGATGGAACACTTTTTGCAGCCTGCACCACTATTCACCCTGCAGAAGATTGGACAGTCAAGGCAGATCGAGACATAAGCAGTGGTCTTCTCACTCATCACACAGATTGTAGAAGTCATCTCATACCTCTAGGACATTTCAGTCCGCCACGCATTTCCTTTCATCTGGGAGATAAAGTTTAAAGGGTCTGCGGACAGGAAGCCCTCCCTGAGAGGTTGGTGTGCGAGTCATGTGAAGTCACCAGGGATAAGGAGAAAGAGAAACAAGAGTCAACAGACACCATGAAGAAATTGATCAAGGACTCGATTAGGGAATTAGCACTCTCTCATGCCACAGGCAGCCCATCTTCAAGTGAGAAGCCTGTTGATACACCCATACATCAAGTGAACTCTGACGCAAGTTCTGAGGGAGAGGAGAACACCTCAGAAGAAAGTCCCACCTCCTTTGATTTTGCAATAGTTGAGCTTTTCGTAGTTGTAGTAAAGGAAGCAATACAAACAGGAAGAGACCATGGAACCTCTTAAGTCTAGGAGGTTGTCCTCTAGGAGGTTGGATCACTAGGCTCCCTTACATCAGACTCCTAGCTCCCTGGAGCCCCTGTCAGACTCCTCTACCCCTGTTGGAGATACCTGGTAGTTGCGACCTGGTACCGGAGCACTCCAAGTCCATCCCCACCATCAGGGGCCCTGGTGAACAAGTGCTCCGGTGCTTAGACTCCGCACGCTGGGGAGGCTCTACCGGGGGACTGATAGAGGTGCTGTCAGGCGGTCCCTTAGAGAGGTATTTTCCTTATTTAAAGGAGAAATCTCCAACATTCCTGCTGATGGAGGAAATTAAAGTCTTTGTGTTGGATGAGAGGAAAAAGTGTAAAACAAACTGATTGCTCATAATAGATTCCACAGACTATATTCCTTAGCGGATACAGACACCCAGCTGTTTGATTCCATGCCTACAGTGGATGACTCGATCATTAAGTTGGCCTGGAATAGAACTCTACCTTTAGAGAATGTGGTCTGAAGAAGACATAATCAAGAGGCAGGGAGAGCCTGCAAGCCAGCTGTGGCTGTCAGGGCTCCCAGGTGTGACCAGAGGTGTGTAGCTGACGCAGGGAAACGCAGACCTCAGATATGTTATAAACAATATAATTTATTAACACTAACAATACAAACATAAACGCAGTGCAATATTAAAACATAATACAGTGCAACCAAACCAAACCAACCACCCACAGATAACAGTACATACAAGCAAGCGTCGTCAGGCAGGCCGGGTCAATATCAATAGGGCAGGTAGGTACAGGGGGAGCAAGCGGAGATTGATCGGGGTCACAGGCCAGGTTCAGCAGGTAGCAAGCAGCGTAGTACAGAGGGTCAGGCAGAGGGATGGTCAGGGTCACAAGCCAGGGATCAGAACAGGTAGCAAGCAGCGTGGTACAGAGGGTCAGGCAGAGGGATGGTCAGGAGCGAGCCGGGATCAGAGCAGGAGAAGTCAGCAGCGGTTCAGAAACAGGATGCAGGACAGACACAGGATACAGGGCCCAGGACAAACACAACACCAAGGCCGAGTCTGTGGGTCTGGCCATCCCTTAAATACCCCAGCATAATCAGTTCCAGGTGTTAGCTGGCTGCAAAGTTGAGTCTCTGATTGCTGGGAGCATCCGCTGACCAGCCCTGGTACTGCAGATCAAAAGGCAGGTGAGTCCCACCATTGCTGGCCAGTCCATTCCTGACAGTGGCTCTGAGCTCAGTACTAAGAGCAACCAGAGTTGGCCCTTAGACAAGGTATAGACTTGGATCAGATCATCAAGGCCTTGGATGAACTGACGCTAGCCTCAGATTTTGTTGCAGAAGCTGCCATAGGATATTCTGAAGTGCTCTGCTAGATCGATGTTATACTCTACCACAGGAAGAAGGAAGCCAGGACTAAGGTCATAGACCTCTCTTCAAAACAAACCTGGGGTCGTATACCCCATGATGGCAAGGCACTATTTGGCAAAAAACGGGACACTGTAATCATTAGAGTCACTGGAGGGAAGAGTGGCCTTATATCCAAAGACAGAAATAGGAGAAAGTTGGCGTCAAGAGCCGCATTCCAGCAAAAACATATTGGCCTGGCAGAGAATACAAGAGGGGCTAGAAAAGTTCACAGGCCACGGTTTTAAAAATGAAAAAGTTGAAGGCATCATCCTCTATGCAGGAAAAACAAAAATCATTTTTATTTCATGCGCACCCAAGTCAGTCCGGTGGGTGCTCTGCTCGCCTCAGACCATTCACTCGGGTTTTAGTGGAGGATTGTACAGATCAGTGGGTGGTCTCCACGATCCAGCAAGGCCATTTCTGGAATTTCAGGCTTTGTCCACCCCAGGAAAAGCTAATGCGCTAAGCCAGTATGTTTAGATTTTCATTCAACAGGCGGTGATTCCAGTTCCAAAGTCAGAGAAATTCTCTGGCTTTTATTCCCTGGCATTTCTAGTGCACAAGAAGTGGGGAGGTTGAAGACTTGAAAAGGCTAAACAGATTCTTCCTCTTAGAACATTTTAAAATGGAATCTCTCAATACAGTCACCCTAGCCATCCAGCCTGGGGATAGGATGGTCTCTATAAACCTCCAAGATGCTTATCTGCACATACCAGTCCATCGCAACTTCCAATCTTATCCAAGATTCAAAGTGGACAAATTGGACCTGCAGTTCCAGTGTCCACCTTTCAGCATTTCGATGGTGCTCAGAACCTTCAAAAAGGTTCTAGTAGCAATCTTAACTCCCCTTCGGGAGAGGGAAATTCATGTACAACATTATTTGAACGACATTCTAATCCTGTCTCAGAACAGAGACCGAGGATCCATCACCACGAAATCATGAATACTGTAATCTGTTTTGAATGGCTGATCAACCTCACCAAAAGCCAGTTTATTCCAATGCAAATGGATGGTATATCTCGGAGTCCTATTCGACATCCAGGGACAGTCAGTATCACTTCCACCAGAGCACATACTAGTGATGATACAGAGTGAATCAGAATGGCTAAGTCTCCGAGGTTTCTTTCCTCCTGAATTCGGATGGTGAAGTGGACTCGCTGGCATCATCGAACATTCTAACATGGGGTTTTATCCCAATGCAGGAAGAATTCTTGGTCACAGCAGATTATAACTCTGGAAATTAAGTCTAGTCTGTGATAATGGACAAGATCACAAAACCTTCAAAACTACTGCCACCTTGACCCCCTCCTCCTGGATCATTCTTACATTTGACGCAAGTCACAGTTAGTCTGGCTGAAAAAAAACAAAAGTCCATCCAGTTCGACCATAAAAAAAAAAAAAAAGGTTATAACCCTATACCCAGTCGGGTCGGTTGGGTTGGAGCGCCCAGTGCAATTGCAGAATGATTCAACACATCAAATACAGTTTTCAACATCCTGGAACTGAGAGCTGCTTGGATGGCCATTTCCCACTTGGCCCCTCATCTCAGAGGGAAGTTACTCTTGCTGCAGTGAGACAACAGGGTAGCAGTGGCCTATTTTCAGAACCAGTGCAGAAAACACAGCAGATCTTTGTTGAAAGAAGTAGCCCTGATCTTATCTAGAGAAGAGGGGAACCTGGTTTCAGAATCTACTAGTGGACCTTCTTTCCAGAGACGCTGCCAAAAACGATGAGTGGTCTCTAAATTAGTAAGTATTCTAGCGGATCTGTTAGAAGTGGGGTCACCCTCAGATAGATATTTTTGCATCCCCACTGAACGCCAAGACACCCCTGTTTTTCACGAGATATACTTCCCAGGAGTCCGCGGGAGTGGATGCTCTAGCCCAACCATGGATTTTCAAGAGGGGGTATGGCTTTCCCCCAGTTCCTCTGATCTTGAGATTCCTTCAACACCTGGTGGAAAAAAAAAAAAAGTGACCGTTCTAGCGGCAAGTCCCTCCTGGACAAAGAGGCCATGGTTCACGCTCTTGACCCTCTCTGCAAACCTCTAGTTCTCCCAAAGCTGCAGAATCTGCTCATCCAGGGGAACTACATCCATCCTCATCTGGAAGTTCTGGATTTGAGGGTATGTACAGTGAAGGAAATATGTCTTTGATCCCCTGCTGATTTTGAATGTTTGCCCACTCACAAAGAAATGATCAGTCTAAAAATCGCATGGTAGGTATATTGTAACAGACAGAATAGCAACAAAAAAATTCAAAAGAAATGCATGTCTAACAAATTATGCACTGATTTGCATGTTCATGAGGGAAATAAGTATTTGATCCCCTTCACAAAACATGACTTGGTACTTGGTGGCAAATCCCTTGTTGGCAATCACAGATGTTTCCTGTAGTTGGCCACCATGTTTTCACACATCACAGGGAGGGATTTTGGCCCACTCCTCTTGGCAGATCCTCTCCAGGTCATTAAGGTTTGGTGGATGATGTTTGGCAACTCAAACTTTCAGCCGCCTCCACAGATTTTCAATTGGATTAAGGTCTGGAGACTGGCTAGGCCACTCCAGGATCTTAATATGCTTCTTCTACAACCACTCTTGTTGCCTTGGCTGTGTGTTTTGGGTCATTGTCATGCTGGAACACCCATCCACGTTCCATTTTCAATGCCCTGGCTGAGGGAAGAAGGATCTCACCCAAGATTTGATAGTACATTGCCCCGTCCATTGTCCCTTTGATGCGGTGCTGTCCCCTTAGCAGAAAAACATCTCACAAAGCAGAATGTTTCCACCACAATGTTTGACAGTTGGGATGGTGTTCTTGGGGTCAGACAGCATTCCTCCTCTTCCAAACACGGCTGTTGTTGAGTTGATGCTAAAGAGCTCAATTTTGGTCTCATCTGACCACAACACTTTCAACCAGTCCTCCTCTGCATCATTCAGATGTTCAGTGGCAAACTTCAGACAGGTCTGGACATGTGCTTTCTTGAGCAGAGGGACCTTGCGGGCACTGATCATTGACACTCCACGAGGTGAGACTTTGCATGGTGCACCAGACCTAGGGAAACTGACAGTTGTTTTGTGTTTCTTCCATTTGTGAATGATTGCGCCAACTGTTGTCACCTTCTCACCAAGCTACTAACTCATTTTCATCTTCAAGAAACCAGTTTGAGATGATTTGAGCTTTGTGACATGGTGCATTATGCTGCTGGACGTAGCCATCAGAAGATGGGTACACTGTAGTCATAAAGGGATGGACATGGTCAGCAACAATACTCAGGTAGGCCGTGGCATTTAAACTATGCTCAACTGGTACAAAGGGGCCCAAAGTATGCTAAGAAACTATGCCCCACCCTATTACTCCATCACCAGCCTGAACCGTTGATACAAGGATGGATCCATGCTTTCATGTTGTTTATCTCAAATTCTGACCCTACTCTCTGAATGTCACAGCTGAAATCGAGACTTATCAGACCAGGCAGGAGAATGTCATGAACCCCAAGTTTTAATGGTTAATTTCCATGAAGTATGAAAATTTCTGCCAGATCTTATAGTAGGTATTAGTGGATGTTTTCCTGGCTTGTAGCAGGGTCTGAATTACTTTGTGGGAGCAGCCCGTTTTCTCCAACTTTCACCCCTCAACTTACAGTGAAGGAAATAAGTATTTGATCCCCTGCTGATTTTGAATGTTCATCCACTCACAAAGAAATGATCAGTCTAAAAATCGAATGGTAGGTGTATTGTAACACAGAGACAGAATAACAACAAAAAAATTCTATAGAAATGCACTGATTTGCATGTTCATGAGGGAAATAAGTATTTGATCCCCTTCACAAAACATGACTTAGTACTTGGTGGCAAATCTCTTGTTGGCAATCACAGAGGTCAGACGTTTCCTCTAGTTGGTCACCAGGTTTGCACACATCTCGGGAGGGATTTTGACCCACTCCTATTGGCAGATCCTCTCCAAGTCATTAACCCCTTCACGCCTAAGGGTAAAACAAATCTAAATGCCCAAGCACAATTCTGCAACGTTGACATGTTAGTAAAACCGTACATATCGTCACAACTACTTTGTACATCCAGGTGGATTATACCTTGTTTTTTTCAGGACAAATTGGGCTTTCATTTGGTGGTAAATGGTCATGGATAGCTCCTAATTTTTTTTTATTATTAAAGGAAAACTGGGCCAAAATAGTAAAAAAAATCATTTTTTTAAATTTAACTGTGTGTTTCTTGTTACGACCATAACCTACCACCAAAGAACAACCCAAAATACATTCTCCAGTTCTTGACGATCGCAGCGATACCATATATGTGTATGTTATTTGTTGTTTGTACCCGTAGTACAGCCCAGAAACAACAGTGCTCATTTTGTTTTTGTCTTTTTTTTTTATTTATTTTTTTTTACATAAAACACACTGTCACTGACATTAACACTAACACTAACTGGCACTGATACCAATTTTTTTTTTTTTTAATCCTGACCTTTGACCCTGACCTTTGCCCTTGACCCAAACACTAACCCTGGTACTGAACTAGATCAAACCTTGATCTAGGTATTTTTCTTTATTTTTTAATATTTATTTATCTTTTTTTTTTTTTTTACAAACTTTTTTTTTCTCTCTCTATGTCAGGAGTTAGAGAGATACAATGTATCTCTCTTCTCCATTCATAGAGAGAGAGAAAACAAGGGGGCCGGGCTGCACAGTGATTGATCACTGTGATAGCCAATCAGAGGCTATCACAGCGATCACGTGACCCGGAATCGGGAGTCCCGGGTCCCGATCGTTAGAACGGGACCCGGGGCTCTCAGTGACACCGCGGTCTTGGTGCTGGGAGCGCGCCGAGCGGCACGCTCCCAGCACAAAGACAGGTACGCAAATATGCGGCCCCACGGAAAAAATCCCAAGTCCGTGAGGCCGCATATTTGTGTTACGTCGGCGTCAAGGGGTTAAGGTTTGGTGGCTGACATTTGGCAACTCGAACTTTCAGCTCCCTCCACAGATTTTCAATCGGATTAAGGTCTGGAGACTGGCTAGGCCACTCCAGGACCTTAATGTGCTCCTTCTTGAGCCACTCCTTTGTTGCCTTGGCCATGTGTTTTGGGTCATTGTCATGCTGGAACACCCATCCATGACCCATTTTCAATGCCCTGGCTGAGGGAAGAAGGTTCTCACCCAAGATTTGATGGTACATTGCCCTGTCCATCGTCCCTTTGATGAGGTGTAGTTGTTGTGTCTGTTAACAGAAAAATACCCCCAAAGCAGAATGTTTCCACCACGTTTGACAGTTGAGATGGTGTTCTTGGGGTCATAGGCAGCATTCCTCCTCCTCCAAACATGGCGAGTTGAGTTTATGCCAAAGAGCTCGATTTTGGTCTCATCTGACCACAACACTTTCAACCAGTCCTCCTCTGCATCATTCAGATGTTCAGTGGCAAACCTCAGACGGGCCTGGACATGTGCTTTCTTGAGCAGAGGGACCTTGCGGGCACTGCAGGATTTCAATCCTTGTCGGCGTAGCGCGTTACCAATTGTTTTCTTGGTGACTGTGGTCCCAGCTGCCTGGACATCATTAACAATATCCTCACGTATAGTTCTGGGATGATTCCTCACTGTTCTCATGATCATTGATACTCCACGAGGTGAGATCTTGCATGGTGCACCAGACCTAGGGAGACTGACAGTTGTTTTGTTTTTCTTCCATTTGCGAATGATTGCACCAACTGTTGTCACCTTCTCACCAAGCTGCTTGGCGATAGCTTGGTAGCCCAGTCCATCCTTGTGTAGGTCTACAAACTTATCCCTGACATCCTTGGACAGCTCTTTGGTCTTTGCCATGGTGGAGAGTTTGGAAAATCTGATTGATTGCTCCTGTGGGCAGGTGTCTTTTATACAGGTAACAAAATGAGATTATCAGCACTCCCTTTAAGAGACTGATTCTAATCTTAGCTTGTTACCTGTATGAAAGACACCTGGTAGCCATAAATCCTGCTGAATGATAGGGGATCAAATACTTATTTCCCTCATGAACATGCAAATCAGTGCAGAATTTGTTAGACATGCATTTCTTTTGAATTTTTTGCTGCTATTCTGTCTCTGTGTTACAATACACCTACCATTCGATTTTTAAACTAATCATTTCTTTGTGGGCAAGCATTCAAAATCAGCAGGGGATCAAATACTTATTTCCTTCACAGTATATATGCGCGATTATGTATTTCCAGGTAGGGTGCACCCTACCTGTTCTGCTATTGGCTCCTTGGCATTTCAATCGCTGATTCTTGGCCGAGACTCGGTAATCATCGGTGGAGCTGACAGGGGAGAGGTCTGTATGTAAATACAGATCTCTCCCCTGCCAGCACGAACAGGCTGCTTTGTATTGCTCAACAATACACAGCAGCTTGTTTCCCTAGTAAAACACACACACAGTACATGTAGTAACACAGCACACAGTTAACCCTTTGATCGCCCAGACATTAACCCTTTCCTGCCCAGTGTCAGTGCTTTTTATTAGCACTGATTACTGTATTAGTGTCACTGGGGAAGTCAGTGGCAGTTAGTAAGATCCTACCCAGTGTCAGAATGCACACTGCAGTCCCACAATAAGTCGCTGATCGTCCACATTACTAGTAAAAATAAATAAAAATTCCAGTATATATGCTGCCATTTGTAGATGCTATAACTTTCACATAAAACAATTTACATATTTTTTTAGCAAAGACATGTAGCCAAAATTTGATTTTTAAACATTTTTTTTACTAGACATATTTAATAGCAAAAAATAAATATATATATATATTTTCAAGAAAGTCGGTATTCTTTTGTTTATAGCGCAAAAAAACAAACAAAAAAAATGCACAAGTGATCAAATACCACTGAAAGGAAGCACAATTTGTGGGGAAAATGGCATAAATTTAATTTGGGTGCAGCGTTGCATGACCGCGCAATTGTCATAAAACTATAATACAAAAAATGGCCTGGTCAGGAAGGGGGGTAAATCCTCTGGAGGACAAGTGGTTAACATACCCTCTTACCACTTCTTGAAGTCTTTCACATTTGTAGTATTTTGTGCGCATTGTCTAAGCTCCTTGAACAGATATAAAATACAGACCGTGTGGACAATGTTGGAATAGGTTGTAAGCTCCTTCCACAACGTTTGGCCTCTCATATACCACTCACCATCAGTAAAGAGCACACACAAGTTGCATGTTGCACCTGAGTAGATGAAGCACTGATTGCAGCAAGGTAACGGCTTACCTGACAACTGCAAGCACCATTCACACAGACAGCGCGGCAACCTAACGAACACCACCTGAGCACACTACACAGTCATAGGAATAGACCTGCAACCAGGTGTCAAAGAGCAGCACACGCAGCGGGTGACGTCGCGCTCACGTGGTCAAACAACACAGCCTTTCATCTGACGTAAGCACGTAACGTCGTTTATTATCGGGCGGGAGTTTTGGGTGTGTAGATGAATTAGGCTGTGTGATTGCGGTCTGGTTTCAGTAATTGCAGACGGTAGGCAGGGTTCTGTGTAGCGGCCTTAGTGGATTATCGCAGTGGTATTGTGTTTACAGTGTGTAGGATGTCGTTTGGAACTGACGCATTTCCTGTCATCTCCGTTATCAGACGTGTTTTGTGCTGCCACTAGCGCTTTATCGCAAGGTCACCGCAGAGTGTGTGAGGAGGCCTCCAAACATGATTCTCTCCCCCTACTGGAAGGCCTATGTAGTGCATGTGATTTTGGTTACTGGAGTTAGGCAGCCGGACGGATTTTGAGCGCTGTCCTTCCAAAATCCTCCTTCACACAGGCTGTATGCATCAGTGTTTTGTGTGAGGGACAGTGATGTACAGGTGTTCTCTGCATCCCTATGCAAGTAATCGCATGTGAGGTGATTGGACCCAGTGGCTGCATGTACACGGTTGCTGTTCCCACAGTGACAGCCATGCAGCAACATGGCCTCAAACTCATGGGTACCTACAGGGTCGTGCTCTCTCACAGCTGCCACGTTGGAAGTAGCGACTATGTCCATGCAGCTGCTGCGTCCCAATTGACAGCTGCAGGACTACCCTCATGGGGATGCATGGAGCAGATTCACATGCCCCGTGTGAACAAGGCCTTACAATGATCTGTGCAGTTTGGACCAGGGACTACAGGCATATAAAAGGCCTCATTTGCATGGACATCAACAAACCTTCCACTATTTGTGTCATGCTGACCTAATTAGGTTCTAACGGTAGGATTTAGTTTTGCTGTGCTCACATTTTCTACGTTGAAAGCAGAAGTTAAAGTGTTCCTAAACCTACAACAGTAAAATCAGTCTGTATATGCAGTAAAGCATGCTTGTTATACTCATTGTGGAACCTAAGGGGTTAATTCTCTGCATTGTGTAAAAAGGCTGTTTGATCCTGACTTCTGATCCTCCCCTTCTTCCAGTGTCTCCCTCTTATCTCTTAATCAGGCATATCATGTGGAAACTCTTCACATTCTCAGTTTGGTGTGTATTACTAGAGGTGTTTGGGGGGGGGGTTATTTGTAAAGTGCATGTGATCAGTGTGAGGGTTGCGTGTTAGACTCCTGACAACCTCACCAAACTCGTGACCGAAGGATTAGCCAATCTGAAGCTGCGATGTCACGTGCGTAACAATGCCATGCCCAGCTGCACCCTGCACAACGATTTTCCAGCTAATGGACTACAAATTGATATACTGGCAGCCTGAATGTGATTGTTACTGGGTCAGGTTAATTACGCAATTAACCCTTCACACTGCCACCACCTTCTTTTTGTACAGAGAAAGAGGAAACTCTGCAATATCCGCAATAACACTATGATGGTTGAGATCATCGTCTGTATAGCACTGCCACCGCAGAAAGGTTATACAGAGGGTTAAACAAACACAGTAGTAGCTCATATTTTGGCTCATAACTTTTCCTAGGCACAAGTACCATCCCACCCGCGGGTAGATTAATATGCAGATGTATCTGAGGAACGGTTAGATATGCAATATGACATACTTGAGTGGTTCACGAGATGTAATTTTCTGCTTTCCTATGTAGTCCAGCCAAGGAGAGTGACATATCAAACTGTGTTCTCATGGCCAATCTGAAGATATGCTTATTTTTTTTGTTAGTCTCTCATTTTCCAAGATATGAGACATAGGGAAAAAATGGATTTTAAAAGTGTTATCTAGTTTCTTACTCGTCTGGAATGTCTTTGATCTCTGGGGAAGGATTGGGTTATCTTTGTACGAGGTGCCAGATGGCTCAGCTTCCCAGCCATCCCAGCACCTAGCTCAAAGATGGTATATAGCTCGGAGCTGCCTGCTGTGCCCTGGCTGGCCTGTGACACTTCCAACACACCGACCAAATGTCACTGTGACTCTCCAGAGGGAGGGGGAGAATGAGGGGAGATCTGTTTGTACAAGATGGATGATCCTTTGCCAAGATGGAGGTTGGAGCGCAAATGGTTGAACTGTGTCCCTCTCTGTGCACATGATTACTACAATCAGCACTGTCCAGACAGAGGTCAGGAGTTCTGCATCCTCCTAGAGCAGAAAAACTCCTACAAGCTTTAACCAGTGCTTTGCCAAACACTGATAGAAGTCACAAGACTGCTCTAACTGCTGATGAGAAAAGGTATTTAGCAGTTTCTATCTATCCATTCAGTCGTATCTGACCCTTGGCAATTGCATGGACCATCACTCGTATGCGACGTTTTCCATGAATTCTCTTAGCAATTATTTTACAGAGTAGGTTGCCAGGTCTTTCCCCAATTTAGCAGTTTATATTTACTAAAATACTTGCATTTCCATGTATTGTGGGAGACCAGTTAGTGAATGCAGGGTCCTGGGTTTAGTAACACTAACAGTTTGCAAGACGGTGTTCTCAACCAAGTTTGTCTCAATTTTGGGTATCCCAAGACTCACCCCAATCCCTATCCCTGTTCTACAAACAATAAAAAACCACATGAGACACTTTCTCTTTCGTTCATTGATGGACACAGCCTCTTCATATTCTTGACCATAGGATTATACTGCCCCCTACAGGAGTAGGACACTAGGCGGAAAAAAAAATTGAATTGTGTGCAGTCCCAACTGGTAGTAAACACCCTCCCTGCCATAGGTATCTCAGGTTTTTTTGTTTTTTTTTTTTTCCCAATGTTCCTTGCTGGGACCTCTGGGTTCCAAAGGGGTTTTTTTTTTTCCAATGTATCCTGGGATTTGTTTCTTGAAAATATCTTCAGTTAACAGTTGGACTGGGTGACAATGACTGGCTGGATAATCTAGATCCAGTGGTCACCCTAGTCTGGCCAGAGAGCATGAGCAGACCTTTAGATAAGTTCTGGACTGGCTGTGACATGCCCCATCCTGGACTAGGGCGGCTAGTTAGTCAAACGTCTCGTGGGGACACACATGACCGGGTGCCTACAGTCTGTGTCAGACTTACCCTGGCCGACAGCCCCACACTTCAGTGGAAAGGGGGATCTGTCTAGGTGGGGCCTTGCCTGCACTCTTCCTGCCTGGATTGGTAAGTAGATGCCCCCCTCCCTGGACACGTGGATCGCCAGTGACCACATGGCTCCTGGGGCAGCTCGTGAGTGTGACTGAGTACCCAATAGCTCTGTCAGTGTCTCCTTGGGCAGACAGCACCCCCGTTCCAGCGTAGAGGTATTATGTCAGGGGTAGGTATCCTCCTGCCTAGGGATAAGCAGCATCGTACACCCTCCTTTCCCCCCCCATGAGGGACTGGTGTGGTGCATGGGTACCTTCTGTTTCCCCCTCTGCTCCCCTGCGTGTGTTTGTGTGACTGAGCACTCCCACAAGTAGGGACTGGATACCGGGTGGTTCTGACCAGCCTGCGGTGGCATCCCTGGATGAGCAGGTGACTCCCTGCTCCTGGCAGAGGTGGCCTGCCATCTTCCCTGTTAGTCAGGCAGCCTGGGGTATGTTGGTGCTGCCTTCTGGTTTTGGCCTCTGGCCTTTCCGCAAAGCCTGCAGTGGAGAGTACATCTGCCACGTGTTCAGACTGTGTGCTACTTTAGGCCACGGCCTGTTAGGCGAGCTATGAGATCCGCCATCCTGGTTGTGGGCATGTGCCGTCCCCGGTCAGCCTTTTTCAGCCAAGCGCTCACATCCTGCAGGACTCGACTTGGTTTTCGAATGTCTAGACAGCCAGAAACCTTGCTACATTGCCTTTGGGCTTCCGCCCTGAGCTGTGAGAGGTGTTTGGCACCAGTGTCCATTTTGGTGGTCCAACAGGCAACCCCTTCTGTGTGAGTGGGTCCCATCAGGCTGAGCCTTCACTGTGAGGTGTGCTCTGGTGGCTGTGAGCTTTCTCTGGGTCATGTCGGGTGCTGGTCCTGGAGGCACAGGCGGTTGTGTGCACCTGGTTGTATCGTGCCTTTTCCTCTGCTTGCATGGCTCCATTTTGGATGTGGGCACAGCGGAGGATGGCTGGTTCCACCTGTGGCCGTTTCTGATATAGGTCAACACCGGTGCCATTGGGGATACCGCATGGACACCTGATGTTGACTCCATGCTGGAGACATGGCCATGCTGCTGGAACTTGGGGGGGGGGGGGGGGGGTGGCTCTAGTGTATTGTGGACTGTTCTGAGTGCCATGCTGAGGGCTCCTGTGGGTGGTGAGTATGTAGTAGCATTGTTGCTCCTGGACCTTCCATCTTACCTGTGGTGCCTCAACGGGTTTTTCCCCTCTTTGTCAGGACAGCACCTCACGAGACCTCGGCTCCTCCCCACCTGAGGAAACACCTCCACCCAAAACAAAAGGCCTGCCTCTCCTCTCCCCTCACGACCTCAGTTTTTCAGTGTTTCCTCAGGTGGGGAGGCACACTATGGAGGCCAGTCCAGGTGCGGTCAGAGGACCAGGAGGGCCTGGTAAGAGAGAGGGAGAGAGTGTAGCTGTGGGGGTGCCAGAGAGTCTGGTATCTACCCCCTCACAATTGCGCAGTGACAGGTGGGCCTCCTCCTTACCTGTCAGGATTCGTCCCGGCCCCCACTGAGGGGGGGTTGGGGAGCTGGGTGTCCTCATTTCCGGTGTCCAGAGGGACCAGGGGAGGAGTCCCGTTGTGCTGGCATTAGAGCTGGGCCGGATGATGGGTGACATAATTTCTGGTGGAAGAGGCAGGACTTTCCCTGGACGCGGCTTCCGACTGCGGCATGGGCAGACTGACAACTCATGGGGCCCCCGGGCAATAGGGGATCATGGGGCCCCTGTGTCCCCGCCCACACCCAAAAAAGCCAATGAAAGGTACCGGGGCATCTCATGGGGCCCCCTACTGGCTCGGGGGCAGAGGGGAAGGGCAAAGGAGGAGCAATTTTTTTTTTTTTTTTCCCCCGTCCTCCTGAGCAGCCCCAGAAGTCGCAATCACTTGGTTCCCCCAGTGGGAGGAAGATTGGGGGTCTTCCTCCCACAGTGGGAAGTGCCAATCTCCAGCCCCTTCATCCTGAATATAGTGAGGAGGGGGTACCGCCTGGAGTTTTCAAGGCCATTGCCACACAGGTTGTTGGTGACGAACCTGCCAAGGTGCGCTCAAAAAGACAGCCTTACTCGCTTCTCTACAGGAGTTAGAGGAGCAGAACATCGTGGTCAGAGTCCCCGCTGCAGAGGTCGGCAGGGGTTTTTACTAGCATGTCTTCGTCATCTGAAAGTCCTCGGGAGCTTACAGGCTGATTCTAAACCTGAAACCTTTGAACAAGGCCATCAGGTACAAGAGGTTCTGGATGGATTCGATCTTTACGGTCAGATCTCTTCTTCCCCCCTAATCTTTTCTAGCTTCGATAGACCCAAGGGATGCGTATTTGCACATTCCCATTGCGTAAACCTGTCAAAAATTATACCTATTTATACCCTCCTTTTTATCAATATACCGTAATGTTTCATTACCCATATTTTAATAGCAAGCTAAAAAATGTATGTACAATTAGTTCCTCCATTAGATCGGAGGAGTGGTGCCCTACATGTCCTTCAGTATGGACTTCAAAAAAATGGCCGCTGAGAGTCCACCTTTCCCTCTTTTTTTGAGTGACAGATTGACTCTATAGATTGCAATAGATGTCACCAATCACGTTACTCTGAGGAAGTCACGTGTTAGCGTGATGTAACACGTAGGGGCGTGGTGACGCAATTTCCGGCCTGGACGCTATTTTGGTACTCCAATACACATCCATGCAAGTACACCAACAGCATGTGGTTCTCTATGCTCATGTAAAGGCTGTATACATGTGAGTGGACATTCAGTTGTACTTCTTTTAATTAAATTATGACTGTATTACACTATGGGAGCATCTTTTTTTTTTTTTCTATTCTTTCTGCATGAGAATTGGCTGATCCTATTTTGTACTGCTTTGGAGAGGGTTCCTGCTGTGCCGGTATCCACCAGTGAGAGGAATTTATCCATCGCTGTATCTGATACCTTCTGAAATGGGTCCTGGTTGGTGCGATATTGTGTGAGAAAAGCTTTTTGGCCTTGTATGGTCACTCCATGGAGGTGAGAGGGCATTTTTCTTAGTTTCGGATCTCCTCCTTTTGTTTATACACCTTTAAAACTCCAGCACCATTTAAGAACTATAATACACTTCCACTGTTTAAGGTGTATTGGACTTCATGTTATTGGCTGGCTTATATGGAGTTTGTGATTCATTATATGTTGGGTCATTCATATATATCTTTTGGGGACTATTTCTGGTCCATATAGCCTATGTTACTTATCTAATTATTCGCTTATCCCCGATTTAGGGGTCACTGTTCTGTGGTTTTCACTTCAATTTATTCATCACTAATTTTCACTTTATCCGTATGTCTTGTTTGATTATTTTCTTTAGCAACTGAGTTGTTTCATAAGCCCTGTGGCTTAATTTCACTATACACGGTTTTACACTGTTTTTTTTCACTTCCATTCATTTGTCACTATTTTCACTGATAATCCGTATATCTTGTGATCATCTTGTATAGCAACGGTTTAGTTGCGTTGCAGAAGTCTTGTGGCTTATTTTCACATTATAATAAGCACTGTTCCTTTGGGATCCTTTTTATGGATCATATCACTGTTTGTTTATGTTGGCACGGTTTATTGAATAATAATTAGTTTATATTTTCACCCATAGTCACCTATTTACTATCAGTGTTGTACCTAGGTTACGCCTTTTTTATGTTTGGGTGTTCTTTACTTTTATCCATATTTTTGGATGTTTCATGTCTTCTATTATTATTATTCAGGATTTATATAGTGCCAACAGTTTGCTCAGCGCTTTACAATATAACTATTCTATTCAATATTTTTTATTTCTGATTTGGTTTATATAATCATTGTATTTTTCATTTTACCATGCATGAGTTTATATTTACTATTCGTATATTGTGAGGAGTATTTTTCTAAGGGGTTTATATTACACATAGATATAGCGCAGCACCAATTAGCTTCTTTTTTTTTTTTTGGTAATTATCCCATTTGGTATCTGGTAAGGTGTTCGCAGCTTTTTGTAATATTTCATTGGGGGGTCTAGAGCCGGAAGGACCATATAGATATAAAGCGTAAGATTGGAGCTAAAATCAGATCCTTTTTGCAGCTTCTTATTTGCTATTCTTTTTTTACTCTGAAATGAGAGTTTATAGCTGTTTTTCTGTTATTTTAACAGTGCCTTGGGGGAAACCAATTCATCAGCCACAAGCGAAAGTGCCTGTAGGTTGTGGGTGGGGCCTAATCGGTGTACCTGAATTTTGAGTTCATACTTCTGGATACTTGGTCTATATTGTTGAAATTTACTGTTCACAGAAATGAGGCAAAATACGGCAATGGCACCACATATGTTGCAGGTCATACCTTTGTGCAGGCAGAAGAGGGCACTGTTAATCCACAACGCACTTTCCAAAAATAATATTGCATTCACTTACATACTACAGAATGGAGCACTTCCCAAGGAGGGGGCTATGATATAGCTTGTTTACACTGCAATCTTTAAATGTTCTTGCAGATATCTGCCAGTATGAGACTGTTCCAGGAAGACAACAGAGGAGATGGCCTGTAAGATAACACCTATTATTTCTCTCCTCAACAGGTACCTTCCTAACACTATTCCTGCTCTGTCCTAAGCTTACTCACACTGCAGGCACCTCGAATGATGCAGTACTCCACTATTTATGGAATCTTCATTCAAGATGGCTGCTTAGATCTCATGGATAGTTGTCCTTCTCAAGATGGCTGCTTGAAGACCATAGCAGGAGACAATTAGTCTTCATTGGGCTCAGACCAGCCTAAAAAAATGGCATAGTGCCATCTTCAGGTTGAAGGGTCTAAAGCAGCCACCACTTGTCTACAAGGTTCCACACATCTGGTCCCCCACAAGAGAAGGGGATGGCCATGAATTCTCAGCTTTTAAGTTTAAAAGCAAATCAGGGTGATTGGGCCCTGCCTGGCCGGCTCCCCTAGGGCTCTGTCTTTAAGTGGGCTGGTCACCTCCTGGGCTTGAGGTCTGTGACTTTTTGCCACTGAAGAATACCACAGGTCCCGGCTACATTGGTTGGATTCATGTTGGTGGAACGGGCCGATAGTTCCCTCGGTCTCTAGGCAGGGAGGTGGCTCGAGTGGGCCCTTATTCGGTGCTAGGATGACAGCTTTGCTGGGGCACTGGGATAGGGGACCATCTCGGCTGTGTTGTTTGGGTTCTGTTGTGGCCTGTAGTCACCCCCCCCCCCCTTCCTCGGAGGGGGTTTGGTTCCCAAAGCCTAGCTGGGTTTCCTACAAGAGGGTTTCCACAGGTGTGACCCACTTCCTGGGGACTCTACTAATGTGGGACTCCGTTATGTTATCTTTGTTGCCTTTTTGCCCTGAGGGCCTATACTTTTGATGTATCCATTTGCAGCCATGTGTTCGGTGGTAGAGCCACCCCCAACTGGTATCCTCTGAGTGTAGAATGCATTTCACCGTAGGTGTGATACAGCTTTGCCATTGTACATACTCTCTCTTTTCTTTGCTTCTTTTATGGTTTTTCTATTCTTGTTTTATGCAGGGTTCTAGGATGCCATGGACTGGCTGTCCTTGGGAGTGGAAATTGTTGGCTGACATATGCCTTTTTTGCTGAGCGGATTACGCCGATCCTGCCATGACGTCGCCCCTTTTGAAAGTACACTCACAAAATATACAAGGTTTATTTTGCCTCAGAAGTGGTCTAAAGTTTTTCATCACCTCAAATCGCAACAAATTGACGTGGTATGCTTGCAGGAAACCAGGTTTCCACAGTCCTCCGCCCCACGGTATCTTTCGCTTCATTATCCCACTTTTTACATGGCCTTGGCTCCTAAGAAACGACAGGGTGTTCTGATAGCCTTCAAACGCAATCTCCCTTTCACCTGTGCTCGCAATATAGCGGACCCCATGGGCAGGTACTTGCTCCTGCAGGGCACCCTCTGGGATCAGGAGGTCACTTTTGTCTCTTATGCTCCCAATCGCTTTCAGCACAAATTTTTCTCACATCTTTGTGCCATCATTTCCCGACACTCCAAGGCCTTCTTCTTTTGGGGAATTCAAATGTTACTTTGGATTCCGCTCTAGATAGGCGCTATGTCCGTGATCGGCCCCTTCTCACGACGTGGTGTAGGAGGAACGTCTGTGCGGCTGGCAGGCGTTTGGAGGGAACTTCACCCAACTGAGCGTGACTTCACGTTCTACTCAAATCCTCATAACCGTTTCTGCAGAATCGGCCACGTATTTATGCATGTCCATCAGCTTCCTTTAGTCAGGCGGATTTCTGTCCCTTCCTTGCCCTGGTCAGACCACAATCCCCTGGTTCTACTTCTTGCACTTTCGGGGTTGGCACGGTGCCCTTTTCACTGGCACATTAACGAGTCTTTATTGACCACTCAGGTCACCTGCCAGCAAATTTCATCTTTCATACAAACATATTTTACGGAGAACTCGGAATCTGTTTCTTTGGCAGTGCTCCTATGGGAGGCGCATAAAGCTGTAGTGCAGGGCCACATTATACAGCTGGCTTCGGTTCGGGAGCGCGGTCTTTTGGACCTTCGCTCTCTGCTAGCCTCTGCAGATGCTTGTTGGAAGTTGCACCCATCCGCAGCCCTTGAACGATCGTGAGGCGCCCTGGCTGCAGAATTGGGCTTGCATCTTCAGAGGCTGAACGGGCCTTGCGTTGGACCAAACATAAATTTTATACCTGTTCTAATAAACCAGGTCTGATGCGGGCTAGGAAACTCAATTCTGTGGGGAAACCCCACAAACCGGTCCGGTTGCAGAAGGCAGCACTTCCAATCCCCAGCAGATTGTCTCACAGACTTCCTTTCACACCTGTACGCCAAACCAGATCCCTTTCCTGTAGCTCAGGTAGAAGTGTTCTTTCAAGATCTACAAGATCCCTGGATTGTCCGAAGCAGTGCGGGTAGCCCTTAATGCAGGTGTAACCGTATTGGAAGTACTTCAAGCTATCAAATCTTTACGGTCCACCGCAGCCCCGGGTCCTGACGGCTTTTTCGGTCTCTATTACAAGAAATTTGCAACCCTGTTGGCACCATTTTGGCTGGTTACTTCAGTGAATTGTGACAGGGTTTTCTGCCCTCTCCGGACACGCTTAGAGCTCATATCTCAATGATTCCTAAGACAACGGAAGACATGCAGGAACCGCAAGCCTTTCGGCCCATTTCTCTTTGTAGCCTCCCTGGCGGTATTCCCGAGTGTAGCTCCAGGTAAAGTTTCAGTACCACAAGCGGTAACCCCGAGCTACACTTGGGCTTACCATGCGGCGCTGCTCCGCGATCCCTCGGTCACTTAGCTTGTCCTGCGCTCCCGCGATGTCCCTCCTGCAGTGTCCCTGGCAATGTAATCCGGCGGATGCCGGCATCTGTCATCAGGGTTCCATCCTCTGCGAGCGTCAGGACGTACGGGGGACGGAACGGCGGGAAATTTGAAAATGACAAAAAGTGACATTCACTAAAATCACATAGTAAAACATTACTGTACCAAACCATTCCACATACATTTTGTCCTTAGTGCTTTGTCCTGTGCCCTGCCTTCATTTTTACTGTTCTTTCTGCCTGGAAACTGAGAAATGTCCATGGCGTCCAAAAAGCGTCCCTTTAGGTCAAAAGCGGTTATAGACCAGCTAGAGAACAGCAATAGTAAATTAGAACTCCTCAAAAAATATATAAATATATACTCCTGCGCCACAGAACAATCCCACCACTAAAATTTGAAATGCTGCTGTGCACTAGTGTAAACACCAAATCATAAAAATTATATAATAAACAGCGCAAAACAATACCCAACAAATTTCACAAAATAAAGTGAAAAACTCATTTTGATTTAAAGTGTCCAAAATTAATGTGTCCAAAAAATATATATATAAAAAATATAATGACTATATATAATATAAAAAATATACAAAAAGCTTTTCTCCAACTGCTTCACCAAAAACGAATATATATTGTGGTTATCCTTCTGTGATAAGTGCTTCCACCATCCACCCGTGAAAAAACCAACATTAATCGCACTCACCAGATAATGGCGAATAGTAAGCCTTTTAGTCTTTAAATTAGAACTACTTGCAGAATTGAGTGATGATTAGTGGGGAAATTCATCATCAGACTCTGAAAACGATTTTGCGACTTTGCTCAGTAATGTGCGAACTTGGCGCTATATTTCAAATTACAGTGTTTTTGGTTTGATTATATTATTGAATTTTATTATATTATTTTTTATGATTATTTATTAAATTATAATTTATGATTTCGTGTTTCAAATTTTATCCTACCCGGGATGTTTACTAGACTCTTGTTCGAACAGATTTCAGTGAGTTATTCCTAAGAATTACAGGCCTACAATATAAAACGCCAAATTTCCATGCAAAATAATGGTACCCCTTTCAGCACCAAAAATCTGAAATAATCATACCGCCAGGGAGGTTAATGAGGATTTGAAGATATTGGGCAAGATTCTCGGTCTTCGGATCAATAAATACTTGCGTAGTCTGGTCCATAGGGAGTAAGTAGGTTTTGTCCCTGGGAGGCAGGCGGGTGATAATGTTCGTAAAGTAGTCCACCTTATACACCTTCTGCAACAGTGAAAAATTCCCAGAATTGTTACTGTCTTTAGATATATACAAAGCTTTTGATTCCCTATCCTGGGAATACCAGCGGTTTATGCTGTCCCGCTGCGGCTTTGGGGATTCTATCCTTTCTTGGATCCAGGCCTTGTACTTTTCCCCTTCAGCTTTGGTAAGTATGCAGGGTATTTCTCAGATCCTTTTGTCCTGGCGCTTGAGCCGCTGGCTTTGGCACTCTGGGCTGATTGCAATGTATCAGGTGTCCATTACGTGGGACAGGAATTTTAAGTTGAACCTTTTTGTGGATGATGCCCTCTTGACTCTCAGTAATCCTTTGACGACGCTCCCAAACTTGCAAAAGGTTCTTGCGCGTTTCTCCTTGGCTTCGGGATTCCGTATTAATTTGGATAAGACTGTCACTCTCAATATTACTTTGGCCTCGGATTTGGTTTCGTGCCTGCAGTCCCACTTCCCTTACAAATGGGTTTCCTCTTCGCTTGAATACTTGAGCATTTGCCTGACCCCCATCTATGGCTCTGTTTGCTGCAAATTATTATCCATTGCTTCACTGTGCGTCCTCTCTTGTGCACTCTTGGCAATTCCCACACCTGTCCTGGATAGGACGGGTTTACTCGGTGAAAATTACTATCCTGCCTAAATTGTTCTATTTTTGCACCCTCTTAGTGCGCGTTGCTCCCCATTTCCTCCAGTTGATTCAGGAAAGGATTATGCAATTTATCTGGGCTGACAGACACCCCAGAGTCTCCAGAAATACGCTTTTTGTCCATAGACTGCTGGGAGGTCTTGGGGTGCCTAATGTAGCTAAGTATTACCAGACGAGCCAGATTGCCCCACTGTCTATGTTGCAGGCTTCCTTTTGATGTCCCTCTCTGGGTTCTTTTGTAACTACCGAACTGTGCCCCCCCCCCATTGCGACATCAACGCTTTTATGGCTTCCCCCTGCCCTATGCCCGATGACATTGAGTCTAATTCTGTTTCATGGCCTACAAGTCTGGGATTCAGTATGCTACTCCAGTGGCTTGATGTCGCCTTTTCTACCTTTTGCTCCCAATTATCAATAATCCTCTTTTCCCTCCGGGTTTAGATCAACCAGGGGCGTTCTCTTGGAGGGTGGCCAATGGTTTTTCGCAGGTGCGACACTGTTTGACTTCTCGGTCCTTCCCCACCTGGAACTCTCTTCAGGAATCACGGGATGTCCCTCAGGCAAAATATTTTCGTTACCTTCAATTGCGGCACTGGCTGACCTCACTGCATGGCACTACCGCCTTTCCATATCAGAAATCTGCCTCGGAACAGCTTTGTCAATACGACCGGGCGCCCTGGGTCTTGTTTCCCTACTCTGAATCTCTGAATACGTGTTCATCGCGTACATCTCTATCATATGTCGCTCAGTGGGAGTGTGACTTGGAGGCAGTAGTGGATCTGGAGGACTGGAATAAGGCCTGGTCATTTTATAGCTAAATGTTCATTTAATACAGCCATGCTGGAGGCGGCATACAAAGTACTGTTCCGTTGGTATTGGTTCCCGGCTCGTATAGCCCAGGCAAACTCTGCCTATAGTGACCGCTGCTTCCGGGGTTGTGGCCATCGTGGAGATGTGTTGCATATGTGGTGGTCATGCCCGAGACTGATTTGTTTTTGGTCTTGTATATTTGGCCTTCTTTACACCTTGTTCCATCTCTCCATATGCCGGGAAGCTCGGTATGCTTTGCTTCATTGTCCCATACCAGGCCTGTTGGATCAGCAAAAGTTGGCTTCCTATTTGTTCTTGTTGGCAACTAGAATAATTTCTCAGGCTTGGAAAAGTACATCTGTCCCTCTTCAGGGGGTGCGGGATCGAATGACCACTCTGATGCTCAATGAACAGGTGTCGAGCATCCGTAATGACTCCCAATGAAAATATGGGTTCCGTGGTTGACACATGCTTTTCCCATGCTCCCCACCCCCCCGGAATTTATGATGCTGTTCTTTATTTGTGTTCCCAGACCCTTCCTCTGGTCTTGCTGTCTTCTTCCTTCTTTACTCCTTTTTTTTTTTTTTTTTTTTTTCCCCCTCCCTCTTTATTTTTGTGAGATATTTGCCTTTTTGGCTTAAGTTTCTGTCTGTGTTATATCGCTGTTTTTGTATTTTATGTGCCATTAGTAGCCCCTGCGTGGGCACACCTCCTGCACTATTGGTGTATATAGCATTGTTCTCTTTGTTTTTGTTTTTTTATGTGCCATTGATAGCCCCTGCGTGGGCTTGCCTTTTACTCAAGCCCTTCTTTGTTAAACCGTTTAAAAAAAATTAATAAAACCTTTTGAAATACAAAAGCAAGTCAAGTTATTACTCTTCGCAGCAAGCTTATCAGTGATATATGGGACCAGCCTCTAGAGTGGTAAGGCTTAAAGAAGGCTACTGTTGGGCCTGCACTTCCTGGGCTATTCTTTAGTAGAAAGTATGTGAAGCCTGCTCCATTGAATTATAGAATCTACTCCAATTAAAACAGAAATGGATATCTAAATTACAAGCCACAATCCCTCCCAGGTTTAAATGAAGCAATATCCTTTCGTCCTATTTTGAAGGGGGTTCACTTCTGGTAATACTGTTTAATTCATTTTTTTTTCCAATAAATTAAAAAATGGATTAGGTTTTCACCTTTTTATGGTGGCATTTTGTATTTGCCCAGTGTTCCATGAAGAATGGGTATTTCGCTCATATTGTGAAATATTTGGGTTAATTTCTGGTAAAATTGATTAAATCCTTTTTTCCAACAAACTTTAAAAATGGATTTGACACTCCACCTCCGCGGTGGCTTTTGAATTTGCCCAGTGTTCTATGAACAATAGATATTTTGTTCATATTGTAAAGTCATCAAAGTTTCACCAAGCTGCTGACTTGGGGGATGTGCACTAATAATTTTGTATTACATCTTTTAGATTATGGAATGTGATATATTGTTTCAGTCATATTAATATCTATTTTTCAGATGGAATTTAGAGTGGCACTGCTTTCTGGCTTTATGGGTGACCTTAGGGATGGGCATCCGGCATGGGGTATGGGTGGCTTTCTGGGTATTACACCCATTTAGGCTGCCCCATGCCCTCAGCGATGTGGACAGAGTATTGCTCCATCCTAGCACCTCTAGAGGGCAATCTCCTGTGCCAGCGGCATCCTAGGATTGTCCCCGGACGTCTTGGGGTACGGTGCATGCACCTGGCATGATGTACGTCCTCGCGCCAGCTGGACGTCACGCATTTGGGATGGCAGCGGACGCTGAGGGAGGTTTTCTACCTTACGGATGCCGAGGTAGCCACATACAGACGCCAGTTTTGGTGTCATTTTGGCGGCATTCAGCCACACTATCTCTCATTGGCGGCACAGGTGGATCAAATTCTCCCTCCCCCTTATGAGATAATTGCATCACACTTAGATATATATTTCGAGACCTCATTGCAGTCTGTTGCTGGCTACTTTGGTTGGACGTGGTACTTCATTTTGACTTTGAATAGCTTGATACACATACATGGCTTGTTTTTTTTTCCCATTATTGTGGTTATTTCATGCTACTAAATGGATACACTGGCTGATTAAATTTCCCTCTTGTACATACAGTGGATCTAAAAAGTCTACACACCCCTGTTAAAATGTCAGGTTTCTGTGATGTAAAAAAATTAGACAAAGATAAGCATTTCAGAACTTTTTCTGCCTTTTAATACTACCTAGAAACTGCACAACTCAATTGAAAAACAAAACAAATCTTTTAGGGGTGGGGAAGTAAACATGGAAACTAAAATAATGTGGTTGCATAAGTGTGCACACCCTCTTATAACTGGGGATGTAGCCGTGTTCCAAATTAAACAATCCCATTCAAAATCATAAATAGGAGTCAGTACACACCTGCCGTCATTTTAAAGTGCCTCTGATTAACCCCAAATAAAGTTCAGCTGTTCTAGTAGGTCTTTAATGACATTTTCTTAGTCACATCCTTCAGCAAAAGCCATGTTTCGCAGAGAGAATCCAAAGCATCAAAGGGATCTCATTGTTAAAAGGTATCAGTCAGGAGAAGGGTACAAAAGGATTTTCAAGGCATTAGTTGTACCATGGAACACAGTGAAGACAGTCATCAAGTGGAGAAAATATATGGCGCAACAGTGACATTACCAAGAACTGGATGTCCCTCCAAAATTGATGAGAAGAAAACTGGTCTGGGATGCTGCCAAGAGGCCTACAGCAACATCAAAGGAGATGCAGGAATATCTGGCCAGTACTGGCTGTGTGGTACATGTGACAAGTCCCCGTATTCTTCATATGTCTGGGCTATGGGGTAGAGTGGCAAGATGGAAATCTTTTCTTATGAAGAAAAACATCCAAGCCTGGCAAAAGTTTTCAAAAACACATCTGAAGTCTCCCAAAAGCATGTGGGAAATGTGTTGAAACATCTGGTCTGATGAAACCAATGTTGAACGTTTTGGCCATAATTCCAAAAGATATATTTGGCGCATAAAAACACTGAACAAGCGCCATACCCACTGTAAAGCATGGTGATGGCAGCTTCATGCTTTTGGGGCTGTTTTTCTTCAACTGGAACTGGGGCCTTAGTCAAGGTAGAGGGAATTATGAACAGTTCCAATACCAATACCAGTCACTATTGGCACAAAACCTTCAAGCTTCTACTAGAAAGATGAAAATTGACAACGACCCAAAGCACACATCTAAATCCACAAAGGAATGGCTTCACCAGAAGAAGATTAAAGTTTTGGAATGGCCCAGCTAGAGCCCAGACCTGAATCGGATCGAAAATCTGTGGAGTGATCTGAAGAGGGCTGTGCACAGGAGATGCCCTTGCAATCTGACAGATTTGGAGTGTTTTTGCAAGGAGGAATGGGCAAATATTGCCAAGTCCAGATGTGCCATGCTGATACTCATAGCCAAAAAGACTGAATGCTGTAATAAAATCAAAAGGGGTTTCAACAAGGTATTTAATGGTGTGCACACTTATGCGCAACCATATTATTTTAGATTTTTATTTTTACATCCCTCCACCTAAAATTTCAGTTTGTTCAACTGAGTTGTACAGTTTATAGTTGCATAGTTAGTCTGGCTGAAAGACAAAATTCCATCCAGTTCAACCACTGAAAAAATAAAATAAAATTATAATCCTACACCCACAGTTGATCTAGAGGATGGCAGAAAAAAACTAGCAAAGCATGATCCAAATTGCTCCTGCAGGGGAAAAAATTCCTTCCTGAACCCCCGAGAGGCAATCGGATATTCCCTGGATCAACTTTACCTATATTCTGTGTATCCAAGAGAATTCAGGCCTTTTTTTTTTAAAGCAATCCACTGAGCTGGCTAGAACCAACGTTAGAGGGAGTCTATTCCACATTTTCACAGCTCTCACTGTGAAGAAACCTTTCTGTGTTTTGGAGATTACATTTCTTTTCCTCCAGATGTAAAGAGTGCCCCCTTGTCCTCTGTGATAACCTCAGGGTGAATAACTCTACACCGAGTTCACTATATGAACCACTGATGTATTTTTATACATGTTGATCATATCCCCCTTAATCTCTTCTTCTCAAAAGAGAATACATTCAATTGCTTTAATCTTTCCTCATAGCTGAGCTCCTCCATGCCTCTTATCAGTTTGGTTGCCCTTCTCTGTACTTTGTCCAGTTCCCCAATGTTCTTTTTGTGAATTGGTACCCAAAATTGAACTGGATATTCCAGATGAGGTCTTACTAATGATTTGTACAGAGGTAAAATTCTTTTTTTCCCTTTTTCCCTTTTTTCCTTTTTTCCCTTTTCCCTTTTTTTCTCTTTTTTCCCTTTTTTTTCTCTTTTTTCCCTTTTTTTCTCTTTTTTCCCTTTTTTTCTCTTTTTTCCCTTTTTTTTCTCTTTTTTCCCTTTTTTTTCTCTTTTTTCCCTTTTTTTCTCTTTTTTCCCTTTTTTTCTCTTTTTTCCCTTTTTTTCTCTTTTTTCCCTTTTTTTCTCTTTTTTCCCTTTTTTTCTCTTTTTTCCCTTTTTTTCTCTTTTTTCCCTTTCTCTCCCCCCCCCCCTCCCTTTCTCCCTTTCTCGCCCCCTCCCTTTCTCGCCCTCTCGCTCGGGCTCTCTCTCTCTCTCTCTCTCTCTCTCTCTCTCGCTCGGGCTCTCTCTCTCGTAAATTGGAGACATCCTATAAGGATGTTATTCCACTGCACAGCTTGGTGTCATCTGCAAAGACTGAAATTGTATTTATTAAAAAGTAAGGGTCCCAACACTGAACCTTGGGGTACACCTCTAATAACCCTAGACCATTCAGAGTATGAATCATTAACCACTACTCTTTGAATATGATCTTTTAGCCTGTTTTCTACCCATTTACATACAGATTTTTCCAAGCCTGTAGAATTTTTTTACCTTACACATTAGCCGTGTGTGGAGAACTGTGTCAAACGCCTTTGCAAAATCCAAGTACACCATGTCTACTGCCACCTCTGTCCAAGGTTTTGCTCACCTCCTCATAAAAAAATCTGATTTGTTTGACAACTTCTGTCTTTCATGAATCTATGCTGTCTGTTGCTTAAAATATTCATCTATGTGGTCTTTTATTAAACTCTCCAGTATCTTCCCAACTATAGATGTTAAACTAACAGGTCTATAATTACTTGGTAAAGATTTTGACTCCTTTTTAATTATAGGCACCATATTGGCCTTACGCCAATCCAGTGGTACTATGCCAGTCATTAGAGTCCATAAAAATGATAAACAATGGCTTTGAAATAACAGAGCTCAATTCTTTAAGGACCCGTGGGTGTATGCTATCTGGTCCAGGTGCTTTATTCACCTTTTTATTCTGTCTAAATATTTTTGGGTCATATCACTTGTGAACCAATGTGGATCATCTGGAGCTGTGTCCATACCATGCCCATTATGGAGAAGAGCTCCCCCATGCTCCTTTGTATACACAGAGCTGAAGAAGGTATTTAATAAATTTTGCGTTCTCTTTGTCCCCAGTCACATACTCCTAGATTATTTTATAAAGGGCCTACATGCTCGGACCGGACCTTTTTACTATTAATATATTTGAAGAATTTTTTGGGGGTTGGTCCTGCTATCTTTTGCAATCTGTCAATTGTTTTAAATTTTTGTGGCCTTTATTTCCTTTTTGCACATTGTTATATTCTTTGTAATGATGGCAATCATTTTCATATTTAAGAAATGCTCTTTTCTTATCTATAGCTTTTTTAACTTTGGCCATAAGTCAAATAGGTTTTATTTTTAGCATTTTAAACTTGTTGCTCATGGGAATATATTTTGCATTGTGTTCACATACAGTCTTTTTGAACTCCCATTTCTGTGGTGTTCATTGATGCCAGTATTTTCTCCCATTCTTGGAGAGCAGCTCTCAGCCTTGGAAAATTTAGCTCTCTTAAAATTGAGCGGTTTTTATTTTTCCCGTATGTGCTTGCTGTTTACAGCCAACAATAAATGATACAGTGAAGGAAATAAGTATTTGATCCCCTGCTGATTTTGAATGCCCACTCACAAAGAAATGATCAGTCTAAAAATCGAATGATAGGTGTATTGTAACACTGAGAGACAGAATAGCAACAAAAAATTCGAAAGAAATGCACTGATTTGCATGTTCATGAGGGAAATAAGTATTTGATCCCCTTCACAAAACATGACTTAGTACTTGGTGGCAAATCCCTTGTTGGCAATCACAGGTCCGATGTTTCCTATAGTTGGCCACCAGGTTTGCACACATCTCAGGAGGGAGTTTGGCCCATTCCTCTTGGCATAGCCTCTCCAAGTCATTAAGGTTTGGTGGCTGAAGTTTGGCAACTGGAGCTTTCAGCTCCCTCCACAGATTTTCAATCGAATTAAGGTCTGGAGACTTGCTAGGCCACTTCAAGACCTTAGTGTGCTTCTTCTTGAGCCACTCCTTTATTGCCTTGGTTGTGTGTTTTGGGTCATTGTCATGCTGGAACTCCCATCCATGACCCATTTTCAATGCCCTGACTGAGGTAAGAAGCTTCTCACCCAAGATTTGATGGTACATTGCCGCGTCCATTGTCTTTTTGATGCGGTGCAGTTGTCCTGTCCCCTTAACAGAACCCCCCCCAAAGCAGAATGTTTCCACCGCCATGTTTGACAGTTGGGATGGTGTTCTTGGGATCATAGGCAGAATTCCTCCTCCTCCAAACACGGCGAGTTGAGTTGATGCCGAAGAGCTCGATTTTGGTCTCATCTGACCACAACACTTTCAACCAGTCGTCCTCTGCATCATTCAGATGCTCAGTGGCAAACTTCAGACGAGCCTGGACATGTGCTATCTTGAGCAGAAGGACAAGGATTTTAATCCTTGTCCGTGTAGTGCATTACCAATTGTTTTTTTGGTCCCAGCTGACTGGAGATAATTGACAAAATCCTCACGTGTAGTTCTGGGATGATTCCTCACTGTTCTCATGATCATTGACACTCCACGAGATGAGATCTTGCATGGTGCACGAGACCTAGGGAGACTGACAGTAGTTTTGTGTTTTTTCCATTTGCGAATGATTGCACCAACTGTTGTCACCTTCTCACCAAGCTACTTGGCGATAGTTTGGTAGCCCAGTCCAGCCTTGTGTAGGTCTACAATCTTGTCCCTGACATCCTTGGACAGCTCTTTGGTCTTTGCCATGGTGGAAAGTTTGGAATCTGATTGTTTGATTGCTCCTGTGGACAGGTGTCTTTTATACAGGTAACAAAATGAGCTTAGCAGCACTCCCTTTTAAGAGACTGCTTCTAATCTCAGCTTGTTACCTGTATGAAAGACACATGGTAGCCAGAAATCCTGCTGACTGATAGGGGATCAAATATTTATTTCCCTCATGAACATGCAAATCAGTGCATAATTTGTTAGACATGCATTTCTTTTGAATTTTTTGTTGCTATTCTGTCTCTGTGTTACAATACACCTACCATTCGATTTTTAGACGGATCATTTCTTTGTGAGTGGGCAAACATTCAAAATCAGCAGGGGGTCAAATATTTCTTTCCTTCACTGTATGGTTATGGTCACTGCTACCCAGATCTTGTTTTTATATGGACATTAGTAAATAAGCTCTGCATGGTTTGAGATTACCAGGTACAGCAGAGCATCATTCCTAGTTGGGGCTTCTATGAACTGTACCATAAAATTTGTCCTGTAGTAGGTTTAAAATGTTTTGCCTTTTTTTTAACTGTTGCTGCAGTACCATTACTCCAGTCAATTTCTGAGTAGTTAAAATCCCCCATTATTATCACTGTCCCAGCCCTTGCAGCCTTTCGATCTGTGCAAGGAGCTGAGTCCCCACCTCATTAACACTGGGAAGCCTATAACAAACTCCAATGATTACCTTTTGTAGTGCACACCCCCCTGTGCAGTTCCACCCATAATGCTTCAGCCTCATTACACAATCTATCAACTAGGTTTTAGGTGTGCATCTAACGGTTTTTTAGCAGGGTCTGGGTGGATTGTGTGTCAGAGCATTGGGTTCATTCACTGACAGAGTGGGCATTTGTTGGGTAACTTTGAACAACTTCCTTCAAGAGAACACTGTAGCATTACAAGTTCCGGCATTGGAAAAGAAAAGGCATGCTCTTCTATCTTATGTGGAATTTCTAAATGTCAAAGCAGTGATGGTCCCTCAATGAGAGTGGAAGGTCAGGTTTTTATTCCAACTTTTTTCTGGTTTCAAAGTCTTCAGGCAGATACAGGCCAGTCTTGGATCTAAAGGTTCTCAAACCACTTCTTTCATGTGAAGGCATTCAACATGCAGTTGATTGTAGACACCATTAGAGAGAGTTTTGTGAGCACCATCAAAAGTTCCTGAGGTTTTGTATCCAAGATCAGCACCTTCAGTTTACTTTCCTTCCTTTTGAACTGTAAATCGCACCTTTGCATTCATGGTAGCATTATTTCAGACAAAGTGGGTGCATGACTATTTGGACTATCTTGTTGGGAAGACGATTTCCAGCAGAGGCAAAGTCCAGAGCTATCTAAGAATGTTTGGTTGACTGATAACAACCAAAGTCAGTTGATGCCATTTTAGAAAATCCAGTATCTTGGCATGTTTGACACAAAAAGGGGAATAGTCACGCTTCCATCCACAAAGATTTGTTCAACAGAAGGCCGTGTGGGTGTTTTGGATTCACATCCTACAAGCCAGCTAATGTATTCAGGTCTTGAGTCCTTTTTGTCCCACTGTGATCCCAGCTTTTGTCTTGGCTCTGTGGCACAGGAGGCATTTTCAGGTAGCATTGATTAACTAGTGTCTGTCTCAAGCAATCTGGATCTCGAGGATGGTGACCAACGGTCTACTTTGGTGGTTTATCAGAGGAACATCTTTCCTGGGACAGGCTTCTCAGCCCTGGAGGCTGGATCACTGTTACATACAATGCCAGCTGTAGCAATTGTGCACACAGAGATGGACGCGGTCATCCATCTTGCTAACGATCCTCCATCTTGTATCTCTCTCCCTCCTCCAATCCCCCCTCCCTCTCTATTGAGTGACACGTGGTCCCTGTGCTCTAGGGTTCAGAAGTGCACAGGCAATCAGGCACAGCGGGAGAGCTTCATTGTTATACAGTGGGGATCGAAAGTTTGGGCACCCCAGCTAAAAATTTGTATTAATGTGCATAAAGAAGCCAAGGAAAGATGGAAGAATCTCCAAAAGGCATCAAATTACAGATTAGACATTCTTATAATATGTCAACAAAAGTTAGATTTTATTTCCATCATTTACACTTTCAAAATGGCAGAAAACAAAAAAATGGCGTCTGCAAAAGTTTGGGCACCCTGCAGAATTTACAGCATGCACTGCCCCCTTTGCCAAGCTGAGACCTGCCAGTGTCATGGATTGTTCTCAATCATCGTCTGGGAAGACCAGGTGATGTCAATCTCAAAGGTTTTAAATGCCCAGACTCATCTGACCTTGCCCCAACAATCAGCACCATGGGTTCTTCTAAGCAGTTGTCTAGAAAACTGAAACTGAAAATAGTTGATGCTCACAAAGCTGGAGAAGGCTATAAAAAGATAGCAAAGCATTTTCAGATGTCAATATCCTCTGTTCGGAATGTAATTAAGAAATGGCAGTCATCAGGAACAGTGGAAGTTAAAGCAAGATCTGGAAAACCAAGAAAAATATCAGACAGAACAGCTCGCAGGATTGTGAGAAAAACAATTCAAAACCCACGTTTGACTGCACGATCCCTCCAGAAAGATCTGGCAGACACTGGAGTTGTGGTACACTATTCCACAATAAAGAGATACTTGTACAAATATGGTCTTCATGGAAGCGTCATCAGAAGAAAACCTCTTCTACGTCCTCACCACAAAAATCATCGTTTGAACTTTGCAAATGAACATATAGACAAGCCTGATGCATTTTGGAAACAAGTTCTGCGGACCGATGAGGTTAAAATTCAACTTTTTGGCCGGAATGAACAAAGGTATGTTTGGAGAAGAAGGGGCACAGAATTTAATGAAAAGAACCTCTGTCCAACTGTTAAGCATGGGGTTGGATCAATCATGCTTTGGGGTTGTGTTGCAGCCAGTGGCACAGGGAACATCTCACGAGTAGAAGGAAAAATGGATTCAATAAAATTTCAGCAAATTTTGGATGGTAACTTGATGCCATCTGTGAAAAAGCTGAAGGTAAAGAGAGGATGGCTTCTACAAATGGATAATGATCCTAAACACACCTCGAAATCCACGGGGGATTACATCAAGAGGCGTAAACTGAAGGTTTTGCCATGGCCTTCACAATCTCCTGACCTCAACATAATTGAAAATCTATGGATAGACCTTAAAAGAGCAGTGCCTGACAGACAGCCCAGAAATCTCAAAGAACTGGAAGGCTTTTGTAAGGAAGAATGGGCAAAGATACCTCAAACAAGAATTGAAAGCCTCTTGGCTGGCTACAAAAAGCATTTACAAGCTGTGATACTTGCCAAAGGGGGCAGTACAAGATATTAACTCTGCAGGGTGCCCAAACTTTTGCAGATGCCACTTTTTTGTTTTCTGTTATTTTGAAAGTGTAAATGATGGAAATAAAATCTAACTTTTGTTGACATATTAAAAGAATGTCTAATCTGTAATTTGATGCCTTTTGGAGATTTTTCCATCTTTCCTTGGCTTCTTTATGCACATTAATACAAATTTTTAGCTGGGGTGCCCAAACTTTCGATCCCCACTGTAAATCCCAAATTAGCTGGTGCCCGGGTGTCTGTTAGCTTCTCAATCTGAGAGAATCGTAAAACCATAAACCAGTCCCTCACTGGGCTTCAAAGACATTCCAGCTAGCTGTAAAACAGACTCGCATTTTAAAAACCCATTTTTCCATATAATTTTATATCTGGAGCTGGGAAATAATTACATAAAAACCAAACATATATTCGGTTAGCTCAGTTTAATGCAAGTCGTCTGATATTTTACACCCCCTAGTTGAAATCTCCAGGAGAGCAGAAAACGATATCTCCTTAACTGTCCCTGGCAGGTATGTCATATTTAATATCTAGATATAAAGCAGATGATTCTGCTTATTAATCTACTAGTGGCTAGGCTGCTACATGCACCTAGGGTAGGTTATTGATCAAGATATAAACCGGAGGGATTTTGGTTCTAGCTTGGGTCTCTGCCTAAACACCCCTCCCCAAATGAGGCGATTGGTTCTCTGCTTTAAGGAGACACCCTGCTGAGTTCCTAGAAAAAGGCTGTTATGCTGGGAGCAGTTAAGTGGAAGTTAAAGATTTCTCCCCTTTTAACATCAGGAACCAACTTAGGAGGCAGTACCCTTTGCTCTGAAACTTGATCTGCTTAAACCAAGGCTGACGGCAAGTATCTACCCCTCTAAACTTCTTTCTATTATCTCTTTGTTATGTTACTGCTCTCTGTATTTATTTATATATATATATGTGTGTCTGTGTGTGTGTGTGTGTATATATGTGTGTATATGTGTGTGTGTGTGTGTGTGTGTGTATATGTATATATATATGTGTATATATATATATATATATATATATATATATATATATATATATATATATATATATATATATATATATGTATGTGTATATATATATGTGTATATATATATATTATATAAAAAAAAATTTTTTTGGCTACATCTTTTTCTGTAAATATTGTTATTGCACCCTTTTGACCTTTTTAGTAATAGATCCTATTATCTGAAAAGTGTTGAACTGTTTCTAAAGCTCTTTAATGCAAACTAAGAATCCCTGTCTCTGAAGAGCGCTACAGTGTGTTGTAAACCTCTATATATCTCTGCCTGCAGTGACAGTGGTGTACAGACGATTATTCAAACATCATAGTGTTATTGCTAATATTGCCGCGTTTCCTCCTTTTCTCTACAGAAAGGCGGTGGTGGCGGCAGTGTGAAAGGTTAATTGCGTAATTAACCTAACCCAGTAACAATCGCTCTCAGGCTGCAGGTACATAGATTATGGGCCATTAGCTGCAAAATCTTTGTGCAGGGCGCAGCTGAGCGTGGCATTGTTACGCACAAGAGTAGTTCAGCAGAGTTGGGATCCTGATCCTTTGACTTCCTTGAATCTGTTGGAAATAAGAGCGTTGTTTTCAAGTCGTCTTGGTCTTCATGTGTCTCCTCTCAGGCCTGATGGTGAAAATAGACAAATTCCACTACAGTGGTTTACATTAATCAAAAGGGTCCTAAATTTCTCTTTTACAGGAAGTCTCACCCATAATTAAATGGGCAGAGCAGCATCTTCCTATATTCCAGATCTGAAAAATATCTTGCTGGATACCCTAAATCGGGAATTTCTTCTCATCAGGAATGGTCAGTCAGTTCTTGTTACCTGAGCCTAATAAGTAGCCTCCCTCCCCAGGGATCCTCAGTATTAATGTTTCTTCCGGACCAGGAACTACTGTTTTTCCCCTCTCGTCTTTCAGGACAGCACCTTGAGAGACCTCGGCTCCTCCCCACCTGAGGAAAGTCCTCCACCCTAATTAAAAAAATACTGTCACTCCCCTCCGACCTCAGTTTTTGGTGTTTCCTCAGGTGGGGAGACATCTTTAGGAGGCCTCTCCAGGTGCTGTCAGGGGACAGTGGGGCCTGGGGTCCAGAAACGGTTGGAGCAGCGTGGGGTGAAGGCCGGAAAGCCGGCTGCTATCCCCCAGGGAAGGCTGTGGTCTCTGGGGGACAGAGAAGTGACACTAACTTGTCCGCTGCCCCCGGCCCCCTCCAGAGAGTTGCAGGAGCCGGGGTGTCCTTGGTGAGGTCTGGAGAGGATCGGGGAGGAGTCCCGCTCCTCCCATACGTGCCGGCTTTGGAGCGCGCCGGGCCGGATGACGGAGACGTAATTTCCGGCTGAAGGGGTGGAGCTTCTCCCAGGGTTGTGGCTTCCGGCCACGCCCTATACACCATGGACGGCGGCAAGATGGCGGTGCGTGCGGTACGACAGCCTGTAGAGACAGGCGTTACCGTGGAAGAGGCGACCACCCTCCTGGCAAATGTCTGGAGCAGAGGCACCAGGACCAGGTGAGGCCAGCACCAGCCAGACTCGGGTAAGGTGACTCAGTGGAGTCCTCCCCTACCTATGGACCCCTAGCTCCAGGGGTATTCCCGGCCCTCTTTGTGGTCAAAGGGTCTAGGGCAGGGGGGGCGGTCTTTACAGGGTCTGGCTCTTGTTCCCTGCCTGGGGGAAGGGGGGGGAGGACGGGGGCGACAGGTAGCTTGGTTTTGGGGTAATAGGTTTCCTGGCTCTCTCTCCCTCCTTGTCTTTTCAGGGTAAAGCCTGTGAAAAGCTCAAACACCAGGAGCCTAGGAGGAAATGCCCATCTTGTAAGGCGACCCTCAAAGAGTCATGGAAGAAGGTGCTATGTGGGCCATGTATAGAGGGGTTAGTGAGGGAAGAGAGTCCGGTTCAGGGTGACTTGGTTAAATCAGTAAGGGAACTAACCAACACCTTTTGACTCCTTCAAAAATCTGGTGGAGAGTTTGGCCATACCCCAGGCGACGCCCTGCCCCCCCCCCCCCAGCATATCGAGGCAACTTTATCAACTAATCGGGGTAGGGAGGTCCAGGAGGCTGGAGAAGGTGAGCCATCCTTGGATTCCCAGTCCGAAGAGGATTCAGAAGGGGAGAGCCCCTCAGATGATTCCAGAGGCCCCTCTAGATACAAATTGTCCCTGGAGGAGGTAGACGATTTGTTGGGGGCAATTTATGCCATGCTTGACATTAAGGAAGATAAAAAAAACCCCTGTCTCCACATGATCAGATGTATCAAGGCATGGAAGAACAGAAGCGGAGAGTTTTTCCCGTGCACGAAGTGTTAGTGGACATGATAAGGAAGGAGTGGCAGGATCCAGAAAGGAAACCCTTTTTTTTTCCCAAGTCCCTCAAGCGCAGGTTTCCATTCGATGAGGACTCGTCCACCTTGTGGAACAAAAATTTTCCCAGATCGCCAGAAAGATGGATTTAGCCTTTGAGGACATGGGAGTTTTGCCAGATCTGATGGATAGGAGAGCTGAATCGCTCCTTAAAAAATCGTGGGACTCGACCCTGTCCAATTTGAAGCCCGCCATGGCCACCACAGTAGTAGCCAGGAATATGGAGTACTAGCTCACACAGTTACAGGCGCATATAGTTGCCGATTCCCCTATGGATAGGATCCTAGCGTCGTTTGAGACGTTATTACAGGGGGTGGGGTATATTGCGGATGCTTCGGCAGAGTCGGTGAGGTTGTCAGCAAGGTCAGCGGCCCTTACCAACTCAGCCGTAGGGCCCTGTGGCTTAAAACTTAGCAGGGGGATGTCACGTCTAAGGTGAAGTTATGTGGTATCCCCTTTCCAGGTGATCTCCTGTTTGGGCCAGGGTTAGAAACGGTGTTAGACCGCATGGCGGACAGGAAGAAGTCCTTTCCCCTGAAGCGGAAAATGCAGGATCTAGGGGGAAGGAAGTATCATCCCCCAAAGAGACAGGCCCCTAGGTCAGAAGGCCAGAGGAGGACATGAGGGCAGAGAGGGAGGAGCAAGGGAGGAGCGATATTTAGTCCTCCTGAACAGTCCCAGAAGCCGCGGTGACTCGATTTCTCCCCCCCCCCCCCCCCGTGGGAGGAAGACTGCCAATCTTCCTCCCAACGGGGGAAAGCGGAGGTCTCCAGCTCCTTCGTACTGGACATCGTGAGAAGGGGTTACCGCCTGGAGTTCTTGAGGCCACTGCCGCAAAGAGTATTGATAACAAGCCTGCCCAGGTGCCCACAAAGGGCTTCGGCCTTACTAGCCTCTCTTCGGGAGTTGGAGGAGCAAAAAGTTGTCGTAAGAGTCCCCTAGGCAGAGATGGGGGAGGGTTTCTACTCGCATGTGTTCGTGGTCCAGAAACCTTCAGGGGCGTACAGATTGATCCTAAATTTGAAACCCTGAATGAGACCATACGATACAAAAAGTTTTGGATGGACTCGATCTTCACAGTCAGAGCCTTCCTTCCACCAGGGGCCTTCCTGGCCTCAATCGATTTGAAGGATGCCTATCTGCATGTACCCATCGCAGAGGCATTTCAGAAATTTCTCAGGCTGTTTGCAAGCTCGGCGGATCAGCTCGCACTGGACATAGCGGTGGTGAGAAGCCTTCTGGAGAGTTTGGGATGGCTGCTTAACCTGGACAAGTCCAGTTTGGTCCCATCCCAAAAGATGACTTATATAGGGTATATACTGGACTCCGCCTGTCAAAACACCATGCTAACCCTGGAGAAGCTCACCAAATTTGACGGGGGGATCAGGCGGCTACTGGAAAGCCACGGAATATCGTTGAAGCAGGCTATGTCGGTGTTAGGGCTGTTAACCTCATCCATTCCGATGGTACAATGGGCGGGGTTGCATCTACGTCCCCTACAACTATTCATTTTGGGCATTTGGGACCGGCAACTGCGGTCGTTAGATTCCCGGGTGCGGATTCCCTCCAAAGTAAAGAGATCCCTGTGGTGGTGGAGGAAGACCACCAACGTAACTCGGGCTGCTATGGAGTTTTCCGGTGGTCAGGGAGATCACAACAGATGCCAGCACCCAGGGATGGGGGTCGCACCTAGGGGAATTAGTGGTACAGGGCGAGTGGTCTGAAGAAGGAGGGGATCCTCAAACTGGAAGGAGCTAAGGGCTGTTTGGGAAGCACTTCGTTCCTCCCAGGATTTGATTTGGGGCCATCATGTCTGCATCCTATTGTACAATGCGACAGTGTTGGCCTATGTGAACAGACAAGGAGGGACGAAAAGCAGGTCCCTCTGGGGTCTGACGGTGATGCTTCTATCATGGGCAGAGGTGAATCTCGCCTCCTTCTCAGCCGTACACCTAAAAGGAAAACTAAATCGGGTGGCCGATTTTCTAAGCAGACGGCGATTGAGAGAATCGGAGTGGGTTCTAAATGGGGAGGTTTACCAATCCATTGTAAGGAAATGGGGATCCCCAGACATAGACCTATTTGCATCAGGTCAGAACAGCAAAGTTCCGAGATTCTTCTCACTAAACCGGTGGGACAGGGCTCTGGCGGTGGATGCGTTGGGGCAGAAGTGGGATTTCCCCCTATGTTATGCTTTTCCTCCGGTCGCCTTACTGTCAACAGTGTTGAGGAAGTTCAGATCGGAGAGAACCTCTCTGATCCTGATAGCGGCCCCGTCGAGCATGGTTCTCAACATTTGAGGACCTTAGCTATTTGGCCACCTTGGGTGTTACCTCTACGGAAGGGCTTGTTGTCGCAGGGCCCACTCCTATGTCCCAGGGTGGAGAGATGGAAACTGACGGCATGGTTTCTGAGGAACAGCTACTGCTAGCAAAGGGATTCTCAGCCAGGGTCGTGTCCACACTCTTAGGAAGAAGGAAACCCAAGCCATCTATAGGAAGGTCTGGAGGTGTTTTAATGGATGGTGCTACAGGGCCTCAGCAGATACCCATAGCCTGGTGTCGGTGCTAGAGTTCTTGCAGGCGGAGGCGGATAAAGGGCTTGCAATCGGCACGCTCAGGAGCCAGGTATCGGCGCTAAGTGTGTTTCTGGAATCCCAATTAGCAAAGGAGGCATTGGTCGTAAGGATCTTCAGGGACAGAGACTGGCTGGAAGTAGACCCTTTCCAAAATGGGACTTGGTAAAAGTACTTAGTGTTAATGAAGCCACCGTTTGAGCCTCTAGGTTCCTGCTCCCTTAGGTCCCTCACGTTTAAAACTGTGTTTTTGGTGGCAATCACCACAGCGAGAAGGGTGAGTGAGCTGGAAGCTCTGTCTATCAGAGCGCCATATTTGCAAATTTTTTCGGATAGGGTGGTATTCAGGACGGACTCATCCTATGTTCCCTAGGTGGCTTTAGGTTTTCATAGGGGACAGGATATCGTTTTACCTTTGTTTTACCCTAATCCCTCGGGTGAAAGAGAAGAAAAATTTCACTCATTGAATGTAAGAAGGTGTGTATTCCTTTACCTAGATAGGACTAAGGAATTTCATAGTACAGATTCATTTTTTATTTCTTTTGCGGGGGCCAGGAAAGGACAAAAAGCCTCCAGAGGCACAGTGGCTAGATGGTTGAGGCTAGCAATAGAGCAGGCATAGCGGGCCGAGGGTCTAGAGGTCCCAGAGGGAATCGGGCTCATTCAACGTGGGCCATAGTGGCCACACAAGCGGAACAGGCAGGGGCCTCCCCGGGACAGATTTGTAGGGCCACAACTTGGTCCAGTTACGGGACATTTGTTAGGCATTACAGACTTGACCTGGTCTCAGTGCAAGAGCAGGCCTTCGGACGTAAGGTGCTGCAAGCAGTGTGCCCGCCCTAGGGGTGAGTACTCGCTTATCCTCTCAAGGTGCTGTCCTGAAAGACGAGAGGGGAAAATCAAAGTTACACTTACGGTAACGCCTTTTCCAGTAGTCTTTCAGGACAGCACCGGTTACCCACCCTCTGTTGTATAATAATTATGAGAGATGTCTTATGGTATTTTTTGGTGTCTCATATTATGGCTCCCCAGGTGACCAGAGGTGCTATTCCAAGAACTGAGATCGGAGGGGAGGGACAGTATTTTTATTTAGGGTAGAGGTGTTTCCTCAGGTGGGGAGGAGCCGAGGTCTCTCAAGGTGCTGTCCTGAAAGACTACTGGAAAAGGCGTTACCGTAAGTGTAACTTTGATTTTTTTTTTCTTGTTTAAATGGCCGTCTGGTGGGGTTCAGTGGCCTCTTGGATGGAGCTATCCCTACCTCTTTTTCTCAGCAAGGCAGGGGCTTTGCAGGGTGGCCTCATTCAGGGTTCCCTAGACAGCTCCTTTTTGGAGCTTGGGGGAGACAGCACCCCTCTTGTATGGTCCTGCGAGGCTCAACAGGGGGAATAGAGCCCGCTCCACCGACCTGTATGGAAATGGACCGCTATCCTGTGGGGCAAAACCTACCTTCTACTGCTGCACACCACATCTCCGGTGAGGAGGAGTGGGTTGGTGACGTCACACCCAGGATCGTCCCGGAAGTGGACTGCTGCCATCTTGGATATGGGCGGTGGTCTGCAAGTTTGCCCCATGCCATGGCCGCCTCATCAACTGTGGCCATGAGGGGAGGTCGGCGCAACCAGACCCAAGGGGGGGCAGGGCGGAGCCCCGCCACCCTACTAACAGCCACACCAAGGGTGGGAATGCGGCCAGAATGGAAGTGGATCTGTCTGAACTAGGGGAGGCCAGCAGCAAGGTAGGAGCCTGTTGGCTGGCATGACCCCTTCTCTGTATCCTTCATACTTCCTCCTATTTGCTGTCTTGGGAAGGGGGGGTGGGCCCAAAGCGGTACGAAGCATTCTCCCCTCTCCGGCACCACAGGGATCTCTATCTCTGCCAGTGTGTGCAAGCTCTTGGGGGGTGTCCTAGAAGACCTTAACTTACAGAAGGCCTATATCTTGTGTCTCCTTGTCCGTAGATGGGTCCACTGGAGGAAAAGGAGGCTCTCTGTGAGACTAGGAGAAAAAGAAACTCGCTAGCACTTGGAAAAAGCAGCTGTGCCAGGAGTGCATCGATAAGCTGATAAAGTCAGGGTCCCTCTTCAGAGATTTCCTACAAAACATGACTCAGGAGATGTTCAAAACGTTGGGGAACAGATGCAGTAACCAACCCCAGACAGGCCTCAACCCAGTACTTCAGGCATTTCCCTACCGGTCAAGAAGAAAAAACTGGACCCGGGCACTGTTGCGGACCGAGAAGAGGAACTTTCCAGCACTTCCAACTCTGAGGAAGGCGAGACGGAAAAACAGGATCACAAGTCGCAAAGATTCCTTTTTCCAGTGGAAGACACAGAAGGCCTCTTGAAATAAATCTACGACACTCTAGATCTAGAAGAGGAACAACCAGATCTCTCTCTGCATGACCAGCTACAGTATATGCAGGGCTACAAAAAGAGAAGCGGCCGCACATTCCCAGTCCGTTCCACCCTATGGTTTACCATAAAAAGGGGATGGGAAGAGCCGGAAAGGAAAGCCTTTTTTTCCTAAAAATCTTAAAAGGCGATTTCCATTTTAAGGAGGAAGATGTGTCTACGTGGGAGTCTTGCCCAAAACTGGATGCTCCCCTCTCGAAAATTTCAATATCCACGGATTTTTCCTTCATAGACGGGGGCTCCCTCAAGGACCCAATGGACCGCAAGGCCAACACATACCTCAGAGCGTGGGAAGCGTCCGCAGTAAACTTTAAACCAGCAATAGCAACAACCTGTGTTTCCAGGACCCTAGACGTATGGCTGGGCCAGCTCCACTCTCACTTTGAACAAGGCATTACGGCAGAGGAAATTCTTAAATCGCTACTGGTTAGGTTAAAAAGCATTGGCTGAAACCATTAAATATACAGCAAGATCAATTGCGCCCATTAACTCAGTCTGAAGAGCCATTTGGTTGAAATCCTGGCAGGGGGACATCGCTTCCAAATCCAGACTGTGCATCCTGCCCTTCGAGGAAAAGCTTCTCTTCGGGCCAGAACTGACTTCGGTCCTCGAGGTCTGCTGACAAGAGGAAGGGATTTCCAGTTCCCAGCAGGCAAGCGGGATGGAAATTTTTCATCCCAACAGGCAGCACGCAATGAGAGAAGCCAGGTTTCAGAGCCAGAAGAAAAGCTGGTCTCAAAAAGAGAAAAGAAGGGAGGTTTTCTATTCAACCACAATCAGGACAAAACCAAAATTCAGTCCAAGTGACTAGCGGAGTCAGGTGGGAGGAAGGCTGGGACACTTACACACAATGGCTACAGACTACCCAGAATGCATTTATCCTAGACACAATTCGAAATGGCTACAGGATAGAATTTTCACAACTCCCCCCTTACAGATTCCTTGCGACTCCACTGCCAAGGGAGAAGGGAAAGGTGGACGCCCTTGTGAACCTCCTGGAAGAAATGCTCCAACAGAACATGGTCAGACAATTGGAGGAAGAAGAAAAGGGAAGGGGATTCTACTCCCAATTTTTTCTAAGACAGAAGACGTCTGGGAAATACAGAATGATACTAAGCCTAAAGAAAGTGAACAAATTCGTAATACCCAAAAAAATCTGCATGGAGACAATCTACACGATGAAAGAAATTCTTACTCCCGGAGTATTCATGGCATCAATAGACCTAAAGGACGCATACCTTCACATTCCGATAAGGGAAGAGTCAAGGAAGTTCCTAAGGTTCACACTAAAGGGCAAGAACAGAACGATCTTGTTCCAATTCAACACACTTCCCTTTGGTCTATCTTCAGCACCAAGGATATTTACAAAAATTCTAGTGGAACCTCTGCAAGCCTTGAGGCCAGAAGGGATAAATGTTATCTCCTGTTTGAATGACCTACTCTTGTGGACACTAAGAGCTCTGAAATGCCATGTGGAGCATACAATATCCTTCTTGGGAAAACCTAGGATGGCTTATAAATACAGAGAAATCGCAGTCCCTTCCAACAGAATCACATATTTAGGATAAATTCTGGATTCCACAAGCACCTGCTTATACTGAACGCCAGAAAAAGCGCTGAGATTACAACAAGACAAGGAGCCTCTGGGGACGCCAGTTTGCACAATCAGAAATGCCATGAAGCTTGACGGTCGCTTGACCGCAGCCATACCGGGGGTACAATGGGCGCAACTATAGTCCAGAATGATACAGAATCATGTCCTCTCCCACTGGGACAGCAGCCAAGCATCTCTGGATTCCAGCATTCGCCTCACACACAAAATGAGTCATTGGAGTGGTGGGGAAACGTTCACATGCTGGGATCCAGGAGAAGATTTTAACAATCCTAACCCAACAAAAATCAGTACAGATACAAGCATACAGGGGTGGAGCACACACATGGAGGGCTGCCTGACCCAGGGCAAGTGGGACCCGGAAACCTCAAAAAGGTCATCAAATATCAGGGAGTTACTGACCATTTTCAAAGAGCTTACAGCCTTTCAGAGAAAAGTAGAAGGGAAAGAGATTCAGATCCTGTCTGACAACATGATGGCTGTTGCATACTTGAACAAGCAAGGGGGTACAACGTCCTCAAAACTAATGGAATTGGCGGAAACCCTCCTGAGCTGGGCAGAAAGAAAACTAAAAATCAATCATGATGGTCCATCTGAAGGGACACCTAAACCTTTTAGCAGACCAGCTGAGCCAAGAGGAAATCAACCATTCAGAATGGTGCCTCAGCCGCACAGCGTTTGCTCAAATCTGCAGCAAATGGCACTTCCTCCATAGATTTCTTCTCCAACAGAAGGAACGCAAAACTAAGGAAGTACTTCTGCCTTCAAGGAGACCCTCAAAGTTCAGGAACAGATGCACTGGCCCAGCCATGGGAGGAGGACCTCCTTTATGCTTTTCCACCATTCAGACTACTACCAAGAGTGGTACAGAAAATGCAGACGTCTCAGGCCAGAGTCATCTTGATCGTGCCATTCTGGGCAAAAAGGTCATGGTTCTCCTTCCTGAAGAAGCTGAGCCTAACGACCCGTGGATGATACCACTCATAAAGAACCTACTGGTAGAGGGGGCAGTGGTACACCCACACCTGGAAAAGCGAATTCTGACAGCATGGCTTCTGAGCGGCATAGGCTAGCTAAAAAGGCTTATCAGAGAGAGTGGTCGCCACCATCTTAGATGGGAGGAAAAAGTCTACAAATGCCATTTACGACAAAATCTGGAGGAATGGGAACAAGTCAGCAGGAACTCCTATCCTAAACACAGTACATAAATCCCTTCAAACTTGGGCAGACAAGAACTTAGCCACTAATACACTCAAGTGCCAGTAGCTGCTCTGTCTAACTTCCTGGTGTTGAAGTTAGTGGAGGATTCCCTGGTAGTCAGATTCCTAAGGGCTATCTCCAGACAGTCCCGTGCGCACCTAAATGCCCTCCCTGGGATCTAGGTACAGTCTTTAAAAGTTTACCAACATGAGCAATTCGAACCCTTGGGAAAATTGTTCTCTCAGGCACTTGACCCTCAGTCAAGTCTCGTCCTAATGTACGTATTCCTATTTAATCCTCTCATATGAAGCTGTCCTGGAAGATGGCTTGGGAAAACGCAGTTATTTACCTGTTAACTGTATTTCCAGGACAGCGTAGCTGCCTCCCAATTACTGTATAGTTACATGCCGGCGTTCCATCATTTAATGGAATAGACATGATGTTCCTACTGTTATCTTTGTGCTTCGACCTAGGCCGGGTGTCGGCAACCCGCGGCTCCAGAGCCGCATGCGGCTCTTTTTCACCTTTGCTGCGGCTCCGGAGCACACTGCCCACCAGGTGACAGGCAATAGGGTTGCCGTAGCTCAGTGGTCGGCAAGCCGCGGCTCGCGAGCCACATGCGGCCTCTTTACACATTTTAATGCAGCTCTTCTGTGTGCCGGGCGCCCGCTCCCCTCCCTCCTCTCGGGCGGCCGCCCCAAACGTCAGGACTCTGCAGCTAGCCCAGCAATGGGCAAACTACGGCCCGGCGGACCTTTTAATGCGGCCCGCGGAGCGTGGCAAACATTGGCTGTCAGGATGTAGGCGGGGCAGCGTGACGAACTCCTCTCCTCTCACAGTCCGCCCTGAAGACCGGAACGGTGCGGGAACACGGCGAGAGGAACGCGCGGAGCAAAGGTAAGTGAATTGACACAATATGGGGAATGAATTACTATAGGGGGGATGAATTACTATATGGGGGATGAATTACTATGGGGGATGAATTACTATATGGGGGATGTATTTTCAGTTTTAAAAATGTGGCTCTCAAAATAAATTTCAATCGTGGTTTTGGCGAGATTTGGCTCAGTTGAAAAAAAAGGTTGCCCACCACTGCATTAAGGTAAGAAACAATATATGCAGTGTCGGATTTGTTTTAAATGTTGCAATGGTTTTGCGGCTCCCAGTCTTTTTTTCCCTTCGGAAACGGGTCCAAGTGGCTCTTTATGTCTTAAAGGTTGCAGACCCCTGACCTAGGCCTTCGGTTATATTCCTGTACTGAGGATCCCTGGGGAGTGAGGCTACTTATTAGAAAAAGGTAGATCAGGTGTTTCCTGGTGGGAGGAGCCTATCTCTCATGTGAAGCTGTCCTGGAAGATTCCTGGAAATACAGTTAACAGGCAAATAACTGCGTTTTTTTTGTTTATTCTTAAACAGGGCATTCGATCTGTGGATTTGATAGCATCCGCTGTCAATGCCAGGCTGCCCTAATAAATATAAATTTTATATATATTTTTTTTTTCTTTAATTTCTGGATCTGCAGGCTTTGTCGGTGGATGCTCTGATTCAATCGTGGAGGCCTTGGTTTCTGCTCTTATGGTGCCCTGGATGCTACCAAACATCGACTTGCATCAACAAGGTTCTCTAGTTCATTCTGCTCCAGAGAAGCTAAATCTAGCTTTGTGGAGGATGAGAGGTGTAGAACTTTTGGAGTTCATGAATGGTACAATGTTTCAAGTGAGAAAAGCTTCTATTAATAAAACCTATTTAAAGTATGTGAACATTTCCTTTTTGCTGAACTCCAGTGCATCAATCCTTTGGACTCATCTTTTACCTTTTTGATCGATTTTTCTTCAGACTGAGGTTGACCTTGGTCTCCTACAATACCATTTTTAAGGTCCAAATCTCTGCATTGTCATCTCTAACTGGAGCACACGAAGATTTGAATTAATGCATCATCTATTTTCCCAAGGCTCTTCTTAATTTCCCTCTTAAGTCTGTGTTCTCTGAACTCTAACCTTGGCTCCTTTTTGAAATCTGGAATACTGTTTCTTTGTAGAATTTGAACTTAGCTGTTCTCGTAGCAGTCACGTCAGCCAGAAGCGTATTGGCACTGCAAGCTCTCTGCTTTAGATTTCTTTTTCTTTCCTGATAAGGTAGACCTATTGTCCTTTTATGGATAGTTTGGGTTATGTGCAGGCTTACCAAGGTCAAAAGGTTCCCCCTTCTTGCCATGGGTCACATCTGACATACTCTACAAAGTGGCACATTTGACCAACAAGGAACACATTTGTGAACTGCAAAGCGAAGCAAAACAAAAAGCTCACCAACCTTGCGCATTACCACAGTAACCAAATTTTATTCAAGACAGAATGATACTCACAAACAGCGAAGTAATTCAAGCATTTAAGTCCTCACAGGGACTTGAACATTAGGCAGTCTGTGCGAGTCCCATCATAGGGGTAGACACTCAGAACAGCTGACGTGTTTTGAAGGGCATCCCTTCTTCCTCAGAGCTCTGAGGAATAAAATTTGGTTACTGAGGTAATGCGCAAGGTTGGTGCGCTTTTTGTTTCGCTTTGCAGTATTGGTCGGGCTTCCCCAGCCTTGTTTGGAGCTGCACAACCCTATATGCACTGGTGGTCGAATTTTTACAGTTCTGGTTCCATCTATTCGCCACCTATCTGGGTCTCAGCGCAGGAGAGTTCGTTTCTGGACACATTTGTGAACCCCTACAAGCTGTATGTGATGGCTAGTTCAGTGGTATCTTTCTGTGGTACCCTCCTTCTTCTTCTTTTTTTTTTTTTTTTTTTTTTGGATTTCGTGTTCCTTGCTGCCAAGTTCCCATCAGTGTGAACATGGGAGGGCACCTGAAGAGTGTAAAATTATTGGATTCTTAGATTTTTGTAATTTTACTTTCCAGGCACCTCGCCATGCCTTTTTTTTTTTGGGGGGGGGGGCTATTTTATGCGAGCATGTGCTGTAGGGATTGGAGGGCTTTTAAAGGTCAATTTGGGTTTGTGGAAAAAACTCCCTACTCTATGCTGCAGCACCAATGTGATGCTTGGAATGTCTCGTAGACACAGCTGGTTCTGGCTCTCAATCGGGCAGCTGGGTGGATCCTGACAATATTGTCGGTCCTTCTAGAGTCTGGAACGGCTCTGCCATGACAGCTGATAGTGGGCAGTGAGAAAAGGAAAATTTATGGTAACAATTGTAGTAAGTTATGGGGTATTGATATAATTGGAAGTAGGTTTACAAATATATGTACAGCGTTCGTAGTAAAATACACTGCAAATGGTGGCATGTATTCCTAATAACTAAAGGCACCTCAGTCATATGCTACCTAGTTTGTTGTGGTAAACTTACTGATCAGTTGGGCTTGTGATAAGATTCAGGTTCATAAAGTACTAAGACTATACAAAATGAAAACAACTGTAGAAATGTTTTCCTGGAGGGGGAACCTGTTTAGTTAATCATTATAGAAGATGTACACATTTTGATTATATTCATGTGACATCAAAACAATCATCTGATCAGCCAATCAGAAATCCCTCCAGTGTTAGTTACTGGTTATTATTATTATTATTATTATACAGTATTTATATAGTGCCAACAGTTTGCTCAGCGCTGTACATTATAATGGGAGACAGTACACGAGACAGCACAGTAAAAATACAATACAATACACGAGGGGTTCGAGGGCCCTGCTCCTTTGGAGCTTACAATCTAGGAGGGAGGGGAGAGTGGTACAGGAGGAAATAGCTGTGGGGGATGGAGTGGTGGGAAGAGTGGAGGAGATCGGCAATTAGGTGAGGGCGGGGTAGGCTTCTCTGAAGAAATGGGTTTTCAGGGTGCGCCTAAAGGTGAGGAGGGTAGGTGACAGTCTGATGGATTGGGGTAGTGAGTTCCAGAGGATGGGGGAAGCCCTGGAGACGGGCATGGGAGGAGGAGACTAGGGAACTAGAGAGTAGGTGGTCTTATGAGGAGCGGAGAGTGCGTTTTGGGTGGTAGATGGATATCAGGTCGGTGACATAGTTTGGGGCAGTGTTATGAACAGCTTTGTACGTCAATGGTAGTAATTTGAATTTTATGCGTTGGGCAATCGGAAGCCAGTGGAGGGATTGGCAGAGGGGGGTGGCGGATACGGAGCGGTAAGGTGGATGAATCTGGCCGTAGAATTTAGGATAGACTGAAGCGGGGATAGCCTGTGTTGATGTAGGCCGGTGAGGAGGGAGTTACAGTACTCAAGTTGTGATATAAAAAGGGAGTGAATGAGTTGCTTTGTAGTTTCTGGAGTTAGGAACGGACTTATTTTGGAGATGTTGCGGAGGTGGAGTCTGCATGAATTTGTCAGCAATTGGACCTGGGGCTGGAAAGACAGATTGGAGTCTAGGATGACACCTAGTACTTTGGCTTGCGGGGTGGGGCTGATGGTGGCATTGTTGGTCGTGATGGAGAGGTCGGGGGGGGCACGGGCTAGGGGGAAAATTAGGAGCTCGGTTTTGGCAAGGTTTAATTTGAGGAAGTGGAGTGACATCCAGTCTGATATGTTCAGAAGGCTAGTGATTTGGGCGGAGACTGAAGGGGTGAGGCGAGGGGTAGAGCGATAGATTTGAGTGTCATCGGCATAGAGATGGTAGTTGAAGCCGTGGGAGTGTATCAGTTGACCAAGGGAGGAGGTGTAGATGGAGAAGAGAAGGGGCCCGAGGACAGAACCTTGGGGGACCCCAACAGAGAGGGGGAGTGAGGGGGAGGTGGTAGCGTTATAGGTAACACTGAAGGAGAGCTGTGATAGGAAGAGAGCCAGGGGAGAGCAGAGTCTCTGAGGCCAAAAGAGTATAGTTTTTTGAGGAGGAGGGGGTGGTCGACAGTGTTGAAAGCCGCAGAGAGGTCGAAGAGTAGGAGCACTGAGTAGTGGCCATTGGCTTTGACGGTTAGCAGGTCGTTGGTGAGTTTGAGTAGGGCGGTTTCGGTGGAGTATAGGGGACGGAAGCCAGACTGTGGGGGATCAAGGAGGTTGTTGTCAGTGAGGTGGGAACTCAGGCAATTATAGGCTAAGTGCTGGATGTAAATGGCAGCAGGGAGATGGGTCTAAGGTTGTTTAGGTTGGTGGGATCCAGGAAGGGTTTTTTAATTATGGGCGTGATGTGCGCGTGCTTCAGAGGGGAGGGGAATGCGCCAGTAAAGAGGGAGAGATTAAAGATGTGAGTGAGGGAGCATAGGATGGAGGAGGAGGGTGATCGTAGGAGTTGTGTGGGGACAGGGTCAAGGGGGCAGGTGGTAAGGTGAGCTTCAGAGAAGAACTTAGTGACCTCTTTGGTGGTAGCAGGGTCGAAGGAGTGGAGTGTTGATGGGGTTTTAGTGTGAGGAATGTTGGGCGGGGTGGAGGTCTGGACAGTGGCGAGGTCGAAAGAGAGGAGTGTTGAGGGGGCTTTCGTGTGAGGTATGCTAGATGGGGTGGAAGTCTGAGCAGTGGTGATGTCCCTACGAATTGCGTCAATCTTGCTTTGGAAGTGGTTAGCAATCTCGTGGGCGGTGAGTGAAGTACTGGGTGGGGGTAGGGGCGGAGAGAGTAGAGAGTTGAAAGTGGAGAAGAGCCGGTGAGGACTGAAGGAGAAGGTATTGATGAGGGTTACAAAGTAGGCTTGCTTGGCAGCATGGAGGGAGGAAGTGTAGGTGAGGAAGGCGGATTTATATCGGGTGAATGCTTGTTGGGATCTGGTTTTGCGCCATAGTCGCTCCAGCGCACGACTGCGTCGCTTGAGATTTTTGGTAAGGTCATTCTGCCAGGGTTGAAGCGGTCGGGGTCTAATGTTTCATGTGGTTAGTGGTGCTAAGGAGTCAAGAGCGGCTGACAGCGAGTTGTTATAAACAGTAGTGGCCTGGTCAGAGCAGGACAGGGGAAGGATACTGTCATAAGTTTGGTCAGCTGCAGAGTGGAAGGGGGCAGGGTAATGACCTGTGTATCAAGGGGAAGTTGTACCTGCTAAAGGAAAGGATGATAGGCCTACAATTTTTGTAGCTTCTAACTTTATTTTTTGTAGGTTTGACTGGAGCTCTGCTTTAATATTGTAGGAGGAGTTTTCATTCTGCTGACTGTCTTATGAGGCTGCATGACCCTTGACCCTATGTATGGACCGTGTTGATCACATGTGCCCCCCCCCCAGGAAAAAGCTCTAGCAATACACACCAAAC